>NC_058084.1:284296875-284926697 GCF_014858855.1 Bufo gargarizans | reverse complement strand
AGGCCTACCCACGATCATGGCTTAGGGCACACAACAAGCCATTTAGTCAGGTCAGCTAAGACACGCCTAGCTGGGTTAGACGGTTCCCGTTGTTTCTCTCCTTAGGGCTCTTCGGATATCTCTTGGCCGTAGCCATGACCACAAATGGAAGTGTATTATATTATGATCCCTATTTCACATGTGTCCAACAACCTTTACATCTGTTATCAACTTTTGCTGGCAATACTAAACTGTGTAAAGTAACACAATGGACGACAGTATACTGCTATAGATGTATCTGGATTGAGTGGAGGCTTGGAAAGTGAAGAGGCAAAAGAGGTATAAGACTGATAAATATAATGTCATACATATTTGAAAATACCAGTCACCAGTACATACCAAATGGTAAAACACTGGGTGACAACAACGTGGTAAGGGAAATAGGAATTTTACTTGAAAGTAAATGTAACTGTAGCAACCAATGTCAGGAAGCTGCTGCCAAGGCTAATAAGATTATTGGGTGCATTAAAAGGGGCAAAGATGTACATGATGAGAACATAGTCCTGCCACTTTACAAATCACCAATTTTGGGCACTAGTGTACAATGAGAACATAACAGCGCTTGAGACGGTTCAGAGTCTGGCAGCTAAAGTAATACATGGAATGAATGGACTATGGTACCCAGAAAGATTATTAAAATTATGGTTATCTAATTAAATAAAAAGATGACAGCCGGAGATCTAATAACATTATATATATATATATATATATATATCATAGGGCAATACAGATATCCCTCCTCTGATCTATTAATACCCAATACTGTGACTGTAACAAGTGGACATCTTCTATGTCTAGAGGAAAGAAGGTTTCTACATCAATATAGAAGGGGACTCTTTACTGTAAGAGCAGCAAGACTATCACCTTGGTGATGATTACCTCACTAAAAGAGTTCAAGAGGGGTCTGGATGCATTTCTGAGTCTAATAATATTATAAGTTTTAAACAAAGTTAGACCAGCACCTCCAAACAATATGAAATAAAAGTAAAGGTGCACGATACCATCTCTGATATAACAAACATGAAGCAGCACACTTGCTTTATGCATAAAGATGCATGCAAATGCTGAAAACATGGATAATCCTGAACTGCATTACTACTATACTCACTGTACATGGCAATTGGAGTCTGTGTGTGTATGATATTGTGTGGGCCCATGTGCTGACAAGGCAGCCTATTAGATGGCAGCTTACACTATTAGACTTGCCTCTTCTGGGCCTAGGTCTTCAACATGAATTCAGGGTATGAAGGATCCAGTTATACTATGCTCTAATTAAAAGCCCAGGTCAGATGGATAGGAGTGCATGGCCTAAGTGGTGGAGGCATCCACTCCTTCATATATGCTATATGAAATGAATATATAGGAGCACTATATCATGGCTGACGTGCAAACCCTAGCAAACACTAAATGCAGCAGCAATAATATTGTAGGTAGAGATGAGCGATTTTTTCAAAAATTCTATTTGCCGATTCGCTGAATGTTTTGAATTTTTTTTGGTTCAATCAGAATATATTTGCTGCAAATTACGTAAGAAAATGGCTATTTCCTGGCTGCTGAGAGTCTTTATAGTGGTGTAGAACACTGTGCCTTGCAGTTACACACATAGGGAGTCTGCTTTGGTAGTGAAATAATACTGTGAGTCCATATGACATGCAGATGACAGGCACACTTCACTTATTAGGGCAGTCACGGGGCCAAACCTGACCAAATAACTCAAGTATAAACGCAGCCTTACAGGTCGATGTTAACGCCAAAAAGAAGCGCACGTCTTTTACACCGTCGCTAGCTGATTTCACATAGATGTCTAAAGAACCTGTTCTATTAAACACATATACAAGTAGAGCCTCCCAGACAGAGTGGAGAGGGTGTCAGCAGTAAGTTTGTATTGACGTCACTAATTAATTTGCCCATCCTCTGATTCATCAGAACAATTACCTCCAAAAAACGGATCCTGTCTCTGGAGCATACGCCTTCACTCAGTCAGCATTTGCTCAATAATCCATCAGTTTTGCTAATGCCATACTGGACCCAAAACAGAGATGACACGAGAATGGAATATTTGCATGTCTTCTGTGATTTTTACCCACTCCTGCTTTTGGCTACCAAATCATAAGCCAATTCTGATGGGACCATACAGGCCTTACAGCTGCTATACAGACAGTATCCGTTGTGCGTCTTATTTTTCCTTTCTTCTGACAGATCAGAAGAAAGGTCAAATAAATGATGTCAGCCAGGCCGAAAGGCAAAATAGTGGCCCAGTCACGAAGTGGGGAGGGTGGGAAAAGCATAAGAAGTCCACAGAGTGGACCTATGACATAGTGTTGAGGTGGAAGCAGCATGAGGAGACCATAGAGTGGCCCAATGACAGTCTAGAGGTTGCGGCAGCATCAGGAGGCCGCAGAGTGGCACCACAACAAAGGGTGGAGGTGTCAGCAGTATGAGGAGGCCACCGAGTGGCCCAATGACAGAGTGTGGAGGTGGTGGTGGCAGCAGCAGCATCAGGAGGAGGCCACAGAGTGGCACAATGATTGAGTCTGGAGGTGGTGGCAGCAAGAGGAGACCACAAAGTGGCTCAATGACAAAGTGCGGAGGTGGCGCCAGCAGCATCAGGAGGAGGCTAAAGGGTTGCACAATGACACAGTCTGGAGGTGGCAGCAGTATGAGGAGGCCACAGAGTGGCCCAATGACAGAGAGTGGAGGTGGCGGCAGCAGTAGCATCAGGAGGTGGCCACAAAAGTGGTGCAATCACTGAGTCTGGAGGTGATGTCAGCAGCATCAGGAGGATACCACAGAGTGGCAAGGTGACATAGTGTGGAGGTGGCAGTAGCAGCATCAGGATATCACAGAGTGGCAAGGTGACATAGTGTGGAGATGGCAGCAGCAGCAGGATACTACAGAGTGGCAAGGTGACGTGACATAGTGTGGAGGTGGCAGTAGCAGCAGCAGCATCAGGATACCACAGAGTGGCAAGGTGACATACTGTGGAGATGGCAGTAGCAGCAGGAGCATCAGGTTACTACAGAGTGGCAAGGTGACATAGTGTGGAGATGGCAATAGCAGCATCAGCATCAGGATACCACATATGGTGACGCTGCATATGTTGACACAGGGCTGTGGTGCCAACATTGGAACCCTGGCCACGCTTCACCTTCTGCCCACATATTCTACATATGGCCATGTTAACCTCCTCCGGCGGCTTAACAAAAAACTTCCACACCGCCGAGTAGGTGATTTTCCCCCCAACAGCCTGCACTGACTGACTGCTACTGTCGCTGCTTCCATGAACCCCTGCACCACTACTTCCCGGGCATTGGGCTGCTGCGAAGTAGGTGGTCTACCCCGGGCACGTTTGGCTCTCGACTTCCCATTCTTTCAACACATATAACCGCTGAAGTGAACTGAGAATATATTTTTCTTTTTGTACTGAAATAGCCACTAAATGCTTTCAACACATATAACCACCGAAGTGAACTGAGAATATATTTTTCTTTTTGTACTGAAATGGGCCACTAAACACTTTCGCCACAAATAACTGCAACAGTGAAGTGCGTATATATATTTTTTCTGTAGTAAAATAGGCCACTAAATGCTTTCAACACATAGAACTGCCGAAATGAACTGAGAATATATATATTTTTTGTACTGAAATAGGTTACTAAACGCTTTCAACGCATATAACTGCAACAGTGAAGTGCGTATATTATTTTCCTTTCTGTACTGAAATTGGCCTCTAAAGGCTTTTCAACATAGCACTTGCACCACAATAACAAGAGCAAATTGCTGGAATGACAGAGCTGTATAATGGCTATTTGGATCCCCAAATAATCTTTCCCTGCACTTGTAAATCACTTTTCTAGCAGTGTCCCTAGCACCTTCTGATGTCTCTCCCTGCACTAAGATGCTGTGAAATGATTCCTCCCTATCCTTTCCCTGCACTTATAAATCTTTTTTTTTTCACAATGAGGTTTTTCCTATTGCTGTCCCTAGCGGCTTCACAAGTCTGTCCCTGCACTCAGAATGCTGGAAAATGTCTGAATTTAAGATGGCCGCTGTATTTATAGGGCTGTGACATCACAGGTCTGGCTGTCTGCTGATTGGCTGCATCACGCATGTCAGTCTGGGTGATCCCGCCTTCCCATACTGTCTTTCTCTACGTCCTCACACGTGCAGCAGCCATTTTAGGAAAAATGTGATTCGTTACCACAAAGTTCAAGGAAATTTGCATACATTGCGAATACATTTTTTTTTTTAGAGCCATGAAATAATTATTTTCCCTTTTAAAAATTAGGAAAATTGGCTTCTACATACCTCATAGTTTTTTTTTGCCTTCCTCTGGACAAACTTTGTAGGATAATAAGCCCAACTGGATGGACTTATGTCTTTTTTTGGGCTTACAAATTATTTTACAATGTGACTTTTTTAGTAACTTTTACATTTTGATTACTCTATGGAATTAACTGTAGATTAATTTAATAGTAATTTAAATCAAAAGCACCATATGCCCTACAATTCTTACATAGAGTATAACTTTATACTAGTTAAATGGGTTTGTAGATATGATTTCTCCCAAAACCTTAATCTAACATTTGCAGCATGACTCAACAGGACTAGTACTCCACCTACATACGCATTGACAGGTATAATTTGCATGTTCAATAAGACATCCATTTATTTTATGCAAATCACAACCCAGTTGTAGCAGCAACAACAAGATACAAAACCAAACACTACATGGGCCTAAACAGTGTATTAGGAGGGATGATCGTAACATTGTACTGAAATATGCTTCTTTCCAGAGGAGCTATTTACAATGCCATAACATACATGGACAATGTAGCACTTATAGACAGACTTAAGGAAATTACAAATAACAGATCTGGCCAAGCAGCCATCAGGTGGCCAACACAATATCCAATTCATATGGTGCACGTGGAGCAAGTGTTCCAGGCCCTGCAGTGCACCATTACTTGGGGGACCCCCAGTCTCCAGGTTTATTCACGTGGTTTCTGGGGCCAGACCAAAATGGGCACATACCTGTATATATTTATATTTACAACTCCCCCTGCTGTCTCTGGCAACGGCCGTGTGCCTGAGCCCTAACTGACAAAGACTTTATTGACACATGCTGTTACTGACACATATATATATATATATATATATATATTTATGGGAGAGGCTTAACTGTGATGAGTGGGTGAAGCGCTTCCCCTGACCTAGCTGGCTGTGTTGTGCCGGAAGCCAGGAGCGAGGGTAAGCCTAGTAGTGGGCAAAATAAACGAGGAGAGCAGAGTAGTGACCAAAAGCCTTCAAAACCACCCAGAGAGCAAGATTACAAAATGCCTGGGAAATCTCAACATGCGGGTTCGGGATGTATCTCGTGAAGCAAGAAGAGCGCCACCTACCCATGTATTTAAGCCCGTGAGCCGGGACCCCGTTTTTGATGCTGAGGACGCGGCTCCGGTTCGGAGCGAGTGTCCCGAGACGGCCAGCGGGTTACGACCGAGACCTGAGGCCAGCGTTCTGATGTGGGACACAAAACTGGATTGACGACAGGGGCCCCCCACGCCAAGGAAGCAGCGGGGCCTCTGGGGAGGCCCTTGCAACGGGGCCAGCAATTGACGGGGGACCATGACTGGGCACCAATCGTTGGAGGTTTTAAAACCTGACCTCCGAGGATGGTCCATGCTGATTGGCCTTCGTGGAAGGGAGCCAGAGGCCACAATGGTCGTGGGCCCAGGACAACTGTCGCACCTGCGACCCCTGACGTTTAGGGGAGGTGCTGGTGAACTCACCTGGCCCGAGGAACCCGCAAAACCCGAGATACACGGCTGCCCTAACAATCAAACTAGGGGAGTGGCCAAAAAAGGAAATCCATCCAGCGCGGACGAGAGTCGCCTAAACATCTCACCGGAGACAGGCTGCGCGCCACCTACCCGCATGGCGCAGTGCTGTCTCCCCGCTAGGTACAGCTTGATGGGGTTGAATGACAGCCTGAGATTGCGGTGACAGTGGGCTATAAACGCCAGGGTGTAGGAGACATTGTCCAAGCCATCCAGCGGGTGGGACCTGGCGAAACCCTCGTAAACCCTGACACTGGCTTGGTAGCTCCTGATGGTATTGGAGGAGGGAGTGCTGAACCAGATTCCTGGCGTGAGCAAGGAGGGATACGGGATCGGAACGTAGTACGACTGGTGCCTACGAGAAGGCTTGAGTCGGTCTGGGCAACGTACCCGGCTTAGATGCTACTACCTGTATCGATGTGATGGGTCACCTGACCTTGATCCGAATGTCGCATAAGTGAACGAACAGGACACGTTCCTGAGGGAGCAAATCCTAAGGTTCGGAGGAAAAAGAGAACATAACTGAGGAGGGTGACGGGACTGGGTGAACCAGGAGACGGAAGTAGATGCGTGCCTGGGCGATCCAGGAGGCAGAGGTAGGTATGAGCCTGGACGAACCAGGAGACAGAGGTAGGTGCGTGCCTGGGCGATCCAGGAGGCAGAGGTAGGTATGAGCCTGGACGAACCAGGAGGCAGAGGTAGGTGCATGCCTGGGCGATCCAGGAGGCAGAGGTAGGTGCGTTCCAGGTTATTTTTTATTTATTTTTTCCTGCAAGTTGATCCAGAGGAAGGCAAAAAACCCCTGTGAGGTAGAAGCCAATTTTCCTCACTTTAGGGGAATAAAAATTCCTTCCCGACTCCAATCAGGCAATCAGAATAACTCCCTGGATCAACGATCTCTCTCTAGTAGCTATAGCCTGTAATATTAATACATACACCCTGGAAATACCGTCAACCTGAAAGACAGGAAAATACAAACCTGAGTGATTTCAGGGAAAATACGTAAAACCTGAGTGACGCGGGTAAATACATAAAACCTGAGCGATTCAGGGGAATACATGAAACCCGAGCGATTCAGGGAAATGAGACCTGGGGTGCGTCAGAACCCCCCCCCCCCCCCCCCCGGAAAAAACCCCCAAAATATATATTTCCCCCCTTTTTTTTTTTTTTTTTTAAGCGGTGGCCGAGTGACCGGGTGAGAGCGGAAAGGAAACAGGAATGACCATGGTATAAAAAGGATCGCAACCTACCGGAATCCACGGACAGCGCTGCCCACTCTCCGGCGACACTGAAGACCTAGGAATGGAGGCTCGTGATGAATGAAGGAAGGCTCTGAGCTGCGGAGGTGCGTAAAGCCGCCACTCGGCTGGACCTTACCTGAAACCTGGCACTGTGGAATGACCGGACACGGAGACGCCCTGCGACACAATTGAGGATGGAGCGAAATTCCGGTGGCCTGAGGCCCTGCTTACCTGAAATAAACTAGCGTTGGTACGAGACCCGGAGAGAGGTGTGATCTGGAGGCACTGGAATGAAGTGACGGAGAACCAGGATGCAGCCTGGGCGTCATGGCCAACTGCTGGATGACCCTGAACTGCCAGAATCAGGGCCCGAGGTCGCGCTGCATGCAACAAGACCTGCGGGAAACAGAAACCCAGACATGCCGGACACGAACCGGGTAACCAGGAACCAGCCGGACCCTGCTGAGAAACCCCCGAGCGTTCCAGGCAGACGCATGGAACCTGAGCGATTCAGGCAAATACATTGAATCCTGAGCGAATCAGGCGCTTACCTACACCTTTCGTGAAGATGACGGACCCTGGGTGCGTCGGGCATTACCCTGAACCTGGGTGGACCTGGCCACCACCTACCCACTGAGAGACCCGGGAAAATACAGACGCCTGAGCGATTCAGGGGAATACATAACCAGACTGTTCCTGGAAAAATATGCAATAACTATATGTGACCGGAACGTAGTATGACTGCGAGAAGGCTTGTGTCGGTCTGAGTAACGTACCTGGGATTAGAGGCTACTACCTGTGCTGATGTCTTGGGTTACCTGACCTTGGTCCAAATGTCGTACAAGTGAACGGTCAGAACACGTTCCTGAGAGGACAAATCCATAAAGTTCAGAAGGGAAAGAGAACATAACTGGGGAGGATGACAGGCCTGGGGGAACCACGAGACAGGTAGGTGTGAGCCTGGGCGAACCAGGAGACAGAGGTAGTTGCGTGCCTGGGCGATCCAGGAGGCAGAGGTAGTTGCGTGCCTGGGCGATCCAGGAGGCAGAGGTAGGTGCGTGCCTGGGCGATCCAGGAGGCAGAGGTAGGTGCGTGCCTGGGCGATCCAGGAGGCAGAGGTAGGTGCGTGCCTGGGCGATCCAGGAGGCAGAGGTAGGTATGAGCCTGGACGAACCAGGAGACAGAGGTAGGTGCGTGCCTGGGCGATCCAGGAGGCAGAGGTAGGTGCGTGCCTGGGCGATCCAGGAGGCAGAGGTAGGTGCGTGCCTGGGCGATCCAGGAGGCAGAGGTAGGTGCGTGCCTGGGCGATCCAGGAGGCAGAGGTAGGTGCGAGCCTGGGCGATCCAGGAGACAGAAGTAGGTGTGAGCCTGGGTGATCCAGGAGACAGAAGTAGGTGTGAGCCTGGGTGATCCAGGAGACAGAAGTAGGTGTGAGCCTGGGTGATCCAGGAGACAGAAGTAGGTGTGAGCCTGGGTGATCCAGGAGACAGAAGTAGGTGTGAGCCTGGGTGATCCAGGAGACAGAAGTAGGTGTGAGCCTGGGTGATCCAGGAGACAGAAGTAGGTGTGAGCCTGGGTGATCCAGGAGACAGAAGTAGGTGTGAGCCTGGGTGATCCAGGAGACAGAAGTAGGTGTGAGCCTGGCGAACCAGTAGATGAGACAGCAGCATATAACGTGAAGTACATACATATAACACATGGCACTGTCGCCCCCATAGAATAGATGACTGCAGTGAGCGTTTAGTGACCGCTGGATGGGTATGGCGTGCAATGATGGCCTGGCCTACTCGTGGTGAGACCCCCGTTTTTTTTTTTAACCCGTGCTAACCTGGTCCCTTCCAGCCCAGCGGAATGAGGAACCAAGGATGACTGCCTCGCTCCCGCACGGCGGGAGTGCGTATGAAATGGCTGGAGATTGGAACCTACCGATTAACTTGTAGATATATTTAAATTTCTTTATACAATAAAAAAATAAATAAAAAAAAAATTTAAGTTTCTCTTTTTTTCTTTTTATATATATATTTTTTTTTTTTTTTTTTTTTTTTGAGGGCATGGCCTGACGTTGCCCAGGGGTTAGATACCCCTGCTTTGGCCGTAGACCTAATGGGAACACTAAATACAATAAAATATATTCACCAGGATCCAGATTTCAGCAGTATAGACACAAGCTTCTGTGACATCATTCTACACTATGAATATATACTATAAACAAACATCTGCTGATAGCCTGTCTATCATGAAGAAGGATCCACAGGAAAAATGACCCAACAATTAGAGCTTAATTCCCTTAACAAAAGTGTCATGATGCATAGTGATTTTAACTTTGACAGGGTTTCTGATGTACATTTATGGGCCCAGGCCTGACGGAAGCACTCCGGCGTGCGCTCTGGAACGCACGCCGCACACGCGACCAGGCCCAGGCCCGGCCGAGGGACTCCGGCGTGCGCTCCAAGCCGGAACGCACGCCGACCACGTGACCCGGCCCATGCCTTGCGGCGGATTTCCGGCGTGCGCTCCACGCTGGAACGCACGCCGGCCTGCAGTGGGGCCTGAGGTGAGGACGGGGAGGCCGTGTGGAGAGGGGGATCTGCGGGCCAGACCCTGCCCCCCCTGCTGTCTCGGGAGGAAGTTGGAGGGGAACACAGGGAGGGAACCAAGGAAGGAGACAAGAAGCAATTTGGTGCGGACATGAGAATTGGCATGCGTTCCACGCTGGAACGCATGCCAACTCTGGGAGCCGGGAGTATGTGACCGTGGCTGATGGAGCCCTTGTGGCGCATTGTTTGCGCAAAATTACCTCTCCTGAAGACGTGACGGCAGTGTATGACAACGAAACCAAACGAACCGAACCAGATGAAAGCTACTCGCGACATGCACAGATGCAGCACCAGAGCAGGCGACTCCCTATCCAGAATGTGAACAGAAGCGCCCTGAGGAGCTGGGGGCTGGGGCTTAAGAAGGTAATATGCCCCTCCCACAAATTCAGGCTGACTTTTCAGCCTTCCACATATATATGCTTACTGATGCACACGCACAATTACTGACACATATTTATACAAACTTACTGATGCATGCACACAACGGTATGTATTTTGCAGTCCACAAAATATGGATACTGGCCGCGTGCATGCTGCCAAGTAGTAGAAATACCTATTCTTGTCTGCAAAAAGGACAAGAATAGGAGCTGTTCTATAATTTGCGGGACAGACACACAGACGCGGACAGCACATGGATGATATCCATGTGCTGTCCACAGTTTTGCAGTCCCATAGAAATGAAAGGGTCCATGTCCAAACCACAAAAAAATGTTGATTGGACACAGACCAAAAATACGGATGTGCACATGAGGCTTTAGTGATATACATGATTGGGACTCACATATGGAGATACTGATGTATGTATATGGGGCTACTCTATAGCATAGTCATATACACTGCCATAGGGTGCTGCATTACAGCTCTGTACCACTAACATTTACCTTTAGGACCCATTCACACAACTGTATTTTTTCATCCAGATGCGATTCAAATTTTTTGCGGATTGGATGCAGACTTCTTGAACTCTTGAACGAGTCTGCAAAAAATGCTCTGGATCATCCCTAATCAATAGTTAGTATATCTTATTGCAGCCTCAATGCAGATGGTTCCAGCTCTGGTGCTGAAAACAATAGAGATGGGGGATCCCTGTCCCAATTCTGTTAGATGGTTGGTCCAATTTTATCAGGGGACACAAATGAAACTAATGGCCTCAATGTTAGTGAGCAAGGAAATCCACCTAGATGTTTCAGGTGGACTGAACAGCAGATGCTATTTCTTAAAGAGGACCTTTCATTGGTTTGTAGTAAGGGAGATAAATATCTGTACCTGCGGGGTACTCCCTCTGTGCTGCCATCCTGCCTGTTTTTTTTAAATAGCTCTCCTGTGCCCTGTTATGTCCCCCGCAAATTTCGCACTCAGTATGCTAATACTGAGCATCGGACCAATGGGGAGGAGACGCAGTCTCCCTGTGGGCGTCTCCTTCTCCCCTGGCTCTAGCGCTGTCCAATCGTAGCGCAGAGCGTCACAGCCAGTTACCCCTGCTCCAGGATCCCCACTATTACCCTGCCTCAGGTGACCCTAATGTCTCTGTTTCAGTTATGGCCCTCCATTTGTGCCCTTTGCTCACGTTGCTCCTTTAGCACATTTGCTTGGGTTTGGTAAAGGTTATGACCTGGGTTGGACTTATGACTGAAAAATTCTGCACAGTGCGTCATATTCTCCAGCATTGACACGTATGGTTTACATGGCGGTAGTGATGATATTCCGTATTTACAGGCATCACTGCTGCCATGTAAAAGATACTGGTGGTGGAGTGGTGGAGGATTTAAAGAGGTTGTCCAGGTTTTCAAGATATCCTTTCCACACTATAGGGCATAACTATATGAATAGTAGGGTCCGATTCGAGCATATGCCCTGCTGCTCCAGTCATTCTCTTTGGGACCACTGGAATTAGCCAGCGCTGTACTCTGCCATCTCCAGTGACCCCATAGAGAATGGATGGAGAGGCAGGGCATATGCTCGACCTGCAACTCAATCAAGATGGGGGATCAGTGGGGGCTCCAGCGGTCAGACCCCCACGGATCACTTAGTTATCCCAAATCCTGTGGATAGAGGCTAAATAGAAAAGTGGACACAGTAATTTTAATAGGTGAGCATTTCTATTTTAGTTTGACACATATTTTATTTTTTTACAACCAAAGAAAACCTTTAAGGATAGGGAATTTGAAAAGGTGAAACAGCTATGATACGACAGGTGATAAGTGTCTGACTGCTGGGATGCCCATGATCAAGGGAACGTTGTCTTTAAGGGGTTGTCTCAATTCAGTAAGTCGGATTTATCATGCAGAGAAAGTTAATACAAGCCACTTACTAATATATTGCTATTATTCATATTGCTTCCTTTGCTGGCTGGATTCATTTTTCCATCACATTATACACTGCTCATTTCCATGGTTATGACCACCCTGCAATCCATCAGTGGTGGTCGTGCTTGCACACTATAGGATAAAGCGCTAGTCTATGTGAGCTCCCATGGTCCCGGCCACCAGAGAGGCTGATGCTTTTGCCTATAGTGTGCAAGCATGACCACCACTGCTGGATTGCATGGTGGTCTGTAACCATGAAAGCGAACAGTGTCTAATGTGATGGAAAAATGAATCTAGTCACCAAAGGAAGCAATATGGATAATAACAATATATTAGTAAGCTGCTCATATTAACTTTCTCTACATGATAAATGCCACTTATTGAAGTGAGACAACCCTTTTAAGACTCTTGTGTACATAGAATGGCGGTAATGTAATTCAATGTCTCAGGACCCCTTTTTTTCATGATCAGTGCGTGTTCCAGCAGTCAGACCACAGCAATCTGATATTTATGACCTATCCTGTAGATAGGCAATAGGTCATTATGGTAGGACAACCCTTTAAATATACTGTAGATTATATGCAATCTGAGGAGGTTAAGATTTGATAAATTTCATGCCAGAAATTTATGCTTAAAGGGGTTAAATGGGTTGTCTCACTTCAGTAAATACCATTTATCATGTAGAGAAAGTTAATGCAAGGCACTTACTAATATATTGTCATTATCCATATTGCCTCCTTTCCATCACAATATACATAGCATGTATCCATGGTTACAACCATCCTGCAATCCAGCAGCAGTGGCCGTGCTTGCACACTATAGAGAATGGCTCAAAGTGCACATAGGCCAACACCTTTAGGGTCCATTCACACGCCCGCATTTTAGTTCCGCATTTTGCGGAACGGAATCGCGGACCCATTCATTTCTATGGGGCAGCGCGATGTGCTGCCCGGATCCGGAATAGCGGATCAGCACTTCCGGGTCCGCAATTCCGATCCCGAAAAAACAACATTGCTTACCGGTAATCGTTTTTCTCGATACCCATGACGGCACCCGATAGTTCCCTCCCCACATATAGATGTAGATACAGATATACTTGTATAAACTTGTGTATAGGATATCAGTCAGGTCTATATGAAGTAATATAGATTTAAAAAAAAAAAAAAGAAAAAAAAAATAATATTTAAAAATGTAAAAAAAAAAAAAAAAAAAAAAGGGGGGATCTTTAATCCCTTATCACTTCTCTCCGGAGAACAATTTATTTCTTCCACTGGTGTTGGGAGGAGGTGTGTTCCTTTTTATCTTCTCAGGTTTCCTGTCCTGATGGGAGGTCCTGAGTCGCACTGGGTGCCGTCATGGGTATCGAGAAAAACGATTACCGGTAAGCAATGTTGTTTTCCCCTCACCCATGACTGCACCCAGTGCGAGATAGACTATAAGTAGCGTCTAGGGGGGGCCACAGCTTGAAGGACCTTCTCCCCAAACGAGGCGTCAGAATGGAGCTGTAATCTATAATGTTTGAGAAAGGTATGAGGGGAACTCCAAGTAGCTGCCCTACAAATCTGGGCTAAAGACACATTAGCCCTTTCCGCCCAAGAGGTAGACACTGAGCGAGTGGAATGAGCCCCAAACTCGGAAGGAGGGGAAAGACCCAAGGAGATGTAAGCCTTCGTTATGGCCTTCTTCACCCACCTGGCAATAACCCCGCAGGATGCTTTTTTACCCCTATTCCCCCCTAGGAACTGGACAAGAAGGTTCTCGTCTTTCCTCCATGAAGCCGTAGCATCAAGGTACACTAACAGGCATCTTTTAACATCCAAGCAGTGGAAGCTTTTTTCCCTATTATTGGAAGGGTTAGGGAAAAAAGAGGGTAGCACTATGTCCTGGCTCCTGTGAAAATCCGTGACTACCTTGGGAAGGAAGGAGGGCAGGGGCCTGATCACTACCTGATTGTCCTGTATGACAGTATAAGGAGGATGTGCAGAGAAGGCCTGGATCTCAGAGATCCTCCTAGCAGAGGTAATTGCCAGGAGAAAGGCCATCTTAATGGTCAGGACGTCAATAGGGATTTCTAACAAGGGCTCAAATGGTCTATCGGTTAGGGCTGTCAAGACCTTGTTCAGGTCCCATGGGGGGGAAAGGGGTCTTACAGACGGATGGATCCTGGCTGCGGCAGAAAGAAAACGTTTGACCCAAGGGTGGACTGCTAACTGGTAGTCGAAAAAATAGCTCAAAGCCGACACCTGTACTTTTAGGGTGGAGGCTTTGAGTCCCTTGTCTAAACCTGCCTGCAAAAAGTCCAAGACCTTAGGTATTTCTGGAGGGCTAAATGGATCGGGGCTAGACCCTAGAAAGGAAGCAAAGATATTCCACACCCTGTTATACTTCCTGGCTGTTGTAGCTTTCCTGCCACCTAGAAGGGTGGAAACGACTCTGTTAGAAAGCCCTCTCCTCAACCAGATGTCCCTGTCAGACTCCATACTGCCAACTGGAGAGTTTCCGGATTGGGATGGCATACTGGTCCCTGGGAAAGGAGGTCCTCCCTGGGAGGGATCATCCAGGGGGGGCCTCTGGCTAGATTTAACAGGGTGGAGTACCAGATTCTTTTGGGCCATTTTGGGGCTACCAGGATTATAGAGGCTTCTTCCCTCCTCACCTTCTTCAGTACCTGTGGAATTAGAGACATAGGTGGGAAGGCGTAGCCGCGTTCCCGGCTCCAGTCCTGGGCCAGACTGTCCACCCCTGTAGGATTCTCTGTGTGATTTAAAGAGAAAAACCTCTCTGTCTTCCTGTTCTTCCGGGTAGCAAAGAGGTCTATAGTTGGGGCCCCAAACTTTAAGACAATCTGGGAAAAAACTTCTCCGTTCAGACTCCACTCTGCCTGGTTGAGTCCCACTCGGCTTAAGAAGTCGGCCACCGTGTTCTCTTTTCCCTTCAGATGTACTGCTGATAGGAGCAGGTTCCTGTCTTCTGCTATTTGAAAAATTTCCTGGCAGAGGAAGATTAGGGACGGTACCCTTGTTCCGCCTTGATGATTTATGTAGTCCACCGTCGTCGAATTGTCCGAGTAAAAGACCAGTTTTTTGTTTAAGACATCTGGGACTGCCACTCTTAGAACCCTTTCTACTGCCTTGAGCTCCTTGTAATTTGACGTGCAGGCTCTGGTTCTTAAGTCCCATCTTCCCTGCCAGTACTTCCCATCTGAATGGGCCCCCCAACCCCACGGACTGGCATCTGTTGTTATCCGTATGGGTTCTATGAAGGACCAGGGCATTCCCGCCGAAAGATTCTTCTCGGATGTCCACCATAGGAGGGAATACCTTGCTCTGGAGGAGAGATTAATTTTTTCCTCTAGCGTCTGTGGGAGACCATTCCATGTCTTTAAGATATCCCACTGTAACAATCTTGTGTGAATCTGAGCAAACGGTACGGCGGGAATCGTGGCCGTCAGGTGCCCCAATACTGCCATCGCCTTCCTGATGGAGCTTTGGAAGGAGCGGAACAAGATCCAAACATGTTCTTTTATTGCAACTACCTTCTTTTGAGGAAGGAATGTTTTCTGAGCCGTGGAGTCTAGCTGCATCCCTAGAAATATGCAACTTTGAGAGGGGGTTAGGCAAGATTTTTCTTGGTTGACCTTCCATCCTAGATCCTTCAATAGAGAACATGCCAGGACAAGATCCGTCTGTAACTGTATCTTTGTCTGGGCTATGAACAAAAAGTCGTCCAGATAGGGTACTAACACTACCCTGGACAATCGGAGGAATGCCACCATCTCCGCCACCACTTTGGTAAAAATTCTTGGGGCTTGTGAGACCCCAAACTGGAGGGCCCTGTACTGGAGATGCAGAAACTGGGCCTTCACCTGGACCGCCGTTCTCAAATACCTTTGGGAGGAGGGATGAATAGGGATGTGGTAATAAGCATCCTCTAAGTCTATACTTGCCATCCAGCAATCCTTGTATAGTAGGTCTATAGTTGTCTTTATCGTCTCCATCCGGAATCTTTTGTATTTCAGGAACTTGTTCAATTGTTTCAGATTTAAAATCATTCGAAAAGTCCCATTGGGCTTTCTTACCAGAAAGAGTGGGGAGTAATATCCCCTGCCCTCCTCTTCTTTTGGAACTTGACAAACGACTCCTTTGTCCAATAACAACTGAACCTCTGCCTCTAACACTGTGGATTTTAAGGGATCTTTCGACGTTGGAGTGCGGGTGAAAAAATTTTGGGGATAGGAGAGAAATTCCAGCCTGAACCCCTCTGCTCCCATCCCATTTGTTCTGGGTGATCTTTGACCAGGCCGGGAGGAAGGAGGAGAGTCTTCCCCCAACCTGGGGACTGGCGTCATTGCTGCTTATCTTTTTTATTATCCTGGGTTTTAAAAAGAAAGCCGCTAGACTTCCTCTGGAACCGATCCCTTTCCTTCCTATCATAGGGCTTGCCCCTCTGTCTCCTAAAACCCTGCTGGGGCCTACGAAAAAAGGGGGGCTTCTGAGGGACGGGAAATCCCCTTTTCTTGTCAGAGGCCTTCTCCAATATGTCATCTAAAGATGACCCAAATAACCTGTCACCTTCACACGGAAGGGCACAGAGTCTGGCCTTGGATCCCTGGTCACCCTTCCAGGATCTAAGCCAGATAGCCCTTCTAGCCGCATTTGCAGGGGCGTACACAGAAATCATTGGGCCCCATAGCAAGAATTTAGATTGGGCCCCCATGCCCGTTCCTAGTCCCTCCTACTATGCACGCTGGCTCCTCTCACTACCCTCCCTAACTTCTCCCCTGCCCCACCTCATGCAGAAGTATTTTGTTCTACAAAATGGCAGTACTCATGCCAGATCCCAACAGACCCATTAGGGTACTTTCACACTTGCGGCAGGACGGATCCGACAGGCTGTTCACCATGTTGGATCCATCCTGTGGCTATTTCGCCGTGCCGCCGGACCGCCGCTCTGTCCCCATTGACTATATGGCGCACGGCGAAAGTCGCCGGACTAAAAAGTCAGACATGCAGTACCTTTTAGTCCGGCGGCTTTCGTCGGGCACCGCCATGCTGCGCCAGAGCTCCGCCCCCGTTATAGTCAAAGGGGACGGAGCGGCGGTCGCGAGAAATAGCCACAGGACAGATCCGACATGGTGAACAGCCTGTCGGATCCGTCCTGCCACAAGTGTGAAAGTCGCCTTATAGAGAATGGGATCTGATAGGTCAGGTGTTCAGCATATATTGACAAGAATCTGGGGCGTTACATGATGTAATACCACCCAACTTTCCTGCTGTCCAGCATGGCACATGCACATGCGCATAGACATGAGAAAAGTTTGAGGAAGCGAGTGCCCCCCTTCCCAAATCCTCTGTGTCATGCAGGACAGCTGGGAGACACGGACATTACCCGCTATCCTGCATGACACATGTGCAGAGACAGGAGTCTCTGGGAAAGCTGAGTGAACCCCTCCCCCTGCCTTTCCATGTTCTTATTATCTGCATTTATGCCTTGCAGGATAGCAGGAAATCTGAGTGACATTACATGATGTAATAGCACCCAACTTTCCTGCTGTCCAGCATGGCACATGCGCATAGACATGAGAAAAGTTTGAGGAAGCGAGTGCCCCCTTCCCATATCCTCTGTGTCATGCAGGACGGCTGGGAGACACTGTCATTACTCGCTATCCTGCATGACACATGTGCAGAGACAGGAGTCTCTGGGAAAGCTGGGTGAACCCCTCCCCCCTTCCTTTCCATGTTCTTATTATCTGCATTTATGCCTTGCAGGATAGCAGGAAATCTGAGGGACATTGCATGATGTAATAGCACCCAGCTTTTCTGCTGTCCTGCATGGCACATGTGGAGAGACATGAGAATAGTCTGAGAAAGCTGAGTAACACAGCTCCCACCTCCCCTCATATCTTCTCATGCCTCTGCACTTGTGCCATGCAGGACATCAGGAAAGCCGAGTCACATTACATAATAGCACCCAGCTTTCCTCCTGTTCTGAATGACATATGTGCAGAGGAATAGCCTGGGAATAGCCCCCCCCCCCCCCCTGCACTGTCCTCACCTACAAGTGGTCACTTACTTCATTATTGGTGGGGTAGTGGCAATCCAGAGAGGAATCAGGCATAATGGAGCTAACAGACGGGAGGCGGAGCTAGCCGACGGGAGGCGGGGCTAGGAGGCGGGGCTAGCAGACGGGAGACAGTTAGGAAGATAGACGGGGGCGGGGCCTCTCCTCCGCTGCGGGCCCCTCTTCCTCACGGGCCCCATAGCAGCTGCGTGGTCTGCCTATATGGTAGGTACGCCACTGCGCATTTGTCATAGCACTGGCTCTGGCGGAGAAGCGCATCACATCGGTGGAGGCGTCCGTCAAAAAATCAGCTGCCTTTGAGAAGGAGGGGAGAGAGGCTAGAAGCTCTTCTCTAGGCCTCTTTTCTTTAAGGTGCGCTTCTAGCTGGTCGATCCATAGTCTCAGTGACCGGGAAACCCAAGTGGCTGCGACTGCCGGCCTGAGACAGGCGGCCGACGTCTCCCAAGCACGTTTAAGATATATATCCGCTTTTTTATCCAATGGGTCCGAGAGACAGCCTAAATCATCGAAGGGGAGGGCAGACTTTTTTGCAATCTTGGCGACTGGTGCGTCCACCGTAGGGGCCCTATCCCAACTTGAGGACACTTTTTCTTCGTAGGGGTACTTCCTTTTAACCGAGGAGGGTATGAAGAACTTTCTATCAGGATTCTTCCACTCCTTCTTAATAATCGCCTGCATGCTCTCATGTACCGAAAAAACTCTATGTTTTTTAGGGCCTAGAGCCTGAAAGGCCTGATCCGCAACCGATCTGGTCTGCTTAATGTCCTCCAGTTGCATAGTTGCCCGGACCGCTTTTAGTAACGGCTGCGTATCCTCGGGTGAAAAAAAGGACTTCCCTGAGTATTCCTCATCCGAGGAGTCTAAATTACTGGAGTCTAACTGTCCGGATTCTCTGGCTTCACTATCGGATGAGTCCATTTCCATGCTATCATATTCCGTGACTTTATCCGGGGATCTGGCACGGCCTTTACTGAACGCCCTGAAGGACGCTTTGATTAGGGACTTCATAGATCTTGTAAGGGTCTGGGACTGTTCCGCTACCAGCTTGTCTATACAAGCCGTGCACAGGGACTTCTGATAAGATGCAGATAGGGCCGTCTTACAGTCTGCACACTCCTTATGCTTGGACTTGGAAGATGACTTTTTAGGAGGCTTGGGAATCTAAGATAGAAACACCTTATTAGTAAAAAAAAAGGAGGAATGTTCTCACCCAGTGAATCCTCTTCTCCCCGTCCTTAGGCCAATACCGGACTTGCAGGCCTCAAGGGGTCCAGGGGTTCAGCGCGTCCGTCAGTAGGGTCCGACATGCTCCAGCTGGATCCTACTTCAGCACAAAACCTGTGCCCCGCTGGCTGCCTGCACCTGCTGCCGCATTTATAAGTTTAAAGGACGCGCCTCGGCCCTCACTTCCGGGTCCTGTGCGTCGGGAGAGAGCTCCGCCCCCCCCCGACGTCATCAGCTAGCGCCCCAAAGGACGGCCCCGCGCATGCGCATAAGCGCTTAGACGCGCGGGAGCCATCTTTAATTAGGGCATGTCGGCGTGGGGAGCCGCCTGAACACGGCCACAGCGGCTCCCCCAGGACCGGTAGCTAGTGCGGGCGCAGGCAGACTTGTGGGGAGCGGCTTCCGGCACGGCCACAGAACTACCGCTCCCCAGGGATAGGTCTTCCCACGGCCATGCCACAGACCTCCCCCAGCGCTCTTCCTTGAGGTATGTTCACGCAGCGATCGCTGCACTGCTTCTCAGGAACTCCCATCCGGAGGACAGGAAACCTGAACTGGTGTTGGGAGGAGGTGTGTTCCTTTTTATCTTCTCAGGTTTCCTGTCCTGATGGGAGGTCCTGAGTCGCACTGGGTGCCGTCATGGGTGAGGGGAAAAATACAACATGTCCTATTCTTGTCCGCAATTGCCCAAGGCCCAAGTTAGGCAGTTCAGTTGAGTTCCAGTCTGGACAAGTTTAGACAGAGAGCAGCCATCTAGTAGCTGCTTGCTGGAGGGAGGCCTCCTGCCTTTCTGCTCTCTCCCTGTTGGCTCCACAGTCCAGGGTTAAAAGCCACAAGATTCCACCCAGAGGTGAGAAGTCCACTTCTACAGCTCGCTCCTGCGGGGTGACCAGTGTCCAGCTACTAAAGCAAGTATGGAGCAAACCAAATTGTACATTCAATGTGGGGAGCCATGATGTCATGGCACCTAACATTGATGATTGACAGTTTGATAAATAATTATTACTTACCTACTTTAGGAATGGGTTAACCCAGATGCTGTGGGTGCTCGTGTAGTTTTGGATTACGCATTCACGTAAGTATTTTCACAAGATCCCTCCCTTCCCGATTTATTTTATCTAGTCGCTTTGCTTATTGACGGGGGTTAAGTCACTCTCACGAGTGGACTTTGTGGTTTATGGTTATTGGTAGAATATATTTCTATATTTCTATTTGCTATTAAAGTTTGATTAATTAATCAGTATATGATTAAATTGTTGGTTAAGTAATAAGCATTGCGACCTTTATATACCCAACTAATCAATAAAGATATATGGTTAATTCTACAATGTGTAATGATTTATTTATATATTGGGTTTATTAATGGGGCATATGACATCATTCAGGGGGATTTTCATATTGTCTTAAAGTCAAAGGATAGCACACGGCCATACTTAAGGGCTTCCCTGTCACCTTTGCAATCAGGTGCAGGACACAGCTTCCGGCATCCACACCTTCCAGTTTAAACCCTGAGAACAGATAGGCCATCTGTCAGAAAACACTGGAAAATAGAAGTTCAAGGATTCAGAAAACCACCTTCGAGTCAGGTTAGAATTAGGCGAGAGTTTTTACCAGCCAAAGACTTTATTTCCTTCAAAGCCTAGTCTGAAGCAGTAGCTTTCTTACATATATATATGACAAAAGCCTGTTTCTTCTGAGGACTTACATTTCCCTACCCTTGTATGCATGACAAAGACTGTTTTATAAATTGGATGGAATTGTTACTAGGAGCAACGTTCAGTAAAAGTTATATTTGGATTGCACCATCCTTGTCTCAGTCCTCAGTTCCTCAATTAACACTGCAGTAAATGGTTGTACCACCACAAAAGGTACTGGCGTTACAACTACAAGGGACCTTGCCATAGGCACATTAATACAGACCATCAAGGGCACCTCGAACCACCACCTGGCCTGTGTCCCTTACACCAGAGTGTGCCCCAGAGAATTATTGTGCCGTTCTCCTCTTCACTTATGCAAGCCTGCCCAGGGATGACGTAACCGTGATTAACCAGAACTGTATTTACCTCAGCCCACCTATTGCTCAGACCGTGACCTCACATATTATTCCCCTGTTTGGTCTGGCATACTGAACGAGCAGTGTATAATGTGATGGAAAAGAGCCAATATGGAGAATCAGAATACATTAGTAAGTGCCTTGTATTAACTTTCTATACATAATAAATGCCATTTGTTGAAGTAAGGCTGCCCCTTTGTGTGCTACACTTAATAGGGTTAGGCAAAAAATGTCTTGGTGTGTGCACTGCATGTTTCCTATGTGTAATAAGAAACTACATGTGTCTTGTTTCTGACTGACTTAAGAGGAGGATATCCATATATGTGTAAAGGCTACTTTCATACTAGCAGTAGCAGGTCCGGAAGGCTATTCCAGTGGGGGAACAGCTTGCCAGATCCGTGCTTAAGCTAGCCCACCATGCTGCCAGAGGTCCGCTCCGGCCCCATTTACTTTAATGGGGGTGGGCCGGAGGTCCGGCTGCAGCACGGCAGACATGCTGAGAGGCGCCTGGACAAAAACTACAGAGAACTTCCGGCGGCATGGTGGGCTAGCGTTAGCACGGATGTGGCAGGCTGTTCCCCCACAGGAACATCCTGCTGGAGCCTGCTACTGCGAGTTTGAAAGTAGCCTAAATTCTGCCACATGTATGTTTGTGCATTTAGCTGTGAGTGTCTACCATCATACTTCATCTTTATTATTTCTGTTATCACTGTAAGTGCTCATGAACACGATTGTTGGATGTTTGCAGTCTGCAAATTGCGGATCTGCAAAACATGGATACTGGGTGTGTGCATTCCACTATGTGGAACAGAACAGCCAGCCTCTATTAGAAGACCCCTATCCCTGTCTGTAATGCTGCTCCTGCTCGTGCTCTCTTGACTATTGCTAACTGCTGGCATAGCACATGGGTACCCTGTACCCATGTACTATGCCAGGATTAGCTGAGCGGAATGGGCTCCTGCTTCTGCCTGCTCCACTTATCTAAGAGAACTGCATGTCAGAGTAGGGATGAGCGGACCCATGGATGTTTGGGTTCGCCGCGTTCGGCCGAACTTCGGTTCAAGGTTCGGGTTCAGGACCCGAACTCGAAACCGAACCCTATTGAAGTCAATGGGGACCCGAACTTTGGTGCACTAAATGGCTGTAAAATAGTCACCATAAATAATGAATTCAAAATTGTCAATCCAACTGTGAGTGCTGCAGGTTATGGGTGTGGTGAGTCCTGTTCACACATCACAAGAAAGAAACCACGCTGCTCTTACATAGGTACTCCTTCGACATTCAAGAAAATGTAGACATTTTACAATGCTCCACACTTCAAATATTGTTAATTTCTCCTATGTTGACCATCTCCCCTATGGTGTTTAAGACAAAAGGAGCAAAACAATAGTGAAGCATGGCAAAGTATGTTCCTTATCAGCTTTTTATTATACTCACAAGGTTTAAAAGAACCATAGCTGTAACAAATCTTAAAACCGGTTTCCCATCTGTCACACGGCCCGGGTTTCACCTTCGCTTCGTCAGGGGTGAATATCCCGTCTCCCTAGGGTGTAACTTTTATACAATGATATTGTTCCTCCCATCATTTGCATATAGGTCTAAAAATCAATCCTACAACCTATTAAAATACATGCTTGGAAATAAAATATAATCCTTCCGTAAAGGGTAGTCATTTACATGATTAAAATAAATTATTTCCCACAAAATTCATCCATCTCCAGCCTTTCTTTCACAAAACTGCTTTTGTGCTTCATGATCACATGTCACAATGTGGCCAATTAGAACTTACTATCATTTCCATTGATATAGATTTATTTTTTCTCCTCCCTCCCCGATCACATGTTAATATCAACCAATCAGCGCCTACTCTAAGATCTTCTTCATTTTATACAATGCTACCATTGAAGCCCTGCTTTTTATCTTGCTTCTCTTCAAGGCAATATACATTTGTGTTCTTTCTCCCACATCATCGGTACACTTTTATGCTAAGCAGGGTCTCAGATCAAAATGCACATTCAGACCAGAAGGCTGTATGGTACCTAATTTGAAGATCCATTCTACCTCACGGCGAATGATCTTAGCTACAGGATCTTCCCCCTGCCATTTATTCTCCACTCCTCCTACTCCCATAAATTTTAATCCATATGGATTTTTATTAGACAGGAGCGAATCGAATCAGACAAAGTGGAATTTCCGGGAAAACATTGATTTGCAACTAATGCGAATTTCCTCGCACTTTGCGGTAACAAATCTTTCCTAAAATGGTGGCTACACGTGTGAGAACATGGGGCAAGGAACACTGGGAAGGCGGGCTGACCCATAATGCCATGCATGCAGCCAATCAGCAGCCAGCCAGCCTTGTGATGTCACAGCCCTATAAATACCCGCAGCCATCTAGGATTAAGACAATTTCCAGCGTTCTGAGTGCAGGGACAGATGTTGTAGGCTCTAAGGAGAGGTATACCGAAAACCTCATTGGGAAAAAAAAGCGATTTATAAGTGCAGGGAAACGATAGGGAGTAATCATTTCACAGCATCTTAGTGCAGGGAGACATGTCTGAAGTCGCTAGGGACAGTTCTAGAAAAACCTAATTGTGAAAAATAAACTGCGTTTTACAACTAGTGATGGTCAGTTCGCCGTGTTCGCCCGCGAACACATGCAGGCTGCCATCATAACTCACAAGTCCGGCGATGCACAGGTAAGGCTACTTTCACACTTGCGTTCGTCGGTCCGCTCGTGAGCACCGTTTGAAGGAGCTCACGAGCGGACCCGAACGCCTCCGTCCAGCCCTGATGCAGTCTGAATGGAGCAGATCCGCTCAGACTGCATCAGTCTGGCGGCGTTCAGCCTCCGCTCCGCTCGCCTCCGCACAGCCAGGCGGACAGCTGAACGCTGCTTGCAGCGTTCAGCTGTCCGCCTGGCCGTGCGGAGGCGAGCGGATCCGTTCAGACTTACAATGTAAGTCAATGGGAACGGATCCGCTTGAAGATGACACCATATGGCTCAATCTTCAAGCGGATCCGTCCCCCATTGACTTTACATTGAAAGTCTGAACGGATCCGCGCAGGCATCTTGCGCACTTAGAAATTTTTCTAAGTTATTAATGCAGACGGATCCGTACTGAACGGAGCCTCCGTCTGCATTAATATGATCGGATCCATTCAGAACGGATCCGATCAAGCGCAAGTGGGAAAGTAGCCTAAGTCATTACCTGTCCCTGTGCCGGGAGCCGGTCTGAAACAAATGCGGTCACCGGGAGCAGGCAGTTCAGAGAACAGCGCAATGGAGGCCCCCGGCGGCTGTTCTTGGAACTGCCTGCTCCCGGTGACCGCATTTTTTTCAGACCGGCTCCCGGCACAGGTACAGGTAAGGACTTACCTGTGCATTGCCAGACTTGTGAGTTAAGATGGCAGCCAACATGTGTTCGCGGGCAAACTGGCCATCACTGTTTACAAGTACAGGGAAACCATTTTTCGGGATCCATTTTACAGCTCTGGCATTCCATCAAATTGTTCTTGTTATTGAGGTGCAAGTGTTATGTTGAAAAGCCATTAGTGGCTTATATCTGTGAAAAAAATAAAATAAAAATATATATCCATTTTACTTCTGCAGTAGTGTTGGGCGAGCATGCTCAGCGAACACAAATTTTACTCGAGCATTGCGATAATACCGCGTTTGCTCGAGCATGATGCTCGAGTCTCTTCCCTGCACGTTTGTTGGCTGCTACGCTTTACAGTGATTGGCTGGCCTGAGCGCATAATCGGGTGCTATATAGGCTCAGTCTTAGGGCTCGTTTACATGAATGTTTTTTGCATTGCGTATACGGGCCTTTTTTAGTTCCATATATGGTCCATATATGGAACCATTCATTTCAATGGTTCCGGAAAAAAAATGGAATGTACTCCGTAAGCATTCTGTTTCCGTATTTCTGTTTTTCCGTTCCGTTCAAAGATAGAATATGTCCTATTATTGCCCGCAAATCATGTTCCGTGGCTCCATTCAAGTCAATGGGTCCGCAAAAAAATTTGAACACATACAGAATGTACTCCGTAAATCTTTGTATCCGTTTCGTTTTTGCGAAACCATCTATTGAACATTTTATGCCCAGCCCAATTTTTTCTATGTAATTACTGTATACGCCATATGGAAAAACAAAATCGAACAGTAAACACTGCTGAAACAAAAAACGTCAAAAAGGATCCATTAAAAACGGCCTGCAAAACACTGAAAAAGCCATACTGTCGTGTGAACAAGCCCTTAGGCTATATGCACACAAACATTGTTTGTTTCTGTGTCCATTCTGTTCTCTTTGCAGATAGGATGTGGACCCATTCATTTCAATGGGTCCTCAAAAAATGTGTGCTGTCCACATCAGTATGTTCCTTCCGTAGCCCAGCAAAAAAAATAGAACATGTTCTATTCTTGTCCATTTTAGGCATTGTTACAATGGACCCACAAAGAAATTGATGGCATACGGATGTCATCCTTTTTTTTGCGGATCGCAAAACACAAAGACCCCTCTTACACAGGCGAGTTCTCCGTGCAGGTGCAATGCCTGAGGTGAATGCATTGCACCCGCACTGAATTCGGACCAATTCACTTCAATGGGGTTGTGCAGATGAGCAGTGATTTTCACGCATCACTTGTGCGTTGCATGAAAATTGCAGCATGTTCTATATTCTGCAATTTTCATGCAACGCAGGCCCCATAGAAATGAATGGGGCTGCGTGCAAATCGCATAGAATCCACAAGCAAGTGATTTTCACGCATGGTTGCTAAGAGATGATGTTAGTAAATCAAGTAAAGTCTATTCACGGTATTATTTTCCCTTAAAAAAAAAATATATATAAAAAATTAACTGACCTCATCCACTTGATCGCAAAGCCGGCATCATATTCTTTCTTCTTCTTTGAGGACCTGCAAAAGGACCTTTGCTGACGTAATAAATATAGAAGTATCACGTGGTGAGCATGATTATGTCATTAAAGGTCCTTTTGCAGGTCCTCAAAAAAGAAGAAAGAAGATGATGCCGGTTTTGCGATCAAGTGGATGAGGTGAGTTAATTTTAATTTTTTAACCCCTTAAGCAACATTTTACTAAGTATTCTGTATTAGGAATGCTATCATTTTCCCTTATAACCATGTTATAAGGGAAAATAATAAAATCTACAGAACACCTAACCCAAACCCGAACTTTAGTGAAGAAGTCGGGGTTCGGGTCTGGGTATCACATTCAAAACTGAACAACACAGCGCAATTGCAGTCAAAACTGACTGAAATTGCGTGCGCACTCGCGTGGGTTTCCTGCAACGCACACGCGACGCATTCGAAGCAAATCGGGGATGCCCGTGTGAAAGAGGCCATACGGTTGTATGCATGTAGCCTTGGGGCTCATTCACACAAACGTGTGCTGCCTGTTGCCGTATTGCGGACTGCATTAAGGACTATTGTTGTGTGTGGCAGCAATATATATATTTTAGCGCAACCTGCACTAAATTGCTAAAACTTGTTAGAGACCCAAAAGTCCTTTTAAGGACTATTATGTGTGGCAGCAATATATATTTTTTCCCTTTTATTTGAATGTAAATGAGGGCTCGCAAGTGCCCAGGGGTGGCCTTCACTTCGTTGGAGCCCAGGCTGCTCTGCCTCTTTTGCTCATATTCCCGCTCCAGCCTTTGCCCGCCCTTCTCTTCCCTTGCGTCCCCCTTCTCTCCCAGCGAGATCCAGCACCTACGCTCTCCCTCGCTGGACTCGGGCATGCACACTGCTATGCCCATTGTGGGCACGGCATCATTGTAGCTACTGCGCGTGCACCGACCCAATGGCGCAAAACCAGCAGCAAGGAGACGGACCAGAGGCATGCAGGAGAAGAGGAGGAAAGCCAAGCTGCTGTCTGGAGCCTGTCACAGAGAGGTAATGTCACGAACTATGGATCCGATCGCTCCGGATCCCACAGCTGTGACGTAGTGGTCTGCGACGGAGTCTGCGCACACACAGAGACCTCACGTGACCGGGGTCTTACCATCCGGCTAACACCCCCCCACTACACTTCGGTTACTGCCGCCACGTGGGTTCCCGGTCCACGAGCCGACTATCCGGGTCATTCACTATCACACAGATCAGTGGATGAACCGGATATCACTTACTGACCAACCGCAGTCAATCACCCCCAGCTACAATTCCTAAATGCAATTGAACTAACTACCTGGTAACGTCTCTTCAAAGGCAAGGTACGTTGTTCAGCAGCTTAGAATATGGAAGACTTGGCCACTTAGATTTTATAACCTTTAATACAAGGTAAAAAGCAGTGCATACAAATCTAATGAAAATGACTATAAATCTACAGAATAATAATAACAATATAAATAATCACGACAGTTCAAATGAAAGGGAAAAAGATGAAAGAATACTTAGTTTCTCTGGAGGGTTTCAGATGGTCGTTCATATGTCCTTTTTGAATCCTTGCAAACCCCTTTTCAGTATGTATCAGGGGAGACCCCCAAAGTTCTTCTGATACAGGGATATGCCGTCAATGTCCAATTAAGTGTCTGGTGATGTTCCATGGGTCTCTCTCCTCTGTCCTTGTGCACGGATTTTTATGAACTCTCCCATGGGCAGGAGACTTACTCCTGTCAGCCAATGGCAGCAGAGTGACTGTGAAGCCTAGGGATTGGCCTCCAAGTGTTTTATGACCCCATCAAAGTTCAGTTCCTACAATGAGGATTATACTTAAGCCCATATCTCCTTGATACATCGGCATATTTTATACAGAATACATATTTGCAATCCTTATTTATTTACCTACAGAATGAGACCACATACGGTAATGCTGGGACCTGTAGTTCTTCTACCACCCATAGGTCAGCTACAGAATCACATCCTCTAGTCATATTTGATACCCAATTAACCACAATACTCTGTAGAGCCTGGATCTGGTGTCAGAGAGGGCATAAGTTGATTCATAAATGAAATATGAAAGTGGACTGGTTTTATGCCCAGAGCTAATTAAGGGCTATTAGCTCTCCTCAAACCAGACCTGAAAATTAATGACGTCACGCTCCAGCCAGGCTTGACAGTGAGCTGATCTTATCTTATAGGACAGGATGAGCTGGACCTGGTATAGCCTTTATGACCTTTTATAGCCGGCCTCACAAAGCAGTGGTAATAAAAGTGTCCATCTATATCATAGGTGACCCAGGCTTCAGGAAGATGAGAGTTCACAGTTTTTTTACATATGCCAGAAGCATATAAGATGGCTACCCAGAGGAATTATGTATGTATGCCGGCACAGTAAGTACATCCCCTAGACCCTGTCACACTACCTTTGGGGGCCACAGTTTTTTTTGGGGGGAGGCAGGCACACAACTAACTTTGGGGGCCACTGTTTTGGTGGGCACATAAGTACAGTTTGGTGCCACAATTTTTGGGGCACATATCTACCTTTCGGGGGCCACTAGGGGACATAACTACCGTTTGGGGCCGCTGTTACTTTGGGTGGACACGGGTGGGTGGGGGATATTTTTATTGCGGAAGCACAAGGGGGGGACATATATTATAAAATAAATATATATATATATATATATATATAAAATTATACAATTGTAAAATTATTATTTATAAATAATTATTATTATAAATTATATAAAATTATTATTTTTATTTCGCAGATCCACTCTTGTACTGGACTAGGACATTTTGCCGGACTATTCGAAAGAGTCAAGTGGAATTTATTATTAATAAAATTGTTAAAAGGGGCTGCCGCTGAAAAATGGTGACACGGTTCCCCCACTGCTTCAACCTCGCCACGTGTTTCGCCACGTAGGCTTCGTCAGGAGGTACTGACGAAGCCTACGTGGTGAAACACGCGTCGAGGTTGAAGCAGTGGGGGAACCGTGTCACCATTTTTTTGCAGCAACATGGGTAGGTAACATGATATCTGGATTAGGGTGGGACTAGTGGCTTGCAGTTATTGTTATATGCCATCTTTATGAGTAGAATTGCACCGTCCAATTATACCCTACAGCATCCATTGTTTGGACGCTGTGAATAAGAGCTAAGTAGTTGTTCAATACTAGGGAACAGCAATTGCACCCACAACTACTCCAATATTCACAGCTTCTGTCAATTGTCTGTTACCTGCTGTATATGGTCACATTATCCCCCATTGTGATTCTACACATTGTACAGCCCTTTTGTAGCCCAGTCTCCATGTTCTGTCCCTTTTGAGTCTCACCTGTAATGATCATGTGATTTATATTGAATAAAATGAGATTTTTTTACCTTGTTAAATCCTTGCTCTCATGCTGTTATACGTCAGGTCCAAGTGCAGAGCATCAGTTAAAAGAACAGTGAAAACAAGTGCATTGACACAATGGCAGAGCAGAATCATTTTAAAATATATATTTTTTTGTGGTACTTTACAATTATGTTCTGAGCTCTGATGTGGGAACTGTCTGAGTGGAGTGGGATCTATGATGGCAGGCCAATCTGCGTTTGATGTACGTTAATTTTTAGAATCGAACAGTGATCCTAAATAATATATTAATTTCTTTACAGGCTTATCCAAAATATAGGACTTTTCATCCGCCAATTTAAAATTATTAGGTAATTAAAAATATGTTTATACATATCTAAATGCTAGTCACTACATTTTATCTTTATTTATATATATACAATACAGACCAAAAGTTTGGACACACCTTCTCATTCAAAGAGTTTTCTTTATTTTCATGACTATGAAAATTGTAGATTCACACTGAAGGCATCAACACTATGAATTAACACATGTGGAATTATATACATAACAAAAAAGTGTGAAACAACTGAAAATATGTCATATTCTAGGTTCTTCAAAGTAGCCACCTTTTGCTTTGATTACTGCTTTACACACTCTTGGCATTCTCTTGATGAGCTTCAAGAGGTAGTCACCTGAAATGGTTTTCACTTCACAGGTGTGCCCTGTCAGGTTTAATAAGTGGGATTTCTTGCCTAATAAATGGGGTTGGGACCATCAGTTGCGTTGTGGAGAAGTCAGGTGGATTCACAGCTGATAGTCCTACTGAATAGACTGTTAGAAAAATTGGAAAAACTTTGAAAGTGTCCCCAAATGCAGTCACAAAAACCATCAAGCGCTACACAGAAACTGGCTCACATGCGGACCGCCCCAGGAAAGGAAGACCAAGAGTCACCTCTGCTGCAGAGGATAAGTTCATCCGAGTCACCAACCTCAGAAATTGCAGGTTAACAGCAGCTCAGATTAGAGACCAGGTCAATGCCACACAGAGTTCTAGCAGCAGACACATCTTTAGAAACAACTGTTAAGAGGAGACTGTGTGAATCAGGTCTTAATGGTAGAATATCTGCTAGGAAACCACTGCTAAGGACAGGCAACAAGCAGAAGAGACTTGTTTGGGCTAAAGAACACAAGGAATGGACATTAGACCAGTGGAAATCTGTGCTTTGGTCTGATGAGTCCAAATTTGAGATCTTTTGTTCCAACCACCGTTTCTTTGTGCGACGCAGAAAAGGTGAACGGATGGACTCTACATGCTTGGTTCCCACTGTAAAGCATGGAGGAGGAGGTGTGATGGTGTGGGGGTGCTTTGCTGGTGACACTGTTGTGGATTTATTCAAAATTTAAGGCATACTGAGCTAGCATGGCTACCACAGCATCTTGCAGCGGCATGCTATTCCATCCGGTTTGCGTTTAGTTGGACCATCATTTATTTTTCAACAGGACAATGACCCCAAACACACCTCCAGGCTGTGTAAGGGCTATTTGACCATGAAGGAGAGTGATGGTGTGCTGCGACAGATGACCTGGCCTCCACAGTCACCGGACCTGAACCCAATCGATGGTATGGGGTGAGCTGGACCGCAGAGTGAAGGCAAAGGGGCCAACAAGTGCTAAGCATCTCTGGGAACTCCTTCAAGACTGTTAGAAGACCATTTCAGGTGACTACCTCTTGAAGCTCATCAAGAGAATGCCAAGAGTGTGCAAAGCAGTAATCAAAGCAAAAGGTGGCTACTTTGAAGAACCTAGAATATGACATATTTTCAGTTGTTTCACACTTTTTTGTTATGTATATAGTTCCCCATGTGTTAATTCATAGTTTTAATGGCTTCAGTGTGAATCTACAATTTTCATAGTCATGAAAATAAAGAAAACTCTTTGAATGAAAAGGTGTGTCCAAACTTTTGGGCTGTACTGTATATATTCTGGGGATCAGCTCAAACAGTGACTTCAGGTGTCATTTAAACAATAGTCTTTTATTTTGTTCAACACAACTTTAACAAATGCTCGCTTACTTCAGCGGGTAAACATAAAGAAACACAGTTCATATGAAATGGTCCAACTCACAGTCCTCTGTAGTTCCAGAGTTCCACCACCCGCTGGAGAGGGGGGAAAAAAGAGTAGGCCACGGCAGGCTTATCCGGCTTTACTCCCAGTCTGTTACACTTCCAGACTAAGAACCATACCGCCCAGCTCTCCTGGGATTCCTGGCTTAAATAGGCCAACCAACACCTGGCCTGGATACGTGGGAGTAGTCATCCCACCCTGCTCTTTGACTACTCCAATGAAACCCGGCCCGGATCAGCTGCAGCTAGCAGCTAATTTACCTCTAGCAACTGTCAGTAACCTAGGGTTACTGACAAAACATTACCTGTTCATTTCACTGAGGCCAGGCACCTCGGTGACACGTATCTATCATCTATTATGGCACCTTGTGCCTTCTCACATATCCCCCCCCCCCTCTGTCCAAAGCCGGGGGCTTGGACATCTTTAGCCCCCAGACTGTGTACCCTTGACAGGGCATCCGCATCCCCTTGCATCTTTCCTGGCCTGTGTTCTACTGAGAAGAAGAAATCTTGAAGTGCAAGGAACCAGCGGGTAACTCGGGCATTATTCCCCCTCTTCTCTCTCATCCACCTTAGGGGAGCATGGTCTGACACTAACCTAAACCTCCTTCCTAGTAAATAGTACCTCAGGGAGTCTAGTGCCCATTTTATGGCCAGACACTCCTTTTCAATGATGGCATAATTCCTTTCTGCTGGGGACAGTTTTCTACTCAGGTACATCACTGGGTGCTCTTCTCCATTCACCAGTGTGGAAACCGTTGGTCGACCCCGGGCTCTTGCGGAACCCCATTAAGGACCTCCACATTCTCTAGTGCCCCTTTTAAGGTCAAATCTCGAAGTTGGGCCATACCAAACTTTCCCCGGGATACCTCCAAGTCGGGGACATTTTCCTCTGGGGTATCCCCTTCCTCATTGTCTCCTAGCAGGACAGTCAGAGGAAACTCCTGGGTCACCTCTGGACTCCCACCCACAGGGTTGCATGGGCCTTCCTGGGTGATTCGGCATAGCAACCTTTTCCCACAGGTCCCAGAACAGGGGGCAGTCACGGCCAATAATAACCTCATGCAGTAAGCATTTCACTACTCCCACATGGTGGGTCAGGGCAGCCCACCCCTTCTCCAGAGTAACCTGGGCCACCGGGTAAACTCTGGTGTCCCCATGAATACATGTGACTCCCAGATTTTTCCCAGGAACCAACACATGAGGAAGAGAGGCCGAGATCAGGGTGACCAAGCTCCCTGAGTCCAATAGTCCTGAGACCAGAGTTCCATTGACGGTTAGTGTACACATCTGAGATCCCTCCCCCCTGTGGGTACGGCGCTGCAAGCTGGCTATGCAAAGAGGGAACTGCGCCGGCCCACAGAACAGTCCATGGACTCCGTGGTGAGGGGACACTGGGCTTCCATGTGACCTGGGGCCCGACATCTCCAGCAAATGATTTCCTGAGAGATTCCTCTGGGTATGGGTTCGGGCATCCCCCTGGCCTTGACACGACCCTCTCGAGTAGGCTTGGCCACTAGTCTCTGACTATCTGAGTCCTTCCGGGCCCCCCAATATGTTGATTTCAGGTTCCCTGGACCACCCAGGGACTTATCCATGGCATGGAATCTCTCCACTAGTCCCACCAGGTCATCTGCTGTCTGGGGGTCACCCTGTGTAACCCAGCACTGAATGGGATGAGGAAGTGAGTGCATGTACCGGTCCATGACTACACGCTCCACCATTTCAGCAGGGGAGCAAACCTCTGGCTGAAACCACTTTTGAACCAGATGTAGCAAGTCAAATAGCTGGGACCTCGGAGGTTTGTCCAGGCTATAGGTCCAGTACTGTACCCTTTGGGCTCGCACCGCCAAAGTAACACCAAGCCGTGCCAGGATCTCGGCTTTTAATTTGGGGTACTCTTTAGCGTCCTGCAGGGCAAGATCATAATAGGCCTTTTGGGGCTCCCCAGTTAAATACGGGGCCAGGACTTCAGCCACTGATCCGGTTGTAGCTTTTCCCGGTCAGCCACCCGCTTGAACACCGTGAGGAAAGCCTCAACGTCGTCCTCCAGGGTCATCTTTTGTAAAGCTTCCCTCACAGTCCTCCTGACACGATGACCATCATTCGGAGTGGGAGGAGTTGAACTCTCCCGGGTGCGAACGGCGTTGGTCAGAACGGCCTTCTGCTGGATGAGCAGCTTGTTGGTCTCTTGCTAGGCTTGCATGGCGTCCGTATGTGCTTTCTGTTGCTGCAAGTTTGCCTGCACCAGGTGCTTAATCACTTGATCCATGGCAGCTGGTGTGGGTTGGCTCTGTGTTTCAGCTTTGACCCAGGACATGTAATTCGACCGCGGGTTTATGCCCGCATCCGACACCACTTGTGGGGATCAGCTCAAACAGTGACTTCAGGTGTCATTTAAACAATAGTCTTTTATTTTGTTCAACACAACTTTAACAAATGCTCGCTTACTTCAGCGGGTAAACATAAAGAAACACAGTTCATATGAAATGGTCCAACTCACAGTCCTCTGTAGTTCCAGAGTTCCACCACCCGCTGGAGAGGGGGAAAAAAAAGAGTAGGCCACGGCAGGCTTATCCACAGCAACACACCACAAAGCTTTACTCCCATTCTGTTACACTTCCAGACTAAGAACCACCCCCCCCCCCCCCCAGCTCTGCTGGGATTCCTGGCTTAAATAGGCCAACCAACACCTGGCCTGGATACGTGGGAGTAGTCATCCCACCCTGCTCTTTGACTACTCCAATGAAACCCGGCCCGGATCAGCTGCAGCTAGCAGCTAAACTACCTCTAGCAACTGTCAGTAACCTAGGGTTACTAACAAAACATTACCGGTTCATTTCACTGAGGCCAGGCACCTCGGTAACACGTATCTATCATCTATTATGGCACCTTGTGCCTTCTCACAATATGTAGAAGGCATATATAGTGGGATGCGAAAGTTTGGGCAACCTTGTTAATCGTCATGATTTTCCTGTATAAATCGTTGGTTGTTACGATAAAAAATGTCAGTCACATATATCATATAGGAGACACACACAGTGATATTTGAGAAGTGAAATGAAGTTTATTGGATTTACAGAAAGTGTGCTATAATTGTTTAAACAAAATTAGGCAGGTGCATAAATGTGGGCACTGTTGTCAGTTCCAGAGTTCCACCACCCGCTGGAGAGGGGGAAAAAAAAGAGTAGGCCACGGCAGGCTTATCCACAGCAACACACCACAAAGCTTTACTCCCAGTCTGTTACACTTCCAGACTAAGAACCACCCCCCCCCCCCCCAGCTCTGCTGGGATTCCTGGCTTAAATAGGCCAACCAACACCTGGCCTGGATACGTGGGAGTAGTCACCCCACCCTGCTCTTTGACTACTCCAATGAAACCCGGCCCGGATCAGCTGCAGCTAGCAGCTAAACTACCTCTAGCAACTGTCAGTAACCTAGGGTTACTAACAAAACATTACCGGTTCATTTCACTGAGGCCAGGCACCTCGGTAACACGTATCTATCATCTATTATGGCACCTTGTGCCTTCTCACAATATGTAGAAGGCATATATAGTGGGATGCGAAAGTTTGGGCAACCTTGTTAATCGTCATGATTTTCCTGTATAAATCGTTGGTTGTTACGATAAAAAATGTCAGTCACATATATCATATAGGAGACACACACAGTGATATTTGAGAAGTGAAATGAAGTTTATTGGATTTACAGAAAGTGTGCTATAATTGTTTAAACAAAATTAGGCAGGTGCATAAATGTGGGCACTGTTGTCATTTTACAGATTCCAAAACCTTTAGAACTAATTATTGGAACTCAAATTGGGTTGGTAAGCTCAGTGACCCCTGGCCTACATACACAGGTGAATAAAATTATGAGAAAGAGTATTTAAGGGAGTCAATTGTAAGTTTCCCTCCTCTTTTAATGTTCTCTGAAGAGTAGCAACATGGGGGTCTCAAAACAACTCTCAAATGACCTGAAGACAAAGATTGTTCACCATCATGGTTTAGGGGAAGGATACAGAAAGCTGTCTCAGAGATTTCAGCTGTCTGTTTCCACAGTTAGGAACATATTGAGGAAATGGAAGCCCACAGGCTCAGTTCAAGTTCAGGCTCGAAGTGGCAGACCAAGAAAAATCTCGGATAGACGAAAGGTAAGAACAGTCAAAGTCAACCCGCAGACCAGCACCAAATACCTACAATATCATCTTGCTGCAGATCGAGTCACTGTGCATCGTTCAACCATTCGGCGCACTTTACACAAGGAGATGCTGTATGCGAGAGTGATGCAGAGGAAGCCTTTTCTCCGCCCACAGCACAAAAAGTGCCGCTTGAGGTGGGCTAAAGCACATTTGGACAAGCCAGCTTCATTTTGGAATAAGGTGCTGTGGACTGATAAAACTAAAATTGAGTTATTTGGCCATAACAAGGGGTGTTATGCACGGAGGAAAAAGAACACAGCATTCTAAGAAAAACACCTGCTACCTACAGTAAAATTTGGTGGTGGTTCCATCATGCTGAGGGGCTGTGTGGCCAGTGCAGGGACTGGGAATCTTGTCAAAGTTGAGGGACCCATGGATTCCACTCAGTATCAGCAGATTCTGGAGACCAATGTCCAGGAATCAGTGACAAAACTGAAGCTGCGCCGGGGATGGATCTTTCAACAAGACAACGACCCTAAACACTGCTCAAAATCCACTAAGGCATTTATGCAGAGGAACAAGTACAACGTTCTGGAATGGCCATTTCAGTCCCCAGACCTGAATATAATTGAAAATCTGTGGTGTGACTTAAAGAGAGCTGTCCATGCTCGGAAGCCATCAAACCTGAATGAACTAAAGATGTTTTGTAAAGAGGAATGGTCCAAAATACCTTCAACCAGAATCCAGACTCTCATTGGAACCTACAGGAAGCGTTTAGAGGCTGTAATTTTTGCAAAAGGAGGATCTACTAAATATTGATTTCATTTATTTTTTGTGGTGCACAAATTTATGCACCTGCTTAACTTTGTTTAAACAATTATAGCACACTTTCTGTAAATCCAATAAACTTCATTTCACTTCTCAAATATCACTGTGTGTGTCTCCTATATGGTATATTTAACTGACATTTTTTATCGTAACAAACAACGATTTATACAGGAAAATCATGATGATTAACAAGGTTGCCCAAACTTTCGCATCCCACTGTATATATATATATATATAATATTTTTTACATGGAAGTTGTTCTGAAATTTGAGTTTTGTAAAAATGCCTTTAGCACAATCTGGTTCCACTCATGCCTAACATTGTACCAGATATTTGTAAAAAATTTGGAGTAAAAATTAGTCAAAAGCAGAATTGAAGCGTAAGGCCTTGTGCATACGGTTGTATAGATGAGGTGCCCTTATTGTGGACAACAAAACAACATAAAGCAGTATATGCACCCCTGCCACTTGCAGACAAACTGACTAGAAAGGTTTGGCATTCTGGATGGTGTGGTGCGGAATAGATGGAGAGGCCGTAACTAGATAGAGCTTCTGTGTAATTTATCAATTTGCATCAGCAAAGCACAAATGTAGTTTATCAGACAATACTTTTTTGCAATGAAGACCATCTTATGTGGATCACAGAACACGTTCAAGTGAATACAGCTTGTGTCCACATACTATGGCTACACAGATGTTGTCCGTAGTTACCAGACAGCTTTTTGCCATTCACAGCATGTTCAATTTTGAAAGTGGACAGGTAATCCCTCTTTACTTGTAAAAAACTACTTCACTCTAACAATAAAATGAATACTCTTTAGCAATGTAATTTCCCTTTTTTCTTATTGTGTGACATTGAAACCCTATACCAGACCGTGAATCAGAAGATTTACACTTTTTTCAGTGCCAAAGATCAAACATACAAGCATGCGACTATATGAAACTATAAGCTTAAATGCAATTTCTTTTTTTTGTTCTATTGAGAGTTCAATTATTGTTTGACGCATTTTCATTTGGACAATTACACTGATCACAGTGTGTAATGCACGGGGCATTTACTGAACCCCACTTGTTTACAGTATTATGTTTAACTTACCTTGCTCAAAATAAATAGACAGACTAGCTTTCTAATTTTTTTGCTTTTATTTTCAACGATTTTTCATATAGAGATAATACATTTTAAACAAAGTACATTTGTAGGACCTACTGTTTAAAAGGTAAGTCATAAAGGCCGGTAAGTAAATCTGAAAATGTATTAGAAAATCGAGAAAGTCGAAGGTATCAACACATAATGTGATGTAAGGCTATTTTTATTTTATTTTGATCATTAGTATTTAGACAATAAAAAGTCATAACCATTATTGCCCATGCTTCCCACTAAAGGTGGTGGTGGTGGCCATTTTTAACTTGATTTAGAACTTCATAGGATTAATTTTCTTTATTTCAGAGAAAAACTTTTGTATGGGTTCCAGGAACTCTTTGCTCCTTTGCCTTATGTACTAGCAACAAAGCTTTGATTAAAGGGGTATTCCATCATAGACAATAGGGGCATATAGCTTGGATATGCCCCAATTTTTTGATGGGTGAGGGTCCCACCTCTGGAACCCACACCTACAGCGAGAACGGAGCGGGGAGATGAATAAAGGGTGCACTGCTCATGCCGTCCTCCAGCCACAGCTCTCCACGCTCCGTTCTTGTTGTAGCTGCGGGTCCCAGAGGTGGGACACGCACCTATCAAAAAATGGGGGCATACCCGAGCTATATGCCCCCATTGTCTGCGATGGGAATACCCCTTTAAAGTCCATAATTCTCACAAGTCAGGGGATCAAACTTATTGGTCCAGTATTGACAAATTGCAGTTAAAAAAACTATTCTATATTTTATTTTAAAAAAAAATCTGTCTGTATATTTTTGTTGTAAAAGTAAAGATGGGCACTCTAATATCCGGAATCACCAAACATTATATTTATTCGAGATAAAATATGGCATGAATGACAAAAGCATAAAATTTTAAATCCAATATCTAAAATAGGCCTAAATACATTATAACCTGTGATAAGACTAATAGCTGGTAAAAATTGACTCTATTAGCCACTAAAAATGAAGCTGGTGTTGAGCTGCCTGTTCAGGTCCAGCCTAGCTACACATATGGACCAACAACTATTGCAATAGTTAATAAAATCGAGTAAGTGTTCAATAGGTGCCTACAAATAATATATAGTCCCCAAGTGATGTGTTTCTCATACACTAGACAAGAGACCAACGTGAAATAGGATGCAGCAAATGTTCCAAGTGAAAAAATAATAATCCAAATAGATCCAAGGAGAAAAAATAAAAAAGTAGAAATATGCAAAGTTAACAAAAATATTTGTGAACAGTTATTAATCGTGCAAAGAATCCAAATAAAGTATAGTGTTGCTGTGTTTAGGTAGGTAATAGTCAATCGCTACTTAAAGTGCATATGCTGCCTGTATTCAGGGACTTTATAATAGCAACTCCGCAACTGTAGCTGGTCCCTCCGGGTATAAGATTTTTTACTCCGGTGATATGGTCTCAATTGTTTCAGTCAGTGTTATACACTCTCCACAGTCGACCCGAGGAGAAGATATATGCAGTATAAGTGATTACCAGTCGTTGCTATTTGTAGTGGTACTCACACTTAGTGCTGCTATCCGGTCTGTAGCGTGGCTGCACAGAAGGCTTACCTCGTGTGTGGAGTAAGGAGGTACCTTGCTGGTATATCTGGACTGTATGGTCCACTTTCGCTGTTATCCGCGGGTATTCAGAGCCGACCGCAGTTCACAGGTCTCACTCTGTTAAGATCGTAGGCACAGTCTGGACTTATCTGCGATGGGCGTTTCTCACTACTCCATGCGGTAGATTTAATTGTTCCAGCTGGCTTCTGCTGTCCGTGGGTTACCAGGCTATGGCCAATAGACCTGGTATCGGTTTGTTTAATAGAAGCGCTTTTTCTAGGTAGCAATAAAATCTAGTTTTGCCGGTTAACTGTCAGGGTCAGTTTCTTATTCATCCACGCCAGACGCGTTTTGAAGGTTGGGCTACCTTCTTCCTCAGTGGCTTTAGTAAGAACTGCCTGGCTGCCCGGCTTTTATTCCTCTGGCTATCAGAAGGGTTCTTTGTTAACCCTGAAATGGATCTAGTGGATCTGGTGTCCTTTTAATCATATGTCTTTTTCATTGTGCAGTTTTTGATGCGTTTTTTTCATAAGTTCCTGCGTTTTTATGAGTCCACACTTGCTTTAGTTTGTCACTGCCAATTACAGTGAATTATTTTTGCGAGAACTAGTTGCATTCTTAATAGCCTTTCCTTTCAAGATGTATATGGCTGAATCATGTAACTTGGCGGCATATAAGTATTTATTATTAGTAAAATATATAATCACATAGAAATATCACTAATAGGGTTTCCCTATCTAGTATGGAGGGTGGTCATAATATGCAGCATTTAGTATTTATTCTATATGAAGAAGACAAAGGATATAGGTACATCAATCTTAAGTTCATTTTTGATTTTATAAAAAACAAAACATTTTTAGTATAATTTTTTGTTTATTTTAATAGTTGTTTTAAAAAAGAAGAAAAAGTTTTTTGTTTTGTTTTTAAAACAAAAAATGCAAATAATATAATAGAGACTGAGTAAGGGGATCCCAATTGTGGGAACTGGGAGATAATCGTCAACCCCATATGGTTCATTCAACATATGCTTATTCAGATGTACAGTGGTGGTCGGAGGGGTATGGTATCTGATTTTATAGCCGGTAGAGTATATTGTCTGATTTAATAACCGGTGGTCACTCATGGTGTATTTGGGCTGGAAGCCTCCCGACCAGGAGGGGTCACAGTGCTGATAATCAGCCAGACTGGTACCCTCCGTGATCCGAGGGCATCCAGTCCATTAGAGGAATCCAAAGATTTCGAGTTCGGCATTTAATCCGGCTGGTGTCAGACTGCCGAACTCGAAAATTCTCCTTGATTCCACCCTGGACATTCGGGCTATGTGGTCCCCTCCCCTCCAATGCCGATCTAGCTGTTCAAAGGCTGCAAATTTCAGGGTTTTTGGATCCTGGTTGTGGATCAGTTTAAAATGTCTGGACAGTACATGCTTTTCGTATCCCTTTTTAATATTATTTATGTGTTCCGCTATTCTTACTCTTAATGGTCTTTTAGTTCTGCCTATATATTGTTTGCCACACATACATTCTATTATATACCGTATTTTTCGCCCTATAAGACGCACCGGCCCATAAGACGCACCTAGGTTTTTGGGGAGGAAAATAAGAAAAAAAAATATTTTTAGCCAAAAGGTGTTTGGTGGGTTTGGAACTAATGGTGGTCTGTGGATGCCACTATTACTGGGGATCTGTGGATGACTGACACTGTAATGGGGGGGGATCTGTGGATGACTGACACTGTTATGGGGGATCTGTGGATGACGGACACTGTTATGGGGGGATCTGTGGATGACGGACACTGTTATGGGGGGGATCTGTGGATGACGGACACTGTTATGGGGGGATCTGTGGATGACGGACACTGTTATGGGGGATCTGTGGATAACTGACACTGTTATGGGGGGATCTGTGGCTTGCACTGTTACAGGGGGGGGGTCTGTGGCTGACACTGTTACAGGGGGGATCTGTGGATGGCACTGTTACAGGGGGGATCTGTGGATGGCACTGTTACAGGGGGGATCTGTGGATGGCACTGTTACAGGGGGGATCTGTGGATGGCACTGTTATGGGCTGGGGGGGGGGGGTCTGTGGGTGGCACTGTTATATATGTGCCATCCACAGACCCCCCAGCCCATAACAGTGCCATGCACAGACCCCCCCAGCCCATAACAGTGCCATTCACAGATCCCCCCCCCTGTAACAGTGCCATCCACAGATCGCAATCCGAACCAACCCCAACCTACCCCCTCCTCCCGCCCGCCCGCCGCCGCCAGCACAAAATATAAGTTGTCATATTGCATTAATAGATATTAAACATGCCCCCCAACTCCTATTACTACCTTTCATCCTAATCGCTGCTGTAGAAATCAGGCAGGCAGGACGGCCGGCCGGCGCGTCTCACTGACGTCACTTGCCTGCGCCGCCTACTTCATTCATAGAGTAGGCGGCGCAGGCACGTGACACGAGTTACGCTGCCGCCCGCCCGCCTGGCCTGAATTCTACAGCAGCGATTAGGAGGTAAGGTAGTAATAGCAGTTGGGGGGCAAGTTTAATAACTATTACTACAATATGAGATCTTATATTAGCATACCGGAGCGGCGGGGCGGTGCTATACTACACTGACTGCACCGCCCCGCCGCTATTGCCGGCCCCCAGCTCCTCCCAGTCCCTCCCCGAGTCCCCGCTCTGCTCATACATCGCAGCTTGCGATGTAAAAGTGGCAGCATTCGCCCCATAAGACGCAGGGGCATTTCTCCCCCATTTTGGGGGAAGAAAAAGTGCGTCTTATGGGGCGAAAAATACGGTATATGACATTCGAACTGTCACATGTTAAGAGTTGTTTTATTTCAACAGAGAAGGCATTTTGGGTTGAATTCACTCGTGTGGTTTTCCTAGCAAAAGATGTAATTTTGCAGTTCACACAGCGACCACATCTGTGAAACCCACTACTTTTAAGCCAGTTGTAAATGGGTCCATTGGTCCCTGATTTTTGTTTAATTGATGGCGCTACTTTCAAACCCAAATTGGGTGCCTTCGTATACACTATGTCTGGTGTTGAGGGAACTAGGGGACCTAGTTCCCTCAACACCAGTGGTTTTTAATGATCCGCTCGATTTTTTTATATTGTGTATTATACGGTAATATTATACGGAATTTTTCTTCACTGGTTTTTGGCCCAATATCAATCTGATTAGGCACAAAGAACTGATTCCTATCCATTTCCCTGACTACCCCAGCTTGGGTAGTGTGGTCTCTTGTTCCCACTGTGCCATAAACAGGTTGGCATAGCTGGGGGTGAATCTGGTGCCCATGGCAGTGCCCCGAATCTGGAGGTAGTATGTCCCCTCAAAGAAAAAATAATTGTGCGTAAGTATATGTTCAACGCCCTCCACCAGATAGTCTATTTGTCTAATATTGAGATTCCCATACTTGTTAAGCTGCAATCTCATATTATTCATGCCCTGTTCATGGTTGATAATGGTATAGAGCGATTGAACATCCAAGGTCCCTATACGCCAATGTGGCTCCACCTTCAAGTTCTCCAGTAATTGGACAACTTGTGTGGTGTCTTTAATGTATGCAGGGATCTTCTTGACCGTGGGTTGAATCAGTCTGTCAATATAATGGGATAAGTTGGATGTCAAGGACTCTATACCGGATATTATCGGGCGACCTGGTGGGTCAATCATACTCTTGTGGATCTTCGGGAGACAATAGAAGACGGGAAGTCTCTGTTGGGTCCCCAAGATGAAATCCGATTCCTGTTTCGTTAATAGACCTCCATTAAGGCCTTTTTCGCAAAATTGGTTCAATAATTTTGAGAATTCCTCTGTGGGGTCCCTTATAAGTTTCCTATAAGTAGTTACGTCCCCTAATTGTTTCAAACACTCAACATTATATTTTTCAGTTTCTAGGAGGACAATTGCTCCCCCCTTATCCGCAGGGCGAATGGTGAGGTTATTACAACTTTGCAATTCTTTTATTGCATGGATCTCCTGCATAGTTAGATTGCTTCTTCGTCCACATTTGTCAGGTATCTTCCTCAACTCAGTCTCTATATTTTTCTGGAAAGTGGATATCTCAACACTAATCTCCTGTCTGGGGAATTTTTTAGACCTCATTTTTAGTTCTGTATGTTTAATTTCTCCATCCCTATGTTCATTTGAGTTTGTTATAATAGGATTTTTAAAAAATATTTTTTAAGACAGAGTTTCCGTATGAACTTCTCCACCCCCACATAGGTGTCGAATTTATTCAATTTTGCTGTTGGTGCAAATTTCAGCCCCTTGCTCAGCAGTCTTGTCTGATGATCAGTCAAGACTACTGAGCTTAGGTTCACTATGGCTTCCTTATCTAACATCATCTGTGTCTGTTGTGGGATCCTCTTTTTTCTTTGGCCCCTTCGTGTCTTCCATTTAGATCTCCTTGTTGTTGTCTGTGTGTCCCTTCTCTTACATACAGACGTGGACAAAATTGTTGGTACCCTTTGGTCAATGAAAGAAAAAGTCACAATGGTCACAGAAATAACTTTAATCTGACAAAAGTAATAATAAATTAAAATTCTATAAATGTTAACCAATGAAAGTCAGACATTGTTTTTCAACCATGCTTCAACAGAATTATGTAAAAAAATAAACTCATGAAACAGGCATGGACAAAAATGATGGTACCCCTAACTTAATATTTTGTTGCGCAACCTTTTGAGGCAATCACTGCAATCAAACGCTTCCTGTAACTGTCAATGAGACATCTGCACCTCTCAGCAGGTATTTTGGCCCACTCCTCATGAGCAAACTGCTCCAGTTGTGTCCGGTTTGAAGGGTGCCTTTTCCAGACTGCATGTTTCAGCTCCTTCCAAAGATGCTCAATAGGATTGAGGTCAGGGCTCATAGAAGGCCACTTTAGAATAGTCCAATTTTTTCCTCTTAGCCATTCTTGGGTGTTTTTAGCGGTGTGTTTTGGGTCATTGTCCTGTTGCAAGACCCATGACCTGCGACTGAGACCAAGCTTTCTGACACTGGCTAGTACATTTCTCTCTAGAATTCCTTGATAGTCTTGAGATTTCATTGTACCCTGCACAGATTCAAGACACCCTGTGCCAGACGCAGCAAAGCAGCCCCAGAACATAACAGAGCCTCCTCCATGTTTCACAGTAGGGACAGTGTTCTTTTCTTGATATGCTTCATTTTTTCGTCTGTGAACATACAGCTGATGTGCCTTGGCAAAAACTTCGATTTTTGTCTCATCTGTCCACAGGACATTCTCCCAGAAGCTTTGTGGCTTGTCAACATGTAGTTTGGCATATTCCAGTCTTGCTTTTTTATGATTCGTTTTCAACAATGGTGTCCTCCTTGGTCGTCTCCCATGTAGTCCACTTTGGCTCAAACAACGACGGATGGTGCGATCTGACACTGATGTTCCTTGAGCATGAAGTTCACCTTGAATCTCTTTAGAAGTCTTTCTAGGCTCTTTTGTTACCATTCGGATTATCCGTCTCTTAGATTTGTCATCAATTTTCCTCCTGCGGCCACGTCCAGGGAGGTTGGCTACAGTCCCATGGATCTTAAACTTATGAATAATATGTGCAACTGTACTCACAGGAACATCTAGTTGCTTGGAGATGGTCTTATAGCCTTTACCTTTAACATGCTTGTCTATAATTTTCTTTCTGATCTCTTGAGACAGCTCTTTCCTTTGCTTCCTCTGGTCCATGTCGAGTGTGGTACACACCATATCACCAAACAACACAGTGATTACCTGGAGCCATATATATAGGCCCAATGGCTGATTACAAGGTTGTAGACACCTGTGATGCTAATTAGTGGACACACCTTGAATTAACATGTCCCTTTGGTCACATTATGTTCTGTGTTTTCTAGGGGTACCATCATTTTTGTCCATGCCTGTTTCATGAGTTTATTTTTTTACATAATTCTGTTGAAGCATGGTTGAAAAACAATGTCTGACTTTCATTGGTTAACATTTATAGAATTTTAATTTATTATTACTTTTGTCAGATTAAAGTTATTTCTGTGACCATTGTGACTTTTTCTTTCATTGACCAAAGGGTACCAACAATTTTGTCCACGTCTGTATCTGGAATACCGAACTCGAAATCTTTGGATTCCTCTAATGGACTGGATGCCCTCGGATCACGGAGGGTACCAGTCTGGCTGATTATCAGCACTGTGACCCCCCTGGTCGGGAGGCTTCCAGCCCAAATACACCATGAGTGACCACCGGTTATTAAATCAGACAAGATACTCTACCGGCTATAAAATCAGATACCACACCCCTCCGACCACCACTGTACACCTGAATAAAGCATATGTTGAATGAACCATATGGGGTTGACGATTATCTCCCAGTTCCCACAATTGGGATCCCCTTACTCAGTCTCTATTATATTATTTGCATTTTTTGTTTAAAAAAAAAAAAAAATAATAATTTTTTCTTCTTTTTTAAAACAACTATTAAAATAAACAAAAAAATTATACTAAAAATGTTTTATGTTTTTTATAAAATCAAAAATGAACTTTAGATTGATGTACCTATATCCTTTGTCTTCTTCATATAGAATAAATACTAAATGCTGCATATTATGACCACCCTCCATACTAGATAGGGAAACCCTATTAGTGATATTTTTATGTGATTATATATTTTACTAATACTAAATACTTATATGCCGCCAAGTTACATGATTCAGCCATATACATCTTGAAAGGAAAGGCTATTAAGAATGCAACTAGTTCTCGCAAAAATAATTCACTGTAATTGGCAGTGACAAACTAAAGCAAGTGTGGACTCATAAAAACGCAGGAACTTATGAAAAAAACGCATCAAAAACTGCACAATGAAAAAGACATATGATTAAAAGGACACCAGATCCACTAGATCCATTTCAGGGTTAACAAAGAACCCTTCTGATAGCCAGAGGAATAAAAGCCAGGCAGCCAGGCAGTTCTTACTAAAGCCACTGAGGAAGAAGGTAGCCCAACCTTCGAAACGCGTCTGGCGTGGATGAATAAGAAACTGACCCTGGCAGTTAACCGGCAAAACTAGATTTTATTGCTACCTAGAAAAAGCGCTTCTATTAAACAAACCGATACCAGGTCTATTGGCCATAGCCTGGTAACCCACGGACAGCAGAAGCCAGCTGGAACAATTAAATCTACCGCATGGAGTAGTGAGAAACGCCCATCGCAGATAAGTCCAGACTGTGCCTACGATCTTAACAGAGTGAGACCTGTGAACTGCGGTCGGCTCTGAATACCCGCGGATAACAGCGAAAGTGGACCATACAGTCCAGATATACCAGCAAGGTACCTCCTTACTCCACACACGAGGTAAGCCTTCTGTGCAGCCACGCTACAGAACGGATAGCAGCACTAAGTGTGAGTACCACTACAAATAGCAACGACTGGTAATCACTTATACTGCATATATCTTCTCCTCGGGTCGACTGTGGAGAGTGTATAACACTGACTGAAACAATTGAGACCATATCACCGGAGTAAAAAATCTTATACCCGGAGGGACCAGCTACAGTTGCGGAGTTGCTATTATAAAGTCCCTGAATACAGGCAGCATATGCACTTTAAGTAGCGATTGACTATTACCTACCTAAACACAGCAACACTATACTTTATTTGGATTCTTTGCACGATTAAGAAGTGTTCACAAATATTTTTGTTAACTTTGCATATTTCTACTTTTTTATTTTTTCTCCTTGGATCTATTTGGATTATTATTTTTTTCACTTGGAACATTTGCTGCATCCTATTTCACGTTGGTCTCTTGTCTAGTGTATGAGAAACACATCACTTGGGGACTATATATTATTTGTAGGCACCTATTGAACACTTACTCGATTTTATTAACTATTGCAATAGTTGTTGGTCCACATGTGTAGCTAGGCTGGACCTGAACAGGCAGCTCAACACCAGCTTAATTTTTAGTGGCTAATAGAGTCAATTTATACCAGCTATTAGTCTTATCACAGGTTATAATGTATTTAGGCCTATTTTAGATATTGGATTTAAAATGTTATGCTTTTGTTATTCATGCCATATTTTATCTTGAATAAATATAATGTTTGGTGATTCCGGATATTAGAGTGCTCATCTTTACTTTTACTATATTATTTTGGTGCTTTGAGTGTGACATCTGATAGGTGCACCTGGCCATCCCAAATTAGGAGGCAGAGCCGTCCTTTATTTGACTTCTGTATATTTTTGTTAACTTAATATATGGCATTGGGATATGACCATTAACATTATTTTTCTTTTTTTTTTTTTTTTTATCCAAAAACGAAGGTCACAAACACTATTCCAAAAAAGGTCTTGCATGGAGGCCCAGTCATTGGTGGTGAAGTGGTGCTGTTCCGCAGAGCGAAGTGGTGCTGCAGCTGGAACTCCACTATCGCCTGCTGCTGCTCGCCAGTATGTGCAAGGTGGAGTTCCACATTGTGGGCAGTTCGCATATGAAGCAGTGAGCGAGAAGGCCGAAGTTACGCTGCAGCACTGACAGGCGAGCAGCAGCATGGTGTGAATGCCGAAAGCGCGCACAGACGGCCCGCACTTTCTGCAGCAGCTCTGACATATCAGGGTAATTTTTAAGGAACCTCTTCACCACCAAATTCAGCACATGCGCCAGGCAAAAGATGTGCGTCAAACTGGCTAGTCTCAGAGCTGGTACGAGATTTCGTCCATTATCGCACACCACCAGGCCGGGCTTGAGGCTCACTGGCACCAACAACTCATCGGTCTGTTGTTCCATGCCCGTCCACAGCTCCTGCACGGTGTGGGGTTTGTCCCCCAAACAGATACGTTTTAAAACTGCCTGTTGTCGTTTACCCCTGGCCATGCTGAAATTGGTGGTGAAGGTGTTACGCTGACCGGATGAGGAGGCGGTAGAGGATGAGGAAGCGGAGTAGGAGGAGGAAGCAACAGGAGGCAAACTGAAGCGCCCTGCAATCCTCAGTGGTGGAAGGACATGCGCCAAACTGCTATCTGCCTCAGGCCCAGCTGCCACTGCATTTACCTAGTGTGCTGTTAGGGAGATATAATGTCCCTGACTGTGTTTACTGGTCCACGTATCCGTAGTTAGGTGGACCTTGCCACACATGACGTTGCGCAGTGCACACCTTATTTTGTCCCCCACTTGGTTGTGCAGGGAAGGAATGGCTCACCTGGAAAAGTAGTGGTGGCTGGGCACGACGTACTATGGGACAGCCACCGTCATAAGGCTTTTAAAACTGTACATCTTCAACAGACGGAATGTCAGCATTTCAAAGGCCGGTAATTTTGAAATGCTGGCATTCAGGGCCAGGGATCGCGGGTGGGTAGGGGAGTACTTCCTCTTTCGCTCCAGTGTTTGGGAGATAGAGTTGAATGCTTCCATGGAACATTGTGGAGATGCTTGGTGACCCAAGTGGTGGTGTAGATGGCAGATCCTCTGTTTGCGGGGTGGCAGGTGCCACTGTCACTCCAGAGATGGATGAAGAGGCCGAGACTGCAGTAGAAGAGGAAGCAGGAGGAGCCAGAGACCTTTCTTGGTTTTTGAGGTGTCTACTCCACTGCAGCTTGTGCTTGGCACTTAGATGCCTGGTCATGCAGGTTGTGCTCAGGTTGAGAATGTTTATGCCTCGCTTCAGGCTCTGATTGCACAGCGTGCAAACCACTCGTGTCGTCAGCACATTGTCTGAAAAACTGCCATACCAGGGAAATCCTTGGAGCTGGCTTTGGTGTGCTCGGTCGCTTGATGCGGTGGGCAGTAGCAGGTGTACTGTCTAGGGGACGGCCACTCCGCTTTTGCACCCTGCTTCCTCTTTTGCTGTGCTGGTGGCTCTGTGCGACCACCGCCTCTTCCTCCGAACTACATAGGTCACTCGCATTACCTTGATTCCATTTGGGGTTGAGGACCTGATCGTCCTCCACATCATCTTCCACCCAGTCTTCACCTTTGCCCTACTTGTTGGTCTGCACACTGCAGAAAGCCACAGCAGTTGGCACCTGTGCTTCATCATCATCCGAGATATGCTGCGGTGGTCCTCCCATGTACTCATCCTGAAACATAAGTGGTTGGGCATCGGTGCACTCAATCTCTTCCACTTCTGGGACAGGGCTATGGGAATGGCCCTGGGAAACCCTGCTAGCAGAGACATCAAAAAGCAGAAGAGACTGCTGAATGACTTGAGGCTCAGACTGCTTGGCTGATTTGCAAGGGGGTGAGGTGAAGGACTGATGGACATGGGCTGCAGGTGTTAACTCTGATCTTTCAGCAGGAGACTGGGTGGGAGACAATGTGAAGGTACTTGAGTCACCTTCAGCCACCCAATCTACTATCGCCTGTACTTGTTCTGGCCTCACCATTCGTAGAGCCGCATTCGGCCCTACCATATAACACTGAAGATTCTGTCGCCTACTCGCACCCGAGGAAGGTGTTTCACTTGTGCGTGTAGCTGGTACAGATCGACCGCGTCCTCTCCCTGCAACAGGAGCTTCACCAGCAGCACCACTACAGGTTATTTGCGTTCATTCACCAAACTAACAGATGGTTTTTGGCAGGCAACAATGTTTCCGCCAATAGTCAACAATTGAGTTCACTGAGAGTAAGGCAGTGTGGGTGTGATAAAGAGGAAAATTTTCTTGAGGTCACGCAACAATTTTTAATTTGTCAACCAACAATGTAACTGCAGTATTGACTGGTTGCATTTGACTGTGACAAATGCAACAAAGGCCCCAGATGTAGGGTCTTGCAAATAATTGGTGTTTTTTTAAACCCAGAATATAACAACAGTATTTAAAGTTTGTATTTGACTGTCACAAATGCAGCAAAAGGCCGCAAATGTATTATCTTGCCCAAAATGTGTGTTTTTTTAAAACAAGAATATAAGAGCAGTATCTAACACTTGTATTGGACTGTCAGAAATGCAGCAAAGGCTGCAAATTTATTATCTTGCCCAAAATGTTTTTTTTTTTTTTAAATACCAGAATATAACAGCGATGTAACAGATCTCCTGGCACCCCGACTGTGTACCTCCATAGATGGATTCTCCTAGTGCTTCCTGAGGGCTCCAAGCACTCAGCTTAAGGCCTCTTTCACACTTGCGTTGTCCGGATCCGGCGTGTACTCCACTTGCCGGAATTACACGCCGGATCCGGAAAAACGCAAGTGTACTGAAAGCATTTGAAGACGGATCCGTCTTCAAAATGCTTTCAGTGTTACTATGGCACCCAGGACGCTATTAAAGTCCTGGTTGCCATAGTAGGAGCGGGGAGCGGGGGAGCAGCATACTTACCATCCGTGCGGCTCCCGGGGCGCTCCAGAATGACGTCAGAGCGCCCCATGCGCATGGATCATGTGATCCATGCGATCACGTCATCCATGCGCTTGGGGCGCCCTGACGTCACTCTGGAGCGCCCCGGGAGCCACACGGACGGTAAGTATGCTGCTCCCCGCTCCCCACTGCACTTTACCATGGCTGCCAGGACTTTAGCGTCCCGGCAGCCATGGTAACCATTGAGAAAAAGCTAAACGTCGCATCCGGCAATGCGCCGAAACGACGTTTAGCTTAAGGCCGGATCCGGATCAATGCCTTTCAATGGGCATTCATTCCGGATCCGGGCTTGCGGCAAGTGTTCCGGATTTTTGGCCGGAGCAAAAAGCGCAGCATGCTGCGCTATTTGCTGCGGCCAAAAAACGTTCCGGAACGGAACGGAAGACATCCTGATGCATCCTGAAGGACGGACTGTCCATTCAGAATGCATTAGGAAAATCCTGATCAGTATTCTTCCGGCATAGAGCCCCGACGACGGAACTCTATGCCGGAAGAAAAGAACGCAGATGTGAAAGAGCCCTAACACCGGAACCACCACAGGAATAAGGAACAGGAACAGCTCTTAAAAGAGCTAGGGGTTATAGCCAGGGGAGTATACAGCGTATAGCAATCCCCACACACATGAGACGAAGCTTTATGTTGAAGGCCAAAACAGGAACTCACTTTATTGAAGATCAACTCAGTATATATACAGTTCAAGAAGTCTAACAACATAAATCAATCTACCATGAACAACATGCAAACAGACATCTTCACCCCCTCCATAATGATTAAATAGGGAGAGAGGAGACACGTGTGATGGGATTATCCCCTGAGTGTATCATACAGTGATCTACTCATCTAGGAGTGGGCTGCTCCTAGAGTCAGCTATCTTAATCCCATCACTAACACAATCAGTGGGAGTCTCAGTGCAGAGTTAACCCTTTTTGTGTCGCTGAATTCACACCCTGCACCTTTAATGGGCAATAGGAAATATGTGGCATATAAATTCCACACATAAATCAGGGTTCATAGTTCCTTGTAACACCAAAAGGTCTGAGGGGGTCTCCATAGTTCTGGGTCCATAGTCTGTAGGAAGGAGGCTTCTCCAGCAGTTCCAGTGATGGTTCAGTCCGTCACATTTCTCCTTTCCCAACAGTACACTAACCAGGTACCTGACCTCCTGTCGGTTGGTGCCTGAGTTATTCGAGTAGCCCACCCATAAACAAACACTTGGCTTGTTGAACTCTAAAGCCTGGTTCTGTTCTGTATGTCCCCAGCTGTTGAGTGGGTGTTTGCTACTCCTTGCTTCATTGTTGTTCTCTAGCTTCGAGCTGTGGGTACTTGGTGGGCAAAGGCCAACTGCGCTCTGCACAGATGATAGCTCTTCTGCTGGGGTAGCCTGTGGAAGTCAGCCTCTGGACAAGAGGATAGGGGCGTGCAGAGGCCAACTGCGCTCTGCCCAGATGCCAGCTCTTCCGCTGGGGTAGCCTGTGGGGAGTCAGCATCTGGACAAGAGGATAGGGGAGGGCAGGGGCCAATTGCGCTCTGCCCAGATGCCAGCTCTTCTGCTGGAATAGGGTCAGGCAATCCTACCCCCAGGACCTTGTTGCGGATCGGCTGTGGAGAGGAGAGATTGCTTAAATCCTCCTCCTGGCATTCCTGTGGGGTTGGTGGGGGATCTGTACTGGCTGTCCAGCATCCCTGTAGGTCTGGTGCAGAGACTGCGGTCACATCTGCACCATCGGAGTTAGTGTTGCTGTCCCCCTGTGGTTGGGGTGAGCGACCGATTGTCTCCTCTCCTTTCAAGGTACACTGCCGCTGGGGAATGCAAAACATACTGCCGCTGGGGAGCAGGACCAACTGTCTTGAGTCTCGGTAACGCTGCCTGGTGCTGAGTAGTGGTTGTAGCCATCTCCACTCCCAGTGATGCTGGTTGCTGCAGGGACAGGGGACAGACAATCTCCTCTCCCTGTGATCCTGTCTGCCGCTGGGGAGAGAGACCAGTTGTCATATCTCCCTGTAAGGTAGGCTACCGATGGGGAGTCAGACTGCCTGTCTGGACTCTGGGTAACGCTGGCTGTAGTTGGGGATCTAGGCCGGCTGCCCATCATCCCTGTAGGGCTGGTGGAGAGACTTCGGTCCCATCTCTACCTGCCATCGGGAGGTCCTCATGCTGTTCCCACCCTCCCAACTTCATGACTGGGCCACTATTTTGCCTTTCGTCCTGGCTGACATCATCATTTGTTTGACCCATCTTCTGATCTGTCAGAAGGAAGGAGAAATGAGACACACAACATATCCTGTCTGTGTAGCAGGTGTAAGACCTGTATGGATCGATCAGAATTGGCTTATGATTTGGTAGCCAAAAGCAGGAGTGGGTGCAAAACTCAGAAGACATGCAAATATTCCATTCACGTGTCATCTTTGTTTTAGATCCACTCCTGTTTTTTTGGCATTAGCAATACTGATGGATTATTGAGGAAATTCTGACCGAGTACAGGTGAATGCTCCACAGACAGGATCCATTTTTTGGGGGTTATTGCTCTGACGGATCAGAGGAAGGGCAAATTAATCAGTGACGTCAAAACAAACTTACTGTTGACACCCTCTCCACTCTGTCGGGGGGGCTCTTCTTGTATAAGCATTAAATAGAGCAGGTTTTGTTTACATCTATGTGGAATCAGCTAGTGACGGTGTAAAAGAAGTGCGCTTATGCTTGGCACTAACATCGACCTGTAAGGCTGAGTTCCCGTGACTACCCAAATAATTGAAGTGTGCAGTGATTCTAAGAGCAATGCCTGTCATCTGCATGTCATACTGAGTCACAGTATTATTTCACTACCACAGCAAACTCCCTATGCATGTTACTGTAAGAAACAGAGTTCTACATCCTTATAAAGGTTCTCTGCAGCCTGGAAATAGCCTTTTTTTTTTATGCGATTTGCCGCTAATAAATTCAGATTGAAGCAAATCTTTTCAGAAAATTCGGCAAACCAGCCGAATCAAATTTTTGAGAAATTCGCTCATCTCTAATTTTTATTATGCACTGTTTTAAAGTGGGCGGAGACACTGTGGGTTTCAAGTCCCTTCTTTATGTTCCTAACATGTTCCTATATTCTTGTTTTCAATTTTTTCAGGGTCCATCCTACATGCAAGGACGGACACTCCAGCATGTGGATGACCCCCATGTTTCAAAGGTAATATCACCCTCAATTTTGAACTTGCCACCATTACTTTTGGATACCACTTCAGCTACATTGCGTACTTTGTCTTTTTTCTGACGATTCTTACAGGGCATACAGAAGCCGCACCATATAAATAGATGTTTTTTATCCCCCTTCTTACTTATAGGTAGACAACTGTGTACAAGACGATCCTTAATATTAAGTGCCTTCCTAAATATGAAAATCTGGATGTGATGGGAGAGCTTCCCCTAATACAGGATACATTTTTAAGACCGATCAATTTTTCTTGATAGTATTCTTGATCAGACCCACATTGCAGTTAAATTACGTGATAAAAGAAAGCTTTCTCTATTGCTTTTCTGAACTCTTCTAGATCTCTCTTTTGGTATCCTTTCTCTACAACCTGCTCTTGTATCAGAGCACTCTGTTCTCTATATATTTCTATTTCTGTACAGTGGCGGTATATTCTTTTAAATTGCCCTTTGGGGATATTTTTAATCCACGGAGTATAATGACAACCTGTTGTTTTTATATATGCATTAACCTCCGTGGGTTTAAAACATGTTTTAGTCTTCAAAATATTCTCCACATAAATAATGAGATCTAAAAGGTTTATATTTTCTTGACTAATCGTACTATATTGATATTATAGAGGAACTCTTCTAACCCACATAGGTCTCCCTCCCAAATAAGTAAGCAATCGTCAATGAATTGTTTCCACAAACACAACTTTCCTTTTTCCCTTTCTATATTCAATATCAGGTCAATAATCTTTTTCCCACGCATCCATGTATAGATTTGCAAAACTGGGCGCGAATTTCACCCCCATCGCCGTACCAATTAACTGGAAATAACATTTTTCCTTAAACCAAAAATAATTATGGCTCAAGCAAAATATTTTTATACAATAGACCTAGATGGGCAAGCACTCAAATCATCATGGGACAGGCAGAATATTTATTATACTACATTGGTATTAAAAGTAGGGATGAGCGAACTCGAACTGTATAGTTCGGGTTCGTACCGAATTTTGGGGTGTCCGTGACACGGACCCGAACCCGGACATTTTCGTAAAAGTCCGGGTTCGGGTTCGGTGTTCGTCGCTTTCTTGGCGCTTTTGTGACGCTTTCTTGGCGCTTTTTGAAAGGCTGCAAAGCAGCCAATCAACAAGCGTCATACTACTTGCCCCAAGAGGCCGTCACAGCCATGCCTACTATTGGCATGGCTGTGATTGGCCAGAGCACCATGTGACCCAGCCTCTATTTAAGCTGGAGTCACATAGCGCCGCCCGTCACTCTGCTCTGATTAGCGTAGGGAGAGGTTGCGGATGCGACAGTAGGGCGAGATTAGGCAGATTAACTCCTCCAAAGGACTTCACTTGATTAATCGATCGATCTGCAGCTGTGCATCATTGAGCTGCTGAAATTCAATTGCTCACTGTTTTTAGGCTGCCCAGACCGTTTGTCAGTCACTTTTTTCTGGGGTGATCGGCGGCCATTTTGTGTCTTGTGCGGTGCTGCGACCAAGTGCATCCAAGCTGCGACCAAGTGCATTTAACCCTCAATGGTGTGGTTGTTTTTTGGCTAAAGCCTACATCAGGGTGAAGCTGTCACACCAAGTGCATTTAACCAGCAATAGTCTGTTCATTTTTTGGCCATATACTAAATCAGGGGCAAGCTGCGCCTGTCACCAAGTGCATTTAACCCTCAATGGTGTGGTTGTTTTTTGGCTAAAGCCTACATCAGGGTAAAGCTGTCACACCAAGTGCATTAAACCAGCAATAGTCTGTTTATTTTTTGGCCATATACTACATCAGGGGCAAGCTGCGCCCGTCACCAAGTGCATTTAACCCTCAGTAGTGTGGTTCGTCAAGCTGTGACACCAAGTGCATTTAACCAGCAATAGTCTGTTCATTTTTTGGCCATATACTACATCAGGTGCAAGCTGCGCCCGTCACCAAGTGCATTTAACCCTCAGTAGTGTGGTTGGCCAAGCTATCACACCAAGTGCATTTAACCAGCAATAGTCTGTTCATTTTTTGGCCGTATACTAAATCAGGGGCAAGCTGCGCCCGTCACCAAGTGCATTTAACCAGCAATAGTCTGTTCATTTTTTGGCCATATACTACATCAGGGGCAAGCTGCGCCCGTCACCAAGTGCATTTAACCCTCAGTAGTGTGGTTGGTCAAGCTATCACACCAAGTGCATTTAACCAGCAATAGTCTGTTCATTTTTTGGCCATATACTAAATCAGGGGCAAGCTGCGCCCGTCACCAAGTGCATTTAACCAGCAATAGTCTGTTCATTTTTTGGCCATATACTACATCAGGGGCAAGCTGCGCCCGTCACCAAGTGCATTTAACCCTCAGTAGTGTGGTTGGTCAAGCTATCACACCAAGTGCATTTAACCAGCAATAGTCTGTTCATTTTTTGGCCATATACTAAATCAGGGGCAAGCTGCGCCCGTCACCAAGTGCATTTAACCAGCAATAGTCTGTTCATTTTTTGGCCATATACTACATCAGGGGCAAGCTGCGCCCGTCACCAAGTGCATTTAACCCTCAGTAGTGTGGTTGGTCAAGCTGTGACACCAAGTGCATTTAACCAGCAATAGTCTGTTCATTTTTTGGCCATATACTACATCAGGGGCAAGCTGCGCCCGTCACCAAGTGCATTTAACCAGCAATAGTGTGGTTATTTTTTGGCCATATCCCAGTCTAATTCTGTCACTAAATCCATACCGGTCACCCAGCGCCTAAATACTAGGCCTCAAATTTATATCCCGCTAAATCTCTCGTTACCGCTGTCCTGTTGTGGCTGGGAAAGTTATTTAGTGTCCGTCAAAGCACATTTTTTGTTCTGGGTTAAAATACAATTCCCAATTTAGCAATTTCATAATTTAGTGGCTTCTGCTATATCAGAGCTATTTGAAATCTATCCCTAAAAGGGTATATAATATTCAAGGTGCACATAGGGTCATTCAGAATAGCTTCACACACACGCTACTGTGCATTTCCAAGTCTAATTCTGTCGCTAAATCCATACCGGTCACCCAGCGCCTAAATACTAGGCCTCAAATTTATATCCCGCTAAATCTCTCGTTACCGCTGTACTGTTGTGGCTGGGAAAGTTATTTAGTGTCCGTCAAAGCACATTTTTTGTTCTGGGTTGAAGTACAATTCCCAATTTAGCAATTTCATAATTTAGTGGTTCCTGCTATTTTAGAGCTATTTGAAATCTATCCCTAAAAAGGTATATAATATTCAAGGTGCACATAGGGTCATTCAGAATAACTTCACACACACGCTACTGTGCATTTCCAAGTCTAATTCTGTCGCTAAATCCATACCGGTCACCCAGCGCCTAAATACTAGGCCTCAAATTTATATCCCGCTAAATCTCTCGTTACCGCTGTACTGTTGTGGCTGGGAAAGTTATTTAGTGTCCGTCAAAGCACATTTTTGTTCTGGGTTGAAGTACAATTCCCAATTTAGCAATTTCATAATTTAGTGGTTCCTGCTATATCAGAGCTATTTGAAATCTATCCCTAAAAGGGTATATAATATTCAAGGTGCACATAGGGTCATTCAGAATAACTTCACACACACGCTACTGTGCATTTCCAAGTCTAATTCTGTCGCTAAATCCATACCGGTCACCCAGCGCCTAAATACTAGGCCTCAAATTTATATCCCGCTAAATCTCTCGTTACCGCTGTACTGTTGTGGCTGGGAAAGTTATTTAGTGTCCGTCAAAGCACATTTTTTGTTCTGGGTTGAAATACAATTCCCAATTTAGCAATTTCATAATTTAGTGGTTTCTGCTATATCAGAGCTATTTGAAATCTATCCCTAAAAGGGTATATAATATTCAAGGTGCACATAGGGTCATTCAGAATAACTTCACACACACGCTACTGTGCATTTCCAAGTCTAATTCTGTTAGTAAATCCATACCGGTCACCCAGCGCCTAAATACTAGGCCTCAAATTTATATCCCGCTAAATCTGTCGTTACCGCTGTACTGTTGTGGCTGGGAAAGTTATTTAGTGTCCGTCAAAGCACATTTTTTGTTCTGGGTTGAAATACAATTCCAAATTTAGCAATTTCATAATTTAGTGGTTTCTGCTATATCAGAGCTATTTGAAATCTATCCCTAAAAGGGTATATAATATTCAAGGTGCACATAGGGTCATTCAGAATAACTTCACACACACGCTACTGTGCATTTCCAAGTCTAATTCTGTTAGTAAATCCATACCGGTCACCCAGCGCCTAAATACTAGGCCTCAAATTTATATCCCGCTAAATCTGTCGTTACCGCTGTACTGTTGTGGCTGGGAAAGTTATTTAGTGTCCGTCAAAGCACATTTTTTGTTCTGGGTTGAAATACAATTCCCAATTTAGCAATTTCATAATTTAGTGGTTTCTGCTATATCAGAGCTATTTGAAATCTATCCCTAAAAGGGTATATAATATTCAAGGTGCACATAGGGTCATTCAGAATAACTTCACACACACGCTACTGTGCATTTCCAAGTCTAATTCTGTTATTAAATCCATACCGGTCACCCAGCGCCTAAATACTAGGCCTCAAATTTATATCCCGCTAAATCTGTCGTTACCGCTGTACTGTTGTGGCTGGGAAAGTTATTTAGTGTCCGTCAAAGCACATTTTTTATTCTGGGTTGAAATACAATTCCAAATTTAGCAATTTCATAATTTAGTGGTTTCTTCTATATCAGAGCTATTTGAAATCTATCCCTAAAAGGGTATATAATATTCAAGGTGCACATAGGGTCATTCAGAATAACTTCACACATACGCTACTGTGCATTTCCAAGTCTAATTCTGTTAGTAAATCCATACCGGTCACCCAGCGCCTAAATACTAGGCCTCAAATTTATATCCCGCTAAATCTGTCGTTACCGCTGTACTGTTGTGGCTGGGAAAGTTATTTAGTGTCCGTCAAAGCACATTTTTTGTTCTGGGTTGAAATACAATTCCAAATTTAGCAATTTCATAATTTAGTGGTTTCTGCTATATCAGAGCTATTTGAAATCTATCCCTAAAAGGGTATATAATATTCAAGGTGCACATAGGGTCATTCAGAATAACTTCACACACACGCTACTGTGCATTTCCAAGTCTAATTCTGTCACTAAATCCATACCGGTCACCCAGCGCCTAAATACTAGGCCTCAAATTTATATTCAGCTGAATTTGAATACAATACATTGGGCCAAATAATATATTTGTTGTTGTGGTGAACCATAACAATGAGAAAAACATCTAGTAAGGGACGCGGACGTGGACATGGTCGTGGTGGTGTTAGTGGACCCTCTGGTGCTGGGAGAGGACGTGGCCGTTCTGCCACATCCACACGTCGTAGTGTACCAACTACCTCAGGTCCCAGTAGCCGCCAGAATTTACAGCGATATATGGTGGGGCCCAATGCCGTTCTAAGGATGGTAAGGCCTGAGCAGGTACAGGCATTAGTCAATTGGGTGGCCGACAGTGGATCCAGCACGTTCACATTATCTCCCACCCAGTCTTCTGCAGAAAGCGCACAGATGGCGCCTGAAAACCAACCCCATCAGTCTGTCACATCACCCCCATGGATATCAGGGAAACTGTCTGAGCCTCAAGTTATGCAGCAGTCTCTTATGCTGTTTGAAGACTCTGCTGGCAGGGTTTCCCAAGGGCATCCACCTAGCCCTTCCCCAGCGGTGAAAGATATAGAATGCACTGACGCACAACCACTTATGTTTCCTGATGATGAGGACATGGGAATACCACCTCAGCATGTCTCTGATGATGACGAAACACAGGTGCCAACTGCTGCGTCTTTCTGCAGTGTGCAGACTGAACAGGAGGTCAGGGATCAAGACTGGGTGGAAGACGATGCAGGGGATGATGAGGTCCTAGACCCCACATGGAATGAAGGTCGTGCCACTGACTTTCACAGTTCGGAGGAAGAGGCAGTGGTGAGACCGAGCCAACAGCGTAGCAAAAGAGGGAGCAGTGGGCAAAAGCAGAACACCCGCCGCCAAGAGACTCCGCCTGCTACTGCCCGCCGCCATCTGGGACCGAGCACCCCAAAGGCAGCTTCAAGGAGTTCCCTGGCATGGCACTTCTTCAAACAATGTGCTGACGACAAGACCCGAGTGGTTTGCACGCTGTGCCATCAGAGCCTTAAGCGAGGCATTAACTGTTCTGAACCTGAGCACAACCTGCATGACCAGGCACCTGCATGCAAAGCATGAACTGCAGTGGAGTAAACACCTTAAAACCAAGGAAGTCACTCAGGCTCCCCCTGCTACCTCTTCTGCTGCTGCCGCCTCGGCCTCTTCCTCCGCCTCTGGAGGAACGTTGGCACCTGCCGCCCAGCAAACAGGGGATGTACCACCAACACCACCACCACCACCTCCGTCACCAAGCGTCTCAACCATGTCACACGGCAGCGTTCAGCTCTCCATCTCACAAACATTTGAGAGAAAGCGTAAATTCCCACCTAGCCACCCTCGATCCCTGGCCCTGAATGCCAGCATTTCTAAACTACTGGCCTATGAAATGCTGTCATTTAGGCTGGTGGACACAGACAGCTTCAAACAGCTCATGTCGCTTGCTGTCCCACAGTATGTTGTTCCCAGCCGCCACTACTTCTCCAAGAGAGCCGTGCCTTCCCTGCACAACCAAGTATCCGATAAAATCAAGTGTGCACTGCGCAACGCCATCTGTGGCAAGGTCCACCTAACCACAGATACGTGGACCAGTAAGCACGGCCAGGGACGCTATATCTCCCTAACTGCACACTGGGTAAATGTAGTGGCAGCTGGGCCCCAGGCGGAGAGCTGTTTGGCGCACGTCCTTCCGCCGCCAAGGAACGCAGGGCAACATTCTTTGCCTCCTGTTGCCACCTCCTCCTTCTCGGCTTCCTCCTCCTCTTCTTCCACCTGCTCATCCAGTCAGCCACACACCTTCACCACCAACTTCAGCACAGCCCGGGGTAAACGTCAGCAGGCCATTCTGAAACTCATATGTTTGGGGGACAGGCCCCACACCGCACAGGAGTTGTGGCGGGGTATAGAACAACAGACCGACGAGTGGTTGCTGCCGGTGAGCCTCAAGCCCGGCCTGGTGGTGTGCGATAATGGGCGAAATCTCGTTGCAGCTCTGGGACTAGCCAATTTGACGCACATCCCTTGCTTGGCGCATGTGCTGAATTTGGTGGTGCAGAAGTTCATTCACAACTACCCCGACATGTCAGAGCTGCTGCATAAAGTGCGGGCCGTCTGTTCGCGCTTCCGGCGTTCACATCCTGCTGCTGCTCGCCTGTCTGCGCTACAGCGTAACTTCAGCCTTCCCGCTCACCGCCTCATATGCGACGTGCCCACCAGGTGGAACTCCACCTTGCACATGCTGGACAGACTGTGCGAGCAGCAGCAGGCCATAGTGGAGTTTCAGCTGCAGCACGCACGGGTCAGTCGCACTACAGAACAGCACCACTTCACCACCAATGACTGGGCCTCCATGCGAGACCTGTGTGCCCTGTTGCGCTGTTTCGAGTACTCCACCAACATGGCCAGTGGCGATGACGCCGTTATCAGCGTTACAATACCACTTCTATGTCTCCTTGAGAAAACACTTAGGGCGATGATGCAAGAGGAGGTGGCCCAGGAGGAGGAGGAGGAGGAGGAGGAGGAAGAGGGGTCTCTTCGAAGTGACTCAGAGGGAGGTTTTTGGCAACAGCAGAGGCCAGGTACAAATGTGGCCAGACAGGGCCCACTACTGGAGGACGAGGAGGACGAGGATGAGGAGGAGGTGGAGGAGGATGAGGATGAAGCATGGTCACAGCGGGGTGGCACCCAACGCAGCTCGGGTCCATCACTGGTGCGTGGCTGGGGGGAAAGGCAGGACGATGACGATACGCCTCCCACAGAGGACAGCTTGTCCTTACCCCTGGGCAGCCTGGCACACATGAGCGACTACATGCTGCAGTGCCTGCGCAACGACAGCAGAGTTGCCCACATTTTAACCTGTGCGGACTACTGGGTTGCCACCCTGCTGGATCCACGCTACAAAGACAATGTGCCCACCTTACTTCCTGCACTGGAGCGTGATAGGAAGATGCGCGAGTACAAGCGCACTTTGGTAGACGCGCTACTGAGAGCATTCCCAAATGTCACAGGGGAACAAGTGGAAGCCCAAGGCCAAGGCAGAGGAGGAGCAAGAGGTCGCCAAGGCAGCTGTGTCAATGCCAGCTCCTTTGAGGGCAGGGTTAGCATGGCAGAGATGTGGAAAACTTTTGTCAACACGCCACAGCTAACTGCACCACCACCTGATACGCAACGTGTTAGCAGGAGGCAACATTTCACTAACATGGTGGAACAGTACGTGTGCACACCCCTCCACGTACTGACTGATGGTTCGGCCCCATTCAACTTCTGGGTCTCTAAATTGTCCACGTGGCCAGAGCTAGCCTTTTATGCCTTGGAGGTTCTGGCCTGCCCGGCGGCCAGCGTTTTGTCTGAACGTGTATTCAGCACGGCAGGGGGCGTCATTACAGACAAACGCAGCCGCCTGTCTACAGCCAATGTGGACAAGCTGACGTTCATAAAAATGAACCAGGCATGGATCCCACAGGATCTGTCCGTCCCTTGTCCAGATTAGACATTAACTACCTCCCCTTAACCATATATTATTGGACTCCAGGGCACTTCCTCATTCAATCCTATTTTTATTTTCATTTTACCATTATATTGCGAGGCTACCCAAAGTTGAATGAACCTCTCCTGTGTCTGGGTGCCGGGGCCTAAATATATGCCAATGGACTGTTCCAATGTTGGGTGATGTGAAGCCTGATTCTCTGCTATGACATGCAGAATGATTCTCTGCTGACATGAAGCCAGATTGTCTGTTACGGGACCTCTCTCCTCTGCCTGTGTGTGTGCTGGGCCTAAATATATGCCAATGGACTGTTGCAGTGGTGGCTGACGTGAAGCCTCATTCTCTGCTATGACATGCAGACTGATTCTCTGCTGACATGAAGCCAGATTCTCTGTTACGGGACCTCTCTCCTCTGCCTGTGTGTGTGCTGGGCCTAAATATATGCCAATGGACTGTTGCAGTGGTGGCTGACGTGAAGCCTCATTCTCTGCTATGACATGCAGACTGATTCTCTGCTGACATGAAGACAGATTCTCTGTTACGGGACCTCCCTCCTCTGCCTGGGTGCTGGGCCTAAATATATGCCAATGGACTGTTGCAGTGGTGGCTGACGTGAAGCCTCATTCTCTGCTATGACATGCAGACTAATTCTCTGCTGACATGAAGACAGATTCTCTGTTACGGGACCTCTCTCCTCTGCCTGTGTGTGTGCTGGGCCTAAATATATGCCAATGGACTGTTGCAGTGGTGGCTGACGTGAAGCCTCATTCTCTGCTATGACATGCAGACTGATTCTCTGCTGACATGAAGACAGATTCTCTGTTACGGGACCTCTCTCCTCTGCCTGTGTGTGTGCTGGGCCTAAATATATGCCAATGGACTGTTGCAGTGGTGGCTGACGTGAAGCCTCATTCTCTGCTATGACATGCAGACTGATTCTCTGCTGACATGAAGACAGATTCTCTGTTACGGGACCTCTCTCCTCTGCCTGTGTGCTGGGCCTAAATATATGCCAATGGACTGTTGCAGTGGTGGCTGACGTGAATCCTCATTCTCTGCTATGACATGCAGACTGATTCTCTGCTGACATGAAGCCAGATTCTCTGTTACGGGACCTCCCTCCTCTGCCTGGGTGCTGGGCCTAAATATATGCCAATGGACTGTTGCAGTGGTGGCTGACGTGAAGCCTCATTCTCTGCTATGACATGCAGACTGATTCTCTGCTGACATGAAGCCAGATTCTCTGTTACGGGACCTCCCTCCTCTGCCTGGGTGCTGGGCCTAAATATATGCCAATGGACTGTTGCAGTGGTGGCTGACGTGAAGCCTCATTCTCTGCTATGACATGCAGACTAATTCTCTGCTGACATGAAGACAGATTCTCTGTTACGGGACCTCTCTCCTCTGCCTGTGTGTGTGCTGGGCCTAAATATATGCCAATGGACTGTTGCAGTGGTGGCTGACGTGAAGCCTCATTCTCTGCTATGACATGCAGACTAATTCTCTGCTGACATGAAGACAGATTCTCTGTTACGGGACCTCTCTCCTCTGCCTTTGTGTGTGCTGGGCCTAAATATATGCCAATGGACTGTTGCAGTGGTGGCTGACGTGAAGCCTCATTCTCTGCTATGACATGCAGACTGATTCTCTGCTGACATGAAGACAGATTCTCTGTTACGGGACCTCCCTCCTCTGCCTGGGTGCTGGGCCTAAATATATGCCAATGGACTGTTGCAGTGGTGGCTGACGTGAAGCCTGATTTTCTGCTATGACATGCAGACTGATTCTCTGCTGAAAAAGATAGGAAAAAATGCTCCAGCACCGCGGTGGATAATATGAAAATCCCGGTCTTTATTAACACCACAGAAAATTCAGGTGAGTACAGCAATCGAAGACAAACACTGGTGGTCCCCGGTACCCCGGATCTACGCGTTTCGAACTCTTGAGTTCTTAGTCATGATCCTAGGTGTCTCCCATGCTCCATGCCTCATATACCATCAGCCCGCCACTATCCCCTCCTAGTAAGGGAGGAGCATAGTGGAACAGGGCCGGCAGCAGAATCGGCCGGGTCCATGGGAGACACCTGTGTAAACCCAATCACATGTTAACAATCCAGATCCCTATAGTATTCCATGAGAAAAGGAATATATATATATAAATAAAACAAACTAATATAAAAAATCCTCTGTAGGTCGTCTCTCCAAACATATTTAACATGATATTCTATTCTGATTCCATATGAATCATGAATAAATATATCTAATATTCAAAAGACAGGGATACAAATAGATACAAAATCTCTGGGTCACATTCAGCGCACGAAAGTAGGAATTTTATCATATTGTATTGTCCCATTTGTGTTACATCTTGGTTTAGTTCCATACATTGATCTTTTAATTTTTCTCCCCTCTTTCGTTCATCCAATATATTAGAGTATTTGATTTTCTTCCTTATGCTTGGAAAACGCATTGTGTGAACCAGGGTCAATCTTTAGACTGAAAAAAAGGGGGGTGACTGCTTTTATCAGACATAATACATTCAGTACCTAATCCATATAACAAGTCCGTGGTGCATCATGTATCGTGTGATGGATAGTTTGATAGGTGTAAAAACACCCAATTATATATAAAAAAGTCTAAAGATTGACCCTGGTTCACACAATGCGTTTTCCAAGCATAAGGAAGAAAATCAAATACTCTAATATATTGGATGAACGAAAGAGGGGAGAAAAATTAAAAGATCAATGTATGGAACTAAACCAAGATGTAACACAAATGGGACAATACAATATGATAAAATTCCTACTTTCGTGCGCTGAATGTGACCCAGAGATTTTGTATCTATTTGTATCCCTGTCTTTTGAATATTAGATATATTTATTCATGATTCATATGGAATCAGAATAGAATATCATGTTAAATATGTTTGGAGAGACGACCTACAGAGGATTTTTTATATTAGTTTGTTTTATTTATATATATATATTCCTTTTCTCATGGAATACTATAGGGATCTGGATTGTTAACATGTGATTGGGTTTACACAGGTGTCTCCCATGGACCCGGCCGATTCTGCTGCCGGCCCTGTTCCACTATGCTCCTCCCTTACTAGGAGGGGATAGTGGCGGGCTGATGGTATATGAGGCATGGAGCATGGGAGACACCTAGGATCATGACTAAGAACTCAAGAGTTCGAAACGCGTAGATCCGGGGTACCGGGGACCACCAGTGTTTGTCTTCGATTGCTGTACTCACCTGAATTTTCTGTGGTGTTAATAAAGACCGGGATTTTCATATTATCCACCGCGGTGCTGGAGCATTTTTTCCTATCTTTTTCTGCTTACAAGGGACTGGCTTGAGTCCGCCCCGTGCACCGCCGTGCAGGACGATGAGGTGAGCTGGCTACAACCTTTCTCTATATTATATGATTCTCTGCTGACATGAAGACAGATTCTCTGTTACGGGACCTCCCTCCTCTGCCTGGGTGCTGGGCCTAAATATATGCCAATGGACTGTTGCAGTGGTGGCTGACGTGAAGCCTTATTCTCTGCTATGTCATGCAGACTAATTCTCTGCTGACATGAAGCCAGATTCTCTGTTACGGGACCTCTCTCCTCTGCCTGGGTGCTGGGCCTAAATTTATGAAAATGGACTCTTACAGTGGTGGGTGACGTGAAGCCAGATTCTCTGCTATGGGACCTCTCTCCAATTGATTTTGGTTAATTTTTATTTATTTAATTTTTATTTTAATTCATTTCCCTATCCACATTTGTTTGCAGGGGATTTACCTACATGTTGCTGCCTTTTGCAGCCCTCTAGCTCTTTCCTGGGCTGTTTTACAGCCTTTTTAGTGCCGAAAAGTTTGGGTCCCCATTGACTTCAATGGGGTTCGGGTTCGGGACGAAGTTCGGATCGGGTTCGGATCCCGAACCCGAACATTTCCGGGATGTTCGGCCGAACTTCTCGAACCCGAACATCCAGGTGTTCGCTCAACTCTAATTAAAAGCATACTGAATGAAATGGACAGCAATAAAATAATCAACAAATAATTAAAATAATAACGATAAAATATCACTCTGAAAGAAGGTGCAAGGAAGAGTTCCTGCCAGAAAAAGTGTGTATTCCAAATTGTGTCCTTGTTAACGCATCTGATATTAAATCACAATGTTACCGCTGGACGTCGCACCCAAGTTCCCTTGAGAACCACACACGGAGCCACACACAGAACAGTCCGAACAACTACATGAAGGTCGGACCCCACCGCAGGTTATCGATCCGCTCAAAGTGTGCATATACGAGCGCACACCAGCCAGTGTGAAGATCCTATGCCATCAGTTGGGGTACTCACTGAGCAATATTCCATTACCTGCATGTTGACATCCTAGTGCGGCTACGAACCCTCTCAGCTCGTGGTCCTGACACAACCCGCAGGCAAGCTATAATGCAAGACCAGAGCGTGTACAAGCAGCTGCATACAGGCTGTTACAAATCCAGCAGCAACATTGTGATATAATATTAGATGTGTTAACAAGGACACAATTTGGAATACACACTTTTTCTGGCAGGAACTCTTCCTTGCACCTTCTTTCAGAGTGACATTTTATTGTTATTATTTTAATTATTTGTTGCTTATTTTATTGATGTCCATTTCATTTAGTATGCTTTTAATACTAATATAGTATAATAAATATTCTGCCTGTCCCATGATGATTTGAGTGCTTGCCCATCTAGGTCTATTGTATTAATTTGTATTTATTGAATAGGGTAATTCAATTTTAGGGTTTTTAGCACCTATCCACAGTCATTGGGGGGTGAGACACCCTAACAGTACAACCTTAAACCAAAATGTATACATTCAATTAAAAATTCCCCCTATTTTTCAAAAATCCCTGGATCACTTTTCAATTGTTGTTGTACTGCCATCATCCCCTTTTCTTTTGGGATAACTGTATATAGGGACATGACGTCTACTGTAGCTAAATACATATTTTCAGTAAATGGCCTAAAAATGTTTTATATTGTTATCGCATCTCCTATATCCTTTATGTACGAGGCTGTAGCTGTTACATAACCTTGCAGAAAATAATCCACATATTCCGTTAATTTGCTTGTCACTGAATTGATCCCAGAGACAATGGGTCTCCCCAGGTGGTTTGTGAAGCTTTTAAGGATTTTGGGGAGTTGGTATATAACCGGTATTACAGGATATTTAATCTTCAAGTACGCGTGTTCTTTCTTATTTAATATGCCACTTGGGCAGCATTTCTCTATCTCCCTCTTAAATTCTATTGTTGGATCTTTTTTCAACCTTTTATGGGTTGTTCATCATTTAATAATCTTAGTATTTCTGACTCATATTTATTTCTGTCTAATATTACAACCCTAGAACAACAAATCCCATCAGCTGTGTCTTTTGCAAGTAGGTTTCTTTTATTTCATTACAGAAAATGTCCTATAACCAGGACGTGTTTTGGCATATAAGCCTTTCTTCCTTAATATTACAACTCCACCTCCCTTTATCAACGGTTTTTATTACAATCTCAATCATTTTTTTTATATTTTCTAATTCTTTTAATGCTCTTCTTTTGAATGCCTCTATACATTCGTTCTCCTTCATTTGTGGACAAAATTTAGATTTTTCCCTGCTTCTTCTTCCCTTTTTCAATATTTTCTACTCTGGGATTTAACATAGCAAATTTAGCTTTCTTATATATTTATTCACATCTATAAATGTTCCAAACCTATTCATTGTTTTTGTGGGGGAAAATTTTAGACCCTTCAATAATACTTTTTCCTCATTTTTTGTTAGTTGGTACGAACTTAGATTATAAATGAACTTTATTTCTCTTTCATTTTCTTGGATCTGGGACTGTGGTCTTTCCCCTTTTCCCTTCCTAGATTTCTTTTTAACGGGATTCTGCATTTGTCTACCTTTTCTCGGGGTTCCCATTATTTCTTCCATCTGTATTCCCTTCATTCCCTGATGTGGAAAATTTTGTACCTCCTCCTTTGTCCTATTTGCATGTTCAATTTGCAATCGTATCGGTTCATCCTATCTTCTCTCATAATTAGTATAATTCCTTTGGTATGGATAATCTCTCCTGCCTGTATTCATTCTCCTTTCTCTATTATATTGATTATAGGGTATATATTGAGGTCGCCGTTAGTAATTCGGTCGAGGATAATAGTGGTCATTATTCTATGTGCGTCTATTTCTATATTCATTATTAGAAGCCCCTAATTTATTATAGTACGTAAATCTCCTATTTCGCAAGTAATTGTAATTGTGTCTCTATTGCAGTGTGTATATTTGCTAATTAGTCTTGCTTTCAGTATATTTTTCCTTGTCGGATAAGGCTGCATTATCTTCACACATCCTTTCATAGTCGTTTTTGCACTGTATCTCTTTAATTCTCCACTTGTAAACTCTTTTAGCACCTTTAAGTACTTTTTATGTTTTTTTAATTTAACCTCTGTTTCTACCTTCACAATTTTTTTTTGACAGATCTGGGAAAGTTCATCATAATCTTTCAGGTTCTAATTTCTCGTGTATGTCTTCTATCTTTTCATTAATTAGTTTTAATTTGATTTTTCTTTTTGCTATAATGAATTGCATGGCCTTAAACCACACTCATCCATGAATTTCTTCCAGTCATCCAAATCCAGTTCCTCATCTGAACTCAGAGGTAATTGCCATCTCAATCCTTTCGGGATCTTTTTCTCCGCTAAATACTTCTCTAGAACCAAAGAAACGGTAGACAAGAGCAGAACCCCGTTAAAAAGAAATCTAGGAGAGGAACTAGGGGAAAATGGAAAAGACTGCAGTCCCAGATCCCAAAAAATTCAAGAGAAATAAAGTTAATTTATAATCTAAGTTCGTACCAACTTACAAAAAATGAGGAAAAAGTATTATTGAAAGGTCTAAAATTTGACCCACAAAAACAATGAATAGGTTTGAAACATTTATAGATGTGCAAAAATATATAAGAAAGCTACATTTGGCCAAATATGCTATGTTAGATCCAAGAGTAGAAAATATTGAAAAAAGAGAAGAAGAAGCAGTTCATACTGGATTGTGGGAAAAATCTAAATTCGCAACTTAAAGTACAAGGAACAACAGGCGTTGTTGGCTTTAGAATCCAAGGCCAAGATTGTAATAAAACCTGCTGATAAGGGGTGTGTGGTTGTAATATTAGACAAAAATAAATATGAGGCAGAAATGCTAAGATTATTAAATGATGAACATACGTATAAAACTTTGAAAAAAGATACAACAATAGAATTTAAGAGGGAGATGGAGGCTCTTTTGGAGAAAGGCTACAGAGTGGCTGTAACGGTATCAACCGTTGACAAGGTCCTTCTCCCCTAGAAAGACTGGCGCTATAGAGTTGCTCCAGCGACTTCCAAGGCCAAGTTGTGATTCCCAGTAGCTGTGCAGCTCTTACAAGAGCTAGTAGTAATATAGCTGTTCCCTCCAACACAAGACGCTGCTGCGAGTTGAGGGTAAGAAGATTCACCTTTATTGGTGCCACACTTGGCCTTATATACAAGTCCCCATGCAAGGGGACATCCCCTCTGGACCTGATGGGGAACTGGGTGAGAAACACACAGACCAATAGAAATAACCACACCATTCGGGACACTCCCACACAATGCCTCCCCTCTGCCTGGAAGATAATTAGGTCAGATACTGTATGTAACCCAATCATCTCCAGACAGTAAAACCCCATTGTTTATAAAACTCCCATACAGGACACACAATGCTTCCCCTCTGCCTGGGAGATAGTTAGGTCAGAACTGTATGTAACCCAATCATCTCAACAGACAAACAGAAGGCTTCTGTTACAGTGGCATATTAAATAACTAAGAACACGAGTACTTGAAGTTTAAATATCCTGTAATACCGCTTATATACTAACTTCCCCAAATCCATAAAAGCCTCACAAACCCCCCGAGAAGACACATTGTCTTGGGGATCAATTCAGTGACAATCAGATTAACAGAATATGTGGATTATTTGCTGCAAGGTTATTTAACCGACTCTAACATTAAACAAATCGCAGCCAATAATGTGTGATAATGCAACAACAAACACCAATTCGAGAGCACACATATTCAAAATATCAAAATGTATTATATACCATAATTACACTGTAGACACAATAATACCCATAAGGGAAAGATTATGTACTAGAGAATATGGAAACAATGTGTGTGTCCCGATTACACTGAACTGGTAAGGACACAAAGGTGATAACAACAAATTATAACCACCATGGTTAAGTAACAAACACCGCCCGAATCCTACACCCACCCAGCATCCATCAATAACACTCCATCTCAGAAGGCACAATGCCTAACTGTGTAATAGAGACAAGTGCCTGCACCCCTGACCGGGAATGCTAACAACTATTCCCCAACACAATATTACTCTTGAGAAGCCTAATAACATACACATACATAGACACAGCTGTGGGGATACCAACCAGCGATCAGGAGACACACCACCCCGATGTACAATTCGCCGTCGCTTCCTCTTGGGGGCGTGATACAGTGGCATATTAAATAACAAAGAACACAAGTACTTGAAGATTAAATATCCTGTAATACCAGTTATATACCAACTCTCCAAAATCCATAAAAGCCTCAGAAACCTCGGGCGTAGACCCATTGTCTCTGGGATCAATTCAGTGATAGGCCTCATGCACACGACCGTTTTTTTTTAAGGTTCGCAAAAACGGGGTCCGTAGGTCCGTGATCCGTGACATTTTTTTCGTCCGTGGGTCTTCCTTGATTTTTGGAGGATCCACGGACATGAAAAAAAAGTTGTTTTGGTATCCATCTGGCCGTGCGGAGCCAAACGGATCCGTCCTGAATTACAATGCAAGTCAATGGGGACAGATCCGTTTGACGTTGACACAATATGGTGCAATTGCAAACGGATCCATCCCCCATTTACTTTCAATGTAAAGTCAGGAGTCCCTATTATACCATTGGATTGGAGTTTTCTCCAATCCGATGGTATATTTTATCTTGAAGCGTCCCCATCAGCATGGGAGCGCCTCTATGTTAGAATATACCATCGGATTTGAGTTAGATCGTGAAACTCAGATCCGACAGTATATTCTAACACAGAGGCGTTCCCATGGTGATGAGGACGCTTCAAGTTAGAATATACTAAAGAACTGTGTACATGACTGCCCCCTGCTGCCTGCGATGTCTGTGACCGGCCAGGAGCTCCTCCTACTGCTAAGTGAAAGGTCTGTGCGGCGCATTGCTTATAGCACAGACCTGTCACTTACCAGTAGGAGGAGCTCCCGGCCGGTCACAGACATTGCAGCTCGCAGGTAAGTATAATGCTTCTAAAAATTGCTAAGTAACCATGGCAACCAGGACTGCAGTAGCGTCCTGGTTGCCATGGTTACCGATCGGAGCCCCAGCGATTAAACTGGTTCTCCGATCGGTACTCTCCGCTGCCACTAATGATAGGGGGGGGGAGATTTTAATTAGGAGGGGGAGGGAGGGGGGGCCCACTGGCCACCAATAAATCTACAGTACTACAGGGGAGGGAGGGGGGCCAGCCGCACTGGCCACCAATGTGTTAACTCCAGGGGAGGGAGGGGGGGCCGGCCGCACTGGCCACCAATGTGTTAACTACAGGGGAGGGAGTGGGGCCGGCCGCACTGGCCACCAATGTGTTAAATACAAGAGAGGGAGGGGGGCCCACTGGCCACCAATGAATTTAAAACTGGGGAGGGAGGGGGGGTGCCCCCTCCTGCCTGGCAGCACATGATCTCTTACAGGGGGCTATAATACGCACAATTAACCCCTCAGGTGCAGCACCTGAGGGGTTAATTGTGTGGATCACAGAGATCACAGAGATCGGGTGCTGCCAGGCAGCAGGGGGCAGTCATGTACACAGTTCAAAGTATATTCTAACTAGAAGCGTCCCCATCACTATGGGAACGCCTCTGTGTTAGAATATACTGTCAGATCTGAGTTTTCATGAAGTGAAAACTCAGCTCTGAAAAAGCTTTTATGCAGGCGGATCTGCGGATCAGTCTGTGTGAAAGTAGCCTACGACCACGGACGCGGATGCCAATCTTGCGTGCATCCGTATTTTTTCACGGACCCATTGACTTGAATGGGTCCGTGAACCGTTCTCCGTCCAAAAAATAGGACAGGTCCTATTTTTTAGACGGACAGGAAGCACGGATCACAGATGCGGCTGCAAAACAGTGCATTTTCTGATTTTTCCACTGAACCATTGAAAGTCAATGGGTCAGCGAAAAAAAACGGAAAATGGCGCCACGGATGCCCACAATGGTCGTGTGCATGAGGCCATAAGCAGATTAACGGAATATGTGGATTATTTTCTGCAAAGTTATGTAACCGCTACAGCCTCGTACTTAAAGGATACAGGAGACACAATAACAATATAAAAAAATTTGGGGCCATTTACTGAAAATATGTATTTAGCTACAATAGATGTCACGTCCCATTATACGGTTATCCCAAAAGAAAAGGGAATGATGGCAGTACAACAATTGATCCAGGGAATTCTGAAAAACAGGGGGAATTTTTAATTGAATTAATACATTTTTGCTTGAACCATAACTATTTTTGGTTTAAGGTAAATTTTTATTTACAGTTAATTGGTACAGCGATTGGGACGAAATTTTTATTTACAGTCAATTGGTACGGCGATTGGGGCGAAATTCGCCCCTGGTTTTACAAATCTGTACATGGCTGTGCGGGAAAAAGAAATCATTGACCCGATATTGAACATAGAAAGGGAAAAAGGAAAGTTATATTTGTGGAAATGGAGTCTGACGGGCAGGTGGTGTCACTGCTGAAAGTCAGCAAGGCTAGCCATGGCCGCGTAAGATCTTCTAAAATGGCTAGCGATTTTCCTGTCCTGCCGCAAGACATCCTGGACCACGGGACATTTGGCAACGAATAGCTGCACGACTAAGTTCAGGACGTGTGCCTTGCACTGCACGTGTGTCATTTAGCCCTGTTTCAGTGCACTCAGCAGATTGGCAATGTCGTTGCCCACCACTTTACCAGCTGTCAAATTGAGCGGGGTTAGCCACTGATCGGCCTGTGACCGCAGAGCTAAAAGCAGTGCAGGAACGGTGTGACTCTTGGCTTCCGGGCACAACAGCCACAGCATAGCATGGCAACGTCTCACCTGGCACATAGAATAGGTTCTGCGGAGCTTGGGGGGCGCAGCAGAAGAGGCGGTAGCAGTGGAAAAGGAGGAGTCAGCCGAGGAGGAGACGGAGGATGGAGTAGGAGGAGGAGAAGAAGAGGCAGGCCTGCATGCAATTCGTGGCGGTAACACCAAATCCACATCAGAGCCACGGATTACATGCTTGACGGCCGTCAGAAGGTTCACCCAGTGGGCAGTAAAAGTTATATACCTTCCCTGCCCATGTTTGCTACACCATGTGTCTGTGGTCATATGTATCTTGGCACCGACACTGTGTGCCAGAGATATATTCACTTGCCGCTGAACATGGCCATATAGCTCTGGGATGCCCTTCTGGGAGAAATATTTTCTTTCGGGGACCTTACATTGTAGTTTGCCAAAGGCCTCCAAATCTACCAGTATATATGGCAGCAGATGGCGGGCTAGCAGTTCCGACAAGACTGCGGTCAGCCGTTGGGAAAGAGGGTTATCCATCGATTTCAACTTTTTACGCTCAAACATTTGGACCACGAAAGTCTGCCTTCTGCCAGATGAACACAACCATGTCACCGTGGAAGGTGGAGTGGAGTACAAATGGGAGGAGAGAGGAGAAGGAGAAGAGGCAGGACATGAGCGCCCAAAGTGTGGCTTTGTGGGTTCTGACGGGGTTGCTCCCACTGGGCTCGATGATAGGAGGCCAAGTGCCTTCTTAAGACGGTCATCCCTAGGTGAGAGTTGGGTTTACCGCAATTTATGTGTTGACAGCACAGGCTGCAGATGGTAACACTATTGTCAGCAGCTGACACGTTAAAAAAAGCTCACACTGCGGAGCCATGTGCCGGCATCCTGGGAGCGCCAGAAGTGACCATGCATGGTGCATGGCTCACTCCAGATACATTTGCAGTCTGCTTTTTGCCTCCTGTGCCCTGTGAGCTCTGCCTGCTTCTCCTCCTTCTCCTTCCTCGCTGCTGCTTGGTCTCTCCCTCTGAACTCCCCTCCTCTTCCTCTCTTGTGGGCACCCATGTGATGTCCATCGACACGTCATCATCGCCACCTTCACCACCACTGACATTTGAGATCTCGGTATAGGCAGCAACAGCGGGGACCTCCTTCCTTGGGCTGATCTGAGTACTGTCAGAACGCTGGGTGGTCGGCCGTTGCTACCTTCTCTTCCTGATCCGATGCCAAGAATGACTGCACATCAGTATGGGGTCTGGGAATGGATGGGAAAATAATTTATCTGATTCGAGTGAAGGGGCTATGTTAGTAGTGGTGGTGGTGTTGGTATCTTTGGGGGTGCACACAGCAGAGAGTGAGGAGGGTGCAGATACAGAGAATGAGGAGGGTGCAGAAGCGGAAGGATGAATGAGCCACTCAACCAACTCTGGTGCATCCTTTTGAAGTAATCGCACGCGCCTTCTCCAACTTCCCACTTAGGCTCTGGCCTGGTCCACCTTCCCGACACCTACCACCCCTGCGGAACGGCCTGCCTCTTCTTCTGCCTGTCAATTCAAAATGACCCTATGCCTAAGTCCCTAGAGAAGAGCAGTATTTGTAAAAGCAGGTATATCGCAGGCCTCAATCAATATTTCGTGGAAACAGGTATATCAAACCCCTTAATTGGTATTTTGTCGAAGCAGGTATATCGCAGCCCTCAATCAGTATTTTGTGGAAGCAGGTATATCGAACTGCTTAATCAGTATTTTGTGGAAGCAGGTATATCGCAGGCCTAAATGAGTATTTTGTGGAAGCAGGTATATAAAATCCCTTAATCAGTATTTTGTGGAAGCAGTTATATCGCAGCCCTCAATCATTATTTGGTGGAAGCAGGGATATCAAACCCCTTAATCAGTATTTTGTGGAAGCTTGTATATCAATCCCCTTAATCAGTATTTTGTAGAATCAGGTATATCACAGGCCTCAAACAAAGTTCGGTGGAAACAGGTATATCAAACCCCTTAATCACTATTTTGTGGAGGCAAGTATATTGCAGGTCTCAATCAATATTTGGTGGAAACAGGAATATATTGAACCCCTTAATCAGTATTTTGTGGAAGCAGTTATATCGCCGGCCACAATCAATATTTGTTGGAAACAGGTATATCAAACCCGTTAATCAGTATTTTGTGGAAGCAGGTATATAGCAGGCCTTAATCAGTATTTTGTGGAAGCAGGTATCTCGCAGGCCTCAATCAATATTTGGTGGAAGCAGATATATCAATCCCCTTAATCAGTATTTTGTGGAAGCAGGTATATCGCAGCCCTCAATCAGTATTTTGTGGAAGCAGGCATCTCGTAGGCCTCAATCATTATTTGGTGGAAACAGGTATATCAATTCCCTTTATACGTATTTTGTGAAAGAATGTATATCACAGGCCTCAATCAATATTTGGTGGAAACAGGCATATCAAACACCTTAATCAGTATTTTGTGGAAGCAGGTATCTCACAGGCCTCAATCAATATTTAGTGGAAGCAGGTATATCAATCCCCTTAATCAGTATTTTGTGGAAGCTGTTATATCGCGGGCCTTAATCAGTATTTTGTGGAAGCAGGTATCTCGCAGGCCTCTATTAATATTTAGTGGAAGCAGCTATATCAATCCCCTTAACCAGTATTTTGTGGAAGCAAGTATATTGCAGCCCTCAATAAATATTTGGTGGAAAAAGGTATATCAAACCTCTTAATTAGTATTTTGTGGAAGCAGGTATATCGCAGCCCTCAATCAATATTTGGTGGAAACAGGTATATCAAACCCCTTAGGGTACATGCCCAAGTTCAGGATTCATGTGTGAAGAACCCGCACGGAAATCCACAGGTGTTCGCAGGCAAATCTGTGTGGTCAATCTGCATCAATTGGTGTGGATTTGCATGCAGATTTGCGTGCGGATTTGGTGCGAATTTTCCGCATGCAGAATTTAGTAAGTGAATGAACAAAATCCAGCCAGAAAAAATAAAATAATCAGCATCATGTGCATTGAGAATTTTAAATTCTCATAGAATGCAATGTACATGACCTATGATGCGTATTTTCCGCACTCAAATCCGTGCGGAAAATCCGCACGCAATCCTGATCGTGTGCATATATCCTTAATAAATATTTTGTGGAAGCAGGTATATTGCGGCCCTAAATCAGAAGCAGGTATATCAAACCCCTTAATCAGTATTTTGTGGAAGCAAGTATATCACAGTTTTTAATCAATATTTGGTGGAAACGGGTATATCAAACCCCTTAATCAGTATTTTGTGGAAGCAGGTATATCGCAGCCCTCAATCAATATTTGGTGGAAACAGGCATATCAAACCCCTTAATCAGTATTTTGTGGAAGCATGTATCTCGCAGGCCTCAATCAATAATTGGTGAAAGCAGGTATATCACAGCCCTCAATCAGTATTTTGTAGAAGCAGGAATAACAAACCCCTTAATCAGTATTTTGGGGAAGCAGGTATATCGCAGGCCTCAATCAATATTTGGTGGAAACAGGTATATTGAACCCCATAATCAGTATTTTGTGGAAGCAGGTATATCACAGCCCTCAATCAGTAGTTTGAGGAAGCAGATATATCAAACCCCTCATTTTTTATATTTTTTTGTCACAACAGTTATATCACACCACCCTATTTATTTGGGGCAACAGGTATTTTGCAGCCGTCAATCAATATTTTGTGGCAGCAGGTATATCACACCCCTCAATCTTTTTTTTGGGTCAACAGGTATATCACTCCCATTGAAAATAGTTGTTCCAATAGCGCTTGTTTCTCTATATAGCTGCGGTATTGCAGCAGAACTGCACACAACTACTCCACTATAATATTCTTTCTATGTTAGAACGTATAATATGAGTATATCACACCCCTCAGTATATCACATCTATCAATATCACACCTATACCAGTCCTTAAAAGGACTTTTGTGGCCCTATTATCTAGCGTTTGGTGTCCCTAACAGCCTTTCGCTGCTTCACAAAGCAGCCTCTCCCTACATTGGCAAAACACATAATGTAAAATGGCTGCCAGAGCGGGTTCTTTGATAGGGTGGGGGTGTGTCCTTGTGCTGAAACTTCTAAATTGGATGTCCTGTCCCATCTGATGGATGTGTCATGGGTCAACGTTCGGTGCAATGCAAAGAAGATGGCGCCGGCAAACATCGCCATATGTTTGCAAGTTCGTCGAATCGCGAATACGCAAAGTTTGCCGCGAAACGACCGTCAGGCGAACCGCAAGGCCATCTGTACTAGTCAAGACAATATAAACTTTTTAGATCTCACTATTTATGTGGAGAATAATATTTTGAAGACTAAAACATATTTTAAACCCACGGATGTTAATGCTGTGAGATAGTGACAGGTTAGAGGCAAGGAAGGGATGGATAGTGTGGTCCACCCCCCTATTCCACCACAGGTGAGACCAACTGTAGGTACTCAGGCTGGTATAAAGACCCTCCGAGGGTGTCAGTAACGGGGAAGTGTTTTAACCATGGACAGAGGCCTTGAGGCTCTGTGAATTTGGTCTCAGCCAGGCAAGACTGAGGGACTAAAAGGCTGGTAGATAGCCTAGACTGACTTTGTTACAGCCTGGAAGTGAGCTGGACTACTGGCTAAGAAAGCCTCATGTGATGACCGTGTGTGATCGGTGCTTTAGGTAAGTCAGGAATATGACTGTGTTTAGGTAGGGCCCAGACGGGCAAGGTGTATTTATTATAGTTTTGTTGTTTTATTTTTGCTGGGGTGCCACAATAAATGCATTGTTTGGACCTTGAACCTGGTGTCCTGAAGCCGTATCTGTGAGGATGATCCCATGAAAGAAAGCTACCTCTCACAATTGGTGGAGGATGCGTGCACCAGGGCACCTGCAGGCACCAACAAGGGCCGTGTCCGTGCAAAAAGGCAATGAAAAAATGAAGTGTTGCTAGGGGCTACGGAAGAGTGAAAGAGACTGACCTGGGAAAGATGTTTGTGGTCTCTGATTAAATGGAATTTCCGTGCTGAAAGTCTGTTGCCATGGGTCTCATGGAGGAATATGCCAGATGATGGTCACATATAGGGATGAGCGAACCCGAACTGTATAGTTCAGGTTCATACCGAATTTTGGGGTGTCCGTGACACGGACCCGAACCCGGACATTTTCGTAAAAGTCTGGGTTCGGGTTCGGTGTTCGTCGCTTTCTTGGCGCTTTTTGAAAGGCTGCAAAGCAGCCAATCAACAAGCGTCATACTACTTGCCCCAAGAGGCCGTCACAGCCATGCCTACTATTGGCATGGCTGTGATTGGCCAGAGCACCATGTGACCCAGCCTCTATTTAAGCTGGAGTCACAAAGCGCCGCACGTCACTCTGCTCTGATCAGCATAGGGAGAGGTTGCAGCCGCGACGTTAGGGCGAGATTAGGCAGTGATTAACTCCTCCAAAAGACTTCATTCAGAGATCGATCTGCAGCTGTGGATGATTGAACTGCTGCTATTGAATTGCTCACTGTTTTTAGGCTGCCCAGAGCGTTTTTCAGTCACTTTTTTCTGGGGTGATCGGCGGCCATTTTGTGTCTTGTGGTGCGCCAGCACAAGCTGCCACCAAGTGCATTTAACCCTCAATGGTGTGGTTGTTTTTTGGCTAAATCCTACATCAGGGTCAAGCTGTCACACCAAGTGCATTTAACCATCAACAGTCTGGTTATTTTTTGGCAATATACTACATCAGGGACAAGCTGAGCCTGTCACCAAGTTCATTTAACCGTCAATGGTGTGGTTGTTTTTTGGCTAAATCCTACATCAGGGTCAAGCTGTCACACCAAGTGCATTTAACCATCAATAGTCTGGTTATTTTTTAGCCATATACTACATCAGGGGCAAGCTGAGCCTGTCACCAAGTGCATTTAACCCTCAATAGTGTGGTTGGTCAAGCTGTCACACCAAGTGCATTTAACCTTCAATAGTGTGGTTATTTTTTGGCCATATCCCAGTCTAATTCTGTCAGTAAACGTATACCTGTCACCCAGCGCCTAAATAATAGGCCTCAAATTTTTATCCAGCTAAATCTGTCGTTACTGCTGTGGCTGGTCAAGTTATTTAGTGTCCGTCAAAACAAATTTTTTGTTCTGGGTTGAAATACAATTCCCAATTTAGCAATTTCCTAATTTAGTGGTTTCTGCTGTATCAGAGCTATTTTAAATCTATCCCTAAAAGGGTATATCAGATTCAAGGTGCACATAGGGTCATTCTGAATAACTTCACACACACGCTACTGTGCATTTCCAAGTCTAATTCTGTCAGTAAACCTATATCTGTCACCCAGCGCCTAAATACTAGGCCTCAAATTTATATCCAGCTAAATCTGTCGTTACTGCTGTGGCTGGTCAAGTTATTTAGTGTCCCTCAAAGCACATTTTTTGTTCTGGGTTGAAATACAATTCCCAATTTAGCAATTTCTTAATTTAGTGGTTTCTGCTGTATGGGAGCTATTTTAAATCTATCCCTAAAAGGGTATATGAGATTCAAGGTGCACATAGGGTCATTTTGAATAACCTCACACACACGCTACTGTGCATTTCCAAGTCTAATTCTGTCAGTAAACCTATACCTGTCACCCAGCGCCTAAATACTAGGCCTCAAATTTATATCCAGATAAATCTGTCGTTACTGCTGTAGCTGGTCAAGTTATTTAGTGTCCGTCAAAGCACATTTTTTGTTCTGGGTTGAAATACAATTCCCAATTTAGCAATTTCTTAATTTAGTGGTTTCTGCTGTATCAGAGCTATTTTAAATCTATCCCTAAAAGGGTATATAAGATTCAAGGTGCACATAGGGTCATTCTGAATAACCTCACACACACGCTACTGTGCATTTCCAAGTCTAATTCTGTCAGTAAACCTATACCTGTCACCCAGCGCCTAAATACTAGGCCTCAAATTTATATCCAGCTAAATCTGTCATTACTGCTGTGGCTGGTCAAGTTATTTAGTGTCCGTCAAAGCACAGTTTTTGTTCTGGGTTGAAATACAATTCCCAATTTAGCAATTTCCTAATTTAGTGGTTTCTGCTGTATCAGAGCTATTTTAAATTTATCCCTAAAAGGGTATATCAGATTCAAGGTGCACATAGGGTCATTCTGAATAACTTCACACACACGCTACTGTGCATTTCCAAGTCCAATTCTGTCAGTAAACCTATACCTGTCACCCAGCGCCTAAATACTAGGCCTCAAATTTATATCCAGCTAAATCTGTCGTTACTGCTGTGGCTGGTCAAGTTATTTAGTGTCCGTCAAAGCACAGTTTTTGTTCTGGGTTGAAATACAATTCCCAATTTAGCAATTTCCTAATTTAGTGGTTTCTGCTGTATCAGAGCTATTTTAAATCTATCCCTAAAAAGGTATATAAGATTCAAGGTGCACATAGGGTCATTCTGAATAACTTCACACACACGCTACTGTGCATTTCCAAGTCTAATTCTGTCAGTAAACCTATACCTGTCACCCAGCGCCTAAATAATAGGCCTCAAATTTATAGTCAGCTAAATCTATGGTTACTGCTGTGCCTGTATTAGTGTAATACGGTACCTAAATAGATAGCCAGATAGTGTTAGTTGTCTTTAAAAAAAAGGCCTGAATTTGAATTCAATACATTGGGTCAAATAATATTTTTGTTGAACAATAACAATGAGGAAAACATCTAGTAAAGGACGCGGACATGGTCGTGGTGGTGTTAGTGGACCCTCTGGTGCTGGGAGAGGACGTGGCCGTTCTGCCACAGCCACACGTCCTAGTGTACCAACTACCTCAGGTCCCAGTTGCCGCCATAATTTACAGCGATATTTGGTGGGGCCCAATGCCGTTCTAAGGATGGTAAGGCCTGAGCAGGTACAGGCATTAGTCAATTGGGTGACCGACAGTGGATCCAGCACGTTCACATTATCTCCCACCCAGTCTTCTGCAGAAAGCACACAGATGGCGCCTGAAAACCAAGCCCATCAGTCTGTCACATCACCCCCATGCATACCAGGGAAACTGTCTGAGCCTCAAGTTATGCAGCAGTCTTTTATGCTGTTTGAAGACTCCGCTGGCAGGGTTTCCCAAGGGCATCCACCTAGCCCTTCCCCAGCGGTGGAAGACATAGAATACACTGACGCACAACCACTTATGCTTCCTGATGATGAGGACATGGGAATACCACCTCAGCATGTCTCTGATGATGACGAAACACAGGTGCCAACTGCTGCGTCTTTCTGCAGTGTGCAGACTGAACAGGAGGTCAGGGATCAAGACTGGGTGGAAAACGATGCAGGGGACGATGAGGTCCTAGACCCCACATGGAATGAAGGTCGTGCCACTGACTTTTACAGTTCGGAGGAAGAAGCAGTGGTGAGACCGAGCCAACAGCGTAGCAAAAGAGGGAGCAGTGGGCAAAAGCAGAACACCAGCCGCCAAGAGACTCCGCCTGCTACTGACCGCCGCCATCTGGGACCGACCACCCCAAAGGCAGCTTCAAGGAGTTCCCTGGCATGGCACTTCTTCAAACAATGTGCTGACGACAAGACCCGAGTGGTTTGCACGCTGTGCCATCAGAGCCTGAAGCGAGGCATTAACGTTCTGAACCTTAGCACAACCTGCATGACCAGGCACCTGCATGCAAAGCATGAACTGCAGTGGAGTAAACACCTTAAAAACAAGGAAGTCACTCAGGCTCCCCCTGCTACCTCTTCTGCTGCTGCCGCCTCGGCCTCTTCCTCCGCCTCTGGAGGAACGTTGGCACCTGCCGCCCAGCAAACACGGGATGTACCACCAACACCACCACCTCCGTCACCAAGCATCTCAACCATGTCACACGGCAGCGTTCAGCTCTCCATCTCACAAACATTTGAGAGAAAGCGTAAATTCCCACCTAGCCACCGTCGATCCCTGGCCCTGAATGCCAGCATTTCTAAACTACTGGCCTATGAAATGCTGTCATTTAGGCAGGTGGACACACACAGCTTCAAACAGCTCATGTCGCTTGCTGTCCCACAGTATGTTGTTCCCAGCCGCCACTACTTCTCCAAGAGAGCCGTGCATTCCCTGCACAACCAAGTATCCGATAAAATCAAGTGTGCACTGCGCAACGCCATCTGTGGCAAGGTCCACCTAACCACAGATACGTGGACCAGTAAGCACGGCCAGAGACGCAATATCTCCATAACTGCACACTGGGTAAATGTAGTGGCAGCTGGGCCCCAGGCGAAGAGCTGTTTGGCGCACATCCTTCCGCCACCAAGGATCGCAGGGCAACATTCTTTGCCTCCTGCTGCCACCTCCTCCTACTCGGCTTCCTCCTCCTCTTCTTCCACCTGCTCATCCAGTCAGCCACACACCTTCACCACCAACTTAAGCACAGCCCGGGGTAAACGTCAGAAGGCCATTCTGAAGCTCATATGTTTGGGGGACAGGCCCCACACCGCACAGGAGTTGTGGCGGGGTATAGAACAACAGACCGACGAGTGGTTGCTGCCGGTGAGCCTCAAGCCTGGCCTGGTGGTGTGCGATAATGGGCGAAATTTCGTTGCAGCTCTGGGACTAGCCGGTTTGACGCACATCCCTTGCCTGGCGCATGTGCTGAATTTGGTGGTGCAGAAGTTCATTCACAACTACCCCTACATGTCAGAGCTGCTGCATAAAGTGCGGGCCGTCTGTTCGCGCTTCCGGCGTTCACATCTTGCCGCTGCTCGCCTGTCTGCGCTACAGCGTAACTTCAGCCTTCCCGCTCATATGCGACGTGCCCACCAGGTGGAACTCCACCTTGCACATGCTGGACAGACTGTGCGAGCAGCAGCAGGCCATAGTGGAGTTTCAGCTGCAGCACGCACGGGTCAGTCGCACTACGGAACAGCACCACTTCACCACCAATGACTGGGCCTCCATGCGAGACCTGTGTGCCCTGTTGCGCTGTTTCGAGTACTCCACCAACATGGCCAGTGGCGATGACGCCGTTATCAGCGTTACAATACCACTTCTATGTCTCCTTGAGAAAACACTTAGGGCGATGATGGAAGAGGAGGTGGCCCAGGAGGAGGAGGAGGAGGAAGAGGGGTCATTTTTAGCATTTTCAGGCCAGTCTCTTTGAAGTGACTCAGAGGGAGGTTTTTTGCAACAGCAGAGGCCAGGTACAAATGTGGCCAGCTAGGGCCCACTACTGGAGGACAAGGAGGAGGAGGATGAGGAGGAGGTGGAGGAGGATGAGGATGAAGCATGGTCACAGCGGGGTGGCACCCAACGCAGCTCGGGCCCATCACTGGTGCGTGGCTGGGGGGAAAGGCAGGATGATGACGATACGCCTCCCACAGAGGACAGCTTGTCCTTACCTCTGGGCAGCCTGGCACACATGAGCGACTACATGCTGCAGTGCCTGCGCAACGACAGCAGAGTTGCCCACATTTTAACGTGTGCGGACTACTGGGTTGCCACCCTGCTGGATCCACGCTACAAAGACAATGTGCCCACCTTACTTCCTGCACTGGAGCGTGATAGGAAGATGCGCGAGTACAAGCGCACGTTGGTAAACGCGCTACTGAGAGCATTCCCAAATGTCACAGGGGAACAAGTGGAAGCCCAAGGGCAAGGCAGAGGAGGAGCAAGAGGTCGCCAAGGCAGCTGTGTCACGGCCAGCTCCTCTGAGGGCAGGGTCAGCATGGCAGAGATGTGGAAAAGTTTTGTCAACACGCCACAGCTAACTGCACCACCACCTGATACGCAACGTGTTAGCAGGAGGCAACATTTCACTAACATGGTGGAACAGTACGTGTGCACACCCCTCCACGTACTGACTGATGGTTCGGCCCCATTCAACTTCTGGGTCTCTAAATTGTCCACGTGGCCAGAGCTAGCCTTTTATGTCTTGGAGGTGCTGGCCTGCCCGGCGGCCAGCGTTTTGTCTGAACGTGTATTCAGCACGGCAGGAGGCGTCATTACAGACAAACGCAGACGCCTGTCTACAGCCAATGTGGACAAGCTGACGTTCATAAAAATGAACCAGGCATGGATCCCACAGGTCCTGTCCATCCCTTGTGCAGATTAGACATTAACTACCTCCCCTTAACCATATATTATTGTACTCCAGGGCACTTCCTCATTCAATCCTCTTTTTATTTTCATTTTACCATTATATTGCGGGGCTACCCAAAGTTGAATGAACATCTCCTCTGTCTGGGTGCCGGGGCCTAAATATATGCCAATGGACTGTTCCAATGTTGGGTGACGTGAAGCCTGATTCTCTGCTATGACATGCAGACTGATTCTCTGCTGACATGAAGCCAGATTCTCTGTTACGGGACCTCTCTCCTCTGGCTGGGTGCCTGGGCCTAAATATATGACAATGGACTGTTACAGTGGTGGCTGACGTGAAGCCTGATTCTCTGCTATGACATGCAGACTGATTATATGCTGACATGAAGCTAGATTCTCTGTTATGGGACCTCTCTCCTCTGCCTGGGTGCCTGGGCCTAAATATATGACAATGGACTGTTCCAGTGGTGGGTGACGTGAAGCCTGATTCTCTGCTATGACATGCAGACTGATTCTCTGCTGACATTAAGCCAGATTCTCTGTTACGGGACCTCTCTCCTCTGCCTGGGTGCTGGGCCTAAATATATGACAATGGACTGTTGCAGTTGTGGCTGACGTGAAGCCTGATTCTCTGCTATGACATGCAGACTGATTCTCTGCTGACATGAAGCCAGATTCTCTGTTACGGGACCTCTCTCCTCTGCCTGGGTGCTGGGCCTAAATATATGACAATGGACTGTTGCAGTGGTGGCTGACGTGAAGCCTGATTCTCTGCTATGACATGAAGACTGATTCTCTGCTGACATGAAGCCAGATTCTCTGTTACGGGACCTCTCTCCTCTGCCTGGGTGCTGGGCCTAAATATATGACAATGGACTGTTACAGTGGTGGCTGACGTGAAGCCTGATTCTCTGCTATGACATGCAGACTGATTCTCTGCTGACATGAAGCCAGATTCTCTGTTACGGAACCTCTCTCCTCTGCCTGGGTGCCTGGGCCTAAATATATGCCAATGGACTGTTGCAGTGGTGGCTGACGTGAAGCCTGATTCTCTGCTATGGGACCTCTCTCCAATTGATATTGGTTAATTTTTATTTATTTTATTTTTATTTTTATTCGTTTCCCTATCCACATTTGTTTGCAGGGGATTTACCTACATGTTTCTGCCTTTTGCAGCCTTCTAGCTCTTTCCTGGGCTGTTTTACAGCCTTTTTAGTGCCGAAAAGTTCGGGTCCCCATTGACTTCAATGTGGTTCGGGACGAAGTTCGGATCGGGTTCGGATCCCGAACCCGAACATTTCCGGGAAGTTCGAACTTCTCGAACCCGAACATCCAGGTGTCCGCTTAACTCTAGTCATATATAAAACGTCAAGTAACCCTTGCCAAGGAGATGCGATATGCCCCATGGAATTGCTGTGCTTGAATCTAGAGAGGGAGGCTTTGGAGGCACAGCTGCAGATGGCGCTGGATAGAGAGTCTTCAACGCTGAATAGACAATTTGTTAAAGTCGAAGGTCTCTGTGATGGACCTGGAGATTTGGAGGAAAAGGTGGTGTGTGCCGTTACCAAGGGCAACCGATGGGAAGAAATTTAGATGGTGAGTCCTGGAGCGGATGTGCGGAGAAGTCGTGATGTGGTTGTTAGGTGCGACCAACCATGACAGCGTGCAGCTGTCCAGCAGTTATGGAGCGGAGAAAGTGTTTCATATTCTGCGGCTTTAGATCCCAAGGAAAAGTCTCCAGTGAGTGTGACTCCCCGTCTGGATGGAGGCCGGAGTCAAGGCATTTCTGGTGGTATCCACTGCAGTGAGGAGTCTGCAGGTGATCGTGGGATGGAGGATCCTGGAGCGTCCTCATCTTCCGGGACTGCCGAACCTGTGACAACAATGGGTAAGAGTGTTCCAATTATTTGGTGTGTTGCAGAGGGTCAGGTGATCCTGGTTCAGAACAGCCCGGTGGCTGAGAACTATGTGTGGGACATTCATGGGGATAGCATGAACTGTCCGGTGACTCTCACTGAGTGCGAGACTCCAGTGCGAACTGGGACTTGTGAACTTGGTAAGGTTAAAGTGTCCATACATGGGGTGAAGTGGGGCCACGGTGTCCTTTTTGCATGGGGACTGTGGGGAAATAGAAAACCTTCTGCAGCTAGTAATAAAACTGCAGAATCAATACTGCCCCCTTTAAGTGATGTGACCATTGAAAACAGTGGTAACCCTAGGGTGCAAAGTAAAGGTGCCAAGTTGTCTGCAGTGCCTAATGAAAGTATAATGTCATGTGAAATATGTGATGATGTTGATGACACACCATTTCCTGGTTGGTAAAAATGTCATTGATGTAAGAGCACTGTTAATCGCTGAGAGTATACAGCTGTATGAATTCACGGGGAAAATACAGCAGTGCTAGAGGGTGTACTGCCCGAACTAGAAGTTGACAATGACCTCTGTAGTATGTATGAAGGATGTGCTGTGAATGATAGTGATGAGCGAGAGGTGCCATATTCGATTTCGACGAAATTCGCGAATATTCGCTAGAATATTCGTTTCATATTTGTCAAAATCGAATATTCGTCATTTTTCTAGTTATCGCGATTATTATGCGATTTAAATAATCGCGTATTGCGATTGTAACTTAAGGCTACTTTCCTATTGGTTTAAAATCTAGAATTAGCGAAGATGACGAATATGACGAATGTATTTGTCATATTCCTCAAAACGAAGATAACGAAGTATTCTCCATCTTCGTTTTAGCTACCTATTCGTCAACTTCACTAATTCTAGCAATTAAATAGGAAAGTTGACTATAGAGACAGCTACGTTTAAATCGCTATGCGATTATATTACTTTTTTTTTTTTTTATAAATAGAATTATTATAATACTTGATAATTATTATAATTATTCTATTTATAAAAAAAAAGCTAAGTAATATAATCGAATAGCGAATTAAACTTAGCTGTCTCTATAGTCAACTTTCCTATTTGATTACTAGAATTAGCGAAGTTGACGATTAGGTAGCTAAAACGAAGATGGAGAATACTTTGTTATCTTCGTTTTGACGAAATACATTCGTCATATTCGCTAATTCTATCAAGCCAACCATAGTAAACCAGGTCCAAGTTCAAATCACAATGCGATTAATTCAAGTTATTATAATCGAATTGCGATTTCAACTTAGAGCTGTGTTTCTAATGGGTCAGCTTGCTAGAATTAACGAAGTTAACGAATATGGAATATTGCAGGAATATAGAAGTTATAATAATCGAATTGTGATTTCAACTTGGACCTGGTTTACTATGTTTGGCTTGGTAGAATTAGCGAATATGACGAATGTATTCGGCCTATTCCACAAAACGAAGATAGCTAAGTATTCTCCATCTTCGTTTTAGCTTCTATTTGTCAACTTCGCTAATTCTAGCAATCAAATAGGAAAGTTGACTATAGAGACAGCTACGTTTAATTCGCTATGCGATTATATTACTTTGCTTTTTTTTATAAATAGAATAATTATAATAATTATCAAGTATTATGATTATTCTATTTATTCAAAAAGTCAACTTTCCTATTTGATTGCTAGAATTAGCGAAGTTGACAAATAGGTAGCTAAAACGAAGATGGAGAATACTTTGTTATCTTCGTTTTGAGGAATATGATGAATACATTCGTCATATTCGCTAATTCTACCAAGCCAACCATAGTAAACAAGGTCCAAGTTAAAATCGCAATTCGATTATTAGCCAGGAATCTTAAGGACAGGTAAGAACTACTTTAGGGAAGTGGGAAATAAAAAAATATAACAATAAAAAACAAAGGTGGTTGCTAGTGGCAACCAGGAGATGATCGTGTCTGACAATATAAGTGGCAGGTCTGTGAGCTTGGTGTGGAAAAGGAGAATACCTGGTGGTGACTGTATGCTGGAAGGGTGTACAGAACTAGTGATGAATCATTGAGGGACCTCCATGGAGGCCGCTGATAAAGTGTTTGTGGATGTAACCGGTGTCAATGAGAGATTACCTGAGTTGGTGTTGGTGATAAACTGGGCTCTGCTGACGTGGTTGTGGCAAAACAAGGGGAAAGCTGTGGTTGATGGAGATGCCCTGTCATCAGCCTCCCATGGTTATGCATGTGTTCACCCTCACAGGCTTGAACAAAGGGGGGGTATGTAAGACAGTGACAGATCTCACACAGGTTAGAGGCAAGGAAGGGGTGGATAGTGCGGTCCACACCCCTATTCCACCACAGGTGAGACCAGCTGGAGGTACTCAGGCAGGCATAAAGCACTTCCCAGGGTGTTTTAGTAAGAGGGGAGTGTGTTACCCGTGGACAGAGGCCTGGAGGCTCTGTGACTGTGGTCTCAGCACATGTTTTGTTATATTTTTGTTGGGGTGCCACAATGAATGCATTGTTTGGATCTTGAACCTGGTGTCCTGAAGCCATATCTGTGAGGATGATCCCCTGCAAGAAAGCTACCCCTCACAATGCATATATAGAAACAACAAGTTGTCATTTTACTCCGTGGATTAAAAATATCCCCGAAGGGCAATTTAAAAGAATATGCCACAACAGTACAGAAATTTAACATATAGAGAACAGAGTGCTCTGATACAAGAGTGGTTGACCCCCTGACGAAGGCACGCCGAAACGTGTGTTGGGATATCGCCATCCTTGCTGGTTGACATACAGCACTTGTCTTGGTAGGTCTCCTCTTATTTCTTCCATGATATCAGGCTATATGGGTAGAAGTTGGTGGTGATTTCTGGATCCCTTTTGGACCAGTTATTATTCTGTTCACCTGCTGTTTCCCATATATACAGGTCCTTCTCAAATAATTAGCATATTGTGATAAAGTTCATTATTTTCTGTAATGTACTGATAAACATTAGATTTTCATATATTTTAGATTCTTTACACACCAACTGAAGTAGTTCAAGCCTTTTATTGTTTTAATATTGATGATTTTGGCATACAGCTCATGAAAACCCAAATTTCCTATCTCAAAACATTAGCATATTTCATCCGACCAATAAAAGAAAAGTGTTTTTAATACAAAAAAAGTCAACCTTCAAATAATTATGTTCAGTTATGCACTCAATACTTGGTCGGGAATCCTTTTGCAGAAATGACTGCTTCAATGCGGCGTGGCATGGAGGCAATCAGCCTGTGGCACTGCTGAGGTGTTATGGAGGCCCAGGATGCTTCGATTGCGGCCTTAAGTTCATCCAGAGTGTTGGGTCTTGCGTCTCTCAACTTTCTCTTCCCAATATCCCACAGATTCTCTATGGGGTTCAGGTCAGGAGAGTTGGCAGGCCAATTGAGCACAGTAATACCATGGTCAGTAAACCATTTACCAGTGGTTTTGGCACTGTGAGCAGGTGCCAGGTCGTGCTGAAAAATGAAATCTTCATCTCCATAAAGCTTTTCAGCAGATGGAAGCATGAAGTGCTCCAAAATCTCCTGATAGCTAGCTGCATTGACCCTGCCCTTGATAAAACACAGTGGACCAACACCAGCAGCTGACATGGCACCCCAGACCATCACTGACTGTGGGGACTTGACACTGGACTTCAGGCATTTTGGCATTTCCCTCTCCCCAGTCTTCCTCCAGACTCTGGCACCTTGATTTCCAAATGACATGCAACAGTCCAGTGCTGCTTCTCTGTAGCCCAGGTCAGGCGCTTCTGCCGCTGTTTCTGGTTCAAAAGTGGCTTGACCTGGGGAATGCGGCACCTGTAGCCCATTTCCTGCACACGCCTGTACACGGTGGCTCTGGATGTTTCTACTCCAGACTCAGTCCACTGCTTCCGCAGGTCCCCCAAGGTCTGGAATCGGTCCTTCTCCACAATCTTCCTCAGGGTCCGGTCACCTCTTCTCGTTGTGCAGCGTTTTCTGCCACACTTTTTCCTTCCCACAGACTTCCCACTGAGGGGCCTTGATACAGCACTCTGGGAACAGCCTATTCGTTCAGAAATTTCTTTCTGTGTCTTACCCTCTTGCTTGAGGGTGTCAATGATGGCCTTCTGGAAAGCAGTCAGGTCGGCAGTCTTACCCATGATTGCGGTTTGGAGTAATGAACCAGGCTGGGAGTTTTTAAAAGCCTCAGGAATCTTTTGCAGGTGTTTAGAGTTAATTAGTTGATTCAGAAGATTAGGTTAATAGCTCGTTTAGAGAACCTTTTCATGATATGCTAATTTTTTGAGATAGGAATTTTGGGTTTTCATGAGCTGTATGCCAAAATCATCAATATTAAAACAATAAAAGGCTTGAACTACTTCAGTTGGTGTGTAATGAATCTAAAATATATGAAAGTCTAATGTTTATCAGTACATTACAGAAAATAATGAACTTTATCACAATATGCTAATTTTTTGAGAAGGACCTGTATATCATGTTTTTTAATTAATAAAGTATTTATGATATTTGATAATAGTACGCAGTCAGATTTGTTTCTTCTGTAGGTTTTACAAGAGCGGTTTGTAGAGAAAGGATACCAAAAGAGAGCTCTAGAGGAGTGAAGAAAAGCAATAGAGCAGAGCACCCGAGCACAATGGAAGTCAATGGGAGAACCAGAGCATTAAACCAGGCACCTCCTGCTCTACATAGAAACATAGAAACATAGAATGTGTCGGCAGATAAGAACCATTTGGCCCATCTAGTCTGCCCAATATATCTGAATCCTATGAATAGTCCCTGGCCCTATCTTATATGAAGGATAGCCTTATGCCTATCCCATGCATGCTTAAACTCCTTCACTGTATTTGCAGCTACCACTTCTGCAGGAAGGCTATTCCATGCATCCACTACTCTCTCAGTAAAGTAATACTTCCTTATATTACTTTTAAACCTTTGCCCCTCTAATTTAAAACTGTGTCCTCTTGTGGTAGTTTTTCTTCTTTTAAATATGATCTCCTCCTTTACCGAGTTGATTCCCTTTATGTATTTAAAAGTTTCTATCATATCCCCTCTGTCTCTTCTTTCTTCCAAGCTATACATATTAAGGTCCTTTAACCTTTCCTGGTAAGTTTTATCTTGCAATCCATGTACTAGTTTAGTAGCTCTTCTCTGAACTCTCTCTAGAGTATCTATATCCTTCTGGAGATATGGCCTCCAGTACTGCGCACAATACTCCAAGTGAGGTCTCACCAGTGTTCTGTACAGCGGCATAAGCACTTCACTCTTTCTACTGCTTATACCTCTCCCTATACATCCAAGCATTCTGCTGGCATTTCGTGCTGCTCTATTACATTGTCTTCCCACCTTTAAGTCTTCTGAAATAATTACTCCTAAATCCCTTTCCTCAGATACTGAGGTCAGGACTGTGTCAAATATTCTATATTCTGCCCTTGGGTTTTTACGCCCCAGGTGCATTATCTTGCACTTATCCACATTAAATTTCAGTTGCCAGAGTTCTGACCATTCTTCTAGTTTTCCTAAATCCTTTTCCATTTGGCGTTTCCCTCCAGGAACATCAACCCTGTTACATATCTTTGTGTCATCAGCAAAAAGACAAACCTTACCATCGAGGCCTTTTGCAATATCACTTATGAAGATATTAAACAATGGGGAATGTAAAGTCATCACAATTTTGGGGGGTATTACTATGTATTACAGAAGTAGAAAAACTGAAACTTTGAAATTTGCAAATTTTTCCAAATTTTTAGTAAATTAGGTATCATTTTGTGCAAAATAAAAATAAGAATTTGACTTCATTTTACCAGTGTCATGAAGTACAATATGTGACGAAAAAACAATCTCAGAACGGCCTGGATAAGTCAAAGCGTTTTAAAGTTATCAGCACTTAAAGTGACTGTGGTCAGATTTGAAAAAAATTGCCTGGTCCTTAAGGTGAAATAAGGCTGTGTCCCTAAGGGGTTAAAGAGGCGGAGGTTGAAAGTGCTGGACACTCTAGCACCGCCCCATCTCAGGACTTGGAGGAAGAGGAGGCGATCACCAGCCCCCACCAGGAGGGTAAATATGTGCACATAGCAATATGAATATGTATCCATGTGCATAAACATTAAAAGGTCCAACAATGAGAGACAACATACACTATAGTAATACAAAAAAAGAACACTGGACAATAACTCTTTAATCTACATTTAAACCATTAACTTAACAAATAAATAATATTAAACTCTATAGAACTATCACTAACTAGCAAACAAAATAAAATTATACTGTACTGAAATATCACAAACTAATAAACTATATAATCATCATAAATATCACTAACTAACGTATTGAGATTTAAATCGTCAATATAAAAAAAATAATAGTAAAGATAAAAAATAGACAGACCTATTTTGTACCGCTGTGTACATATCAACCGTCTCTATAAAAATATCCGACCCCCTATAATGACCTAACCCTTCAGGTGAACATTGTAAAAATAAAAAAATTTGAAACAATTTAAAAAAATATATAATTTGGTCACCTAACATCACTAAAAGTGCAACACCAAGCTATCAAAAAAGGCATATGCCCCCCAAAATAGTACCAATCTGTCATTTCAGTCGGCTAAAAATGAGACCCTACCATTAGACAATCGCCGAATAAAAATAATAATATGGCTCTCAAACTATGAAAACACTAAAACATGAATTGTTTTTGGTTAAACAATGCTTTTATTGTGTAAAACAGAAGAAACAAAAAAATAAGGAAATATATTAGGTCTTGACGCATCCGTAACAACCAGCTGTATAAAAATATCACACGAAGTAACCCCTCATGTGGACACCTTTCAAAACAAAAACAAAAAACTCAAAAAATAGGCATTTTTGTTTACAACTTTTATCACAAAAAGGTTTAATAGCAAGGTCTTCTAGGTCTTTTGCTGTTGCTGACCTCACCTTTGCGTTCCCTCTTATTAAGAATGTTCTAAACAGTTTTTTTGGCCATGCCTAATGTTTTTGCTATCTCTCTGATGGGTTTGTTTTATTTTTTCAGCCTAATTATGGCTTGCTTCACTGATAGTGACAGCTCTTTTGATCTCCTCTTGAAAGTTGACAGCAACAAATTCCAAATGCAAATAGCACACTTGAAATTCACTCTGGACCTTTTATCTGCTCATTGCAATTGGAATGAGGGAATAACACACACCTGGCCATGGAACAGCTGAGAAGCCAATTGTCCCATTACTTTTGGTTCCTTAACAAGTGGGAGGCACATATGCAAACAGTTGTAATTCCTACACTGTTCACCTGATTTGGATGTAAATACCCTCAAATTAAAGCTGATAGTCTGCAGTTAAAGCACATCTTCTTTTTATTTCAAATCCATTGTGGTGGTGTATATAGCCAAAAATGTTATAATTGTGTCCATGTCCCAATATTTATGAACCTGACTGTAGCTCAGCCTAAATCAGCCAGAACTGACAGCAGCCGGTAAATACATGTCAAATACATATAGGGTCCATTCACATGTCTGTAAAATGGATCCGCATCCATTCCGCAATTTAGTGGAACGGTTACAGACCCGTTGATTTTCAATTCCAGTCAGCAAAATTAGGCATTCACAGGATAAATAAGTGTCTGCCAGTACAGGTCCCAAAAATTAGCCAACAGGCTTTCACCTGACAGCGCTTTGTATTTTGTTGCTGGAGGTACATCATGTCAAGGAACCATGAACCAGACGTACAACAAGAGATAAGTGGAAATAAGAAGGCTTTATTGAAAATCAAGCTGTAAGGCAAAAGTCCAAACGGATGGCTAAACCGAAGCAGGGTCTTGCGAAGCCAGAGGTCAGGAACCAGAAGGGTAGTCAGATGAAGCCTGGATCAGGAACCAGCAGGGTAGTCAGACGAAGCCAGGATCAGGAACCAGAAGCAGCAGCAGTCTTAGAAGCATGTGAACACAGGAGGACCAAGCAAGGAACTGAAGCCACAGACCTCCTATATATATGAGCTAGGCATCCAGCTCCTCCCAGTGGGAAGGAGAAGCCGCAGGGTGGGAGGCTACAATAAAACCCAGAAACCAAGATGGCCGCCAGCACATGTCAAACGAAGGAGAACAGCAAGAAGGTAAGACCATGACAGTACCTCCCCCTCAAGGGCCCCTCCTCCGCGGAGTAAAGAACGGTTTCTGAGGGAAGCGTGCGTGGAAGGCTCGGAGCAAGGCAGGAGCATGGACATCTGCGGAGGGAACCCAGGAACGCTCCTCTGGACCATAACCACGCCAATGGACCAAAAACTGCACCCGACCGCGGACCAGGCGTGAGTCCAGGATATTGCTCACCTCATACTCCTCACGATTGCCCACTTGGACCGGACGAGGCCGAGGAACCGAGGAAGTGAAACGATTACACACCAGAGGCTTCAACAGGGAGACATGAAACACGTTGGAGATCCGCATGCCAGGAGGAAGCGCAAGGGCATAGGCTACCGGGTTTACCCTGCGAAGCACTCGGAAGGGACCAACAAAGCGAGGCGCCAGCTTGGGAGTGGGCACTCGAAGGTTGAGGTTGCGGGTGGACAACCATACGCGGTCTCCGACCTGGTAGGAAGGAGCGGGCGCTCGTCTGCGATCAGCCTGGAGTCTCTGGCGCTGCGCAGAGACCTCAAGGGACCTCTGGATCTGTACCCAAGAAGCACGTAGGACGGAAAGGTGATCCTCCACAGCCGGAATATCCTGGGGAGAGAATACCTCCGGTAACACGGCAGGTTGGAACCCATAATTGGCCATGAAGGGAGACGTCCCAAAGGAAGAGTTCACCGCCGTGTTCCTGGCAAACTCAGCCCAAGGCAGGAGGTCAACCCAATTGTCTTGGTGATCGGAGACATAGCAACGAAGGAATTGCTCCAAGGCCTGATTGGATCGTTCTGCGGCCCCATTGGACTGAGGGTGGTAGGCCGAGGAGAAAGAGAGATGAATCCCCAACTGGGAGCAAAAGGCGCGCCAGAACCTGGACACAAACTGACTCCCCCGATCCGACACAATCTCCTTGGGCAAACCGTGCAACCGGAAGACCTCCCTGGCAAAAATTGTGGCCAACTCTTGTGCAGAGGGTAACTTCTTGAGAGGAACACAGTGGCACATTTTGGAAAACCGATCCACAATCATGAGAATGACCGTATGGCCTCGGGATGCAGGGAGGTCCACAATGAAATCCATCCCCAGGTGTGACCATGGACGCTCCCCGGTGGCTATGGGTTGCAAAAGGCCCAACGGAAGGTGCCGAGGGGACTTACTCTGGGCACAAACGGAGCATGCCGCTACATATGCGGCGATGTCGGAACGTAGAGAAGGCCACCAGAACAGACGTGAAACAGCCCAGGACAGCTGATTCTTTCCAGGATGCCCCGCGGCCTTGGAGTTATGGTAGGTTCGCAACAACCGAGTGCGCAACTCCTCAGGCACAAAACATCTGCCGTTGGGTCTCCCAGAGGGAGCACCAGATTGAGCCGCCAAAATCTGCTCACCCAGGGGAGAGGTCAGGCTGGTGCGAATGGCGGCCAGGATCTGATTCGGAGGTATGACCGAAGTCGGAATCGACTCCTCCCCGGACAGCTCGGAGTACTGCCGTGATAAGGCATCCGCTCTGATGTTCTTGGAACCGGGTAGGTAGGAGACCACGTAATTAAAACGTGACAAGAACAGAGCCCATCTGGCCTGACGTGGTGTCAATCTCTTGGCCTCAGAGAGGTAGGTCAGATTCTTGTGGTCCGTCAGGATGAGAACCGGAACCACCGAGCCCTCGAGCAAGTGCCTCCATTCTTTAAGGGCCTGCACGATGGCCAATAACTCCCTGTCACCAATCTGATAGTTGCACTCCGCGGAAGACAGTTTCCGGGAGTAATACCCACAAGGAAGCAGAGGACCCTCTGGTGTTCTACGCTGAGACAGAAGGGCGCCTACTCCCGTCTCAGACGCGTCCACCTCGAGGACAAAAGGCAACCCAGGGTTGGGATGCGACAGAATCGGAGCCGACACAAAGGCGGACTTTAGAGCCTCAAAAGCTCGGATGGCCTCGAGCGGCCAGACCTGGGGATTACTGCCCTTCCTGGTCAGATCCGTGAGAGGCTTGGCTAGCATGGAAAAGTCCCTGATGAACTTCCGATAATAATTGGCGAAGCCCAAAAAGCGCTGCAGGGCACGAAGACCACTGGGCTGGGGCCACTGTAAGACAGCCGAAACCTTCTCAGGATCCATGGAGAACCCCTCAGCGGAAATGATGTAACCTAAGAAGGTTACCTGGGAACGGTGAAATTCGCATTTCTCAAGCTTACCGAACAGCTTGTTCTCTCGTAACCGTTGCAACACTCGTCTGACATCCAGAATGTGGGCCTCCATGGATTCAGAATATACCAAGATGTCATCCAAATAGACCACCACACACTGCTGCAACAGGTCACGGAAAACATCGTTGATGAATTCCTGGAAGACTGCGGGCGCATTGCACAACCCAAAGGGCATAACCAAGGATTCATAATGACCGGTCCTGGTGTTAAACGCGGTCTTCCACTCATCGCCCGCCTTGATCCTTACCAGGTTATATGCCGCCCTCAGGTCGAGTTTGGTAAAGACCGTGGCCCCTTTGAGGCGATCGAACAGCTCGGAAATCAAGGGTATCGGGTAAGCGTTCTTGATCGTGATGCGATTGAGACCCCTGTAATCGATGCAAGGCCTCAACTCACCGCCCTTCTTTTTCACAAAGAAAAATCCAGCCCCTGCCGGGGACGAGGATTTGCGAATGTGTCCGCGTGAAAGCGCCTCCCTCACGTACTCCTCCATGGCCTCATTCTCCGCTACCGACAGTGGATAGACTTTGCCACGAGGAGGAACGGCACCAGGTTGTAACTCTATGGCACAATCGTATGGGCGGTGCGGAGGTAGGGCAACCGCACGCACCTTATCGAATACATCCCGGTACTCCTCGTATTCAGGAGGCAACAGAGAGTCCGAGGAAGTACACAGCAACTTGACAGGCCCATGGATGCAACTAGCCCCACACTGCGGTGACCACGAGAGGATCTCGGCCGATCTCCAATCGAAAGTCGGATTATGCTTCTGGAGCCAGGGGTACCCCAAGACCACCAAGTAGTGTGGAGACGAAATCACCTGGAGACAGACCGACTCTCTGTGAACGGCACCAATGGCCATCCCCACTGGAAGGGTCTCCTGAGTCACGTGTGGCGGCAGAAGGGGTCTGCCGTCTATCGCCTCAAGAGCCAGTGGGGAACCTCGAGGCTGCAGAGGAATGGAATTGGCGGCAGCGAACACACTATCAATGAACAAACCACCAGCACCAGAGTCCACCAACGCCTGGGTCGTCACCGAGCCCCCGACCCAGGAGAGGACAACAGTAATCAGTGGTTTGTCAACACGGGAAACCGGGGACGAGGAGACTCCACCCAAGATCTGCCCCCGACAGGATCTCAGGTGCGAGCGTTTCCCGGACGGTTCGGGCATGCCAACCGAAAATGCCCACCGAGACCACAGTACATGCATCGGCCCTCGCGTCACCGAAGTACCCTCTCCCCCTCGGACAGGCGAGCAAACCCCAGCTGCATGGGTTCACCCCCAGACAAGTCATCCCCAGGAGGCGTGGGAAGAGGGGAGGCACGGGTGGGACAGCAAACGTAGGCGCCAATCTGTTAGGAGACCTCCGCAGGCTCTCCTTAAAGGAAGGTCTCTCCCTGAGTCTGGTGTCAATCAAAATCAGGAAAGAGATAAGAGACTCAAGCTCCACTGGTAGGTCCTTAGCTGCAACCTCATCCTTCAAGGCATCCGAGAGACCATGAGAGAAAGCAGCGACCAGAGCCTCATTATTCCAGCCCACCTCTGCTGCCAGGGTACGAAACTCAATGGCGTATTCAGCTACGGATCGTGAACCCTGTCTGATGGACATAAGGAGCTTCGCAGCAGAGGCGGCACGAGCCGGCACATCGAATACCTTCCGAAGAGAAGCAACAAAACCGGAAAACTCGGCAACCACCGGATTGTTGTTCTCCCATAAAGGGCTGGCCCAGGCCAAGGCCTTGTCCGAGAGCAGCGAGATCAAGAAGCCCACCTTTGATCTCTCAGTAGGAAAGGCATGTGGCAGCAACTCGAAATAAATGCCCACCTGGTTAAGGAAACCTCGGCACTGAGTTGGCTCTCCCCCAAAGCGCTGTGGAAGGGGGGCAGAACCGGTCATACCCCGAAACACCGCAGGCGCAGCAACAGGTGTCGGGGTAGACTCTGGCGCAACAACCGGAGCGGCAGTAGGAGCGGGCCCAGGAGCGACAACCGACCCATCGGCAACGGAAGCTAAATGAGCCGTGCGTTCAAGCAGGGTTTGCAACGCCACAGCGAACCGACCCAACAGGTGATCCTGCTGATCAAGTCTGGCAACCAGCGTAGGTAGCGAGGATGGCCCTGTACCGTCAGAATTCATGGCTTGGTCCTAATGTCAAGGAACCATGAACCAGACGTACAACAAGAGATAAGTGGAAATAAGAAGGCTTTATTGAAAATCAAGCTGTAAGGCAAAAGTCCAAACGGATGGCTAAACCGAAGCAGGGTCTTGCGAAGCCAGAGGTCAGGAACCAGAAGGGTAGTCAGATGAAGCCTGGATCAGGAACTAGCAGGGTAGTCAGACGAAGCCAGGATCAGGAACCAGAAGCAGCAGCAGTCTTAGAAGCATGTGAACACAGGAGGACCAAGCAAGGAACTGAAGCCACAGACCTCCTATATATATGAGCTAGGCATCCAGCTCCTCCCAGTGGGAAGGAGAAGCCGCAGGGTGGGAGGCTACAAGAAACCCAGAAACCAAGATGGCCGCCAGCACATGTCAAACGAAGGAGAACAGCAAGAAGGTAAGACCATGACACATCAGCCATTCACAGGATAAATAAGTAAGTGTCGGCCACTAGTACAGGCCCCAAAAATTAGGCATTCAAGGTGAGGTAGTCCACACTGTCGAAAGCTAGGCCAGTGCGCTTATCGGTCACAATCCCCCCTGCTGCGCTGAACGTCCATTCGGACAGGACAATGGACAAGGAGCAAGCCAACAGTTCCATGGCAAATTGTGGCAGCTCTGGCCACAGGTCAAGCCTGCACACCCAGTAGTCCAGGGGTTCATCGCTTCTCAGAGCGTCCACATCGACTGTTAAACCAATGTAGTCGGACACCTTTTTCTCTATGAGAGGAAATTCCTCTGCCAGCACCCGCAAAAGCAGAATGCAGCATTTCTGGAAGCAAGGGCTGGAAGTGCTGCATTCTGACAGCCCTCTGTGATGGTGGTAACATTTCTGCCATTTTTTGTTTGTAATGGGGGTCTAAGTATGTTGCCACCCAGTACTGGTCCTTGCCCTTTATGATTTTTATACGGGGGTCCCTCTTAAAACACTGGAGCATGAAGGCCCCCATTTGCACTAAACTGGAAGAGATGTAGTAGCCTGGCTCCTGCTCATCATCCATTATAATGTTGTCCTCGTTCTTCTCCCCCCATCCACGGACAACACCATGGATCCCAGAAAGGTTTAAAGCATGCTCTTCTGGCTCCTCCTTATCCGCCCCGGCACCATCCTCCTCTGACTCCTCTTCAGACACCTGTTGTTGACTTGTCTCAGATGGAGTAGCCCCCCCCCCGGGAATTCATCCAGCATTGTGACTTCCTCATCTTCCTGCTCCTCGATGGCTTGATCAATGACACAATGCAATGCACGCTCCAGAAAGAAGGCGTAAGGTACGATGTCACTGATGGCACCTTGGCTGCGACTGACCAGTTTTGTGAGTTTATCAAATGGCCAAAGAAGTCTGCATGCTTCACGCATGAGCAGCCACTGGCGCGGTGAAAAAAAAAAACAAGCTCCCAGAACCTGTCCTGCCACAGAGTTCGTACAGGTAGTCATTAACTGCACGTTTCTGCTGGAGCAGCCTATCAAGCATATACAATGTGGAGTTCCATCGCGTTTGGCAGTCACAAATCAGACGTCTGAAGGGCAGGTTGTGTCGACTCTGAATGTCAGCAAGGCGAGCCATGGCCGTGTAAGATCTTCTTAAATGGCCTGAGAATTTCCTGGCCTGCCGCGAGATGTCCTGGACCCCGGGGTATTTGGCAACCAATCACTGCATGACTAAGTTCAGGACGTGTGCCATGCATGGCACGTGTGTCATTTTGCCCTGTTTCAGCGCTCAGCAGATTGGCAAAGTAGTCGCACACCACTTTACCAACTGTCAAATTGAGCAGGGTTAGCCACTGATTGGCCTGTGAATGCAAAGCTGAAAGGAGTGCAGGACAGGTGTGGCTCTTGGCTTCCAGACACAACAGCCGCAGCACAGCACCTTCCCTGCCCGTGTTTGCTAGACCATGTATCTGTGGTCAGACGTATCTTGGCACTGACACTGTGTGCCAAAGATGCATTAATTTGCCGCTGAACGTGGCCATATAGCTCTGTGATGCCCTTCCTGGAGAAATATTTCCTTCCTGGGACCTTCCATTGTAGTGTTCCAATGGCCACAAATTTTCGAAAGGCCTCCGAGTCCACCAGTTTATATGGCAGTAGTTGGCAGGCTAGCAGTTCCAACAAGCAAGTGGTCAACCGTTGGGCAAGTGGGTTATCCGGCGTCATCCTTTTGCCAGATAAATGTGAGAACGTCACGATGGAAGGTGGAGTGGAGGACAATTGGGAGGAGAGAGGAGAAGAGACTTGACGGTGAGCGCCTGAAGCGTGGCTTTGTGGGTTCTGATGGCGTTGCTCCCACTGGGCTCAGTGATGGGAGGCCAGGTGCCTTCTTAAGGCAGTCATCCCTAGGTGAGTGTTTGGCTTACCGAGACTTATGTGTTGACAGCAAAGGCTGCAGATGGCAACACTATTGTCAGCAGTGGACACGTTAAAAAAAGCCCACACTGTGGAGCCATGTGCTGGCATCCTGGGAGCACCAGATGTGACCGTGCATGGTAGATGGCTCGCTCCTGATACATTAGCAGTCTGCTTTTTGCCTGCTGTGCAATGTAAGCTCTGCCTGCTTCTCCTCCCCATCTACTGGTCCATCTCTCCCTCTGAACTCCACTCCTCTTCCTCTTTTATGGTCACCCACGTGATGTCCATGAACGTCACCTTCCCCACCACTAACATTAGAGATCTCTGAGTAGGCAGCAACAGCGGGACCAACCTCCTTGGGCTGATCTGGGTACTGTCGTCAGACCGCTGAGTGGCGGCCGTTGCTACCTCCTCTTCCTGATCCGATGCCAAGAATAGCTGCACATCAGAAATGTCTTGTAATGGATCGGAAAATAATTCCTGTGACTCAAGCAGAGGGTATATGGTGATAGTGGTGTTGGTGGTGCACACAGCAGAGAGTGAAGAGAATGCAGATAGAGATGATGAGGAGGGTGCAGAAGCGGAAGGCTGAGTGAGCCACTCAACCAAGTCTGTTGCGTCCTTTGACGTAATCGCACTCACCTTCTGCAACTTCCCACTTAGGCTCCGGCCTGGTGCTCCTGCCCGACCCCTACCACCACTGTGGAAGGGCCTGCCTCTTTCTCTGTCTGTCATTTTTTAAATGACCCTGTGACAAAAGTCTCTAGAGTAGAGCAGTGTTTGTGGAAGAAGTTGTATAACACTCCGCTTCAATCAGTCGTTTTGGGGGGGGGGCGACTGGTATACCATACCCGTTATAATATTTTTTTTCCAGTACAGTTTGTCACTGTGTGTAGCAGAGGGAACGCAGCAAAGCAGCAAACAAATGCTGCAGTACCCAAATACACTATAAAGAAAGTATATAGGTATATAACACCCCGCTTCAATCTGTAATTTTGGGGGGTGACTGGTATATCACACCAGTTATAATTATTTTTTCTAATTGCATTTGTCACCTTTTGAAGTTGTAGTATAGCTGCAGAACCGCTCACCAGTCACAATGCTGCACAATACAAATCCGCTATAATATGCTTTCTATGTTAGAAAGTATAAGTGTATTACACCCCTATGTACTGCACACCTATCAATAATACACCTATACCAGTCCTTAAAAGGTCTTTTGTGGACCTATTAGCTAGCGATTTGTGTCCCTAACAGTCTGTCCCTGCTCCACACAGCAACCTCTCCCTACACTGACAAAAGACAGAATGTAAAATGGCAGCCAGATCAGGTCTATTTATAAGGTAGGGGGAATGTCCATGTGCTGAAACGTCTCAATTGGCTGTCCTGTACCACCTGATGGATGTGTCATGGGTCAAAGTTCTTCACAATGTAAAAGAATATTGCGGGCGCGAATATCGCCATATATTCGCATGTCCTACGAATCGCGAACCGCAAGTCCATCTCTAATGCTGAACAAAAATTTTACATACGGTCAATTGACCAAAAATTCCTTTTAGGTGTCCTATTGTTTATATTAAAACTACAAACTTTATTATTGAATAATTAAAATACTACTTAAAGAAAACAATACTATCAGGAGACAGTAAAGGGCTTGGATATGTTCACTGTCTATCTGAAGTGGTCTCTGTCACTAGGCTATACACTCTGTTTGAAGGGTTGGTGGCTTACCAAATACTCTATAGCTATTGCTGCAGTGTATTGATTAACAGGTGCTAGATACCGTGCATCCACTAGAAAGATAATGGCACTACTCCTCAAATGGGTTGTGTAATAGCGCCGCAGCTTACTTTGTGTCAGACTCTATGGTATGGCCCCTGATGGTGAATCAGTGATATCCTGATGGACACTTATAAATAGAAAATTCCTATTATTGATTGGTTGGATATGCTCCTAATTCCCTATATTTCAAGCATCCATCATTCATTCACACCGTCTAACACACAGATATAGCAGTGCTGCTATTCCACCAGACACACACTATCTAGATAACACAGTTTGCGACCCTACAAGGTATATAAGTTGTAGCCCTATTGCTGTATCCTGCCTAAAAACCAATAACTATCACTACCCCACCCGACATGTTTCACCGTGATGCAGCTTCGTCAGGGGAGTTAGGATAATAGCGTGGCGCGCTGTAAATCGCCACGCTAAATAAACTTTCTTTCCCCTCAGTAATCCAGTTGATGGACGGGAATACATTATCAGAGACTTTTTCAATTCTCGCAGCAGCGGCATTGTGTATGTGGTGACGTGCACTTGTCCTAATCTATATGTGGGCAAAAAGGTACAGGAATTAATAAGAAGAATTTCAGGACATGTTAGTGCCATCAATACTAAAAAGGACACTCCCCTGTACAGACACATTGCCTAAGGACACAAAGATAATCCTGAAATGTAAAAATTCTGGGGCCTTGCAAAACTGAAATTAGGACCGAGAAGTGAAACTTGAATTTGAAATTATTGCAGGAGGAAGCAAGATGGATCATTTAGTAGACTTGGGTCTTTTTCAGTAGTTTGTATCCACACGCTGCCAGTAGTGATTTTTTAAAAGTCATTTAATATCTCACATTACCATTTTGGAGAACCTATTACTTATTGGGTGCATCAGCCTGCTAGGTTAATATGAATCAATATCCCCTCCGCTCCGTTACATAACCTACAGTATTGCAGAGATTCATTTGTGCCATTATCTTTCTGGTGGATCCACAGTATCTAGCACCTGTTAATTAATATACTGCTAGCAATAGCTATAGAGCAGGGCTGGCCAACCTGCGGCTCTCCAGCTGTTGTAAAACTACAATTCCCACAATGCCCTGCTGTAGGCTGATAGCTGTAGGCAGTCTTTGCATGCTGGGAGTTGTAGTTTTGCAACATCTGGAGAGCCGCAGGTTGGCCATCCCTGCTATAGAGTATTTGGTAGGCCACCAACCCTTCAAACAGCGTGTATAGACTAGTGACAGAGACCACTTCAGATAGACAGTGAACATATCCAAGCCCTACTGTCTCCTGATAGCTTTAAACCACTCAATAGTATTGTTTTCTCCGAGTAGTATAATAGAAAATATTTGTTCCAATAGCATTTGTTACCCTGTGTAGCTGCGGTAATGCAGCAAAACCGCAAACAAATGCTGCACTACACAAATGCACTATATAGAAAGTATATTATTGGTATTTAGCACCCCTGCTTCAATCATTTTTTGGGGGGGCAACTGGTATATCACACCAGTTGAAATTATTTGTTCCAATCGCGTTTGTCACTCTGTGTAGCTGCGGTAACGCAGCAAAACAGCAAACAAATGCTGCACTACACAAATGCACTATCTAGAAAGTATATTATTGGTATATATCACCCCTGCTTCAATCAGTTTTTTGGGGGGCAACTGGTATATCACACCAGTAGAAATGATTTGTTCCAATAGCGTTTGTCACTCTGTGTAGCTGCGGTAACGCAGCAAAACCGCAAACAAATGCCATACTGCCCAAATGCACTATATAGAATGTATATTATTAGTATATAACACCCCTGCTTCAATCCGTTTTTTTGGGGGGCAACTGGTATATCACACCAGTTGAAATTATTTGTTCCAATAGCGTTTGTCACTCTGTGTAGCTGCGGTAACGCAGAAAAACCGCACACAAATGCTGAACTACCCAAATGCACTATATAGAAAGTATATTATTAGTATATAACACACCTGCTTTAATCAGTTTTTTGGAGGGCAACTGGTTAATCACACCAGTTGAAATTATTTGTTCCAATAGCGTTTGTCACTCTGTGTAGCTGCGGTAACGCAGAAAAACCTCAAACAAATGCTGCACTACCCAAATGTACTATGTAGAAAGTATATTACAGTTTTTTTACACCCCTGCCTCAGTTTTGTATTGAGGGGGGGGGGGAAACTAGTATATCACACCAGTTGCAATTTTTTGTTCCAATAGCATTTGTCACTCTGTGTAGCTGTGGTAATGCAGCAAAACCGCAAACAAATGCTGCACTACCCAAATGCACTATATAGAAAGTATATTATTGGTATATCACACCCCTGCATCAATCAATTTTTTGGGGGGGCAACTGGTATATCACACCAGTTGAAATTATTGTTCTAAGAGCGTTTGCCTCTCTGTATAGCTGCAGTAGCAGCAGAAATGCAGCAGTCAAACCTATTGGTAGTACACCTATACCAGTCCTTAAAATGACTTTTGTGGACCTATTAGCTAGCGTTTGGTGTCCCTAACAGTCTGTGCCTGCTCCACACAGCAACCTTTCCTGACACTTGCAAAAGACTGAATGTAAAATGGTGGCCAAATCGGGTTTATTTATAAGGTAAGGGGTATGTCCATGTGCTGAAACATCTCAATTGGCTGTCCTGTACAACCTAATGGATGTCTCATGGGTCAAAGTTCTTTACAATGTAAAAGAATATGGCACCTGTGGACAATGCCATATGTTTGCTTCTTCGGTGAACCACGAACAAGCAAAATTCGCAGCAAAATGACCACCAGGTAAACTGCAAGGCCATCTCTTGCGGTGGTCGTTATTTATAAGGTATGTCCATGTGCTGAAACATCTCAATTGGCTGTCCTGTACAACCTGATGGATGTGTCATGGGTCAAAGTTCTTCACAATGTAAAATAATATGGCGCCGGCGGACATCGCCATATGTTCGCTTGTTCGGTGAACCGCGAACATGCAAAGTTCGCCGCAAACGACCACCAGGTGACCCGCAAGAGATGGCCTTGCGGTTCACCCGGTGCTCATTTCGCGGCAAACTCTGCTCATTCGCGGTTCACCAAACAAGTGAACATATGGCGATGTCCACCGGCGCCATATTCTTTTACATTGTAAAGAACTTTGACCCATGACACATCAATTAGGTTGTACAGGACAGCCAATTGAGACGTTTCAGCACATGGACATACCCCCTACCTTATAAAGAAACCCGATTTGGCCACCATTTTACATTCAGTCTTTTGCCAGTGTAGGGAGAGGTTGCTGTGTGGAGCAGGCACAGACTGTTAGAGACACCAAACACTAACTAATAGGGCCACAAAATTCCTTTTAAGGACTGGTATAGGTGTACTATCGATAGGTGTGACTTACAGAGGGGTGTGATATACTTATAATATACTTTCTAACATAGAAAGTATATTATAGTGCATTTGTATTGTGCAGCAGTTGTGTGCATTTTTTGCTGCGATACTGCAGCTATACAGAGAGGCAAACACTCTTTGAACAATAATTTCAACTGGTATGATATACCAGTTGCCAACCCAAAAAATTGCGTGGTGCGCTGTAAATCGCCTTGCTAAAAAAGGTTCCTACACTAAACTAAACCATGCCTTTATAGACCTTGCTTTATGCACTTGTGTAAAACTTCTGACTATTATAGCAACAGTAATGAAAGGGTCATCATACCAACAGCAAGGAAAGGGTTATTTACTGAAGCATGACGCTACTTCAATTCCCTGCCCCTGCTATGAAACACTAGCAGTACCAGCAGTGTTTGGAGGCGTGGCCGCAATGCAGTATGTATCATTGGCAGAGAGGAGGGCACGCTCTGATGATGTTATGCCTCCTGATTGTACGAACCACCCGTCAACTTTGATGCATACTGCATGATAGGTGAAAGGTCAGTGGACGTTACTCTTCCTGTTAGAACATTCCACCTGTCAATCCACAGTGGTTACTTCTCACTGCTGGAAAGGATAGGTGAGGAGGAGTAAGAAAGTTTATTTAGCAAGGCGATTTACAGCACGTCACGCTATTACCCCAACTCCCCTGACGAAGCCGCATTGCGGCGAAATATGTTGGGTGGGGTAGTGATAGTTATTGGTTTTTAGGCAGGATACAGCAATAGGGCTACAACTTATACCTTGTAGGGTCGCAAACACTGTTTGGCTATCTAGATAGTGTGTATCTAGTGGAATAGCAGCACTGATATATCTGTGTGTTAGACGGTGTGAATGAATGATGGATGCTTGAAATATAGGGACTTAGGAGCATATCCAACCCATCAATAATAGGAATATTCTATTTATAAGTGTTCATCAGGACATCACTGATTCACCATCAGGGGCCATACCATAGAGTCTGACACAAAGTAAGCTGCGGCGCTATTACACAACCCATTTGAGGAGTAGTGCCATTATCTTTCTAGTGGATGCACAGTATCTAGCACCTGTTAATCAATACACTGCAGCAATAGCTATAGAATATTTGGTAAGCCACCAACCCTTCAAACAGAGTGTATAGCCTAGTGACAGAGACCACTTCAGATAGACAGTGAACATATCCAAGCCCTTTACTGTCTCCTGATAGTTTTAAACCACTTAATAGTATTGTTTTCTCTGAGTAGTATTTTAATTATTCAATAATAAAGTTTGTAGTTTTAATAGCAACTGGTATATCACACCAGTAGAAAATATTTGTTCCACTAGCGTTTGTCACTGTGTGTAGCCGAGGTAATGCAGCAAAACCGCAAACAAATGCTGCACTGCCCAAATGCACTATATAGAAAGTATATAATTGGTATATAACACCCCTGCTTCAATAAGTTTTTTTGGGGGCAACGGTATATCACACCAGCTTAAATTATTTGTTCCAATAGCGTTAACGCAGCAAAACCGCAAACAAATGCTGCACTACCCAAATGCACTATATAGAAAGTATATTATTGGTTTTTCACACCCCTGCCTCAGTTTTTGGGGGGGGAAACTGGTATATCACACAAGTTAAAATTATTTGTTCCAATAGCATTTGTCACTCTGTGTAGCTGCGGTAACGCTAAAACAGCTTCCACGCTTCTGGGAAAGCTTTGTACAAAAATGTATAAGTATGTCTTTGGGAATTTTGCCTATTGGTCCAGAAAGGTATTTGTGTGATGAGACACTGTTGTTGAACAAGATTGTCTCATTCGCCATCTCAGTTTAGGCTCATCTCAAAGGTATTCAATAGGTTTGATGTCTGGGCTCTGTACTGGCCAGTCAAGGTTCCTACACAAAACTAAAGTATGCCTTTATAGATCTTGCTTTATGCACTGTCATGCAGAAGAGAAAAGGACCTTCCCCAAGCTATTCCCACAAAGTTAGAAGTATACCATTGTCAAACTTTTGCCAGGGCATGCAGGAGATTTCAGGGCCAGACAGGAGAACCGTAAAGGTGTCTGGCTGTGTAACTCAATGGGAGTGAGTGTTTAAGTGGGGGAAGTTGTTGGTAAAGTCATGCCCTGAAGGATAAAAATGAACTCCAAGACAGGGATTGTTTCACTCTGCATGATCAACCCTGGTTTAATAGGTTTGATCATGCTGACAGACACTCTTTAAACCAGCCCCATGATTGACATTTTACCTTTTCAAGGGCAACAACATATGTGAAGAGCTGATTTTTCAAAAACTCTGCCAAAACTTTAAGTCAGCTGGCACATTCTTTCATCTTATGACTTTGAAAAGTAACAGTGTATAGAAATGAGTTTGTCTTTGGATGAAACTTTTAAAAGACACAGCAATTTTTTGGCAGACATGAATGAAAACCCAAAAGCAAAGTGTCCTGTGGATAAATGACTGGTCAATTTTATGCTTCATTGCTTTATTCTCCAGCTAGTAAAAATAGATCTTGTTTTAGCAGGGAGAGCGTGCTGAACAACCCTGCTAATTTGTCTCTCCCCCTCTTCTGCAGTGGTAGGCATCGGCCCTCACTTATTGGCAGTGTTCCAGATTGTTGTGTTTCATACTATTTCTCTTCTTTTTTAAGCTAATAGTGGTTTTCTGACACTTCTCATTTGCTACAGACCCCTGGCCATGAAACATTTTAATTGACATTAAAATACAGGCTGCTTTGTTCGAATAGCAGTTCTGTCTGGCTTTTTGTCTTTTGCTACATGGTTACCATGGAAACATGGATAACAATGACTGATCTGCTACAGTACAAGTAATGCTACAGTGAGTTTCAAATTGCTCGACAATTAATATTTATGAAATGACCGCACGGTTAAATTTGCTCATTAAGGTAGTTTTCTTTTTTATAATCAACATAAAGATGGCACGTTTGCTTCCTATATGTTATTTCAGCAAAATGTACCATTTAAACCCATTCACATGTTTACATTGATGTTTACTTTCTACTATAAACCTTACTCTTTGCTAGCAGAGCTGCTGAAATAATAAGGACCAGAGAGAAATGTGGCTGACCTCATGTTTGTAACAACAGAGATCTTTTTTTTTTCTGAATAGAACATGTGGTTTATTGGCCCCAACTGATTCTAGATTTAGAACGTGATATCTGAAGGTAGGATATTTAAAACTAGTAAAACATGGTAATTTGCTGATACAAAGTTAATATTAAAGTTATGTAGAAAAATCAACACCAAGGGAATCAAGGGAACCTGAAAAGATTGATATAAATAGATTTATGGAAAAACATTCAGTAAAATGTATGGTTTATTCATTTAAATTCCTGCTTGTTCTGGGATTTGAAGTCAAGGGGGCGGTCCTATCAGTGATTGACAGCTATCTATGCATGCACATATAGAAAAGGCTGTCAATGACTGGTAGGACCACCTCTTTGACTTCAAAGCCCAGACTGAGCAGAAATGTCAATGTATAAATGACAAATTATACTGAATCTTTTCCCATAAAACTTTATATCAATCTGCTCAGCCACAAGAGGGTGTAAAAGTGCTTTCCCCAATGCTCTATTAAAAAACTCTTACAGGCTACTTTTGGGTAGTGTACCTCTTGGTGAGAAATCGTTAACTGCTAGACTCGCCTATATAACACTCAAAGACACTCAAAGACATTTTGCCGAGTTGACAGACTATGAGAAGGGGAGTATCATTGGACTGAGTGAAGCAGGATGCTCCTTCAGACAAATTGCCTGTGGTCTAAGCCCCCCCCCCCTCCCCCCAGGCGGCTAGACGAAGCGCAAGAAATGACCTGTATGTATATTTTATTGCAATAAAGGATAGCAATTTTGTACAAGTGTTGAGTGCCGCTGGCTTTTTCTTATTGCTAGAATACTGGAAACTGTGCCAACTGAAATGCCTAATTCGTGACCTATAACACTGACCAGACGATCTTCAAAAATCATGGCCTCCACTTCACGGCACATTTCCTCTGAAGATGCTTCGACAGGTGACCCTGAATGGGGGTCATCTTCAATTGATTCTGTACCTCATTTAAACTGCTTAGCCCAAAACTTTACTTGGTAATATGAAGGCGCATCATAACCATGTAAGATGAGGAAACAGCTCTCATTATGTGAACATTTTATTTGTTTAAAGTGTAAATGCCATTTCACTACCATACATGGAATTCCTAAAATATTTGATGATGAAGGGAAGATATTCTGTATTCAGCCCTTAGCAACCCTATTTCTCTGTGCCTCTCTTTCAGCATCTTCCTAAGATGGCCTCTGCTGTAGAGATGGCGTTGCTGTTCACCTGGCGGTCATTTTAAGGCAAACTTTGCTCATTCGCGATTCCCCAAACATGCGAACATATGGAGATATTCACACGCGCCATTTTTTTTTTCATAGCGCCGAACTTTGACCCATGACACATCCAACAGGTGGGACAGGACAGCCAATTGAGACGTTTTAGCACATGGACATACCCCCAACCCTCTAACACAACCCAATCTGGCAGCCATTTTACATTATGTGTTTTACCAGTGTAGGGAGATGTTGCATTTTGGAGCAGGGACAGTTAGAGACACCAAACGCTAGCTAATTGGCCACAAAAGTGCTTTTAAGGACTGGTATAGGTGTCCTATCGTTTGGTGTGATATAGAGGGGTGTGATATACTTATAATATACTTTTCTTTTCAATTCTCTTTTTATTAGTTTTTATAATAAAATAAGAGACTGTTTACATTGTATCGATGTAGAAGAAATCAAGAACAATTATGACAAGTTGATATGCAACAGTGCTCGTTCTATAACATAATGATGAACATGGAGTAATGAGTAGATGGGAAATGGGAGTGAGGGAGGGGGGTGAGGGAGAGGGAGGGGGGAGAGTTGAGGGTTGGGTACGACGGTGTCACCACCAGACATCTGAGAAGCTCTGACAGATGTTCTTCAGAACCTCCTGCTTGAGGTTCCTTTTGTTTTGCTTTTGTTTTCTCATCTCGTTAGCCTCTCTCAGCTGTCATGTAGTTGCACTGATTGCATCCCTTTAAATCCCTTCCCATACTGCATCACTTTGCGGTTTATACAATGTCCTGGAGTGTGCTGATGCTAGAAGCTGTTACTACCGCATCCACAAGATAAGTCTGTTTTCTTTATTTCTGTTTGCCTGTGGCTTGATCCTAGGTGACCCTGACTCCCTCCGTATTAAGTGTAGGGAGCCGGTGGTCGTGTCCCCACACTATTATAGGGTGTTCAGGTGCATACAGTCGAGGAACGAGGATATGCAATTTTCTACCATTGAGATTTTTGCATAGGCTGAGCAGTAAGGGAGAGAGCTAGGGCTCTTACAGGGCTTACCCTCCTGTTCCTTAGTTTTGGATCAAGTCAGTTGGATCTTCATTTGTGCCTTCTAGCTTTCTGTAACACCATCCGTGACATAGGGGTGTGTTGTATCCAGGATCAAGGACGGACAGATTTTGTCTGTTCAGTGTTTCAGATATGTTAGAAAGCATGTTAAGTGCTGGTGTAGTATTTCCAAAGGATAACCAATCTTCCCATATTTTTTGAAATGTCGTGTGGGATCTTTTCTCCCAGGCTGACAGTTCCTCCATGTGGTAAATATGGTTGACCTTATTTATCCACTGTGAAATGGTCGGTGGTGTTTTCTGAATCCAATATTGTAGTATAAGGGATTTTGCAGCAGCCATGAGGTAAAGGAAAAGTCTGCGTTTCCTAAAGGGAATGTTTTTTTCAGTCTGACATGTAGTAGGACTGAGAGGGGGGATGGGGTCTCGGGTAAAGAACACATTTGTTTAGCCAGTTTAAGTATCTCAGTCCAGAAAGGCTGAATCACAGGGCAGTGCCACCACATGTGTAGGTATGTGCCTTTGGTTTGGGAGCACCTCCAACATACATCGGTGCTGAGAGTGTATCTGTTTGAGTCGAACTGGGGTGAGAGACCACCTGGTTATTAGTTTGAAGGAGTTCTCCTGGAGACATGTGCATCTAGTGATCCTATGCAAGCTTAAGTAGATTTGTTTGGATTCTCTGTCTGTTATGTAGTAAGTGTAGTCCATTCTGTGATGTATGTCATATCATTACAGTTTCTAATGGATTTTAGTATTTTGTAGACTTGTGAGAAAACATGGCGAGGGGAATGGTGTGAAGCAATGAGTTTCTCAAAAGGGGTCAGCTCTCTATCTGTGTTAAATGTAGTCAGGATAGGGGTGATTAATGATTTGATGTGGGCCTTCTGTATCAGGTGTAACTAGGTATAGGAAAGTGGGTCGTCAGGGTTATCTTGGTCTAGAAAAGATTGTATCTTGATAGATTTCAGGTCTGAGGGGTTACTTCCCATATCTCTATATTTGGCTGAGTATAAATCTGTTATGTCTGCTATGGACATAAGGGGGGAGAGAATGGGACTAAGATCTTTCTTCTACGACCTCCAAAAGTTTTTCTTGGGTAATGAGGTTGAGTGTGAGTTGGGCTGGGGTAATGTCTTCCTAAACCCATAGGTGTGACTTTAATGGACATTGTGCGAGACATTCTTCTAGAGGTACCCAGAGTTTCTCGGCCTTTCTTTTCGACCACTGTAATAATCTCAAGATATGTACCGCTTCATAATATAGTCTCCAATCAGGCAGCGCCATTCCCCCTCTTGTTTTGTGTTGCGTGAGTAATGCAAATACTCATTGAGGGTTGTGATATACCTGCTTCCACAAAATACTGATTGAGGGGTGCCATATACCTATTTCCGGCAAATACTAATTGAGGAGTGCTATATACTTTCTTCCACAAAATACTGATTGAGGTGTGCTATATACCAGTTTCCACCAGATACTGCTTGAGGGGTGCTATATACCTTCTTCCACAAAATACTGATTGAGGGGTGCTATTGCTATATACCTTTTTCCACCAAATACTGATTGAGGGCTGCAATACACCTGCATCCACAAAATACTGATTGAGAGGTGCCTTATACCTGTTTTCGCCAAATACTGATTGAGGGGTGCTATATACCTTCTTCCACAAAATACTGATTGTGGGGTGCTATTGCTATATACCTTCTTCCACAAAATACTGATTGAGGGCTGTGATACACCTGCTTCCACAAAATACTGATTGAGGGGTGTCATATACCTGTTTCTGCCAAATACTTATTGAGGGGTGCTATATACCTGTTTCCGCCAAATACTAATTGAGGGGTGCGATATACCTTCTTCCACAAAATACTGATTGAGGGGTGCTATTGCTATATACCTTCTTCCACCAAATACTGATTGAGGGCTACGATACTGTCACGTAGGTGAGGGAAGGGAATAAATCCAAATACAACAACAGTAACAAAAACACCAGGATAGGCCCCAAAGTTAGGGAAGAGGGAAATGTCACCAACTGACAATCCCTGAGCCTTTCCCTAACTGCTGACAGCATGAGCTAATCCTAAAGGTGGAAGTGCTCATGCGCTGGAACATAAGCCCTGCTGACACTGAAACAAACCCTCAGCTAGGGAGCTGGAGATAAGACAAGCGTTTCCTTGCTCTTGTGAAGGAACCAGCAAGTCCCTGAGGCCTAGCCAGAACACACAACAAAAGGGAATAAAGGAGGACTTAGCTTAAAGGTAGGGATGAGCGAACTCGAACTGTATAGTTCGGGTTCGTACCGAATTTTGGGGTGTCCGTGACACGGACCCGAACCCGGACATTTTCGTAAAAGTCCGGGTTCGGTGTTCGTCGCTTTCTTGGCGCTTTTTGACGCTTTCTTGGCGCTTTTTGAAAGGCTGCAAAGAATCAACAAGCGTCATACTACTTGCCCCAAGAGGCCGTCACAGCCATACCTACTAATGGCATGGCTGTGATTGGCCAGAGCACCATGTGACCCAGCCTCTATTTAAGCTGGAGTCACATAGCGCCGCCCGTCACTCTGCTCTGATCAGCATAGGGAGAGGTTGCGGCTGCGACAGTAGGGCGAGATTAGGCAGATTAACTCCTCCAAAGGACTTGATTAATTGATCGATCTGCAGCTGTGGATCATTGAGCTGCTGATACTCAATTGCTCACTGTTTTTAGGCTGCCCAGACCGTTTGTCAGTCACTTTTTTCTGGGGTGATCGGCGGCCATTTTGTGTCTTGTGGTGCGCCAGCACAAGCTGCGACCAAGTGCATTTAACCCTCAATGGTGTGGTTGTTTTTTGGCTAAAGCCTACATCAGGGTGAAGCTGTCACACCAAGTGCATTTAACCAGCAATAGTCTGTTTATTTTTTGGCCATATACTACATCAGGGGCAAGCTGCGCCTGTCACCAAGTGCATTTAACCCTCAATGGTGTGGTTGTTTTTTGGCTAAAGCCTACATCAGGGTGAAGCTGTCACACCAAGTGCATTTAACCAGCAATAGTCTGTTTATTTTTTGGCCATATACTACATCAGGGGCAAGCTGCGCCCGTCACCAAGTGCATTTAACCCTCAGTAGTGTGGTTGGTCAAGCTTTCACACCAAGTGCATTTAACCAGCAATAGTCTGTTCATTTTTTGGCCATATACTACATCAGGGGCAAGCTGCGCCCGTCACCAAGTGCATTTAACCCTCAGTAGTGTGGTTGGTCAAGCTGTCACACCAAGTGCATTTAACCAGCAATAGTCTGTTCAATTTTTGGCCATATACTACATCAGGGGCAAGCTGCGCCCGTCACCAAGTGCATTTAACCCTCAGTAGTGTGGTTGGTCAAGCTGTCACACCAAGTGCATTTAACCAGCAATAGTCTGTTCATTTTTTGGCCATATACTACATCAGGGGCAAGCTGCGCCCGTCACCAAGTGCATTTAACCCTCAGTAGTGTGGTTGGTCAAGCTGTCACACCAAGTGCATTTAACCAGCAATAGTCTGTTCATTTTTTGGCCATATACTACATCAGGGGCAAGCTGCGCCCGTCACCAAGTGCATTTAACCCTCAGTAGTGTGGTTGGTCAAGCTGTCACACCAAGTGCATTTAACCAGCAATAGTGTGGTTATATTTTGGCCATATCCCAGACTAATTCTGTCAGTAAATCCATACCGGTCACCCAGCGCCTAAATACTAGGCCTCAAATTTATATCCCGCTAAATCTGTCGTTACCGCTGTACTGTTCTGGCTGGGCAAGTTATTTAGTGTCCGTCAAAGCACATTTTTTGTTCTGGGTTGAAATACAATTCCCAATTTAGCAATTTCATAATTTAGTGGTTTCTGCTGTATCAGAGCTATTTGAAATCTATCCCTAAAAGGGTATATAATATTCAAGGTGCACATAGGGTCATTCAGAATAACTTCACACACACGCTACTGTGCATTTCCAAGTCTAATTCTGTCAGTAAATCTATACTGGTCACGCAGCGCCTAAATACTAGGTTTCAAATTTATATTCAGCTGAATTTGAATACAATACATTGGGCCAAATAATATTTTTGTTGTTGTGGTGAACGATAACAACGAGGAAAACATCTAGTAAGGGACGCGGACGTGGACATGGTCGTGGTGGTGTTAGTGGACCCTCTGGTGCTGGGAGAGGACGTGGCCGTTCTGCCACATCCACACGTCGTAGTGTACCAACTACCTCAGGTCCCAGTAGCCGCCAGAATTTACAGCGATATATGGTGGGGCCCAATGCCGTTCTAAGGATGGTAAGGCCTGAGCAGGTACAGGCATTAGTCAATTGGGTGGCCGACAGTGGATCCAGCACGTTCACATTATCTCGAACCCAGTCTTCTGCAGAAAGCGCACAGATGGCGCCTGAAAACCAACCCCATCAGTCTGTCACATCACCCCCATGCATACCAGGGAAACTGTCTGAGCCTCAAGTTATGCAGCAGTCTCTAATGCTGTTTGAAGACTCCGCTGGCAGGGTTTCCCAAGGGCATCCACCTAGCCTTTTCCCAGCGGTGAAAGACATAGAAAGCACTGACGCACAACCACTTATGTTTCCTGATGATGAGGACATGGGAATACCATCTCAGCATGTCTCTGATGATGACAAAACACAGGTGCCAACTGCTGCATCTTTCTGCAGTGTGCAGACTGAACAGGAGGTCAGGGATCAAGACTGGGTGGAAGACGATGCAGGGGACGATGAGGTCCTAGACCCCACATGGAATGAAGGTCGTGCCACTGACTTTCACAGTTCGGAGGAAGAGGCAGTGGTGAGACCGAGCCAACAGCGTAGCAAAAGAGGGAGCAGTGGGCAAAAGCAGAACACCCGCCGCCAAGAGACTCCGCCTGCTACTGACCGCCGAGTTCTGGGACCGAGCACCCCAAAGGCAGCTTCAAGGAGTTCCCTGGCATGGCACTTCTTCAAACAATGTGCTGACGACAAGACCCGAGTGGTTTGCACGCTGTGCCATCAGAGCCTGAAGCGAGGCATTAACGTTCTGAACCTGAGCACAACCTGCATGACCAGGCACCATGAACTGCAGTGGAGTAAACACCTTAAAACCAAGGAAGTTACTCAGGCTCCCCCTGCTACCTCTTCTGCTGCTGCCGCCTCGGCCTCTTCTGCTGCTGCCGCCTCGGCCTCTTCCTCCGCCTCTGGAGGAACGTTGGCACCTGCCGCCCAGCAAACAGGGGATGTACCACCAACACCACCACCACCTCCGTCACCAAGCATCTCAACCATGTCACACGGCAGCGTTCAGCTCTCCATCTCACAAACATTTGAGAGAAAGTGTAAATTCCCAACTAGCCACCCTCGATCCCTGGCCCTGAATGCCAGCATTTCTAAACTACTGGCCTATGAAATGCTGTCATTTAGGCTGGTGGACACAGACAGCTTCAAACAGCTCATGTCGCGTGCTGTCCCACAGTATGTTGTTCCCAGCCGCCACTACTTCTCCAAGAGAGCCGTGCCTTCCCTGCACAACCAAGTATCCGATAAAATCAAGTGTGCACTGCGCAACGCCATCTGTGGCAAGGTCCACCTAACCACAGATACGTGGACCAGTAAGCACGGCCAGGGACGCTATATCTCCCTAACTGCACACTGGGTAAATGTAGTGGCAGCTGGGCCCCAGGCGGAGAGCTGTTTGGTGCACGTCCTTCCGCCGCCAAGGATCGCAGGGCAACATTCTTTGCCTCCTGTTGCCACCTCCTCCTACTCGACTTCCTCCTCCTCTTCTTCCACCTGCTCATCTAGTCAGCCACACACCTTCACCACCAACTTCAGCACAGCCCGGGGTAAACGTCAGCAGGCCATTCTGAAACTCATATGTTTGGGGGACAGGCCCCACACCGCACAGGAGTTGTGGCAGGGTATAGAACAACAGACCGACGAGTGGTTGCTGCCGGTGAGCCTCCAGCCCGGCCTGGTGGTGTGTGATAATGGGCGAAATCTCGTTGCAGCTCTGGGACTAGCCAGTTTGACGCACATCCCTTGCTTGGCGCATGTGCTGAATTTGGTGGTGCAGAAGTTCATTCACAACTACCCCGACATGTCAGAGCTGCTGCATAAAGTGTGGGCCGTCTGGTCGCGCTTCCGGCGTTCACATCCTGCCGCTGCTCGCCTGTCTGCGCTACAGCGTAACTTCGGCCTTCCCGCTCACTGCCTCATATGCGACGTGCCCACCAGGTGGAACTCCACCTTGCACATGCTGGACAGACTGTGCGAGCAGCAGCAGGCCATAGTGGAGTTTCAGCTGCAGCACGCACGGGTCAGTCGCACTACAGAACAGCACCACTTCACCACCAATGACTGGGCCTCCATGCGAGACCTGTGTGCCCTGTTGCGCTGTTTCGAGTACTCCACCAACATGGCCAGTGGCGATGACGCCGTTATCAGCGTTACAATACCACTTCTATGTCTCCTTGAGAAAACACTTAGGGCGATGATGGAAGAGGAGGTGGCCCAGGAGGAGGAGGAGGAGGAGGAAGAGGGGTCATTTTTAGCACTTTCAGGCCAGTCTCTTCGAAGTGACTCAGAGGGAGGTTTTTGGCAACAGCAGAGGCCAGGTACATATGTGGCCAGCCAGGGCCCACTGCTGGAGGACGAGGATGAGGATGAGGTGGAGGAGGATGAGGATGAAGCATGGTCACAGCGGGGTGGCACCCAACGCAGCTCGGGTCCATCACTGGTGCGTGGCTGGGGGGAAAGGCAGGACGATGACGATACGCCTCCCACAGAGGACAGCTTGTCCTTACCCCTGGGCAGCCTGGCACACATGAGCGACTACATGCTGCAGTGCCTGCGCAACGACATCAGAGTTGCCCACATTTTAACGTGTGCGGACTACTGGGTTGCCACCCTGCTGGATCCACGCTACAAAGACAATGTGCCCACCTTATTTCCTGCACTGGAGCGTGATAGGAAGATGCGCGAGTACAAGCGCACGTTGGTAGACGCGCTACTGAGAGAATTCCCAAATGTCACAGGGGAACAAGTGGAAGCCCAAGGCCAAGGCAGAGGAGGAGCAAGAGGTCGCCAAGGCAGCTGTGTCACGGCCAGCTCCTCTGAGGGCAGGGTTAGCATGGCAGAGATGTGGAAAAGTTTTGTCAACACGCTACAGCTAACTGCACCACCACCTGATACGCAACGTGTTAGCAGGAGGCAACATTTCACTAACATGGTGGAACAGTACGTGTGCACACCCCTCCACGTACTGACTGATGGTTCGGCCCCATTCAACTACTGGGTCTCTAAATTGTCCACGTGGCCAGAGCTAGCCTTTTATGCCTTGGAGGTGCTGGCCTGCCCGGCGGCCAGCGTTTTGTCTGAACGTGTATTCAGCATGGCAGGGGGTGTCATTACAGACAAACGCAGCCGCCTGTCTACAGCCAATGTGGACAAGCTGACGTTCATAAAAATGAACCAGGCATGGATCCCACAGGACCTGTCCGTCCCTTGTCCAGATTAGACATTAACTACCTCCCCTTAACCATATATTATTGTACTCCAGGGCACTTCCTCATTCAATCCTATTTTTATTCCATTTTACCATTATATTGCGAGGCTACCCAAATTTGAATGAACCTCTCCTCTGTCTGGGTGCCGGGGCCTAAATATATGCCAATGGACTGTTCCAATGTTGGGTGACGTGAAGCCTGATTCTCTGCTATGACATGCAGACTAATTCTCTGCTGACATGAAGCCAGATTCTCTGTTACGGGACCTCTCTCCTCTGCCTGGGTGCTGGGCCTAAATATCTGACAATAGACTGTTGCATTGGTGGCTGACGTGAAGCCTTATTCTCTGCTATGATATGAAGACTGATTCTCTGCTGACATGAAGCCAGATTGTCTGTTACGGGACCTCTCTCCTCTGCCTGGATGCTGGGCCTAAATTTATGAAAATGGACTCTTACAGTGGTGGGTGACGTGAAGCCTGATTCTCTGCTATGACATGAAGACTGATTCTCTGCTGACATGAAGCCAGATTGTCTGTTACGGGACCTCTCTCCTCTGCCTGGGTGCTGGGCCTAAATTTATGACAATGGACTGTTGCAGTGGTGGCTGACGTGAAGCCTGATTCTCTGCTATGACATGCAGACTGATTCTCTGCTGACATGAAGACAGATTCTCTGTTACGGGACCTCTCTCCTCTGCCTGGGTGCTTTTCCTAAATTTATGAAAATGGACTGTTGCAGTGGTGGCTGACGTGAAGCCTGATTCTCTGCTATGACATGCAGACTGATTCTCTGCTGACATGAAGCCAGATTGTCTGTTACGGGACCTCTCTCCTCTGCCTGGGTGCTTTTCCTAAATTTATGAAAATGGACTGTTGCAGTGGTGGCTGACATGAAGCCTGATTCTCTGCTATGACATTAAGACTGATTCTCTGCTGACATGAAGCCAGATTCTCTGTTACGGGACCTCTCTCCTCTGCCTGGGTGCTGGGCCTAAATTTATGAAAATGGACTGTTACAGTGGTGGGTGACGTGAAGCCTGATTCTCTGCTATGACATGAAGACTGATTCTCTGCTGACATGAAGCCAGATTGTCTGTTACGGGACCTCTCTCCTCTGCCTGGGTGCTGGGCCTAAATTTATGACAATGGACTGTTGCAGTGGTGGCTGACGTGAAGCCTGATTCTCTGCTATGACATGCAGACTGATTCTCTGCTGACATGAAGACAGATTCTCTGTTACGGGACCTCTCTCCTCTGCCTGGGTGCCGGGGCCTAAATATCTGAGAATGGACTGTTCCAGTGGTGGGTGACGTGAAGCCAGATTCTCTGCTATGGGACCTCTCTCCAATTGATTTTGGTTAATTTTTATTTATTTAATTTTTATTTTAATTTATTTCCCTATCCACATTTGTTTGCAGGGGATTTACCTACATGTTGCTGCCTTTTGCAGCCCTCTAGCCCTTTCTTGGGCTGTTTTACAGCCTTTTTAGTACCGAAAAGTTCGGGTCCCCATTGACTTTAATGGGGTTCGGGTTCGGGACGAAGTTTGGATAGGGTTCGGATCCCGATTCCGAACATTTCCGGGAAGTTCGGCCGAACTTTTCGAACCCGAACATTCAGGTGTTCGCTCAACTCTACTTAAAGGGCTTCTGTCACCCCACTAAACTCTTTTTTTTTTTTGTGTACTTATAATCCCTATCCTGCGATATTGCCATACATTATGTTATTAATAATTTTCGTTCAGTAGATTTAGGAAAAAACATACTTTTAAGACATGCTAATTACCTGTCTACCAGCAAGTAGTGTGTCTACTTGCTGGTAGCAGCCGCAGAAAACCGCCCCCTCCTTCTGTTGATTGACAGGGCCAGCCGTGATCTCCTTCTCCGGCCGGCCCTGTCAGCATTTCAAAAATCGCGAGCCTGTGTTGATTCGGCGCAGGCGCTCTGAGATAAGGAGGCTCGCCGCAGGCGAGGCGCACTGAGGGAGTGCTGAGGAGGTGAGCCTCCTTATCTCAGAGCGCCTGCGCCGAATCAACACAGGCACGCTGACAGGGCCGGCAGGAGGTGGAGATCACGGCTGGCCCTGTCAATCATCAGAAGGAGGGGGTGGTTTTCTGCGGCTGCTACCAGCAAGTAGGCACCCTACTTGCTGGTAGACAGATTAATTAGCATATCTTAAAAGTATGTTTTTTGCTCAATCTACTGAACGAAAATTATTAATAACATAATGTATGGCAATATCGCAGGATAGGGATTATAAGTACACACAAAAAAAAAAATGTGTTTAGTGGGGTGACAGATGCCCTTTAAGACGGACGTGGAGCAAACCAAACACTAGCTGAGAACTCCAGGAGCAAATATAAACCACAAGGGCTATAGTGATAGGTGGGTATAAATAGCACCACTAAATAGCTAATGAGCAGAACCTGTGGGGAGGTGAGATCCTGCCCAAAACCACAACAAAGAGAAACAAAACAATCTGTCAGATAGGTTTACGTGCAGAAAGTCTGTCAGATCTTCTCAGGCCTCTCACAGGGCAGGGCGTGACAGAGACACCTGCTTCCACAAAATACTGATTGTGGGGTGCCATATACCCGTTTCTGCTAAATACTGATTAAGGGGTGCAATATAACTTCTTCCACAAAATACTGATTGAGGGGTGGTATTGCTATATACCTTCTTCCACCAAATACTGATTGAGGGCTGCGATACACCTGCTTCCACAAAATACTGATTGAGGACTGCTATATACCTGTTTCCGACAAATACTGATTGAGGGGTGTTATATACCTTCTTCCACAAAATACTGATTGAGGGGTGCTATTGCTATATACTCTTTTCCACCAAATACTGATTGAGAGCTGCAATACACCTGCTTCCACAAAATACTGATTAAGGGGTGTCATATACATGTTTTCGCCAAATACTAATTAAGTCTTATATACCTGTTTCTGCCAAATACTGATTGAGGGGTGCTATATACCTGTTTCTACCAAATACTGATTGAGGGGTGCCCTATACCTTCTTCCACAAAATACTGATTGACAGGTGTCATATACATGTTTCCACCAAATACTGATTGAATGCTATATACCTGTTTCTGTCAAATACTGATTGAGGGGTGCTATATACCTGTTTCTGCCAAATACTGATTGAGGGGTGCCATATACCCTTTTCCAGAAAATACTTATTGAGGCATGCTATTGCTATATACCTTCTTCCACCAAATACTGATTGAGGGCTGCAATACACCTGCTTCCACAATGTACTGATTGAGGGGTGCCATATACCTGTTTTCATCAAATACTGATTGAGGGGTGACATATACCTGTGTTACGGTTACTCCCAGGCTAGCTGGAAGCTGGACCGCTTGGATAGTCTGCATCTCTGTTTAGGGAGAGAGAGAGGAGCCGCTTCGTCTCGATATCCAGAAGGATCCTGTAAATGTAGAACAATCCCACTAGCTATCTTACAGCTAGGATAATCTTTCCCCCACAAAACGAGGCGAGGCTGCGATTTGAAGGTCAAACTAGGTCTGAAGTGCTGGCACACCCAGCCTGGTTTTTATTACAGTTTGTTGCAAATACAACACATCCCCACAATGCATCATGGTTTCCTCCCCTCTGTCCCTGAGACGACCGAAGACAATCCAATTATCTCTCAGGACAAAAGGGAGATCGCCAATACACATGTGGAGACAACAAGACAGACATCACCATTTAAACACACAATGGGACAATAGAAACACACCCACACAAAATCCTCCCCTCTGCCGATGATGACCATTGAACACAATGACGAATATAATTATCAAAGGCAGAGAAATACAGTTTTATAAAACATATCACAGGAACCCCAAAACAATGGAATAACCCCATAACAAGTATATCCTCAGAACCGGGGGATCTGGGTGAACCACATATCCGAAATTCACCCAGATCCGTTCAGTAGTCTGGAAGATACAGTTTTATGCCAGTTACACCGAAAATATACAAGTTATACAGAAAATAGTTACTAATAAACGTGTCCCTTGTTTGGTAGTTTCAAACTACTGAATGATGTCTTTGGGCACCAAATACCGGCGAGATGGCACCGTGTAGAAAAGTCCGAACAGTGTCTGTGAGTTAAAATGGCCGCCATCCATTGTTCTCACCATGTGCTTCATCCATTCAGACTAACAGGGTGAATAACAGTTTTGTAACAACCTGTTTACGCCAAATACTGATTGAGGAGTGCTATATACCTGTTTACGCCAAATACTGACTGAGGGCTGCGATACACCTGCTTCCACAAAATCCTGATAGAAGGGTGCCATATACCTTCTTCCACCAAATACTGATTGAGGGGTGCTATTGCTATATACCTTTTTCCACCAAATACTGATTGAGGGCTGCAATATACCTTCTTCCACAAATACTGCTCTTCTATATGGACTTAGGCAGAGGGTCATTTAGAAAATTACAGGCAGAGGAAGAGGCAGACCATTCTGCATGGATGGTAGGGGTTGGGCAAGTGCACCAGGCCAGAGCCTAAGTGGGAAGTTGGAGAAGGTGCGTGCGATAACTTCAAAGGGCGCACCAGAGTTGGTTGAGTGTCTCACTCAGCCTTCCGCTTCTGCACCCTCCTCATCCTCTGTATCTGCACCCTGCTCACTCTCTGCTGTGTACACCCCCAAAGACACCACCACCACCACCACCACCATGGCCCCTCCACTTAAGTCAGAGGAATTATTTTCCTATCCATTCCCAGACCTTACCGATGCGCATCCATTTTTGGCATCAGATGAGGAAGAGGAGGTAGCAACGGCTGCCACCCAGTGGTCTGACGACAGTACCCAGATCAGCCTAAGGAGGGTGGTCCCTGCTGTTGCTGCCTACTCCAAGATCTCTAATGTCAGTGGTGGTAAAGGTAAAGATGATGACGTGTCGATGAACGTCACATGGGTGCCCACAAGAGAGGAAGAGGAGGGGAGTTCAGAGGGAGAGACGCAGCAGCAGATAGAGAGAAGTAGGAGGAGAAGCAGGCAGAACTCGCAGTGCACAGGAGGCAGACAGAAGACTGCAAATGTATGTGGAGCGAGCCATCCACCATGCACAATCACATTTTGAGCTCCCAGGCCGCCGGCACATGGCTCTGCGTGGTGGGCTTTTTTAAACGTGTCAGCTACTGACATAAGTGTTGCCATCTGCAGCCTGTGCTGTCAACGCATAAGTTACAGTAAGCCCAACACTCACCTAGGGACGACTGCCTTAAGAAGGCACCGGGCCTCACCTCTCCGAGCCTAGTGGGAGCAACGCCGTCAGAACCTACAAAGCCTTACTCCCGGCACTCCACGTCCTGCCTCTTTTCCTTCTCCTTTCTCCTCCAATTTGTCCTCCACTCCACCGTGCTGTTGATGTGTTCATCTGGCACAAGGCAGGCTACCGTGGCCCAAATGTACGCGCGTAAAAAAATGATGACGCTGTAAAATCCTCTTGTCCTGGCTTGTCAGAACTGCTAGCCCGCCAACTACTACCATATAAATTGATGGACTCGGACTGCTTTAGAAAATTTGTGGCCATTGGCACACCACAATGGAAGGTCCCCGGAAGGAAAAATTTCTCCCAGAAGGGCATCCCTGAACTATATGGCCATGTTCAGCGGCAAGTTAATATATGGCACACAGTGTCAGTGTCAAGATACATCTGACCACAGATACGTGGTCTAGCAAACACGGGCAGTAAAGGTACATAACTTTTACTGCCCACTGGGTGAATCTGTTGATGGCCATCAAGCATGTAGGCCATGGTGGATTTGGTGTTACCGCCACTGATCAAATGCAGGCCTGCCTCTTCTTCTCTTTCAACTCCATCCCCTGTCCCCTTCTTGGCTGACTCCTTCTTTTCCACTGCTACCGCCTCTTCTGCTGCACCACCCGAGCTCCCCAGAACCTATTCGACATTGTCACGACCCTTGGTCATGGTCGTGACTCCTTGGGAGCCGCATGCAGTTGCCCGCGGTTTGGTGTTGTGTCAACCGCAGCTGGGGGCACTTAGTTGTTTGCCTCAAGTGCGGTTTCCGCGGACAACAGGTATGCATGTGGTTGCCCTTGGCAACATGTGTTTGTGTGCACTTCCCTTGTTTGGTGTGCACGGGGGTTATTGTGTGCACTTCCCCTTTTAGTTGATGTTTTCCCTTCCCTGGTGTTGGAAGGGTTACCTTTCTTCCTAGTGTGTGTGTGCACTGGGTGTGTCTGACTGTTGGGTGTGGCTTTTTGGTCCTATAAAGCCTCAGTGGAATGCAGTAGTCAGAGAGGGTGCTTCAGCCATGCTTGCTGGAGACATCCTCCTGGTTATTTACCAACTGCCAGTGGGGGCCACCCTTCTGGTCATAAAATGTTACCTTGTCTGATGTGATGTTTATGTTTATGTGGTTGCTTGTTTATTGCACCTTATGGTTTCCTGGTTTCCTGTGTGATGTATCGTGTGTGCTGTTGTAATTTCTGTTGTTGTGGACAAACAGCACTTTTACATGGGTTCCAGGCTGTGTGTCTGTGGCAGGTAGGTGAGGTTGTAGTTTCCACATACCTGCCACTGCCATAAGTTGTATTGGATCCCCCTTATTTACAGCTTGGCCATTCTAGGCTCCTGTTCCTCCATGTCCAGGAGGAACAGGTAGTCTACCCAGCTCCTAGCTTAGGGACCTGCGGAGGGTTAGTAGGGACCCGAGGTTCCAGAGCATGAGTCCTCCTACCTTTAAGGTCGGCTCATGTCGCTAGGAGTTAGGGTCAGATTAGGGAAGCAATAGGAGATGACCTGCTCCCTAATTCTGTGGTTCTGGCCAAGTCGTGACTACCATCCTCTGTCATCGCACGGCTGAGGGTTTTCCCCATCCTCAGCCGTGACAGACATGCCAGGTGAGACGTTGCCATGCTGTGCTGCGGCTGTTGTGCCTGGAAGCCAAGAGCCACACTGTTCCTACACTCCTTTCAGCTCTGCGGTCACAGGCCGATCAGTGGCTAACCCCGCACAATTTGACAGTTAGTAAAGTGGTGTGCGACAATGGTGCCAATCTGCTGACCATGCTGAAACAGTGCAAAATGACACACGTGTCGTACATGGCACACATCCTGAACTTAGTCGTGCAGCGGTTTGTTGCCAAATACCCCGGGGTCCAGGACGTCTTCTGGCAGGCCAGGAAAATCTCTGCCCATTTTAGAAGATCTTACATGACCATGGCTCGGCTTACTGATGTTCAGCGGCGACACCACTTGCCCATTAGACGTCTGATTTGTGACTGCCCGATGCGCTGGAACTCCACCTTGTATATGCTTGATAGGCTGCTCCAGCAGAAACATGCCATTAACGACTACCACTTGCCCGGTCATCCCTATTTTTCACTCCTTCCCGAAAATTCACAAAGATGTTTTTCCTCCACCAATGTAGCCCATTGTGGTGGGTATAGGAAGCTTTTCAGAACGTTTGTCTGAGTGGGTAGATTCGCTATTACAACCCCTTATTCCTCTCATCCCTGGCTTCATAAAAGACACTGGATCTGTTTTGCAGGCCATGTCATTGTTCCAATGGAGGGAGGAATATGTTTGGATTGCTGCAGATGTGGTGCCACTTTATACGAACATACCACATCAATTGGCACTGCAATCTTTGCGCTGGTTCCTCAATGCATATAGCAATTACACCTGTGAATTGCAAGAATTTTTGGAGATGTCGGTCAGTTGTCTCTTGAAGCATAATTTCTTTATGTTCAATGGATGCTATTATTTGCAGGTGTCTGGGGTGTTCTCTCCCTCCATTGCTAATATTTGGGCAAATATACCCATGGGAAGCCGGGTCCATCTGCTGGTATCTTTATATTATATACATTCTAGTGTATTATACTGTGCCCTCTATTTCCTAGTAGAAAATGATTATTGGGAAACACAGTCCACCAGGACCAGGTAGCACTCTGTCACTACATGTTTCTTCTTGTTTTATTTTGTAGGATTAGTTGTAGGTTTTTTAGGAACCATTTTGGGGTGTATATAGTGTATTAAATAACTTTTATTATTTTATTTTTAAGGGAAAACATAAAAAAATGAAATTTTTTGATTAATTTGTGGACTCTTCTTTTGCGGTGTTTACTGTTTGGTAGAAATTATGTAGTTTTATTATCTGGGTCACATTTTTATATATTTTTACAGTTTTTTCTTCTTTCCTCCTGCAGCCTGTCAGCTGCTCCCTAAGGGTACTTTCACACTTGCGGCAGGACGGATCCGACAGGCTGTTCACCATGTCGGATCCGTCCTGCCGCTAATTCGCCGTGCCGCCGCTCCATCCCCATTGACTACAATGGGGACAGGGGCGGAGCTCAGGCATAGTCCGGCGGCTTTCGCCATGCTGTGCCCTGTAGCTCCGCCCCCGTCCCCATTATAGTCAATGGGGATGGAGCAGCGGTCCGGCGGCTCGGCTAAATAGCGGCAGGACGGATCTGACATGGAGAACAGCCTGTCGGATCCGTCCTGCCGCAAGTTTGAAAGTACCCTTATTCTCCTCCAGACTGAAGGGGAGGGGGGACTGCTTTAACTGCTCTTACAGTATCTCTGGGCTCTGTATTGTTTGAAAGCTGACATTTCAAGCTTTCAGACAATGCCAGCAATATTAGCAATCTGTTCAGTGCAGGGGAAGAGATCACTGATATAAATGAGGATGCAGTGAATGAAGCTGAAAGTAAAAATAAAAGCAGGTTTTGTTGCTTGGACTTAAGCTGTCATTCTTGTCTTATGTGAAATTCTGGAATGCCAACTTTCAATCAAGACCAGTTGTATGTTTCTAGCTGCTACCATTCAGGAGATAGCAGCATCTAAAGCAGCCCTCTCCCCTCTACTTTCTGCCAGCTCCAAGGCACTCAGGGCTGTGCTCCTCCTCCTCCTAGTGCTCTCCCCCTCTCATGTTTATAACAGTGAGGAGACAGCCTGCACATGATGACGCTGTGTGAATATGCCTGCAGAATGACAAACTGGCATGCATTTGTTGGAGTTAATATGAGGTGAAACTGAAACTGATTACATTTTGAATCACAAATGCACATATTCTGTAGGGTGTACTATACCATCACAGTATAAAAAATTAAGCGGCAGTTACACTTTGAATGAAGATAAATGACTTGAAATGATATTTTGCTGTTTGGCCACAAGATGCCGCTGTTTCCTAAGCATAGGTAAAGAGGACAGGATTCATGTGATGTTGGGAACTCTAAGGGGGTGGAGTTACAGAGCTTGGAAAGGAAGTGAAGGATCCGCCATCTTAGAGTGAAGCTGAGAGAGACACTGAGGACCTGTGTGAAGGGAGAATCCATCAACATCCAGGTGTGGGAGCAGCCAAGTGAAGTTGATCGTGACTACGACCCTGATCTGGCCAGGAACGCTTATAAGAGCTGAGGAACAAAGCAACATACACTGTGGTACCTTACGCTTGTTGGAGAAGCCTTTGTTTGATTCATAGTCAATTGGGTCAGTTAAACTAATCATTCACACACCTTATTACAGTGTTGGCGCAAGACTGAGACCAGGCCTGTAGTTAGTTAGTTAGCGTTTCTGTTTGTATCAGGCCACAAGGATTGTTAACTGTTCATTACCAGGACTTTACAGTTAAAGTTACAGTTCACACCGGAGAGCTGATAAGCTGCACCACACACTCAAGCCAGGTTGGCGTTTACTCAGAAGAAACACTATAGGCACATGCTACATGACCAGTTATTGGAGGGGTAATACTATAGAGTATAAGATTGTAAGCCATTGTGCTGTACTGTAGGCTAGCCCACACCATGCACCCAAACATTTGTTCCTGATTTTTAGGGTAATAACAGGTGGTGTGGCTGTTTTAGTTGAGTCCGCCAGCAGGTAAATTACCACTCTTACCTCCAGCATCCACTAGTGGGTCCCACGCTGTGCAGCACAAGGGTCTCAGCTAGGGATGAGCGAATCGACATCGAAAGAAACATCCGAAGTTGATTTGCATAAAACTTTGTTCTACTACTGTACGAAGCAGGAGCGCTGTACAGTATTAGAATGTATTGGCTCCTCTGAGGCAAAGTTATTGCTTGGCCAACTTTCACGAGACTTTGCACAATAGCTTCATACATTAATTTGTACTGTAAAAAAACATTTCCTGAATTCGGGTTCAGTTCCATGGTACCACTTGGATCCGAACCCGAGTTCGGGAAATGTTTTTTTACAGTACAAATTAATTTATGAAGTTATTGCGAGACTTTGCAAATAAATAACTTCAGTTCATCAGAGCCAATGCATTCTAATACTATACGGTGCTCCTGCTCTGTACAGTATGAGAACAAAGTTTTATGAGAATCGACTTCGGATGTTTCATCCTAAGTCGATTCGCTTATCCCTAGTCTCAGCCTTCTGGCTGGGTGTATGTACATTTAATTGTGTGTTACCAGCATTTGTGGTTGTGCTCATTACTATGTTTAAGTAAAATTCTGTTTTGGCGTTACTGGTGTTGGAGTTGCTTTTCTTGTTCGTGACTTTGCTGTATCCTGAGGAGCCCAACCCAGTACACGGCTTGCAACCATATACAGCAATTATCCTTTCATGGATTTCTTTAGGTTTCTTTTCTTCCCTTGTAAGGAATTTAATCACAGAATGAAGCTCCGAATCCCTCACTTTCTTTGTATACACACTTTTCTGCACTTGCCATCCTGCACATTGCCGTACTGCACTTGCCATCCTGCTTTCATCAGACTGAACTGGTACTGTGTGTGTTGCATGTCCAGACATGTTTCAACCTGCACTCTTGCACTGACAGAACATGCTAGGATAGATAATTTATTGAACACCCCTCGTATTTCAAGTTCTGCTTTGCTTTTTAGTAAAAAGGACTTTGTTACATTTATCTCTTGCCTCATTCTTCATTAATATGATTCAAATGCACGATCCCCAGGGAGCAATGGCCTAAGTGAGCTCTCTGTGATACAACATTTCATCAGGGCTACTACTGCTCCTATCCTCTACACTGACTCCTTAGGGGGGCGCTGCATATGTGCTGTACAGTGCTGGTTCTATGATAGAAATGAATTTTTATGTACTATATGATGTCTGCAGGAGCATAGCTTAAGACTGGGCCCCTTAGCCAGGGGTATTTTTGTACTGGTGCACATTATAAAGAGAATTATTCCTACTGAGGAACATCATTACTAATATGGGCACTATGGGGTAATTATTACTTTTGGGGCACTTTTAATACTTAGTGCAGTCTGGCAGATAATTATTTCTATTGGTGTTACTTTGGATAGCACTATTGCTGGGGTGGGCACTCTGGCACAGTATCATCTTACCAGAATAATTTTGGAGAAACATTATGTTTACACTATTAGTGTCAGGGACACTATTTTCTGGGTGCAGTTAGCGTTAGAGATGGCCTTGCGGTTCGCCCTGCGGTAGTTTCACAGCGAACTTTGCACATTCGCTTTTCGCCGAATGGGCGAACATATAGCGATATTTGCGCCCGCCATATTCTATTACATTGTGAAGAACTTTGACCCATGACACATCCATCAGGTGGGACAGGAGAGCCAATTGAGACGATTCAGCACATGGACATACCCCCTACCTTATAAATAAACCAGATGTGGCCGCCATTTTACATTCAGTCTTTTGCCAGTGTAGGGAGAGGTTGCTATGTGGAGCAGGGACAGACTGTTAGGGACACAAAAGTCCTTTTAAAGACTGGTATAGGTGTGCTATCGATAGGTGTGACATACTGAGGGGTGTAATATACTAATAATATACTTTCTAACATAGAAAGTATATCATAGTGCATTTGTATTGTGCAGCAGTTGTGTGCAGTTCTGCTGCGTGTGCCAAACGCTATTGGAACGAATAATTTCTACTTGTGTGATTTACCAATTGCCCGCCCAAAAAAATGACTGAAGCAGGGGTGTTATATACCAATAATATACTTTCTATATAGTGCATTTAAGTAGTGCAGAATTTGTTTGCGGTGTTGCTGCATTACCGCATCTACACAGAGTGACAAACACTATTGGAACTAATAATTTCTACTGGTGTGATTTACCAGTTGCCCCCACTGATTGAAGTAGGGGTGTTACTTACCAATAATATACTTTCTATATAGTGCATTCAGGTAGTGCAGCATTTGTCTGCGGTTTTGTTGCGTTACCGCATCTCCACAGAGTGATAAACACTATTGGAACAAATAATTTCTACTGGTGTGATTAACCTGTTGCCCCCCCAAAAAACTGATTGAAGCAGGGGTGTTATATACCAATAATATACTTTATATATTCTACATTTGGGTAGTGCAGCATTTGTCTGCGTTTTTGCTGCGTTACCGCATCTACACAGAGTGACAAACACTATTGGAACAAATAATTTCTTACTGGTGTGATTTACCAGTTGCCCCCCAAAAAAACTGATTGAAGCAGGGCTATTATATACCAATAATATACTTTCTATATAGTACATTTAGATGTGCAGAATTTGTGTGCGGTTCTGTTGAGATACCGCAGCTATACAGAGGGACAAATGCTATTGGAACAACTAATTGTAACTAATGCGAATTTCCTCACGCTTCGTGGTAACAAATCACATTATTACCAAGAGTTTATAGTGCCCACATATAGCACATAGTGGGACACTGCATCAATATGAATCAGGCGTGGATCAGCCAGGATTTCAACAGACCAATGTCTGATGCATCAGACTAGATCATCCATGGTGCACATTTTGTTGGAGAGACCGTTTTCTACTGGCTACCTGCCTCAGCTACTATTCTTATGCTGTTACCCGCCTGATGCAAAACATCTGATGCCAAGTGCTCCTTCTTTCACCCACCATCTTCAGCGAGTACTAGTATTGCCACCCACCTCCACACTATGTCATCTTGCCACTCTGTGGCCTACTGATGCTGCCATGTACACACTAAGTCACCTTGCCACTCTGTGGCCTCCTGGTGCTGCCATGTCCACACTATGTCACAGTGCCACTCTGTTGTATCATGCTGCTGCTGCTGCCATGTCCACACTATGTCACCTTGCCACTCTGGCCTCCTGATGCTGCCATCTCCACACTATGTAACCTGGCCACTCGCTGGCCTCAACATACTGTTGCCAACCCATACTCTGTGATTGTGCCACTCTGTGGCCTCCTCATACTGCTGCCACATCCACGCTGTCATTGTGCCACTCTGTGGCCTCCTGATGCTGTTGCTACCCCCAGACCTTGTCACTGGGCCACTGTGTGGTCGCCTCATGCTGCTTCCACCTCACCACTCTGTCATAGGGACACTCTGAGGACTTCTCGTGCTGTTCACACCCTCCCTACTTCATGACTGGGTCACTATTTTGGCTTTTAGCCTGGCTGACATCATAATTTATTTGACCTTTCTTCTGATCTGTCAGAAGAAAGGAAAAATGAGATGCACAAAAGATCCTAGCTGTCTGTGTAGCAGCTGTGAGGCCTGTATGGTCCCATCAGAATTGGCTTAAGATTTGGTAGACAAAAGCAGGAGTATGTACAAAACACAGAAGACATGCAAATATTCCATTCAGGTGTCATCTCTGTTTTAGATCCACTCCTGTTTTTATTGGCATTAGCAATACTGAGCAAATGCTGACCGGGTAAAGGCGTATATACTCCAAAGACAGGATCCGTTTTTTGTGGGTTATTGTTCTGACGGATCAGAGAAAGGGCCAATTAATCAGTGACGTCAAGACAAACTTACTGCTGACATCCTCTCCAATCTGTCGGGGGGGCTCTACTTGTATAAGCGTGTAATAGAACAGGTTCTGTAGACATCTATGTGGAATCAGCTAGCGACAGGAGTGCACTTCTTCTTGACACTAACATCGACCTATAAAGCAGAGTTCATATTTGAGTTATTAGGCCAGTTTTGGCAAATTTAAGTATACTTTCTTATAATTTTAATCAAGTTTTGGTTAAATAAAATCAGTGTTAAAATATTTTATAAATTGAATAATAAAAATGAAATGTTGCGTTCTTACGCAACATTTCATTTTTATTATTCAATTTATAAAATAGAATCGTCCAGTCTTCTGTCAGGGGTTCCCAGTCATCATGGAATGGAAAGGAGGGCATCCTTATTATATTTAATAAATTTAATAATGAAAATTACATTTTTCCTAACACAGGAGGAGGAGGAGTAGGACATCCTGTGGTGCACAGAGATGGAGATTGACTTGATCTTCGGATTCCCACACAGACATCTTAGAAATTAACCGCGGCTCCCAAAAGCAGCTCCTGGTAAGATCATGGAGCGCCCCGATCTTCCGTCATCTATTCGCCCCACTTTATTTTGGAAGTGTGTAGGGCACTATTCAGACGTCCATATGTGTTTTGCGGATCCATGGATCCGCAAAACACATACGGACGTCTGAATGGAGCCTTACAGGGGGGTGATCAATGACAGGGGGGTGATCACCCCATATAGACTCCCTGATCACCCCCCTGTAATGCTCCATTCAGACGTCCGTACGTGTTTTGCGGATCCGCGTTTCCATGTTTCTACTGTCTGGGCATTGTAGAACCTCAGGAAACATGACAGGTGCTCAGAAAGTTTGTAAACGCTATAACTTTTACCCAAACCCATAAATATACACTTATTGCTTTTTTTTTTTATCAAAGACATGTAGAACAATACATTTTGAGAAAAATTTATATAGAAATGTAGTTTTATTTGAAAACAATTTACAACTGAAAGTGAAAAATTTCATTTTTTTGAAAAAATTTGGGTCAATTTAGATTAATATCAAAAAAAGTCAGCAGCAATGAAATGCCACCAAATGAAAGCTCTATTAGTGAGAAGAAAAGGAGGTAAAATTAATTTGGGTGGTAAGTTGTATGACTGAGCAATAAACCATGAAAGTAGTGTAGTGCAGAATTGTAAAAAGTGGTCTGGTCATTAAGGGGGTTTAAGCTAGGGGGGCTGAAGTGGTTAAACACATCCAAATCAATATATGGAGTGATGGATTCCTGTGTCACTTGAAATTTCCTCTTTCAAGTTGGTTAAAGTTTCTTCCTCGTGTATAATAATAAGCTCCATCAATTTGAGAGAGCAATCCGATAGAATAGCTTGCCACCATTCCTTTCCTAGATCTCACCCTGACAGGAGACACTATTGCCATCACTGTGTCTTCCTCAACATATTGGGAAGGACATTGCTGGTAATACAACTTTATTTGCTACCTCATTCCACCCTCCGCATGTTTTACACAACATCCCCAAAAGCCAACTCATTAGAGCAAGACATAACTACTCTAGTGATCAAGCTTTCAATAAAGAGGTGGCATTGGTTGCCTCCAGACTATCCTTGCAAAATTACCCTTCCTGGACTATAGATTGGGCGCAGAAATTTGTAGCATCAAAGTCTAGAACTGAACTTGTCTTTCCTGACAAGCTTCCACCTGCTAGAAATAGGAGGAGACACAAACGGATATGCAGGATAGTGAAAAAACATCTTGCGGTTTTAACCTTTGATGATCAGTGGACTATCACACCTCATCTACATGGTTTAGATACAAGGGCACATATAAATCTGGGCATTATATTTCCACGTGCTGCAACTACATTCAGACTGGTTCTTCTATTTTTTCTTTTTCTATGCAACGTTCTTTTGTGTTAAAAAAATACATTAATTGTAATACCAGTTATGTAGTATATTGCATTACGTGCTCTATCTGCCACCTACAGTATGTTGGCTGTACGACCAACAGCTTGAAAATAAGAATCCGCAGACACCTGTCAGACATACCCCTTACCAGAACAAGAAATGTATCAGCAGTTAGTCTTCATTATGCTGCAGTTCACCAGGGCAAAACAACAGGTTTCCAGGTACAAGGCCTGGAAAGGTTTAACCCCCCCATCAGGGGAGGGGATTATAAACGCAAGCTGCCAAATAGGGAGGTTTGTTGGATTTTTTCTATGGGTACATCTGTTCCACAAGGGTTAAACTGCAAACAAGATGTAATCCTACATTACTGATTCATTGCTCGTATGTCAATTATGAAGTTCTTATATGAATTGCATTTTTTTATTACCTTTTAGTCTTTTTCACAATACAAAATGTGTCATTGAACGAAAGTTGGGTGTGTGTTATGTAAATTGTGCTCACCTGGTAATTACTATTATCATGAGGAAGGATCAGGAGTAGGGATGAGCGAACCCGAACTGTATAGTTCGGGTTCGTACCGAATTTTGAGGTGTCCGTGACACGGACCCGAACCCGGACATTTTCGTAAAAGTCCGGGTTCGGGTGCGGTGATCGTCGCTTTCTTGGCGCTTTTTGAAAGGCTGCAAAGCAGCCAATCAACAAGCGTCATACTACTTGCCCCAGGAGGCCGTCACAGCCATGCCTACTATTGGCATGGCTGTGATTGGCCAGAGCACCATGTGACCCAGCCTCTATTTAAGCTGGAGTCACATAGCGCCGCCCGTCATTCTGCTCTGATTAGCGTAGGGAGAGGTTGCAGCTGCGACAGTAGGGCGAGATTAGGCTGATTAACTCCTCCAAAAGACTCCATCCAGTGATCGATCTGCAGCTGTGGATGATTGAACTGCTGCTTTTGAATTGCTCACTGTTTTTAGGCTGCCCAGAGCGTTTTTCAGTCACTTTTTACTGGGGTGATCGGCGGCCATTTTGTGTCTTGTGTTGCGCCAGCACAAGCTGCCACCAAGTGCATTTAACCCTCAATGGTGTGGTTGTTTTTTGGCTAAATCCTACATCAGGGTGAAGCTGTCACACCAAGTGCATTTAACCAGCAATAGTCTGTTTATTTTTTGGCCATATACTACATCAGGGGCAAGCTGTCACCAAGTGCATTTAACCCTCAAAGGTGTGCTTGTTTTTTGGCTAAATCCTACATCAGGGTGAAGCTGTCACACCAAGTGCATTTAACCAGCAATAGTCTGTTTATTTTTTGGCCATATACTACATCAGGGACAAGCTGCGCCTGTCACCAAGTGCATTTAACCCTCAGTAGTGTGGTTGGTCAAGCTGTCACACCAAGTGCATTTAACCATCAATAGTGTGGTTATTTTTTGGCCATATCCCAGTCTAATTCTGTCAGTAAACGTATACCTATCACCCAGCGCCTAAATACTAGGCCTCAAGTTTATATCCAGCTAAATCTGTCGTTACTGGTGTGGCTGGTCAAGTTATTTAGTGTCCGTCAAAGCACAGTTTTTGTTCTGGGTTGAAATACATTTCCCAATTTAGCAATTTCCTAATTTAGTGGTTTCTGCTGTATCAGGCCTACTTTAAATTTATCCCTAAAAGGGTATATAATATTCAAGGTGCACATAGGGTCATTCTGAATAACTTCACACACACGCTACTGTGCATTTCCAAGTCTAATTCTGTCAGTAAACCTATACCTGTCACCCAGCGCCTAAATACTAGGCCTCAAATTTATATCCAGCTAATTCTGTCGTTACTGCTGTACTGTTGTGGCTGGGCAAGTTATTTAGTGTCCGTCAAAGCACACTTTTTGTTCTGGGTTGAAATACAATTCCCAATTTAGCAATTTTCTAATTTAGTGGTTTCTGTTGTATCAGAGCTATTTGAAATCTATCCCTAAAAGGGTATATAATATTCAAGGTGCACATAGGGTCATTCTGAATAACTTCACACACACGCTACTGTGCATTTCCAAGTCTAATTCTGTCAGTAAACCTATACCTGTCACCCAGCGCCTAAATACTAGGCCTCAAATTTATATCCAGCTAAATCTGTCGTTACTGCTGTACTGTTGTGGCTGGGCAAGTTATTTAGTGTCCATCAAAGCACATTTTTTGTTCTGGGTTGAAATACAATTCCCAGTTTAGCAATTTCCTAATTTAGTGGTTTCTGCTGTATCAGAGCTATTTGAAATCTATCCCTAAAAGGGTATATAATATTCAAGGTGCACATAGGGTCATTCTGAATAACTTCACACACACGCTACTGTGCATTTCCAAGTCTAATTCTGTCAGTAAACCTATACCTGTCACCCAGCGCCTAAATACTAGGCCTCAAATTTATATCCAGCTAAATCTGTCGTTACTGCTGTACTGTTGTGGCTGGGCAAGTTATTCATTGTCCGTCAAAGCACATTTTTTGTTCTGGGTTGAAATACAATTCCCAATTTAGCAATTTCCTAATTTAGTGGTTTCTGCTGTATCAGGCCTACTTTAAATACATCCCTAAAAGGGTATATCAGAATCAAGGTGCTGATAGGGTCATTCTCAATAACTTCACACACACGCTACTGTGCATATCCCAGTCTAATTCTGTCCGTAAAACGTATACCTGTCACCCAGCGCCTAAATACTAGGCCTCAAATTCATACTCGGCTAAATCTGTGGTTACTGCTGTGCCTGTATTAGTGTAATACGGTACTTAAATAGATAGGCAGATAGTGTTAGGTGTCTGTAAAAAAAGGCCTGAATTTGAATTCAATACATTGGGCCAAAAATTATTTTTGTTGTTGTGGTTAACGATAACAATGAGGAAAACATCTAGTAAGGGACGCGGACGTGGACATGGTCGTGGTGGTGTTAGTGGACCCTCTGGTGCTGGGAGAGGACGTGGCCGTTCTGCCACATCCACACGTCCTAGTGTACCAACTACCTCAGGTCCCAGTAGCCGCCAGAATTTACAGCGATATATGGTGGGGCCCAATGCCGTTCTAAGGATGGTAAGGCCTGAGCAGGTACAGGCATTAGTCAATTGGGTGGCCGATAGTGGATCCAGCACGTTCACATTATCTCCCACCCAGTCTTCTGCAGAAAGCGCACAGATGGCGCCTGAAAACCAACCCCATCAGTCTGTCACATCACCCCCATGCATATCAGGGAAACTGTCTGAGCCTCAAGTTATGCAGCAGTCTCTTATGCTGTTTGAAGACTCTGCTGGCAGGGTTTCCCAAGGGCATCCACCTAGCCCTTCCCCAGCGGTGGAAGACATAGAATGCACTGACACACAACCACTTATGGTTCCTGATGATGAGGACATGGGAATACCACCTCAGCAAGTCTCTGATGATGACGAAACACAGGTGCCAACTGCTGCGTCTTTCTGCAGTGTGCAGACTGAACAGGAGGTCAGGGATCAAGACTGGGTGGAAGACGATGCAGGGGACGATGAGGTCCTAGACCCCACATGGAATGAAGGTCGTGCCACTGACTTTCACAGTTCGGAGGAAGAGGCAGTGGTGAGATCGAGCCAACAGCGTAGCAAAAGAGGGAGCAGTGGGCAAAAGCAGAACACCCGCCGCCAAGAGACTCCGCCTGCTACTGACCGCCGCCATCTGGGACCGAGCACCCCAAAGGCAGCTTCAAGGAGTTCCCTGGCATGGCACTTCTTCAAACAATGTGCTGACGACAAGACCCGAGTGGTTTGCACGCTGTGCCATCAGAGCCTGAAGCGAGGCATTAACGTTCTGAACCTTAGCACAACCTGCATGACCAGGCACCTGCATGCAAAGCATGAACTGCAGTGGAGTAAACACCTTAAAAACAAGGAAGTCACTCAGGCTCCCCCTGCTACCTCTTCTGCTGCTGCCGCCTCGGCCTCTTCTGCTGCTGCCGCCTCGGCCTCTTCCTCCGCCTCTGGAGGAACGTTGGCACCTGCCGCCCAGCAAACACGGGATGTACCACCAACACCACCACCTCTGTCACCAAGCATCTCAACCATGTCACACGGCAGCGTTCAGCTCTCCATCTCACAAACATTTGAGAGAAAGCGTAAATTCCCACCTAGCCACCCTCGATCCCTGGCCCTGAATGCCAGCATTTCTAAACTACTGGCCTATGAAATGCTGTCATTTAGGCTGGTGGACACAGACAGCTTCAAACAGCTCATGTCGCTTGCTGTCCCACAGTATGTTGTTCCTAGCCGGCACTACTTCTCCAAGAGAGCCGTGCCTTCCCTGCACAACCAAGTATCCGATAAAATCAAGTGTGCACTGCGCAACGCCATCTGTGGCAAGGTCCACCTAACCACAGATACGTGGACCAGTAAGCACGGCCAGGGACGCTATATCTTCCTAACTGCACACTGGGTTAATGTAGTGGCAGCTGGGCCCCAGGCGGAGAGCTGTTTGGCGCACGTCCTTCCGCCGCCAAGGATCGCAGGGCAACATTCTTTGCCTCCTGTTGCCACCTCCTCCTACTCAGCTTCCTCCTCCTCTTCTTCCACCTGCTCATCCAGTCAGCCACACACCTTCACCACCAACTTCAGCACAGCCCTGGGGAAAACGTCAGCAGGCCATTCTGAAACTCATATGTTTGGGGGACAGGCCCCACACCGCACAGGAGTTGTGGCGGGGTATAGAACAACAGACCGACGAGTGGTTGCTGCCGGTGAGCCTCAAGCCCGGCCTGGTGGTGTGTGATAATGGGCGAAATCTCGTTGCAGCTCTGGGACTAGCCAATTTGACGCACATCCCTTGCTTGGCGCATGTGCTGAATTTGGTGGTGCAGAAGTTCATTCACAACTACCCCGACATGTCAGAGCTGCTGCATAAAGTGCGGGCCGTCTGTTCGCGCTTCCGGCGTTCACATCCTGCTGCTGCTCGCCTGTCTGCGCTACAGCGTAACTTCGGCCTTCCCGCTCACCGCCTCATATGCGACGTGCCCACCAGGTGGAACTCCACCTTGCACATGCTGGACAGACTGTGCGAGCAGCAGCAGGCCATAGTGGAGTTTCAGCTGCAGCACGCACGGGTCAGTCGCACTACAGAACAGCACCACTTCACCACCAATGACTGGGCCTCCATGCGAGACCTGTGTGCCCTGTTGCGCTGTTTCGAGTACTCCACCAACATGGCCAGTGGCGATGACGCCGTTATCAGCGTTACAATACCACTTCTATGTCTCCTTGAGAAAACACTTAGGGCGATGATGGAAGAGGAGGTGGCCCAGGAGGAGGAGGAGGAGGAGGAAGAGGGGTCATTTTTAGCACTTTCAGGCCAGTCTCTTCGAAGTGACTCAGAGGGAGGTTTTTTGCAACAGCAGAGGCAAGGTACAAATGTGGCCAGCCAGGGCCCACTACTGGAGGACGAGGAGGACGAGGATGAGGAGGAGGTGGAGGAGGATGAGGATGAAGCATGGTCACAGCGGGGTGGCACCCAACGCAGCTCGGGCCCATCACTGGTGCGTGGCTGGGGGGAAAGGCAGGACGATGACGATACGCCTCCCACAGAGGACAGCTTGTCCTTACCCCTGGGCAGCCTGGCACACATGAGCGACTACATGCTGCAGTGCCTGCGCAATGACAGCAGAGTTGCCCACATTTTAACGTGTGCGGACTACTGGGTTGCCACCCTGCTGGATCCACGGTACAAAGACAATGTGCCCACCTTACTTCCTGCACTGGAGCGTGATAGGAAGATGTGCGAGTACAAGCGCACATTGGTAGACGCGCTACTGAGAGCATTCCCAAATGTCACAGGTTAACAAGTGGAAGCCCAAGGCAGAGGAGGAGCAAGAGGTCGCCAAGGCAGCTGTGTCACGGCCAGCTCCTCTGAGGGCAGGGTTAGCATGGCAGAGATGTGGAAAAGTTTTGTCAACACGCCACAGCTAACTGCACCACCACCTGATACGCAACGTGTTAGCAGGAGGACACATTTCACTAACATGGTGGAACAGTACGTGTGCACACCCCTCCACGTACTGACTGATGGTTCGGCCCCATTCAACTTCTGGGTCTCTAAATTGTCCACGTGGCCAGAGCTAGCCTTTTATGCCTTGGAGGTGCATGGCCTGCCCGGCGGCCAGCGTTTTGGCTGAGCGTGTATTCAGCACAGCAGGGGGCGTCATTACAGACAAACGCAGCCGCCTGTCTACAGCCAATGTGGACAAGCTGACGTTCATAAAAATGAACCAGGCATGGATCCCACAGGACCTGTCCATCCCTTGTGCAGATTAGACATTAACTACCTCCCCTTAACCATATATTATTGTACTCCAGGGCACTTCCTCATTCAATCCTATTTTTATTTTCATTTTACCATTATATTGCGAGGCTACCCAAAGTTGAATGAACCTCTCCTCTGTCTGGGTGCCGGGGCCTAAATATATGCCAATGGACTGTTCCAATGTTGGGTGACGTGAAGCCTGATTCTCTGCTCTGACATGCAGACTGATTCTCTGCTGACATGAAGACAGATTCTCTGTTACGGGACCTCTCTCCTCTGCCTGGGTTCTGGGCCTAAATATCGGACAATGGACTGTTGCAGTGGTGGTTGACGTGAAGCCTGATTTTCTGCTATGACATGCAGACTGATTCTCTGCTGACATGAAGACAGATTCTCTGTTATGGGACCTCTCTCCTCTGCCTGGGTGCTGGGCCTAAATATTTGACAATGGACTGTCGCAGTGGTGGCTGACGTGAAGCCTGGTTCTCTGCTGTGACATGCAAACTGATTCTCTGCTGACATGAAGACAGATTCTCTGTTACGGGACCTCTCTCCTCTGCCTGGGTGCCTGGGCTTAAATATATGCCAATGGACTGTTCCAATGTTGGGTGACGTGAAGCCTGATTCTCTGCTATGACATGCAGACTGATTCTCTGCTGACATGAAGCCAGATTCTCTGTTACGGGACCTCTCTCCTCTGCCTGGGTGCTGGGCCTAAATATATGACAATGGACTGTTGCACTGGGGGCTGATGTGAAGCCTGATTCTCTGCTATGACATGCAGACTGATTCTCTGCTGATATGAAGACAGATTCTCTGTTACGGGACCTCTCTCCCCTGCCTGTGTGCTGGGCCTAAATATATGACAATGGACTGTTGCAGTGGTGGCTGACGTGAAGCCTGATTCTCTGCTATGACATGCAGACTAATTCTCTGCTGACATGAAGACAGAGTCTCTGTTACGGGACCTCTCTCCTCTGCCTGGGTGCTGGGCCTAAATATATGCCAATGGACTGTTGCAGTGGTGGCTGACGTGAAGCCTGATTCTCTGCTATGACATGCAGACTGATTCTCTGCTGACATGAAGACAGATTCTCTGTTACGGGACCTCTCTCCTCTGCCTGGATGCTGGGACTAAATATATGCCAATGGACTGTTGCAGTGGTGGCTGACGTGAAGCCTGATTCTCTGCTATGACATGCAGACTGATTCTCTGCTGACATGAAGACAGATTCTCTGTTACGGGACCTCTCTCCTCTGCCTGGGTGCTGGGCCTAAATATATGCCAATGGACTGTTGCAGTGGTGGCTGACGTGAAGCCTGATTCTCTGCTATGACATGCAGACTGATTCTCTGCTGACATGAAGCCAGATTCTCTGTTACGGGACCTCTCTCCTCTGCCTGAGTGCTGGGCCTAAATATATGACATTGGACTGTTGCAGTGGTGGCTGACGTGAAGCCTGATTCTCTGCTATGACATGAAGACTGATTCTCTGCTGACATGAAGCCAGATCCTCTGTTGCGGGACCTCTCTCCTCTGCCTGGGTGCTGGGCCTAAATATATGCCAATGGACTGTTGCAGTGGTGGCTGACGTGAAGCCTGATTCTCTGCTATGACATGCAGACTGATTCTCTGCTGACATGAAGACAGATTCTCTGTTACTGGACCTCTCTCCTCTGCCTGGGTGCCTGGGCTTAAATATATGCCAATGGACTGTTTGTCATGGTCTTACCTTCTCACTGTTCTCCTTCGTTTGACATGTGCTGGCGGCCATCTTGGTTTCTGGGTTTCTTGTAGCCTCCCACCCTGCGGCTCCTCCTTCCCACTGGGAGGAGCTGGATGCCTAGCTCATATATATAGAAGGTCTGTGGCTTCAGTTCCTTGCTTGGTCCTCCTGTGTGCACATGCTTCAAAGACTGCTGCTGCTTCTGGTTCCTGATCCTGGCCTCGTCTGACTACCCCGTTGGTTCCCGATCCTGGCTTCGTCTGACTACCCCGTTGGTTCCTGATCCTGGCTACGTCTGACTACCCCCCTGGTTCCTGACCTCCGTCTACGCAAGACCCTGCTTCAGTTTAGCCATCCGTTTGGACTTTAGCTACGGCTTGATTTTCAATAAAGCCTTCTTATTCCACCTATCTCTGTTGTACGTCTGGTTCATGGTTCCATGACATTAGGACCAAGCCATGAATTCTGACGGTACAGGGCCATCCTCGCTACCTACGCTGGTTGCCAGACTTGATCAGCAGGATCACCTGTTGGGTCGGTTCGCTGTGGCGTTACAAACCCTGCTTGAACGCACGGCTCATTTAGCTTCCGTTGCCGATGGGTCGGTTGTCGCTCCTGGGCCCGCTCCTACTGCCGCTCCGGTTGTTGCGCCAGAGTCTACCCCGACACCTGTTGCTGCACCTGCGGTGTTTCGGGGTATGACCGGTTCTGCCCCCCTTCCACAGCGCTTTGGGGGAGAGCCAACTCAGTGCCGAGGTTTCCTTAACCAGGTGGCCATTTATTTCGAGTTGCTGCCACATGCCTTTCCTACTGAGAGATCAAAGGTGGGCTTCTTGATCTCGCTGCTCTCGGACAAGGCCTTGGCCTGGGCCAGCCCTTTATGGGAGAACAACAATCCGGTGGTTGCCGAGTTTTCCGGTTTTGTTGCTTCTCTTCGGAAGGTATTCGATGTGCCGGCTCGTGCTGCCTCTGCTGCGAAGCTCCTTATGTCCATCAGACAGGGTTCACGATCCGTAGCTGAATACGCCATTGAGTTTCGTACCCTGGCAGCAGAGGTGGGCTGGAATAATGAGGCTCTGGTCGCTGCTTTCTCTCATGGTCTCTCGGATGCCTTGAAGGATGAGATTGCAGCCAAGGACCTACCAGTGGAGCTCGAGTCCCTTATTTCTTTCCTGATTTTGATTGACACCAGACTCAGGGAGAGACCTTCCTTTAAGGAGAGCCTGCGGAGGCCTTCTAACAGATTGGCGCCTACGTTTGCTGTCCCACCCGTGCCTCCCTCTCCTCCCACGCCTCCTGGGGATGACTGGTCTGGGGGTCAACCCATGCAGCTGGGGGTTGCTCGCCTGTCCGAGGGGGAGAGGGTACTCCGGAGACGCGAGGGCCGATGCATGTACTGTGGTCTCGGTGGGCATTTTCGGTTGGCATGCCCGAACCGTCCGGGAAACGCTCGCACCTGAGATCCTGTCGGGGGCAGATCTTGGGTGGAGTCTCCTCGTCCCCGGTTTCCCGTGTTGACAAACCACTGATTACTGTTGTCCTCTCCTGGGTCGGGGGCTCGGTGACGACCCAGGCGTTGGTGGACTCTGGTGCTGGTGGCTTGTTCATTGATAGTGTGTTCGCCGCCGCCAATTCCATTCCTCTGCAGCCTCGAGGTTCCCCACTGGCTCTTGAGGCGATAGACGGCAGACCCCTTCTGCCGCCACACGTGACTCAGGAGACCCTTCCAGTGGGGATGGCCATTGGTGCCGTTCACAGAGAGTCGGTCTGTCTCCAGGTTATTTCGTCTCCACACTACTCGGTGGTCTTGGGGTACCCCTGGCTCCAGAAGCATAATCCGACTTTCGATTGGAGATCGGCCGAGATCCTCTCGTGGTCACCGCAGTGTGGGGCTAGTTGCATCCATGGGCCTGTCAAGTTGCTGTGTACTTCCTCGGACTCTCTGTTGCCTCCTGAATACGAGGAGTACCGGGATGTATTCGATAAGGTGCGTGCGGTTGCCCTACCTCCGCACCGCCCATACGATTGTGCCATAGAGTTACAATCTGGTGCCGTTCCTCCTCGTGGCAAAGTCTATCCACTGTCGGTAGCGGAGAATGAGGCCATGGAGGAGTACGTGAGGGAGGCGCTTTCACGCGGACACATTCGCAAATCCTCGTCCCCGGCAGGGGCTGGATTTTTCTTTGTGAAAAAGAAGGGCGGTGAGTTGAGGCCTTGCATCGACTACAGGGGTCTCAATCGCATCACGATCAAGAACGCTTACCCGATACCCTTGATTTCCGAGCTGTTCGATCGCCTCAAAGGGGCCACGGTCTTTACCAAACTCGACCTGAGGGCGGCATATAACCTGGTAAGGATCAAGGCGGGCGATGAGTGGAAGACCGCGTTTAACACCAGGACCGGTCATTATGAATCCTTGGTTATGCCCTTTGGGTTGTGCAATGCGCCCGCAGTCTTCCAGGAATTCATCAACGATGTTTTCCGTGACCTGTTGCAGCAGTGTGTGGTGGTCTATTTGGATGACATCTTGGTATATTCTGCATCCATGGAGGCCCACATTCTGGATGTCAGACGAGTGTTGCAACGCTTACGAGAGAACAAGCTGTTCGGTAAGCTTGAGAAATGCGAATTTCACCGATCCCAGGTAACCTTCTTAGGTTACATCATTTCCGCTGAGGGGTTCTCCATGGATCCTGAGAAGGTTTCGGCTGTCTTACAGTGGCCCCAGCCCAGTGGGCTTCGTGCCCTGCAGCGCTTTTTGGGCTTCGCCAATTATTATCGGAAGTTCATCAGGGACTTTTCCATGCTAGCCAAGCCTCTCACGGATCTGACCAGGAAGGGCAGTAATCCTCAGGTCTGGCCGCTCGAGGCCATCCGAGCTTTTGAGGCTCTAAAGTCCGCCTTTGTGTCGGCTCCGATTCTGTCGCATCCCAACCCTGGGTTGCCTTTTGTCCTCGAGGTGGACGCGTCTGAGACGGGAGTAGGCGCCCTCCTGTCTCAGCGTAGAACACCAGAGGGTCCTCTGCTTCCTTGTGGGTTTTACTCCCGGAAACTGTCTTCCGCGGAGTGCAACTATCAGATTGGTGACAGGGAGTTATTGGCCATCGTGCAGGCCCTTAAAGAATGGAGGCACTTGCTCGAGGGCTCGGTGGTTCCGGTTCTCATCCTGACGGACCACAAGAATCTGACCTACCTCTCTGAGGCCAAGAGATTGACACCACGTCAGGCCAGATGGGCTCTGTTCTTGTCACGTTTTAATTACGTGGTCTCCTACCTACCCGGCTCCAAGAACATCAGAGCGGATGCCTTATCACGGCAGTACTCCGAGCTGTCCGGGGAGGAGTCGATTCCGACTACGGTCATACCCCCGAATCAGATCCTGGCTGCTATTCGCACCAGCCTGACCTCTCCTCTGGGTGAGCAGATTTTGGCGGCTCAATCTGGTGCTCCCTCTGGGAGACCCAACGGCAGATGTTTTGTGCCTGAGGAGTTGCGCACTCGGTTGTTGCGAACCTACCATAACTCCAAGGCCGCGGGGCACCCTGGAAAGAATCAGCTGTCCTGGGCGGTTTCACGTCTGTTCTGGTGGCCTTCTCTACGTTCCGACATCGCCGCATATGTAGCGGCATGCTCCGTTTGTGCCCAGAGTAAGTCCCCTCGGCACCTTCCGTTGGGCCTTTTGCAACCCATAGCCACCGGGGAGCGTCCATGGTCACACCTGGGGATGGATTTCATTGTGGACCTTCCTGCATCCCGAGGCCATACGGTCATTCTCATGATTGTGGATCGGTTTTCCAAAATGTGCCACTGTGTTCCTCTCAAGAAGTTACCCTCTGCACAAGAGTTGGCCTCGATTTTTGCCAGGGAGGTCTTCCGGTTGCACGGTTTGCCCAAGGAGATTGTGTCGGATCGGGGGAGTCAGTTTGTGTCCAGGTTCTGGCGCGCCTTTTGCTCCCAGTTGGGGATTCATCTCTCTTTCTCCTCGGCCTACCACCCTCAGTCCAATGGGGCCGCAGAACGATCCAATCAGGCCTTGGAGCAATTCCTTCGTTGCTATGTCTCCGATCACCAAGACAATTGGGTTGACCTCCTGCCTTGGGCTGAGTTTGCCAGGAACACGGCGGTGAACTCTTCCTCTGGGACGTCTCCCTTCATGGCCAATTATGGGTTCCAACCTGCCGTGTTACCGGAGGTATTCTCTCCCCAGGATACTCCGGCTGTGGAGGATCACCTTTCCGTCCTACGTACTTCTTGGGTACAGATCCAGAGGTCCCTTGAGGTCTCTGCGCAACGCCAGAGACTCCAGGCTAATCGCAGACGAGCGCCCGCTCCTTCCTACCAGGTCGGAGACCGTGTATGGTTGTCCACCCGCAACCTCAACCTTCGAGTGCCCACTCCCAAGCTGGCGCCTCGCTTTGTTGGTCCCTTCCGAGTGCTTCACAGGGTAAACCCGGTAGCCTATGCCCTTGCGCTTCCTCCTGGCATGCGGATCTCCAACGTGTTTCATGTCTCCCTGTTGAAGCCATTGGTGTGTAATCGTTTCACTTCCTCGGTTCCTCGGCCCCGTCCGGTCCAAGTGGGCAATCGTGAGGAATATGAGGTGAGCAATATCCTGGACTCACGCCTGGTCCGCGGTCGGTTGCAGTTTTTGGTCCATTGGCGTGGTTATGGTCCAGAGGAGCGTTCCTGGGTTCCCTCCACAGATGTCCATGCTCCTGCGTTGCTCCGAGCCTTCCACGCACGCTTCCCTCTGAAACCGTTCCTTACTCCGCGGAGGAGGGGCCCTTGAGGGGGAGGTACTGTCATGGTCTTACCTTCTCACTGTTCTCCTTCGTTTGACATGTGCTGGCGGCCATCTTGGTTTCTGGGTTTCTTGTAGCCTCCCACCCTGCGGGTCCTCCTTCCCACTGGGAGGAGCTGGATGCCTAGCTCATATATATAGAAGGTCTGTGGCTTCAGTTCCTTGCTTGGTCCTCCTGTGTGCACATGCTTCAAAGACTGCTGCTGCTTCTGGTTCCTGATCCTGGCCTCGTCTGACTACCCCGTTGGTTCCCGATCCTGGCTTCGTCTGACTACCCCGTTGGTTCCTGATCCTGGCTACGTCTGACTACCCCCCTGGTTCCTGACCTCCGTCTACGCAAGACCCTGCTTCAGTTTAGCCATCCGTTTGGACTTTAGCTACGGCTTGATTTTCAATAAAGCCTTCTTATTCCACCTATCTCTGTTGTACGTCTGGTTCATGGTTCCATGACACTGTTCCAATGTTGGGTGACGTGAAGCCTGATTCTCAGCTATGACATGCAGACTGATTCTCTGCTGACATGAAGACAGATTCTCTGTTACGGGACCTCTTTCCTCTGCCTGGTTGGTGGGCCTAAATATATGACAATGGACTGTTGCAATGGTGGCTGACGTGAAGCCTGATTCTCTGCTATGACATGCAGACTGATTCTCTGCTGAAATGAAGCCAGATTCTCTGTTACGGGACCTCTCTCCTCTGCCTGGGTGCCGGGGCCTAAATATCTGAGAATGGACTGTTCCAGTGTTGGGTGACGTGAAGCCAGATTCTCTGCTATGGGACCTCTCTCCAATTGATATTGGTTAATTTTTATTTATTTTATTTTTATTTTTATTCATTTCCCTATCCACATTTGTTTGCATGGGATTTACCTACATGTTGCTGCCTTTTGCAGCCCTCTAGCCCTTTCCTGGGCTGTTTTACAGCCTTTTTACTGCCGAAAAGTTCGGGTCCCCATTGACTTCAATGGGGTTCGGGTTCGGGACGAAGTTCGGATCGGGTTCGGATCCCGAACCCGAACATTTCCGGGAAGTTCGGCCGAACTTCTCGAACCCGAACATCCAGGTGTCCGTTCAACTCTAATCAGGAGTAATCGATCCAAAACGCGTAGATGTGAATTCACTGTCGTTTTTACTGCAACATAAAGAATAAAGGCTGTCTCTGTATGGAAGCTGGAGGTCTGCACAAATTTTCTTTTGCCATAGTTTGGATCGGCACCTGGTTTCTAACGCAATCCGTGCTTCCCATGTGAAATAAGCCTGGTGAGCGCCACAACCTCTTTTTGTTTTTATTCAGGTCAAAGTTCGGGTTCGGGACCCAAGCTTGACCCTGAACACAAACATCATTGTAGTAAATGGGGATTTTTTAAAAAAAAAGGAACAAAACAAAAAAAACTCACCTCATCCACTTGATCGCACTGCAGCAGCTTCTTCTATCTTCACTGAACAGGACCTGCCAAAGGTCCCCACGTGGGAGAGTGCGGTGACGTAAACCTGCACATCGCTGGTACTTTGGCAGGTCCTGTTCAGTGAAGATAGAAGAAGCTGATGTAGAGTGATCAAGTGGTTGACGTGAGTTGCTTTTTATTAACCCCTAAATGGCCATATTGTTTTGCATTCTGTCTTAAGAATGCTATTATTTTCTGATATAACCATTTTATAACAGAAAATCACGCGAACATCGAACCAGGAATGGAAAAGTCCTGGTTCTGGTCCAGTTGCTGCAGTTGCAAAAATGCAAAAAGGGAGAGAAGATTAGAAAGAAAGAGATAGCAGAAATGCAGCTGAATAGAAAAAAAACGGCCCTGGTGGAAGGTCCCGCAGACTGTGTGGATGCAGTGAAAACAGTGGTATCGGCAAAGAGAGGGGTTACTATGTAAAACATCTTCCTTCCACAGGCTATAACTAGAGATGAGCGAATCGAAGCTGACGAAGTGGAATTTGATCCAAATTTCAGGAAAAATGTGATTTACCTGTATTTTTTGCCCCATAAGATGCACTTTTTCTCCCCCCAAAATGGGGGGAAAATGCCCCTGCGTCTTATGGGGGGAATGCTGGCAGTTTTTAATCGCTGGCAGCGATGTATGCGACAGCGGGGGGAGGGACTGGGAGGAGGAACTGGGGGCCGGTAATAGCGGCGGGGCAGTGCAGTCAGTGTACTTTAGCCCCGCCCCGCCGCTCCGGTATTCTAATATAATATGTCTTATTCAATTAATAGTTATTAAACATTCCCCCTCACTCCTAATAGTGCCTTACATTCTAACCGCCTCAGTACAATGCAGGCCGGGCGGGCGGCAGTGTAACTCCCTGATGTCAGGTGACTGCGCCGCCTACTTTATGAATGAAGCAGGCGGCGCAGGCAAGTGACGTCAGTGAGTGACGCCTGTATTGTACTGAAGTGGTTAGGATGTACGGTACTATTAGGAGTTGGGGGGCATTTGTAATGGCTGGGGGGGTCTGTGGATGGCACTGTTATGGGTTGGGGGGTCTGTGGATGGCACATATATAACAGTGCCACCCACAGATCCCCACTCTAACAGTGCCATCCACAGATCCACCCTGTAACAGTGCCATCCACAGATCCCCCCTGTAACAGTGCCATCCACAGATCCCCCCTGTAACAGTGCCAGCCACAGATCCCCCATAACAGTGTCCGTCATCCACAGATCCCCCATAACAGTGTCCGTCATCCACAGATCCCCCATAACAGTGTCCGTCATCCACAGATCCTCCCATAACAGTGTCCGTCATCCACAGATCCTCCCATAACAGTGTCCATCATCCACAGATCCTCCCATAACAGTGTCCGTCATCCACAGATCCCCCCGAAACAGTGTCCGTCATCCACAGATCCCCCATAACAGTGTCCGTCATCCACAGATCCCCCATAACAGTGTCAGTCATCCACAGATCCCAGTAATAGTGCCATCCACAGACCACCATTAGTTCCAAACCCACCAAAAGCACACCTTTTGGTTAAAAATATATTTTTTCTTATTTTCCTCCCCAAAAACCTAGGCGCGTCTTATGGGCCGGTGCGTCTTATAAGGCGAAAAATACGGTACACCGAAGGCGAATTTCCTCATGCTTCATGGTAATGAGTCACATTTTTTCCTAAAATGGTTGCTACATGTGTGAGGACATGGAGCAAGGAACTCTGGGAATGAGGGATCACCCATAATGCCATGCATGCAGCCAATCAGCAGCCAGACAGTCCTGTGATGTCACAGCGATATAAATAGCCTCAGCCATCTTGGATTCTCAAATTTACCAGCGCACTTAGTGCAGGGAAAGATGTCAGCAGGTGCTAGGGACAGTGCTAGGAAAGACTTGATTGTTGTGAAAAACAATTTATAAGTGCAGGGATAGGATAGGGAGGAATCATTCCACAACATTTATGTAGAACAGGGTTCAGTAGGGGAGGTTACAGCCTGGGTAATAGGAACAATCCTATTACACCTTGCTGCACTGCCTGGGCATCCGAATTGCCATTATACAGCTCTGTCATTCCAGCAAACCGTTCTTATTATTGGGGTGCAAGTGCTATTTATTACAAGAAGAAATTTCTATAATATGTCTTATTTGCCCTTGTACGGTGCAGTTATATGTAGTAAAGCCCTTTTTGCCGTGTATTAGTGGCAAAAGAAAAATATATTTGCCCTTGTGCGGTGCAGGCAAGTGACGTCATTGAGTGAGCCTTGTTTTCCGTGTATTAGTGGCAAAATAAAAATATATTTGCCGTTCAGCGTTGCAATTATATGTTGAAAAGCCTTTTGTGCAGTTAAAAAGTGGAAACAAATTAGGGCATAATTGCATTCAGCGTTGCAAACATGTTTTTGGGGGGGAAATTGATAGGTGATTGTAAACCTCCTTTAGTTGGGTTATATTCAGTTATTTGAAATACAGACATTTTGGGCACAAATCTTTAATTGCGGCCTAATGTTGGTCAGGGCGTGTGAGATACACCCTTTATATACAGGGGTTATATTCTTCTATTAATAAAACACCTATTGTGGGCAAAATACACCATTTTTTCTGCCCCTGCAGTATCAGCACGTTTGAAATTCCAGGGTTATATACTGCTGTCATATTCACTTATTAAACAAACACCCGTTTGGGGCAAAAAAAGTTTATCTTGCAGCCTTTGCAGCATATGTCATTGTGAGATACAGCCTTTATATACGGGGGTTCTATTCAGGTATTTGAAATACAGCCATTTTGGGCAAACAAATTTAATTTAGGCCTAGTCTGGATCAGGGTGTGTGAGATACACCCTTTATATACAGGGGTTATATTCAGTTATTTGAAATACAGTCATTTTGGGCAAACAAATTTAATTGAGGCCTTGTCTGGCTAAGGGCGTGTGAGATACACCCTTTACATACTGTCGCTCTATTCTGCTATTAATTAAACACCCATTTAGGGCAGGATCCTAAATTTGAGAAATAAGAGGAGAGCATCAAATAAGGGACATGGCCCAGGTCGTGGTGCTGCTGGTAGAGCTCCTGTTGCAGGAAGAGGACGTGGTCGATCTGTGCCAGCTACATGCACAAGTGAAACCCCTTCCTCAGGTGCGAGTAGGCAACAGAACCTGCAGAGGTATTTGGTCGGGCCTAATGCGGCTCTACGAATGGTGAGGCCTGAACAAGTACAGGCGATAGTAGATTGGGTTGCTGACAGTGCCTCCAGTTACTTCACATTGTCTCCTACTCAGTCTCCTGCTGAAAGATCAGAGTTGGCACCTGCAGCACATGTCCATTAGTCTTTCACCTCACCCCCTTGCAAATCAGCCAAGCAGTCTGAGCCCCAAGCCATGCAGCAGACTCTTCTGCTTTTTGATGACTCTGTTAGCAGGGTTTCCCAGGGCCATCCACCTAGCCCTGCCCCAGAAGTGGAAGATATTGAGTGAACCGATGCCCAACCACTTGTCTTTCAAGGTGAGTACATGAGAGGACCACTGGAGCACGTCTCGGATGATGACAAAACACAGGTGCCAACTGCTGGGGCTTTTGAAAGTGTGCAGACCGAGAAGGAGGGCAGGGGTGAAGACTGGGTGAAAGATGATGTGGAGAACGATGAGGTCTTCGACCCCACATGGAATCAAGGTCATGCAAGTGACCTATGTAGTTCGGAGGAAGAGGCGGTGGTCGCACAGAGCCACCAGCAAAGCAGAAGAGGGAGCAGGGTTCAAAAGCGGAGCGGTTGTCCTCTAGACAGTACACCTGCTACTGCCCACCACAGCAAGTGACTGAGCACACCAAAGCCAGCTCCAAGAAGTTCCCTGGCGTGGCAGTTCTTCAGACAATGTGCTGATGACAAGACACGAGTGGTTTGCATGCTGTGCAATCAGAGCCTGAAGTGAAGCATAAACGTTCTCAACCTGAGCACAACCTGCATGACCACACAGTTAAGTGCTAAGCACGAGCTGCAGTGTAGACACCTCAAAAACCAAGAAAGGTCTCTGGCTCCTCCTGCTTCCTCTTCTGCTGCAGTCTTGGCCTCTTCATCCACCTCTGGAGTGACAGTGCCACCTGCCACCCTGTAAACAGAGGATCTTCCAGCAACACCACCACCTGGGTAACCAAGCATCTCCACACTGTCCCACGGAAGCATTTAGCTCTCCATCTCCCAAACACTGGAGAGGGAGAGGAAGTACCCCCTAGCCCTGAATGCCAGCATTTCTAAATTGCTGGCCTTTGAAATGCTGTCATTCCGTCTGGTGGAGACTGATAGTTTTAAAGGCTTTATGGCGGTGGCTGTCCCACAGTACGTCGTGCCCAGCCGCCACTACTTTTCCAGACGCGCCATCCCTTTTCTGCACAACCAAGTAGGGGACAAAATAAGGTGTGCACTGCGCAACGCCATCTGTGGCAAGGTACACCTCACTATGGATACGTGGAACAGTAAGCACGGTAAGGGACGTTATATCTCCATAACAGCACACTGGGTAAATGCCGTGGCGGCTGGGCCTGAGGCGGATAGCAGTTTGGCGCATGTCCTTCCACCACCGAGGATTGCAGGGCACTTCAGTTTGCCTTCTGTTGCTTTCTCCTCCGCTTCCTCATCCTCTACTGTCTCCTCATCCGGTCAGCGTAACACTTTCACCACCAACTTTAGCACAGCAAGGGGTAAACGACAGCAGGCAGTTTTAAAACTTATCTGTTTGGGGGACGAACCCCACACCATGCAGGAGCTGTGGACGGGCCTTGAACAACAGACCGATGTTTGTGCCAATGGGCAAAATCTCGTAGCAGCTCTGGGACTAGACATTTTTGCCTGGCGCATGTGCTGAATTTGGTGGTGCAGAGATTCCTTAAAAATTACCCCGATATGTCAGAGCTGCTGCATAAAGTGTGGGCCGTTTGTGCGCGCTTTCGGCGTTTACACCCTGCTGCTGCTCGTCTGTCAGTGCTGCAGCGTAACTTCGGCCTTCCCGCTCACCGCCTCATCTGGCAAGACTGTGCAAGCAGCAGCAGGCGATAGTGGAGTTACAGCTGCAGCACGCACGGTTGAGTCGCTCTGTGGAACAGCACCACTTCACCACCAATGACTGGGACTCTTCCTTGTTGCGCTGTTTCGAGTACTCCACCAACATGGCCAGTGCCAATAACACCGTTCTCAGCGTAACTATCCCACTTCTATGCCTCCTTGAAAAAACGCTACTGGCCATGATGGAAGAGGATGTGGCACAGGAGGAAGAGGAGGAAGAGGGATCATTTTGTAGGGTTTCCGGCCAGTCATTCACAAGTGGCTCAGAGGGTGGGTTCCTGTAACCCACAAACACCAGGTACACAATTGTCCAGCCAGGGCACAGTTCTGGAGGATGACGAGGTGGAGGATGAAGAGGTGGAGATGGAGGAGAAGGAACCATGTTCACAGCAGGGTGGCACCCAGACCAGCTCTTGGCCATCACTGGTGCGTGGATACAGAGGACACAGACGATACACCTCCCACAGAGGACAGCTTTATGTTGCATCTGGGCAGTCAGGCACACATGAGCGATTACATACTGCAGTGTCTCCGGAATGACCGCCGAGTTGCCCACATTCTAACCTGTGCTGATTACTGGGTGGCGCTGCTGGATCCTCGTTACAAGGACAACGTACCGTCCTTAATTCCCTCACTGGAGCGTGATCGTAAGATGCGCAAGTACAAGGGCACGCTGGTAGACGCACTGCTGGTGGCATTCCCACCTGACAGCGGGGGCACAGTAGAAGCACAAGGCGAAGGCAGAGGAAGAGGTCGCCAACGCAACTGGGGCACCGCCAGCACCTCAGAAGGCAGGGTAAGCATGGCCGAAATGTGGAAAAGCTTTGTCAGCATGCCACAACAATTAGCACCACCAGCTGATATGGCTCGTCTTAGCAGGAGGCAGCATTTCACCAACATGGTGTAGCAGTATGTGTGCACACACCTACACGTACTGAATGACGGGTCTGCCCCTTCCAACTTCTGGGTCTCCAAATTGGGCACATGGCCTGAGCTTGCCCTTTACGCCTTGGAGGTTCTAGCCTGCAGCCAGTGTATTATCTGAATGTTTGTTTAGCATGGCAAGGGGGCGTTATCACAGAAAAGCGCAGCCGCCTGTCCACAGCCAATGCGGACAAGCTCACGTTCATTAAAATGAACCAGGCATGGATCCCACAGGACTTGTCCGTACCTTGTGCAGAATATACATGAATACCTGCCTTAACCAGCCATTGTTATACTGCAGCGCAAATGCTCATTCTTTAATTTTGGATATTTCACACTCTTTTGGAGTGTACCCTAAAAAAAAAAAATATTAAATGAAAACCAAAAACCAGTTTTGGCTACCTTGTCCTCCTCCACCGCCGCTTCTACCTACACTGCTAGGAAGGAAGGAACAGGACGCTACCAGGATGCAGCTTAAATCTTCCTGGGTGAAGTACTGGCCCGTATCGTGTGGGCCCTTTAGCCTCCTGATTGCACAGGATATTAAGTGGGACATATCAAACGGGTCCCTTGGTCCTATGCTTAATATCATCTGCGTCTCTGGTCCTGTTGCCTCAACTATATTATAAGTATCTCTGATTTATCATTTGATTGATGGTTGTATCTCTGACCATGAATGCCCCCTGATGAACCTAGCAATAGGGGAAACGCGTAGGGGCTTTTGTGGAACCAGCCTGGGAACGCACCGTTTAATGCCCCTGTGCTTGGTCCCTTATGTTTAGAGGTGATATTTATCTGATTCACCTGTACATTGAACTGGTCTTTATCTACGAGTGCCCCTGAGAGTATTCAGTTACCAGGGACACATTACTACACCCGTCAGCTTCCTGGGGAGCACATTCTGTTATCTTTGGAGAGGAGGGTATACGCAGGGCAGTCAGCCCAGGAACGAGGACAGGGAGTCTCCACCACCAGGGGACGTCCCTGGGCTGAGGTCTTAGCCAGGGTGAGCAGAGGGAGAGTATAGTTTTACCCACTGCTCCCCTTAGCTGCCTTGTGTTCACTCACCCCTCTATAGGTGTATCCACGACTAGCTCCCAGGAACATTTTGTATCCTTGATTATTGTTGTTTGTCTTATCACTTTTCACTGGTGAACCACTACGGTGGTATTATTTTATAAATTGAAGAGTAAAAGTTATGTTTTAAAGGGATTAATACTGCTGGACATTATACTTTGACTTTGCAATCCTCTTTTATTGATTTATATTGATTAAGCTGGACATTTACCTACACTGCTACATCCACCGCCTCCTCAAACTTATACTCCATATGGAACTCTACCTCATAAATCATTTTTTTATTTTTTTTATTTGTACATATTTTATTTTATGTAATTTCACTACTTTGTAAGCTACGTGATGTAACACCGCTATACCTATTAGACTGGTAAAAAAAAATATAAATTGTCAGTTACATTTTCGGTTGAAATTCAACAATTTTTGGGTGTAATGTACCACTGCTATACTTAGTAGACTATTAAAAAAAAAAAATTTCAGTTACATTTTCGGGTGAAATTCACCAATAAACAATTTTTTTCTGTCATAGATCACTGCTATACCGAGTAGATAGGTAAAAAAAAAATATAATTTGTCAGTTACATTTTTGATTGAAATTCTAAATTTTTTTGGTGTGATTACCACTGCTATACCTAGTAGACAGGTAAGAAAATAAAATAAAATGTCAGTTACATTTTTGGGTGAAATTCTCAAATTTTGGGGTGTAATATTTTTTTCTGTCATAGATCACTGCTCTAACCAAGTTGACAGGTTAATACATTTCTGTAATTTTTCTGTTACATTCTTGGGTTGACATTTTACAATTTTGGACGTGAATAAACCCCTGCTCTGCATAGGTGACAAGGAATACAATTTCTGAAATTCTTCTGTAATTGATGAGCGCCACCTCCTTTCATTCAATGCTACAACTTTAACAAGTTGTACCACATTTGCGTTTCAATAACTTTTCCCACATTTGCGCTTTAGTAATTTGTCCCACATTTGCGCCTCAATAACTTTTCCCACATTTGCGCCTCAGTAACTTTTACCACATTTGCGCTTAAGTAATTTGTTCCACATTTGGGCCTTAATAGCTTATCCCACATTTCCGCTTTATCCCATTGCAGCCCATGACCTCCATTGGATGAGGTCTCCCTTTCTCACGCTCCCTCTCTGGCGTGGAACCCTGATTCGCTGATAACCGTGATCAACATGATAGGCTCAGAAAAGAACATTGAAAGTTGATAGAGAAGTTATCCAAATGGATGGTGGATGTCACTGGGGCACCTCTACATAGGTGACAGGTACATAAATTTAAAAAAATCGTCTGTTACATTGTCAGGTGACATTTTTCTAATTTTGCCGGATAGAAACCCCTTTTCTGCATAGTTGACAGGGAATAAAATTTAGGAAATTCTCCATTAATTGATGTGCGCCATATCCTTTCATTCAATGCTTAAACTTTAAAAAGTTGTCACACTTTTACGCTTTAATACTTTGTCCCATATTTCGGCACTATAGTTTTTAATTTGAAAAAATGAATGCTTCCTTGGATGTGGTCTCTCTTTCTCACGCTCCCTCTCCAGCGTGGAACCCTGATTCCCTGATAACCGTGAGCAACATGGTAGGCTCAGAAAAGAACATCGAAAGTTGATAGAGAAGATATCCAAATGGACGGTGGACGTCACAAGGACTTGTGATCAGGCAGAAATTAGCTAGAGTCAACAAAGCGGCAGCAGTGCTTTTCCTGGCTAACTTTTACAAATCAAAAATACCATATTTACATTCTCTATAGTTTTTTATTAATCATTCCAATAACAGGGCATCTTAAGAGTCCTGTATTGTTATTTATCATCACTACCTCCCCGAGTCGGTAGTGGGTAATTGCTGGGTGCCCCCTCCTTATCTTGGAAGCTTATGCTTCAATACTTTGTCCCACATTTCCGCTCGATTACATTTAATTTCATCCATTCAACTCCCTTGAATGTGGTATCCTTTTCTCAGGCTCCCTCTCCAGCCTGGAACCCTGATTCCCCACCACTCGTGATCACCATGGTAGGAGCATAAAAGAACATCAAAAGTTGATAGAGCAGATATTAAATTGGATCATGAACATCACAGGGACGTGCGACACGCCCTGTGTGTGCACACGCCTACACAAACTGACTGACAGGGGTCAGCCCCTGCAATTTCTGGGTCTCCAAATTGGGCACATGCCCTGAGCTTGCACTTTACCCCTTGGAGGTGCTGGCCTGCCCTGCAGCCAGTGTATTGTCTGAACGTGTGTTTAGCACGACTGGAGGGGGTTTATCACAGGTTGTATTTCCCAATGTTTTGGAGTGTACCCTAATTTAAAAAAATAAAAATAAATGTAAAACCAAAAAGCAGTGTAGGCTACCTCCTTCTCCTCCTCCACCACTTCCACATCCACCGCCTCCTCGACCTCCTACTCCATATGGACCTTGTCCTCCTAGATCAAGATTTTTTTAAAACATATTTTATGTTATTTAAAGTCATTTCCCTATCCACATTTGTTTGCAGAGCACTTGCTTGCCATGCTCTTAACCACATTTTGATGCCATTTGCAGCTCTCTAGCCCTTTCCATGACATTTTTACAGCCATTTTAGTGCTCAAAAGTTTGGGTCCCCATTGACTTCAATGGGGTTTGGGTTCGGGGTCCAGTTCGGGTCAAGTTCGGGTCCCGAACTCAACCTTTTTTTTTGTGAAGTTCAGCCGAACCCGTCGAACCCGAACATCCAGGTGTCTGCTGAACTCTAATCAGGAGTTACATCAGAATTGTGCATAACAGTCTTGCTTCCTATGCAAAGCCATAACAAAAGTACTCCGTAGGATAGAGGTGGCTGAACTCCGCTGCTCTGTATCTCTTGTGAATTCAATGTCTTCAACTATGCCCCTCTCACTATGTACAGCAAATACATTATTTTCATGTAGAGATCCAAGAATTATGTTGGAGGCATGTAGTGTATGCAAGCCATGTGCGACCCCTCTCATCACTCTCACGCTGTTCTGCACCTGGTATGCCTGGGCGAACGGAGTCACACAGGGGAGGAACTGCTCTGTGTCCTTCAACAAGAAATAAAATCCTGGCTTTCTCTGCAACAACTCAAAATTGGAATCATGGTGATCGACAATGGGAAGAACATGTTGTCGGCGCTGCATCAAGGAGGGCTGAGCCATGCGCCCTGCATGGCACACGTGTTCAATCTGGTTGTCAAGCATTTCCTGAAGTCTTCCACCAATCTGCAAGACAGCCTAAAAATGTCCAGGAAACTTTGCATGCACTTCAGCCACCCGTACACTGCAAAGCACACCCTCCTTGAGCTGCAGCGGCAGAACCGCATCCCCCAACATAGGCTGATATGCAATATTTCCACCCGTTGGAATTCCACCCTCCATATGTTGGATGGACTATACAAACAGAGAAAGGCCATCAACAATTTCTTGATGATACAAGAAGACAGAAGTACTCCCCTGTGTAACTTCGATGTCAGCCAGTGGCAGCTCAAGCGTGACACCTGCCGTTTGCTCAGGCCCTTTGAAGAGGCCAGGATATTTGTCAGTCACCAGGACTACAAGATGATCAACGTCATTCCACTGCTTCATGACCTGGAACAGATGATGGTAAAGCTGGCTGGTCAGGGGACTGGAGATGTGGCGCCTACATCTCATGGCCACATAAGCTCTGGGGGGGCTGAACTGGAGGAGGAGGACATTAGAGCACAAGCAATGTGTAGCGAAATGGGTAATTTTTCTATACAGATGACAGGAGAGGAGGAGCAGGAGCAGCCGGAGGAGCTACAGGGTGATGAGGAAGACGAGGCAGAGAACCCAGACACACTGTGACAGTATGCAATGGAAATGGAGGCAGGAAGTCCCTCCAAGTCACTTGCGCAAATGGCCTGATGCATGCTCACTAGCTTGCATAGTGACAGTATAATTGTCACCATTCGGCAGAGGGATGACTTCTGGCTCTCCACCTTGTTGGACCCTTGCTACCAGTCGCAATGGGGGCCTTTTTTACACCCACTGAGAGAGAGGGCAAACTGAACTACTATAGACATCCTATGTAGTCAGTTGGCCACTGCCTATCTACGCCATCGTCCATCCTCTCGCAGGTCTGACCGGTGTCACGTTCCACTGCCATGGTTGCTGGGGAGTGGTGGGGTGGCAGGAGCAGTACCAGCTTCATCAGCAGCAGCCTGAATCTAGAGTCACTGATAAGCAGCTTTCTTCACCCGCATAGTGAAGAAACTACTGACCAGCAGCTAAACATAGAGCAGAACCTGAACCAGAAGGTGGTGGCATACTTGGAGTGCACTCTGTCAGCCATCATTGAAGATCCGCTGGACTACTGGACAGCTAAATTGGATTTGTGGCTGACTGACCTTTGTCAAGATGAATTAGGCGTGGATCCATCAGGATTTCCACCTACCAATGCCTGATGCATCAGACTAGATCATCCATGGTGCCACACCAACACTTTGACAAAAGAGACTTTTTTCTTCTGGCTATCTGCCTCAGCTACTATTCTGATGCGGCCACCCACCTGATGCCAAGTGCTCTATCTTACACCCACCATCGTCAGCGGGTACTGTTATTGCCATCCACCTCCGCACTCTATCACTGGGTCACTCTGTGGTCTCCAGATGCTGCTGCTACCTCCACAACATGCACCTTGCCACTTTGTGGTCTCCTGATGCTGCTGCTGCCTCAACACTATGTCACTTTGCTACTCTGTGGCTTCCTCATGCTGCTACTGTCGCCTCTACACTGTCATCTTGTCACTCTGTGGACTCCTGATGCTGCTGCTACTTCCACAATAATGTCACCTTGCCACTCTCTGGCATCTTGATGCTGCCACCATCTCCACACTATGTCACCTTGCCACTCTGTGGTCTCCTGATGCTGCCGCCACGTGCACACTATGTCACCTTGCCACTCTGTAGCCTCATCATGCTGCTGTCACGGAAGGTGTACAGGAAACAAGACAGTGCAAAATGAATATATGACTCACTGGATCCAAAACTAAGGAACAAAAGGGAGACCCCTGCATAAGACCTGGCACTCACCCTGACTGCTCAGCCTATGCGAAAATCTCAATAGTAGATGATTGCATATCCTCGTACCTCGACTGTATAACACCTGAACACCCTATAATAGTGAGGGGACACGACCACCGGCTCCCTACACTAGACACGGAGGGAGTCAGGGTCACCTGGGATCCAGCAAACAGAAAATCACAAATAAATGTACAGCACTTATCTTGTAGAAGACAGGAAAATAGGATCAGCATGCACACACACTCCAGGAAGTTGTATAAGCCGCACACTAATGCATTATGGGGAGGAATTTAAAGGGATGCAATCAGTCCAACTACATGACAGCTGAGAGAGGCTAACGAGATGAGGAACTGAAAACCAGAACAAAGAAAACTCAAGGAGGAGGTTCTGAAAGGCTTCTGTCAGAGCTTTTCAGCTGTCTGGTTGTGACAGCTGCTGCCACCGCTACACTATGTCACCTAGCCACTCTGTGGCCTCCTGATGCTGCCGCCACCTCTAATTTTTTTTCATTGGGCTACTCTGGGGTCTCTTCATGCTGCTTCCACCTCACCACTATGTCATAGGGCCACACTGTGGACTTCTCATGCTGTTCCCACCCTCCCCACTTCATAACTGGGCCACTATTTAGCCTTTTTTTGCTTGGCTGACATCATCATTTATTTGACCCTTCTTCTGATCTGTCAGAAGGAAGATAAAATGAGAACCACAATGGATCCTCTCTGTGTAGCAGCTGTAAGCCCGGTATGCAAATATTCCATTAATGTGTCATCTCTGTTTTGGATACACTCCTGTTTGTCTTGGTATTAGCAATACTGATGAATTACTGACCAAATGCTGACCAAGTGAAGGCGGATGCTCCACAGACAAGTCCGTTTTTTGTGGGTTATTGTTCTGACGGATCAGAGGAAGGGCAATATATGAGTGACGTCAACACTCTGTCAGGGGGCTCTACTTGTTTAAGCGCTTAATAGAACAGGTTCTGTAGACATCTATGTGGAATCAGCTGACGACGGTGTAAAAGGAGAGCGCTTATTCCTGGCACTAACATCGATCTATAAGGCTGAGTTCATGCTTGAGTTATGTGGTCAGTTTTGGCCCCGTGGCTGCCCAAATAAGTGAAGTGTGCAGTGGTTCTAAGTGTGACGCTGGTCATCTGCATGTCCTACCAATAGAGTTGAGCGAACACCTGGATGTTCGGGTTCGAGAAGTTCGGCCGAACATCCCGGAAATGTTCGGGTTCGGGATCCGAACCCGATCCGAACTTCGTCCCGAACCCGAACCCCATTGAAGTCAATGGGGACCCGAACTTTTCGGCACTAAAACGGCTGTAAAACAGCCCAGGAAAGGGCTAGAGGGCTGCAAAAGGCAGCAACATGTAGGTAAATCCCCTGCAAACAAATGTGGATAGGGAAATTAATTAAAATAAAAATTAAATAAATAAAAATTAACCAAAATCAATTGGAGAGAGGTTCCATAGCAGAGAATCTGGCTTCCCGTCACCCACCACTGGAACAGTCCATTCTCAGATATTTAGGCCCCGGCACCCAGGCAGAGGAGAGAGGTCCCGTAACAGACAATCTGGCTTCATGTCAGCAGAGAATCAGTCTTCATGTCATAGCAGAGAATCAGGCTTCACGTCACCCACCACTGTAAGAGTCCATTTTCATAAATTTAGGCGCAGCACCCAGGCAGAGGAGAGAGGTCCCGTAACAGAGGATCTGGCTTCATGTCAGCAGAGAATCAGTCTGCATGTCATAGCAGAGAATCAGGCTTCACGTCAGCCACCACTGCAACAGTCCATTGTCATAAATTTAGGCCCAGCACCCAGGCAGAGGAGAGAGGTCCCGTAACAGAGGATCTGGCTTCATGTCAGCAGAGAATCAGTCTGCATGTCATAGCAGAGAATCAGGCTTCACGTCAGCCACCACTGCAACAGTCCATTGTCATAAATTTAGGCCCAGCACCCAGGCAGAGCAGAGAGGTCCCGTAACAGACGATCTGGCTTCATGTCAGCAGAGAATCAGTCTGCATGTCATAGCAGAGAATGAGGCTTCACGTCACCCACCACTGCAACAGTCCATTGGCATATATTTAGGCCTAGCACACAGGCAGAGCAGAGAGGTCCCGTAACAGACAATCTGGCTTCATGACAGCAGAGAATCAGTCTGCATGTCATAGCAGAGAATGAGGCTTCACGTCACCCACCACTGCAACAGTCCATTGGCATATATTTAGGCCTAGCACACAGGCAGAGCAGAGAGGTCCCGTAACAGACAATCTGGCTTCATGTCAGCAGAGAATCAGTCTGCATGTCATAGCAGAGAATGAGGCTTCACGTCACCCACCACTGCAACAGTCCATTGGCATATATTTAGGCCTAGCACACAGGCAGAGCAGAGAGGTCCCGTAACAGACAATCTGGCTTCATGACAGCAGAGAATCAGTCTGCATGTCATAGCAGAGAATGAGGCTTCACGTCACCCACCACTGCAACAGTCCATTGGCATATATTTAGGCCTAGCACACAGGCAGAGCAGAGAGGTCCCGTAACAGACAATCTGGCTTCATGTCAGCAGAGAATCAGTCTGCATGTCATAGCAGAGAATGAGGCTTCACGTCACCCACCACTGCAACAGTCCATTGGCATATATTTAGGCCTAGCACACAGGCAGAGCAGAGAGGTCCCGTAACAGACAATCTGGCTTCATGTCAGCAGAGAATCAGTCTGCATGTCATAGCAGAGAATGAGGCTTCACGTCACCCACCACTGCAACAGTCCATTGGCATATATTTAGGCCTAGCACACAGGCAGAGCAGAGAGGTCCCGTAACAGACAATCTGGCTTCATGACAGCAGAGAATCAGTCTGCATGTCATAGCAGAGAATGAGGCTTCACGTCACCCACCACTGCAACAGTCCATTGGCATATATTTAGGCCTAGCACACAGGCAGAGCAGAGAGGTCCCGTAACAGACAATCTGGCTTCATGTCAGCAGAGAATCAGTCTGCATGTCATAGCAGAGAATGAGGCTTCACGTCACCCACCACTGCAACAGTCCATTGGCATATATTTAGGCCTAGCACACAGGCAGAGCAGAGAGGTCCCGTAACAGACGATCTGGCTTCATGTCAGCAGAGAATCAGTCTGCATGTCATAGCAGAGAATGAGGCTTCACGTCACCCACCACTGCAACAGTCCATTGGCATATATTTAGGCCTAGCACACAGGCAGAGCAGAGAGGTCCCGTAACAGACAATCTGGCTTCATGTCAGCAGAGAATCAGTCTGCATGTCATAGCAGAGAATGAGGCTTCACGTCACCCACCACTGCAACAGTCCATTGGCATATATTTAGGCCTAGCACACAGGCAGAGCAGAGAGGTCCCGTAACAGACGATCTGGCTTCATGTCAGCAGAGAATCAGTCTGCATGTCATAGCAGAGAATGAGGCTTCACGTCACCCACCACTGCAACAGTCCATTGGCATATATTTAGGCCCAGCACCCAGGCAGAGGAGAGAGGTCCCGTAACAGACAATCTGGCTTCATGTCAGCAGAGAATTAGTCTGCATGTCATAGCAGAGAATCAGGCTTCATGTCAGCCACCACTGCAACAGTCCATTGGCATATATTTAGGCCTAGCACACAGGCAGAGGAGAGGTTCATTCAACTTTGGGTAGCCTCGCAATATAATGGTAAAATGAAAATAAAAATAGGATTGAATGAGGAAGTGCCCTGGAGTCCAATAATATATGGTTATGGGGAGGTAGTTAATGTCTAATCTGGACAAGGGACGGACAGGTCCTGTGGGATCCATGCCTGGTTCATTTTTATGAACGTCAGCTTGTCCACATTGGCTGTAGACAGGCGGCTGCGTTTGTCTGAAATGACGCCCCCTGCCGTGCTGAATACACGTTCAGACAAAACGCTGGCTGCCGGGCAGGCCAGCACCTCCAAGGCATAAAAGGCTAGCTCTGGCCACGTGGACAATTTAGAGACCCAGAAGTTGAATGGGGCCGAACCATCAGTCAGTACGTGGAGGGGTGTGCACACGTACTGTTCCACCATGTTAGTGAAATGTTGCCTCCTGCTAACACGTTGCGTATCAGGTGGTGGTGCAGTTAGCTGTGGCGTGTTGACAAAAGTTTTCCACATCTCTGCCATGCTAACCCTGCCCTCAGAGGAGCTGGCCGTGACACAGCTGCCTTGGCGACCTCTTGCTCCTCCTCTGCCTTGGCCTTGGGCTTCCACTTGTTCCCCTGTGACATTTGGGAATGCTCTCAGTAGCGCGTCTACCAACGTGCGCTTGTACTCGCGCATCTTCCTATCACGCTCCAGTGCAGGAAGTAAGGTGGGCACATTGTCTTTGTAGCGTGGATCCAGCAGGGTGGCAACCCAGTAGTCCGCACAGGTTAAAATGTGGGCAACTCTGCTGTCGTTGCGCAGGCACTGCAGCATGTAGTCGCTCATGTGTGCCAGGCTGCCCAGGGGTAAGGACAAGCTGTCCTCTGTGGGAGGCGTATCGTCATCGTCCTGCCTTTCCCCCCAGCCACGCACCAGTGATGGACCCGAGCTGCGTTGGGTGCCACCCCGCTGTGACCATGCTTCATCCTCATCCTCCTCCACCTCCTCCTCATCCTCGTCCTCCAGTAGTGGGCCCTGGCTGGCCACATTTGTACCTGGCCTCTGCTGTTGCCAAAAACCTCCCTCTGAGTCACTTCGAAGAGACTGGCCTGAAAGTGCTAAAAATGACCCCTCTTCCTCCTCCTCCTCCTCCTCCTCCTGGGCCACCTCCTCTTCCATCATCGCCCTAAGTGTTTTCTCAAGGAGACATAGAAGTGGTATTGTAACGCTGATAACGGTGTCATCGCCACTGGCCATGTTGGTGGAGTACTCGAAACAGCGCAACAGGGCACACAGGTCTCGCATGGAGGCCCAGTCATTGGTGGTGAAGTGGTGCTGTTCTGTAGTGCGACTGACCCGTGCGTGCTGCAGCTGAAACTCCACTATGGCCTGCTGCTGCTCGCACAGTCTGTCCAGCATGTGCAAGGTGGAGTTCCACCTGGTGGGCACGTCGCATATGAGGCGGTGAGCGGGAAGGCCGAAGTTACGCTGTAGCGCAGACAGGCGAGCAGCAGCAGGATGTGAACGCCGGAAGCGCGAACAGACGGCCCGCACTTTATGCAGCAGCTCTGACATGTCGGGGTAGTTGTGAATGAACTTCTGCACCACCAAATTCAGCACATGCGCCAAGCAAGGGATGTGCGTCAAATTGGCTAGTCCCAGAGCTGCAACGAGATTTCGCCCATTATCACACACCACCAGGCCGGGCTTGAGGCTCACCGGCAGCAACCACTCGTCGGTCTGTTGTTCAATACCCCGCCACAACTCCTGTGCGGTGTGGGGCCTGTCCCCCAAACATATGAGTTTCAGAATGGCCTGCTGACGTTTACCCCGGGCTGTGCTGAAGTTGGTGGTGAAGGTGTGTGGCTGACTGGATGAGCAGGTGGAAGAAGAGGAGGAGGAAGCCGAGAAGGAGGAGGTGGCAACAGGAGGCAAAGAATGTTGCCCTGCGATCCTTGGCGGCGGAAGGACGTGCGCCAAACAGCTCTCCGCCTGGGGCCCAGCTGCCACTACATTTACCCAGTGTGCAGTTAGGGAGATATAGCGTCCCTGGCCGTGCTTACTGGTCCACGTATCTGTGGTTAGGTGGACCTTGCTACAGATGGCGTTGCGCAGTGCACACTTGATTTTATCGGATACTTGGTTGTGCAGGGAAGGCACGGCTCTCTTGGAGAAGTAGTGCCGGCTGGGAACAACATACTGTGGGACAGCAAGCGAAATGAGCTGTTTGAAGCTGTCTGTGTCCACCAGCCTAAATGACAGCATTTCATAGGCCAGTAGTTTAGAAATGCTGGCATTCAGGGCCAGGGATCGAGGGTGGCTAGGTGGGAATTTACGCTTTCTATCAAATGTTTGTGAGATGGAGAGCTGAACGCTGGCGTGTGACATGGTTGAGACGCTTGGTGACGGAGGTGGTGGTGGTGGTGTTGGTGGTACATCCCCTGTTTGCTGGGCGGCAGGTGCCAACGTTCCTCCAGAGGCGGAGGAAGAGGCCGAGGCGGCAGCAGCAGAATAGGCCGAGGCGGCAGCAGCAGAAGAGGTAGCAGGGGGAGCCTGAGTGACTTCCTTGGTTTTAAGGTGTTTACTCCACTGCAGTTCATGCTTTGCATGCAGGTGCCTGGTCATGCAGGTTGTGCTCAGGTTCAGAACGTTAATGCCTCGCTTCAGGCTTTGATGGCACAGCGTGCAAACCACTCGGGTCTTGTCGTCAGCACATTGTTTGAAGAAGTGCCATGCCAGGGAACTCCTTGAAGCTGCCTTTGGGGTGCTCGGTCCCAGATGGCGGCGGTCAGTAGCAGGCGGAGTCTCTTGGCGGCGGGTGTTCTGCTTTTGCCCACTGCTCCCTCTTTTGCTACGCTGTTGGCTCGGTCTCACCACTGCCTCTTCCTCCGAACTGTGAAAGTCAGTGGCACGACCTTCATTCCATGTGGGGTCTAGGACCTCATCGTCCCCTGCATCGTCTTCCACCCAGTCTTGATCCCTGACCTCCTGTTCAGTCTGCACACTGCAGAAAGACGCAGCAGTTGGCACCTGTGTTTCGTCATCATCAGAGACATGCTGAGGTGGTATTCCCATGTCCTCATCATCAGGAAACATAAGTGGTTGTGCGTCAGTGCATTCTATGTCTTTCACCGCTGGGGAAGGGCTAGGTGGATGCCCTTGGGAAACCCTGCCAGCGGAGTCTTCAAACAGCATAAGAGACTGCTGCATAACTTGAGGCTGAGACAGTTTCCCTGGTATGCATGGGGGTGATGTGACAGACTGATGGGGTTGGTTTTCAGGCGCCATCTGTGCGCTTTCTGCAGAAGACTGGGTGGGAGATAATGTGAACGTGCTGGATCCACTGTCGGCCACCCAATTGACTAATGCCTGTACCTGCTCAGGCCTTACCATCCTTAGAACGGCATTGGGCCCCACCATATATCGCTGTAAATTCTGGCGGCTAATGGGACCTGAGGTAGTTGGTACACTAGGACGTGTGGATGTGGCAGAACGGCCACGTCCTCTCCCAGCACCAGAGGGTCCACTAACACCACCACGACCATGTCCACGTCCGCGTCCCTTACTAGATGTTTTTCTCATTGTTATGGTTCACCACAACAACAAATATATTATTTGGCCCAATGTATTGTATTCAAATTCAGCGGGATATAAATTTGAGGCCTAGTATTTAGGCGCTGGGTGACCGGTATGGATTTAGTGACAGAATTAGACTTGGAAATGCACAGAAGCGTGTGTGTGTGAAGTTATTCTGAATGACCCAATGTGCACCTTGAATATTATATACCCTTTTAGGGATAGATTTCAAATAGCTCTGATATAGCAGAAACCACTAAATTATGAAATTGTTAAATTGGGAATTGTATTTAAACCCAGAAAAAAAAATGTGCTTTGACGGACACTAAATAACTTTCCCAGCCACAACAGGACAGCGTTAACGAGAGATTTAGCAGGATATAAATTTGAGGCCTAGTATTTAGGCGCTGGGTGACAGGTATGGGTTTAGTGACAGAATTAGACTTGGAAATACACAGTAGCGGGTGTGTGTGAAGTTATTCTGAATGACCCAATGTGCACCTTGAATATTATATACCCTTTTAGGGATAGATTTCAAATAGCTCTGATATAGCAGAAACCACTAAATTATGAAATTGCTAAATTGGGAATTGTATTTCAACCCAGAACAAAAAATGTGCTTTGACGGACACTAAATAACTTTCCCAGCCACAACAGGACAGCGTTAACGAGAGATTTAGCAGGATATAAATTTGAGGCCTAGTATTTAGGCGCTGGGTGACAGGTATGGGTTTAGTGACAGAATTAGACTTGGAAATACACAGTAGCGGGTGTGTGTGAAGTTATTCTGAATGACCCAATGTGCACCTTGAATATTATATACCCTTTTAGGGATAGATTTCAAATAGCTCTGATATAGCAGAAACCACTAAATTATGAAATTGCTAAATTGGGAATTGTATTTCAACCCAGAACAAAAAATGTGCTTTGACGGACACTAAATAACTTTCCCAGCCACAACAGGACAGCGTTAACGAGAGATTTAGCAGGATATAAATTTGAGGCCTAGTATTTAGGCGCTGGGTGACAGGTATGGGTTTAGTGACAGAATTAGACTTGGAAATACACAGTAGCGGGTGTGTGTGAAGTTATTCTGAATGACCCAATGTGCACCTTGAATATTATATACCCTTTTAGGGATAGATTTCAAATAGCTCTGATATAGCAGAAACCACTAAATTATGAAATTGTTAAATTGGGAATTGTATTTAAACCCAGAACAAAAAATGTGCTTTGACGGACACTAAATAACTTTCCCAGCCACAACAGGACAGCGTTAACGAGAGATTTAGCAGGATATAAATTTGAGGCCTAGTATTTAGGCGCTGGGTGACAGGTATGGGTTTAGTGACAGAATTAGACTTGGAAATACACAGTAGCGGGTGTGTGTGAAGTTATTCTGAATGACCCAATGTGCACCTTGAATATTATATACCCTTTTAGGGATAGATTTCAAATAGCTCTGATATAGCAGAAACCACTAAATTATGAAATTGCTAAATTGGGAATTGTATTTCAACCCAGAACAAAAAATGTGCTTTGACGGACACTAAATAACTTTCCCAGCCACAACAGGACAGCGTTAACGAGAGATTTAGCAGGATATAAATTTGAGGCCTAGTATTTAGGCGCTGGGTGACAGGTATGGGTTTAGTGACAGAATTAGACTTGGAAATACACAGTAGCGGGTGTGTGTGAAGTTATTCTGAATGACCCAATGTGCACCTTAAATATTATATACCCTTTTAGGGATAGATTTCAAATAGCTCTGATATAGCAGAAAACACTAAATTATGAAATTGCTAAATTGGGAATTGTATTTCAACCCAGAACAAAAAATGTGCTTTGACGGACACTAAATAACTTTCCCAGCCACAACAGGACAGCGTTAACGAGAGATTTAGCAGGATATAAATTTGAGGCCTAGTATTTAGGCGCTGGGTGACAGGTATGGGTTTAGTGACAGAATTAGACTTAGAAATACACAGTAGCGGGTGTGTGTGAAGTTATTCTGAATGACCCAATGTGCACCTTGAATATTATATACCCTTTTAGGGATAGATTTCAAATAGCTCTGATATAGCAGAAACCACTAAATTATGAAATTGCTAAATTGGGAATTGTATTTCAACCCAGAACAAAAAATGTGCTTTGACGGACACTAAATAACTTTCCCAGCCACAACAGGACAGCGGTAACGAGAGATTTAGCAGGATATAAATTTGAGGCCTAGTATTTAGGCGCTGGGTGACAGGTATGGGTTTAGTGACAGAATTAGACTTGGAAATACACAGTAGCGGGTGTGTGTGAAGTTATTCTGAATGACCCAATGTGCACCTTGAATATTATATACCCTTTTAGGGATAGATTTCAAATAGCTCTGATATAGCAGGAACCACTAAATTATGAAATTGCTAAATTGGGAATTGTACTTCAACCCAGAACAAAAAATGTGCTTTGACGGACACTAAATAACTTTCCCAGCCACAACAGGACAGCGGTAACGAGAGATTTAGCGGGATATAAATTTGAGGCCTAGTATTTAGGCGCTGGGTGACCGGTATGGATTTAGTGACAGAATTAGACTGGGATATGGCCAAAAAATAACCACACTATTGCTGGTTAAATGCACTTGGTGACGGGCGCAGCTTGCCCCTGATTTAGTATATGGCCAAAAAATGAACAGACTATTGCTGGTTAAATGCACTTGGTGTCACAGCTTGACGCACCACACTACTGAGGGTTAAATGCACTTGGTGACGGGCGCAGCTTGCCCCTGATGTAGTATATGGCCAAAAAATGAACAGACTATTGCTGGTTAAATGCACTTGGTGTGACAGCTTCACCCTGATGTAGGCTTTAGCCAAAAAACAACCACACCATTGAGGGTTAAATGCACTTGGTGACAGGCGCAGCTTGCCCCTGATTTAGTATATGGCCAAAAAAATGAACAGACTATTGCTGGTTAAATGCACTTGGTGTGACAGCTTCACCCTGATGTAGGCTTTAGCCAAAAAACAACCACACCATTGAGGGTTAAATGCACTTGGTCGCAGCTTGGATGCACTTGGTCGCAGCACCGCACAAGACACAAAATGGCCGCCGATCACCCCAGAAAAAAGTGACTGACAAACGGTCTGGGCAGCCTAAAAACAGTGAGTGAGCATTTGAATTTCAGCAGCTCAATGATGCACAGCTGCAGATCGATCGATTAATCAAGTGAAGTCCTTTGGAGGAGTTAATCTGCCTAATCTCGCCCTACTGTCGCATCCGCAACCTCTCCCTACGCTAATCAGAGCAGAGTGACGGGCGGCGCTATGTGACTCCAGCTTAAATAGAGGCTGGGTCACATGGTGCTCTGGCCAATCACAGCCATGCCAATAGTAGGCATGGCTGTGACGGCCTCTTGGGGCAAGTAGTATGACGCTTGTTGATTGGCTGCTTTGCAGCCTTTCAAAAAGCGCCAAGAAAGCGTCACAAAAGCGCCAAGAAAGCGACGAACACCGAACCCGAACCCGGACTTTTACGAAAATGTCCGGGTTCGGGTCCGTGTCACGGACACCCCAAAATTCGGTACGAACCCGAACTATACAGTTCGAGTTCGCTCATCCCTACCTACCAACTCACAGTATTATTTCACTACCACAGCAGACTCCCTATGTGTGTTACTGCAAGGCACAGTGTTCTACACCACTATAAAGGCTCTCTGCAGTCATAAAATTGCATTTTTTTAACGAAATTCACCGCAAATTTATTTGGATCAAACCGAATTTCTTTAAAAAAATCAGGGGAACTGGCAAATCGAATTTTTGAAAAATTAAATCATCTCTAGTTATCACCAAGCACTCATAAATGAAATGCCCAGAGAACCCCTTTAAAGCGCTTTCGCTTTGGATAGAATCAATTTATACCCGACTCGACTTTTTCGCCCGTTTTGGATAAATGTTATGTCAGTTTCAGTTGAGTGTGTTCACTCCAGGACATCAGATGTAATGATATGTGCTGACATAATGCCGTTAATTACAATTCAGTACATCTGAATTCAGACAGGCACACAGCATTGTATATCATTATAATTGGTGTTGAGTGAATCAAAGCTGAAGAAGTGGAATTCGATCCGAATTTTTTTTTTTATTCGCGCCGAAGACTAATTTACTGGCACTTCCTGGTAATAAATAAATTTTTTCCTAAAATGGAAGCTACGTGTGTTACAAAGTCAAAGTAAAAAGCCAGAGAAAACAAGATCACCCACATTGCCATGCAGACAGCCAATCAGCAGCTAGTCAGCCCCTGTGAGGTCACAGCCCTATAATGCGCAGTCTCTGCCATTTCACTGTTAACTGAGTATAGGGAGAGACGTGAAAAGCACAGTGATTAAGAAAGCCTTTAATTGTAAAATATTGGATAGGAAGAGTTGAGGGACAGTGTAGGGAGATTGTAGGGAGACTTTTGACACAGTATAGCAAGAGCATCGGGAAAGTGCAGAGAGTAATTGAACAGTGCCCCCTTAGTTAATAGTAGGGCTGAGCAGACCCATGGATGTTCAGGTTCACCGGGTTTGGCCGAACTTCCGGTCAAAGTTCGGGTTCGGGACCCGAACTTGACCCGAACTCGAACCCGAATCCCATTGAAGTCAATGAGCACTTGAACTTTGGTGCACTAAAATGGCTATAAAATAGTCATAGTAAGGGCTAGAGGGCTGCAAAAGGAAGTAAAATGGGTTGTAAGAGCAGGACAGTTGCCCTGCAAACAAATGTGGATAGAAAAATGAATTAAAATAATATAGAATAGAAACATGGTGGCTGTGTAGGTGGAAGCGGCGGTGGAGGAGGTAGCCAACACTGTTTTTGTTGTTTTTTTCAAAACACTGGGAAATAGAAAAGAGAATGCAAAGAGAAAGCGCGCTGGAGTATAACAATGGCTGGGTGCGGCCGGTATACTTGTCTACTCAGCACAAGGTACAGACAAGTTCTGTGGGATCCATGCCTGTTTGTTTTTTTAATGAACGTGAGCTTGTCCACGTTGGCTGTCGACAGGCGGCTGCGGTTGTGTCTGATCACCCTCCCCCCGCCGTGCTAAACACACGTTCAGACAATACACTTTCTGCAGGGCAGACCAGCACCTCCAAGTAAAGTGCAAGCTCAGGCCATGTGCCCAATTTGGAGACCCAGAAGTTGAATTAAGTAGACCCATCAGTCAGTACATGTAGGCATATGCACATGTACTGTTCCACCATGTTGCCGAAATGCTGCCTCCTGCGATGTTCCGAATCAGCTGGTGGTGCTGGTTGTTGTGGTGTGCTAACAAAGCTTTTCCACATTTAGGCCATGCTAACCCTCCCTTCTGAGGTGCTTGCAGTGCCCCAGCTGTGTTGGCGGGCGACTTCTGCCTCCTCCTCCTCAGCCTTCGCCTTGTGCTTCCACTGAGCCCCCGCTGTCAGGTGTGAATGCTATCATCAGCGCGTCTACCAGCATGCGCTTGAACTCGCGCATCTTCTGATCACACCCCAGTGATGGAATATAGGACAGCACATTGTCCTTGTAGCAGGGATCCAGTAGGGTGTCCACCCAGTAATCAGCACTGGTTAGAATGTGGGCAACTGGGCGGTCATTGCGCAGGCACTGCAGCATGTGTAATACCCCAGAGTGGCATTACCACCTCTTTTGCACCCCCACTATCTCCTATGGTTGATCTAATGTCATCCTGTGTCATCTTGTGCATATATTGCCATGTCCTGCATAATGTCTATTCCTATTTCCTTGGGGTTATTTCCCAAACAGATGAGTTTAAAAAAGGCCTGCTGTCGTTTCCCTCTGGCTGTGCTGACGTGGTACAGGTGTTACGCTGACCGGATGAGGAGTAGTAGTAGAAGGAGGCAACAAGAAATGTCCTGCAATCCTCGCTGGCGGAAGGACATGCGGCAAACTGCTATCCGCCTCAGGCCCAGCCACCACTGCATTTAACCAGTGTGCAGTTAGGGAGATATAATGTCCCATAACTACATATTGGTAGTTATATGGACCTTGCCACAGATGGTGTTGCGCAGTGCACACCTGATTTTGTCCGCCACTTGGTTGTGCAGGGCAGGGATGGCTCGCCTGGAAAAGTAGGGGCGGCTGGGAACCACGTACTGTGGGACAGCCACCGCCATAAGGTTTTTAAAAGTTCTGTCTCCACCAGACGGAATGACAGCATTTCAGAGGCCAGAAATTTTTTAATTCAGGCATTTAGGGCAAGGGATCACGGGTGGATAGGGAGGTACTTCCTTCTTTCTCTCCAGTGTTTGGGGGATGGACAGCTGAACACTTCCATGGGACAGTGTGTACATGTTGAGTGACGTGGTGGTGTTGCTGCCACATCCTCTGTTTGCGGAGTGGCAGGTGCCACTGTCACTCAGAGGGGGAGGAAGAAGCTGAGACTGCAGCAGAAGAGGGAGCAAGAGGAACCTGAGATCTTTTGTGTTTTTTTAGGTGTGTACTCCACTGCAGCTCTTGCTTTGCTTTTAGATGTCTGGTCATGCAGGTGGTGCTCAGGTTTAGAACAATTATGCCTTGATTCAGGCTCTGATTGCACAGCGTGGAGACCACTTGCGTCTTGTCGTCAGCACATTGTCTGAAGAACTGCGATGCGAGTGAACTTCTTGGAGCTGTCTTTGGTGTGCTCAGTCCCTGGGTGCGGTGGGCAGTATCAGGCATACTGGCTACGGGATGGTCACTCTGCTTTTGCATCCTGCTCCCACCTTTGCTGTGCGGCTGGCGCTGTGTGACCACCACCTCTTCCTCTGAACTGCACACGTCAGTCGCATGACCTTGATTCCATGTGGGATCTAGGACCTCATCATCCTCCACATCATCATCGACCCACTCTTTACCCCTGCCCTCCTTGCAGGTCTGCACACGGCAGAAAGCCGCAGCAGTTGGCACCTATGTTTCTTCATCATCATCAGAGATGTGCTGGTTGGGCATCAGTGCACTCAATCTCTTCCACTTCTGGGGCAGGCCTAGATGGATGGCCCACGGAAATCCCACCAGCAGAGTCATCAAAAAGCAGAAGAGACTGCTGCATGACTTGGGGCTCAGACTGCTTGGCTGATTTACAAGAGGGTGAGGTGAAATACGGATGCCTATGGGTTGCAGGTGCCAACTCTGCTGTTTCAGCAGGGGACAGGTTAGGAGACAATGTGAAGAAACTGGAGGCACTGTCAGCCATCCAATCTACTACCGCCTCTACTTGTTCTGGCCTCACCATTCGTACACCGGTATTCAGACCTTCAAAATGAAGCTGACGTCCTGTCGCCTATATACACCTGAGGAAGATGTTTTATTTGGGCGTGTAGCTGGCACAGATCGACCAGGTCCTCTCCCTGCAACAGGAGCTCCATCAGCACCAGCAACACCACGACCAGGGCCACATTCCTTATTTGATGCTCTCCTCATTCTTTGAGGTCACCCACCGAACTAACAGACAGATTAACTATATTAATTTCCATGTCATGTATTAAGTGAAGGTGTACCTCACACCAAAAATTGGAATATGTCACACACCGAGCTAACAGATTGTAGACAGGTGGGCGTATGTATATGGATATATATGTATCTGCCCCTTGTTTGATATGTGTATATATGTATATATATGGGCCCCTTTATATGGCCAATAGGGATATATATTTCCTGTATGGCCATGTATATATTGGCCCTGTATGGCAAGTGGGGACATATGTATGTCCCCTGTATGTGATAGCCCAGGTATATGTGAGTATGTGTGTATACATAGATATGTGTGTATGTATTTGCACACATGTCTATGTATATACACTTATGTCAGCATGACAGTATGTATGTGGGCTTATTGCTGCCCATTAATACCCCCGGTTTTGTATGTATGTATGTGTATATGTTTATAGATGTGCCCCAAGCATCTGTGGATATATGTATGTATATATATATATATATCTATGTATATATATATATATATATATATATATATATATATATAGAGGGAAGTGGTATAATTGTGCATATGTGTGTATATATACAGTACAGACCAAAAGTTTGGACACACCTTCTCATTCAAAGAGTTTTCTTTATTTTCATGACTATGATAATTGTAGATTCACACTGAAGGCATCAAAACTATGAATTAACACATGTGGAATTATATACATAACAAACAAGTGTGAAACAACTGAAAATATGTAATATTCTAGGTTCTTCAAAGTAGCCACCTTTTGCTTTGATTACTGCTTTGCATACTCTCGGCATTCTCTTGATGAGCTTCAAGAGGTAGTCACCTGAAATGGTCTTCCAACAGTCTTTAAGGAGTTCCCAGAGATGCTTAGCACTTGTTGGCCCTTTTGCCTTAACTCTTTGAATGAGAAGGTGTGTCCAAACTTTTGGTCTGTACTGTATATATATATATATATATATATATATATATATGAAAAATGGTTAGGGGACTAAATATACAATGAAAAATCACTAAAATAAAATGGCCTAAATAGGAGGAAATGCTCAAAAACCCCAAACACTGTAGAGTGTTTATAACCAGGGGGAGCAATTCCTCTGCATGTGATCCATTGCTAGGGGCAATCCCCAGCAAAAATGCATACAATGGAGGATGTCGGCAGCGGACCACATGCACCACAATGGCATCCTACACAATATGGAGTAGTGTGTGGATGAAAATATAAAAATACATAAATCACTGCAAAAGGTGCACCACAATGATATGCAACTGACAATACTGGCTAATCCTTCAGGCTTATCCAATGTATTCCAGTCAGGAGCACAACGGAACCCTTTTGTACCACCGTCAAGGTATCTCAGTGTGGCATGGATCCTACCACTAGACTACCTATGGTGTGTGTTTGTAAAAAAAAAGAGAGCAAGGATTTGACAAGGTAAAAAAATCTCATTTTATTTAATATAAATCACACGATCATTACAGGTGAGACTCAACAGGGGGAGAACATGGAGACTGGGCCACAAAAGGGCTCTACAATGTGGAGAATCACAATGGGGAATAATGTGACCATATACAGCAGGTAACAGACAATTGACAGAAGCTGTGAATATTGGAGTAGTTGTGGGTGCAATTGCTGTTCCCTAGTATTGAACAACTACTTAGCTCTTATTCACAGCGTCCAAACAATGGATGCTGTAGGGTATACATGGACAGTGCAATTCTACTCATAATGATGGCATATAACAATAACTGCAAGCCACTAGTCCCACCCTAATCCAGATACCATGTTACCTACCCATGTTGCTGCTGAAAAATGGTGACACAGTTCCCCCACTGCTTCAACCTCGACACGTACCTCCTGACGAAGCCTACGTGGCGAAACACGTGCCGAGGTTGAAGCAGTGGGGGAACTGTGTCACCATTTTTTAGCAGCAACATGGGTAGGTAACATGGTATCTGGATTAGGGTGGGACTAGTGGCTTGCAGTTATTGTTATATGCCATCATTATGAGTAGTATTGCACTGTCCATGTATACCCTACAGCATCCATTGTTTGGACGCTGTGAATAAGAGTCAGGTAGTTGTTCAATACTAGGGAACAGCAATTGCACCCGCAACTACTCCAATATTCACAGCTTCTGTCAAATGTCTGTTACCTGCTGTATATGGTCACATTATCCAACATTGTGATTCTCCACATTGTAGAGCCCGTTTGTGGCCAAATCTCCATGTTCTCCCCCTTTTGAGTCTCACCTGTAATGATCGTGTGATTTATATTGAATAAAATGAGATTTTTTTACCTTGTCAAATCCTTGATCTCTTTTTTTTGTACAAGTTGTAGTAGGTTGGGGAGTGAGGTTCGGTTTTTGGGTTATTGTAGGCTCTACCTATGGTGTGTGAACACGGTCCAAAAGGTGCTAAGATCCAACTCACAGACAAGCTAAATATACAATGCCCATTTTCTGTATCAATAGAGGACCACAAATTGTCTAATAGTTTATATGATATATAGTAAAACTGAAATCAAGGAGTTAAAAGATGTCCTAAAAATAACAAAGATATTTAAGTTACTTCACTTTAAGGCCCCTTTAAACTGGCCAAGCATTGGTCAGATAATCTCTAACAAGAGTTTGTAGGAATGCTCATTAGTGATAATCTTCTGGTGTAAGTATGCCACAGTTTACCTGATGAACAAGCAAAACGCTTGTTCATCAGGTAATATGATTGTTTTGGGCAGTCATCTAAAATTGTCATTTGCCGACAGCAGATTGTGCCGTGTAAACAGCATCTGCTGCTGGCAAACAATTATTCTGTATGGGGATAAGTGATGGCATTAGCGGTCGCTCCTCTCCATAATGTGGAGATCGTATGTTAGTGTAGCGGTCTACTTCACTGATGAGCAGATTCTTTCTGGGAAGTGTGCAAACTATTCACAATTACTATAATTCATTTTCATCTAATGATTCAATCCACCAGACTTGATCTGGATAGTCCTTTTGGTATTTGAATGTAGGAAATCTGGACAAGTTAATTAAACATAAATGGCTTATAATGAAACCTTCAAATACAATATTGTAATGGATACAACTGTATAGCTGTGAGTTGATCTTACAACCTTATTGCATCACTCACATAGAAAATGACAACCATTCAATTTAATGGTATTTCTTTTTTTCTACCACGTGATAACACATACTCCATACTCCTAACACATTAGGTTTTGCAAAAACAAATAAACACATAACATTATTATGTGTCTATTATTATTACTATTATTATTAGTAGCCTTGATGAAACTGAGTGATCTAAATCATTATTTTCAATTTGTGTTGAGTTGACCTTGTCTACTGTGGCTTTTGAAGTATTGAGAATGACCTTTGAATATGCTAACCTGAATCTTTTCTCTGCAGCTTAAAGGATTCCCACAAAGTGTGCATAAAGCATCAAATGCCACAAATTGATTTCTGCCATAGACTTATTAAAAATCCAGCTTCTGGAATGTGCAGCAATCAATATGTCTCCTAGGAAGAATGCACCCAACAGAGATAATACTGTAATTGTCTAAGCTCTATTGAATTGTTAATTTCAAAATCTTTTCCGATGCACGCCCAATTAAAACACTCTCATGGACTTCATATGAAAAAGAAAAGAGATGAGCAAATATTCACTCCCAGGTTTCCTATTCATACTATTATTATACCAAGTTTATTCCAGTAGGTTGTTATACTTGATCAGTCATTTAAGGGGTGTCACAGCATTGGCTGTGAGCCGCCACTGCTCTGCTTACTTAGCCTGGTGCCTGGACTTGCCTCCCTCTGGCTCTGTGCACCTGATCTGCTTTGTCTCTCCAGAGAGGCTGCTGCCTCTGGTGAGCACCGCGGCTTCTTCAAACAGCTAATCGTCAGGTATCCTGGGAATCGGGATCAATCAGATACTGATGACCTATCCTGAGCACCACATTTACATCCATTTAATGATCAAAAATGGTCAGCAGATCATTTCTCAAGCATGCTAGACATACCTTTATATTGTTTCTGTCTGTCCGGATTGTCCTGGAAAAGCAGTTTTATTCGTATGGAAAATGGCTCTAAAGGGGGCAGGCTTTAGTTTTCAAAGTGCCAAAGCCCGCTGCCCGTCCACATACTGTGTACCTCCACTAAGTTGCAAAGGTTTCCTCCCCTCTCTATCTGATGCAGTGCCTCCCCACTGCTTGCTCGTCCTGTAAGCTGTGCCTGGCATCCTCCTCTTTTCCCCTGACATCCGGGAGATGCCTCGGCAAATCTTGTGCAAGTGGCATGGGCAGCGCTTCCGGCGCACACGCTAAGCAATTCTATGAGGTAATTGGCCACTAGGGGGAATGTTCTATGCAGGCACTGGAAGAGCAGCACACACTGCCTGCATGAAGCCCACATGGACAGCAGGAGAATTTTAAACAGCATCAGAGTATGGAAGCAAAGCAGGCACCACCACACCATGTCACCAGTGCTCACTAACCAAACAGAATTATACTTTTATTTAGGGTACTTTCACACTTGCGGCAGGACGGCTCCAACAGGCTGTTCACCATGAAGGAAAGCCGCTGGACTAAAAAGCCTGACATGCAGTAATTTTAGTCCGGCGGCCTTTCGCCGTGCACCGCCATGCTACACCGGAGCTCCGCCCCGTCCCCATTATAGTCAATGGGGACGGAGCGGCAGTCCGGCGGCATGGCGAAATAGGCGCAGGACGGATCCGACATGGTGAACAGCCTGTAGGATCTGTTCTGCCGCAAGTGTGAAAGTAGCCTAAAATTGTTGCTGTTATATATTCATTATTGGTGGCATTTCTTGTTATGGTTAGCACTGCATGGGCTGTTTCCTTGGATATGATCATTTAGAAATTTTATCTGGCAACATTGGAATTAATAATTCTTGCTTTAGCAGTCTAAGGGTACTTTCACACATGCGTTTTTATTTTCCAGTATTGGGTTCCGTCCTAGGGGCTCAATACCGGAAAAAAAACTGATCACTTTTATCCTAATGCATTCTGAATGGAGAGCAATCCGTTCAGTATGCATCAGGATGTCTTCAATTCAATAACTGTATGTTTTTTGTACGGAGAAAATACCGCAGCATGTTGCAGTATTTTCTCCATCCAAATATCCGGAACACTTGCCAGAATGAAGTATTCAGCATTATTTAACATTGAAATGCATTAATGCTGGATCCGGCCCTAAGTGTTCCTGAAAAACGGATCCAGTTTTCCAGGTGACAAGGGGAGAGACGGATCTGGTATTGCAATACATTTGTGAGACGGATCCGCATCCAGATCCGTCTACAAATGGTATCCGCTTGCATACAGATTGCCGGATCCGGCAGGCAGTTCCGGCGACGCTAGTGTGAAAGTACCTAAGGGCTCATGCATGAGGCCTACGAGTACCAGGATGTCATGTGCTTTAAAGGGGTTGTCCGGGTTCAGAGCTGAACCCAGACATACCCTTATTTTCACCCAGGCAGCCCCCCTGAGACTAACATTGGAGGCATATTATGCTCTGTTGTGCTCCCTTGCCCTGCGCTAAATCGTGCATGGCGAGTGATCTTTTATGTACAATAACACACTTCCGCCCGGCAATGTGCTCGGTGACGTCACCGGCTCTGATGGGCAGGCTTTAGCGCTGCCCTAGCCGTTTTAAATTCTAAAATTGTTTCTACATTCGCTATTTAGTTTTGTGGAACACCTAAAGGGTTAACAAAGTTTGTAAAGTCACTTTTGAATACCTTGAGGGGTATAGTTTCTTAGATGGGGTCACTTTTTGGGAGTTTCAAGTCTAGGCTACAGCAGGTGGGCTTCTAATGGGACATGGTGTAAATAAACCAGTCCATCAAAATCTTCCTTCCAGAAACGATATGGAGTTCCCTTCGTTCTATGCCCTGCCGTGTGGCTATATAGCCATTTATGACCACATATGGGGCGTTTCTGCAAACTACAGAATAAGGGCAATAAATATTTCATTTTGCTTGGCTGTTAACCCTTGCTTTATTACCGGAAAAAAAGGATTCAAATGGAAATTTAGCCCAAAAATTAGTGTTTTTATTTTATATTTTTAACGCTATTCATCCGAGGGGTTTGGTCAAATGTTATTTTTATAAGGCAGATTCTTACGGATGCGGCGATACCTAATATGTCTACATTTTAAAATGTATTTAGATTTTACACTATATTATCGTTTTAGGAACCCAAAAATTATTTTAGTATCTCCATAGCCTGGCAGCTGCAGTTTTTTTTTTTTTAGGCGACTATCTAATGTAGGGGCTAATTTTTTGCAGAATGAGATGTTTTATTGGCACTAATTGGGGGTGCATATGACATTTTGATCGCTCGCTATTACACTTTTTGTGATGTTAGGTGACAAAAAATTGCTTTTTTTTTAAGTTTTTTTTTTTTTTTTAACGCTGTTCATCCAGGGGGGTTGGGTTAAATGTTATTTTTATAAAGAAGATTTTTACGGATGCGGTGATGATCAATATGTATTTCTCAGGCATCCTCAAACTGCGGCCCTCCAGATGTTGTAAAACTACAATTCCCACCATGTCCTGCTGATGGCTGTAGGTTGTCTGGGCATGCTGGGAGTTATAGTTTTACAACATTTAGAGGGCCGCAGTTTAAGGATGCCTACACTAAAACTAATATTTTTGGGAAAAAATAAAAAATTGTTTCCGTGTCTCCAAAGTCTGAGAGCCATAGTTTTTTATGTTCTCTAGGGGACTGTTGGGGATTATAAAAATGTAGTACTCCATGGAAGTGTGATACTCCCTGAAGCAATCGATAACGCAAAGGCCCGGATGATCAGGGCACGTGTCGCACTGAGTGGTGGTGTCCTTCCGTATCCCCCTCCTGCGACACGCTCTGCACTTTTTTGGGGTTCGTCCCTTCTTTCCAGTATGGGGGACCACACCTGGAAAATGTTGGCCAGGGACGATCCGGGCGCCTCCAGTTCCCGAGGTACTCCGGCCTGCTCTTTCCCGGTCCGAAAAGATCAGGTCCTTGAGGACTGCCTCATAGAATTGGAGAAATGTCCTTGTGCTGCCAACACTTAGGCATAGTACAAAAGAGTTGTACATGGCAACCTGCACCAAGTAGACTGCAACTTTTTTGTACCATGCCCAGGTTTTGCGCATTGCATTATATGGCTTAAGGACTTGATCAGAGAGATCAAGTTCTCCCATATACCGATTGTAGTCGACGATACAATTGGGCTTGAGGACCGTTGCCGTGGTACCCCGCACAGAGACGGGGGTGGTGCTGTTACCGTGGATTGTGGACAGTATAAGGACATCCCTCTTGTCCTTATACTTGACCAGCAACAGGTTTCCACTGGTAAGAGCACGGGTCTCACCCCTGGGGATAGGTACCTGGAGGGGGTAGGTAGGGAGGCCGCGTTGATTTTTCCGCACAGTCCCACAAGCGAACGTGGATCTGGCGGCAAGGGACCTGAACAAGGGAATGCTAGTATAAAAGTTATCCACGTAATTAAAAATGGAGAAGTGTTAGAAAAAAAAAAAGTTCAAACTTGCTGATCAGCGGTACAACGCTGCTCAGCGGTGGGGCGGGTGATGCGTTAACAGTGGCCGGACGCTAAGAGTGCCGGCCAGTCAGCGCACGCAAAAAAAAAAAGTGGTGGTGGGGGGGCTAGTGGCAGGGGGGGTCTAGGGTCTCAATGCTGAAAAAAAAAGTTTAGATAAAAGTGATTTTTTGCTGAACAGAAAGAGGAGGGGAGAGAGGAGCGCTAGAAGTTTGAATCTCGCGCCTCTCTCCCTGCACCAATCAGCACCCTGGACAGCAGGCATCAGCAGGCATCAGCACCCTGGACAGCAGGCATCAGCACCACCCAAATGTTCGTACTGTAATTGGTGGTGTGTAATCTTTTTCCGGTTTCACTGGAGACCCGAATGGACCAGAAACGCAGCAAACCGCAGGTCTGAATTGACCTGTGGTTTTCTGCGATCACCGATGTGGGGTGGTCACAGGACCCCCCTGGGCATTTGCGGGGCCACGGAATGGAGCAATGGATGCGAACAGCACACGGAGTGCTGTCCGCATCTTTTGCGGCCCCATTGAAGTGAATGGGTCCGCACCAGAGCCGCAAAAACTGCTAAGAACTGGTTGTGTGCATGAGGCTTTAATCTGTCTGTTAGTTCAGTGGGTAACCTCAAAGAATGAGGAGAATGTCAAATAAGGGACGTGGCACTGGTCGTGGTGCTGCTGGTGTTCGTGGAGCTCCTGTTGAACGTGGTCGATCAGTGCCAGCTATACGCCCAAATAAAACACCTTTCTCAGGTGCACGTAGGTGACAGAACGTTCAGCATTATTTTGTAGGCCCGAATACCGATGTACGAATGGTGAGGCCAGAACAAGTAGATGCGGTAGTAGATTGGGTGGCTGACAGTGCCTCCAGTTCCTTCACATTGTCTCCCACCCAGTCCCCTGCTGAAAGCATAGAGTTGGCACCTGCAGCACATGGGCATCTGTCTTTAACCTCACCCCCTTGCAAATCAGCCAAGCAGTTTGAGCCCCAAGTCATGCAGCAGTCTCGTATGCTTTTTGATGACTCTGCTGGCATGGTTTCCGTGGGCCATCCACCTAGCCCTGCCCCAGAAGTAGAAGAGATTGAGTACACTGATGTGCCAACTGCTGCAGCTTTCTGCAGTGTGCAGAGGAGGGCAGGGGTGAAGTGTGGGTGAAAGTTGATGTGGAGGATGATGAGGTCCTAGACCCCATATGGAATCAAGATCATGCGAGTGATGTGTGCAGTTTGGAGGAAGAGGTGGTGGTCACACAGTGCCAGCACAACACAGCAAAAGAGGGAACAGGGTGAAAAAGCAGATGGCTGTCCACCAGCCAGTACGCCTGCTACTGCCCAGCGCACCAAGATACAAAGCACACCAAAGCCGGTGCAAACGATTTCTCTGGTGTGGTAGTTCTTCAGGCAGTGTGCTGGTGATTGGACACGGGTGGTTTGCACGCTATGCAGTCAGAGCCTGAAGCGAGGCCTACATGTTCTCAGCCTGAGCTCCAACTGCATGATCTGGCATCTAACCGCAAAGCACGAGCTGCAGTGGAGTAATCACCTCAAGAACCACGAAAGATCAAACGCTTCTCCTGCTTCCTCATCTACTGTGGTCTCTGCCTCTTCCTCCCCCTCTGGAGCAATAGGGGCACCTGCCATGCCACAAACAGGCGATGTGACAGCCACACCACCACTGTCACTGTGACTCAGCATGTCCACACTATCCCATGGAAGCGTTCAGCTGTCCATCCCCCAAACACTGGAGAGAAAGAGGAAGTACCCCCCTATCCACCAGCTATCCCTGGCCCTGAAAGCCGGTATTTCAAAATTCCTGGTCTTTAAAATGCTATCATTCCGTCTGGTGGAGACAGAGACTTTTAAAAACCTTATGGCAGTGGCTGTCCCACAGTATGTGGTTCCCAGCTGCCATTACTTTTCCAAGCGAGCCATCCCTGCCCTGCACAACCAAGTGGTGGACAAAATCAGGTGTTCACTGCCCAACGAAATCTGTGGTGGTCCAGTAAGCACATGGAGGGACATTATATCTCCCTAACAACACACTGGGTAAATGCAGTGGTGGCTGGGACTGAGGCGGATAGAAGTTTGGCGCATGTCCTTCTGCCAGCAAGGATTGCAGGACATTTCTCGTTGCCTCCATCCGGTCAGCGTAACACCTGCACCACAAATGTCAGCACAGCCAGAGGGAAACGACAGCAGGCTGATTTGAAGCTCATCTGTTTGTGGGAAAAAACCCTCACCACGCAGGAGCTGTGGACGGGCATAAAACAACAGCCGAAGAGTGGTTGGTGCCACTGAGCCTCAAGCTCGGCCCGGTGGTGTGCGATAACGGGATCTCGTAGCGGCTCTGAGCCTAGCCGGTTTGACGCACAATCCTTGCCTGGCGCATGTGCTAAATTTGGTGGTGCAGAGGTTCCTGAAAAATTACCCCGATATGTCAGAGCTGCTGCAGAAAGTGCGGGCCATCTGTGCGTGCTTTCGGCGTTCTCACCCTGCTGCTGCTCACCTGTCTGCTCTGCAGCATAACTTCGGCCTTCCCGCTCACCGCCTCATATGCGACATACCCACAAGGTGAAACTCCACCTTGCACATGCTGGAGAGACTGTGCGAGCAGCAGTAGGCGATAGTGGAGTTTCAGCTACAGCACGCACGGGTCAGTCGCACTGCGGAACAGTGCCACTTCACCACCAACGAGTGTCGTGTTGCGCTGTTTCAAGTACTCCACCAACATGGCCAGTGCCTATCACGCCATCCTCATCGTTACTATCCAACTTCTATCTCTCCTTGAAAAAACGCTTTGGGCGATCATGAAAGAGGAGGAAGAGGGATCATTTCCATGGTTATCAGTAAAGATGAGCGAATCGAAGCTGACAAAGTCAAATTCATTCCATATTTCAGGAAAATTTTGATTCTGAACAAACGCGAATTTCCTCGCACTTTGTGGTAACGAATCAAATTTTTTTCCTAACATGGTGGTTAGCCGGCTACAGTGGCGACTAAAATGGCAGCTACATGTGTGAGGACATGGGGCAAGGAAATCTGGGAAGGCGGGATGACCCATAAGCCATGCATGCAGCCAATCAGCAGCCAGGCAGCCTGTTGATGTCACAGCCCTATAAATACAGCGGCCATCTTAGAGTCTGCCATTCACTATCCTACTTTGTTCACGGACAGACGTGTATGCAGGCGCTAGGAAGAGTAAATGAAAAACAAATAGTTAAAAAAAAAAGAAGGAAAGAAGCGATTTACTAGTGCAGGGAAAGTATAGCGAGATGAATCATTTCACAGTCAGGGAGAAACGTGTACAGATGCTAGGGAGAGTCATAGGAATATCCTCATTGTGAAAAAAGCGATTTACAAGTGCAGGGAAACATTACTTGGGGATCCAGATAGTCTTATAATACAGCTCTGTCATTCCAGCAATTAGTTGTTGGGGTGCAAGTGCTATGTTGAAAAGCCTTTAGTGGCTTTTATCTCTGGTAAAAGATAAATATATACGCAGGTCAATTTTGCTGTTAACTGCGCTGATATCATTTAGTGGCCTATTTCACATTTGTAGGTATTTGCGCTAAAAGAGTTTATTGCCATATTTCTAGAGAAAAATAGAAAAATAGACTAAGTTCATATTTGCTGTTATTTGCGATAAAGGGGGTCCTTGTCATATTTTACTACAATAGGAGAAAAATAGACGCAGTTCACATTTGGTGTTATTTGCGCTAAAAGCATTTATTGTCATATTTCACTAAAATACGAGAAAAATAGACGCAGTTCACATTTGGTGTTATTTGCGCTAAAAGCATTTATTGTCATATTTCACTAAAATACGAGAAAAATAGACGCAGTTCACATTTGGTGTTATTTGCGCTAAATGCATTTATTGTCATATTTCACTAAAATACGAGAAAAATAGACGCAGTTCACATTTGGTGTTATTTGCGCTAAATGCATTTATTGCCATATTGCTAGAGAAAAAGAAAAATAGACTAAGTTCAATTTCTTGCTATATTTCACTACAATACAAGAAAAATAGATGCTGTTCACATTTGTTGTTATTTGCGATAAAACCGTTTATTGCCATATTTCCAGAGAAAAATAGACTTAGTTCACATTTGGTGTTATTTGCACTAAAAGTGTTTCTTGTCATATTTCACTACAATACGAGAAAAATAGACGCAGTTCACATTTGGTGTTATTTGCGCTGAAAGCGTTTATTGTCATATTTCTAGAGAAAAAGAGAAAAATATTTGCAGTTCACTTTTTCTGTTATTTACTTAGAAATCGTTTAGTGGCCTATTTTAGTCCAATACAAAAAATATATATGCAGTTCACTTTTACTGTTCTTTACGCTGAAAACGTTTCTTTGCCAATTTCAAATCCTTTAGTTGCCTATCTCAGTAAAAAAAAGAAAAATATATTTGGTGCTTTTAGGGGTGTTTTAATTTCCTTTAAGTTTATTTAGTTCAGCTAAAAGTATGTCAGACAGAGAAGTGCCAGAGACGTAAATGATTCTGGTGCAGGCACAGGTCACAGCAGAGTAAGCGGGCATGGCAGCAGGGGTTCCTTCCCAAGACCTCAGGTCCACATGTCATGTCTTGATTAGGGTTGAGCGAACCCAAACTGTATAGTTTGGGTTCATACCGAACTTTAGGATTTTTGAACCCCGGACCCGAACCCAAATATTTCAGTAAAAGTTCAGGTTCGGTGTTCGGAGATTTCTTAGCGCTTTTTGAAAGGCTGCAGAGCAGCCAATCAACAAGCGTTTAACTGTGTGACCTTAGAAGCCATCACAGCCATGTCTACTAATGGCATGGCTGTGATTGACCAGTGCCGCATGTGACCCAGCCTCTATATAAGCTGCATGTCACTCTGCTGAGCTCAGTGTATGGAGAGGATGCTGCTGTGAGGGAGATAATAGGACAAAATCTGTTATCAGAACTCCAATTGAACTCAGCGAACTACATAGATTTAGTTGTGTGGGTGCAGTGCACAATCTTTTTACCCTGCCCTGAGCCCAATGACACAGAAAAAGAACTTTTATCTGTCTGTTAGTTAGGTGGGCGGCGGTGGCGGCCATTTTATGCAAGCTCAGTGCACCAGCACTACATCTGTGCTTTTGTGACATTCAAATCCAAGCTTGAAATACTGCAATAATAATCTGGTTTTAAAAAAAAACACACCCTTTTTTGGCAATATCCAACATCTGGTGCCTTTGCAGGATTAGTCAGTGTGCAATTTAAGCTAGAAATACGCTATAATTTTCAGGGTTTTTAAAAACACCCTTTTTTGGCAAATACACAATTTTACAGCCTTTACTGCATCTGCACGTGTGAAATTCAAGCATTATATACAGCTTTAATACTCTGTTAGTAAAAAAAACACCCTCTTTTTTGCAAAATACTTACTATTGCAGCCCTTGCTGCATGTGTGATTGTTAAAAACAAGTTTTTAAAAATTAAAAAAAATTCTGGCTTTGAAAAAAACACCCATTTTTGGCAATATCCAACATCTGGTGCCTTTGCAGGATTATTCAGTGTTTAAGCTAGAAACACAGCTATAATTTTCTGGGTTTTAAAAAACACCCCTTTTGTGCAAAATACACAATTTTACAGCCCTTGCTGCATCTGCACGTGTGAAATTCAAGCGTTATATACTGCTGTCATATTCTGTTATAAAAAAAAGAAAAAACATTTTGGACAAAAAACGTAATTTTGCAGCCTTTGCTGCATATGTCATTGTGAGATACACCCTTTACATACTGTGGTTCTATTCTGCTATTATTAAAACAGTCATTTTGTGCAAAAATCTTTAATTTCGGCCTAGTCTGGATCTGTATGTGTGAGATACACCCTATACCAGTGATGGCGAACCTTTTAGAGACCAAGTGCCCAAACTGTAACCCAAAACCCACTTATTTATCGCAAAGTGCCAACACGGCAATTTACCCTGAATACTACAGTCCAATATAATATATATTTTATGTACTTTATCATTTATCTATGATAGCATGCCTACATTCTGTGTGCTGCCTGTGCTGTTCATAGCGTGCCTGCGCTGATTAATGACAGGAAAAGTGTTAGGCATACTGGCATGCCTTAGACTTTTTTCAGGGTGTGGGTGCCCACAGAAAGGGCTCTGAGTGCCGCCTCTGGCACCCGTGCCATAGGTGTAAGAGGCAGCCCTGATCATCCAGCAACATTTCCAACACATATATATATATAGCAGACTGTCATGTTTCCCTCCAGCCACCAGAGGCCACTGTGGCTGAGTAGGACAGTGTGAGGAGTTGTTTCCAGAGGACAAGGAGTTAAGTGTTTTTCCCGGGCTGAGCAGAGAGCCTGGGGTGCAGGTGTCTGAGTACACAGGAAGAAGGACGCTGTGCACTGAGAGGGAGATCCACAGGGAAGATTAGAGTGATTTCTCCCTGCCAACCTGCTGTGACACAGTATATGGGACATTAGAGTGTGTTTGCTCCCTGACTGAGCTGATGTGTCCTGGTGTAGAAGAGAGACTGCTGTAGTGTGAGGCACTTACCAGAGGAACTGTGAGAGAATTCCAGGCCCTGTCTGATTACACGTCCAGAGCTGCTGATTATCTCTAACCAGAGTTACAGAGACTACAAAGAGAGGCCAGAGCTGAGCCACGCTGAAGCAAGCAAGCAAGCAACCAGATCGGGACCCAGACTGTATCTGCCTGCATGTGCCGGACACCGAACTGTGAGTGCACTGATGCTAACCGGAGCTAGGACATAGTGGAATAGGATTTAGTTTAGTGCACCGTAGAGGTGCACCCCGGGTAGCGGGGACAGATAGGACTACCTAGAAGAGAGTAGCCTGCTATTGTCTGTACTTGTGTTTGTGATTCATTTGTGTTCTTTATGCAAATTTCCATTATCTTTGTTGTGAATTCTCCAGCTGTTCATATTGTAAATCTGCTTCTCCGGCAGTTAGAGTTCTCCTTTAATAAAGCCGGTTTCTACTTCAGCCTCCTTGTCTGCTGCACTGTACTTGAGTCCTGCTCTACGGTCTCTTCCTCTGCTGACCGTTACATAGGTTCGCCACCACTGCCCTATACATACTGTGGTTCTATTCTGTTATTTCAAAAACTGCCATTTTGGGCAAAAAATAATAATTGCGGCCTAGTCTGAATGTGTACGTGTGAGATACATACTTTACATATTGTGGTTCTATTCTGCTATTAAAGAAACACCAATTTTGGGCAAAAATCTTTAAGTGCGGCCTAGGTAGGATCTGTACATGTGAAATACACACTTTAGATACTGTGGTTCTATTCTGTTATTTGAAAAACAGCCATTTTGGGCAAAAAACTAAAATTGTGGTCTAGTCAGGATCTGTATGTGTGAGATACATACTTTAGATACTGTGGTTCTATTCTGTTATTTGAAAAACAACCATTTTGGGCAAAAAACGTAAATTGCGGCCTAGTCTGGATCTGTACGTGTGAGATACACACTTTAGATACTGCGGTTCTATTCTGTTATTTGAAAAACAGAACTTCGGAAAAAAGTTCGAGTTCGGGACCCGAACTTGACCTCGAACCCCAACCCCAACCCCATTGAAGTCAATGGGGACCCAAACTTTTAAGCACTAAAATGGCTGTAAAAATGTCATGGAAAGGGCTAGAGGGCTGCAAAGTGCATCAAAATGTGGTTAAGAGCATGTCAAGTGCTAGGGAAATTACTTTAAATAACATAAAATACGTAAAACTAAAAAATTATCTTGATCTAGGAGGACGAGGTCCATATGGAGTAGGAGGTTGAGGAGGCAGTGGATGTGGTGGTGTAGGTGGAAGCGGCGGTGGAGGAGGAGGAGGTAGGCTACACTGCCTTTTGGTTTTCAATTATTTTTTTAAATTAGGGTACACCCCAAAACATTGGGAAATATAACCTGTGATAACTACCTCAGACAATACACTGACTGCAGGGCAGGCCAGCACCTCCAAGGGGTGAAGGGCAAGCTCAGGCCATGTGCCCAATTTGGAGACCCAGAAGTTGCAGGGGCTGACCCCTGTCAGTCAGTTCATGTAGGCGTGTGCTCACATACTGTCCCACCATGTCGCACGTCCCTGTGATGTTCACGATCCAATTTGATATCTGCTCTTTCAACTTTCGATGTTCTTTTATGCGCCTACCATGGTGATCACAGGTGGCGGGGAATCAGGGTTCCAGGCCAGAGAGGGAGCGTGAGAAAGAGAGACCACATTAAAGGGAGGATTCATTTTTTCTAATTTCAAATTAGAGTTTTAAGGAAATTTCAGAGTAGACGGAACTCTCAGTCAAAATTTATCAGGGTGGCTGGTTTGAACTATAAAGTTTGCAGCTTTATGAACTGCCGCAGCACATATGTTGTGTACATGGTGACCTGCGGTTGCGGACGGTTTCATATTGGCAAGACGATTCGCTGCATGTTTGAATGTGTTAGAGAACATGTGAGTTCAGTAGACACAGGGAAGGGCTCCCCCAGACTCATTAAACATCTTAGGGAAGTGCAAGCTGGAGATGTGAGTTCATTAAAATTTGTAGGGATTGAGTCTGTTCCTCCCCCTTTGAATGGAGGAGATAGACATTGCCAATTATTGCAGCGTGAAGAACGATAGATATTGCGGACACGGGCTACAGGAAATTCAGGCTTGAGTGATAGACTGGATTATAGTGTTTTGTTGTAACTTACATTAATGCTCTGTGACAAAATATGTAGCAGTTTGTTTTTAACCAACGTGTATCAGCACCAGGAGGGCGTCACTGATTGCACAGCTGATGCCTTGACGTGAAGTGCTTTAAGAGATGGAGTGCAGGTGCACACACCTGTAGCAGCCTGACGAAGCGCATACTGCGCGAAACGGCCGTTGCTGCATCCAGTGTGCAGGGAAGTGACTCCTAGCTCCGATGCCGGATGTGTTTTGCTTGATGTGGCAATAAAGCAATATCTATATTTCCACGATGTTGAGTGCCGCCCGCTTTCTTTCTATGAAGAAGCTTAATGTCCTGGACTATTGTTTGTTTGGGCTTGTGCACCACTGAGATCGTGATATTGAAGGAGAGCTGTATGGGATCTGCAGTCCCGGGTAGAGATGTCGAGAACATAAAATTTTCCGTACGCGAACGGCGACACCTGGACTGTAACATGCCAGAGGGGGATCCATGGCAAAACTCCCATGGAAAATTACATAGTTGACGTGGTTTAAAACATCCAGTGTGTGTATACGATCAGGTATGATGTTGTATCGATCAGGTAGTGTAAGGGTTACGCCCGCTTCACAGACATTGACAGACCAAACTCCCCTTTTAATGCACCGCAAACAGTCCATTTGCCCAACCGCAAATTTCCCATTTGCACAAGATTGGATACCAAGCTAGCCATGTCCCGTTGATGTCATTGAAGGTTTCTTCCTCCACCCAGCCACGTACAACACCAAGGGTCCCGGAAAGGTGAATTGAATTGATTTTTTGAATGGGGTTAAAAAAATGCTGGCTCCCTCCCCTTTGTTTGAATCCACGCCACGGTCACTGGGTCTGTGCCGTGCAATTTACTGTCCCACCCGATATGAGTGCTATTTTCTATAGTTCTCTCTTCTCATCAGTTTAATCCCTGTTATGTCCCCAATCTGGGGTCCATTTATTAAATGGATTTTTCGAACGGGGAGATGGTTAAAAAAACACTGGCTCCCTCCCCTTTGTTTGAATCCACGCCACGGTCACTCCGTCTGCGCCGTGCAATTTACTGTTGCATCCGATATGAGTGGTATTTCCTGTAGTTCTCTCTTCTCATCAGTTTAATCCCTGTTATGTCCCCAATCTGGGGTCCATTTATTAAATAGATTTTTCGAACGGGGAGATGGTTAAAAAATTGCTGTCTCCCTCCCCTTTGTTTGAATCCACTCCACGGTCACTGCGTCTGCGCCGTGCAATTTACTGTCCCACCCGATATGAGTGGTATTTTCTGTAGTACTAGGGCTGCACGATATGGGAATTTTTAGCGATTGCGATTAGGGCCCTAAAAATTGTGATAACGGTATGCGATGCAATATTTTAAGGGAATTGTGCTACAGGTCTATTTGCTTGGATTTTCAAGGCAAAAGCACACACAAATTACTGATAATTCTGAAATGTAGTTATGCTTAACTCAAGAACTGAAATGCACAGTGTTTTTCAAAATAAAACATCTTTTACTAAATTAAATAACATAGTTGCATTACTGCAAAAGTACAAAATACAAAACTTGTCATTTTCTTAATAGCACTGCACAGAACAGATAAATAAAATAGAATAAATAAAAGAACATTTGTTCATTAAAATAACGACTTGCCTCTAGCCCCTCCTCCCTCCCCATACTGTAACTGATGTATCGCCGGCCGCGCTGTGCAGCATAGCGATACATCCGTGTCAACCATCGCTTTATAAGGCGCACTGACATTTTCCCCCCACTTTTGGGGGGGGGAAAGTTTGTCTTATAAAGCAAAAAATATGGTAATATAATTGCAGCTTTTTTGGGTCGGCCAATTGGCGATTGCGATATGGCGATTAATTTCGATTGCTTTGGCGATATATTGTGCAGGCCTATGTAGTACTATTCTCATCAGTTTAATCACTGTTACGTGACATCCCCAATCTGGGGTCCATTTATTAAATTGATATTTCGAATGGGGAGATGGTTAAAAAAACACTGGCTCCCTCCCCTTTGTTTGAATCCACGCCACGGTCACTGCGTCTGCGCCGTGCAATTTACTGTCACACCCGATATGAGTGCTATTTTCTGTAGTACTATTCTCATCAGTTTAATCCCTGTTACGTCCCATATCAGGGATTGCCTTTTGTGAAAAAGATATTAGGCCGGGTATCTTCGACTGCCTTCACAGTGACAGACCAAACTCTGATACACCAAACTGAATTGATTTTAGGAACTGGGAGATGGAAAAAGCAGCTTGGTCGGTCCTCTTACTCCCAAGTAGGGGCACTGCGCGTGCACGGTGCAATGTGCTGTGACACCCTATATGAGTGGTGTCTTAACTAGTACTATTCCTATCAGTTTAATCCCTGTTACATCCCATATTCGGGGACGTGTGTCGAATTGATTAACCATTGTCGAATTAACGAACCATTACGACATCCTGGAATAATTTAGTTCGGAGCTTTGTACTTGATTTGTATGGGAATTGTTGGGGATTTTTTAAATTGTCTGCATTATTTCTAATAAACTATTAAGAGACTTTATTATGATTTTATTTTATGTATTAAAAACCCACCCATACAACTTAAAAAAAGATACATACAAAAATATAAGTTTTTTCTATGAAAAAACATCCAGCCGTCCCGACCGCTTTTGGTCTGATCATAATGAAGCAACGGCCTTATCATCTGGGGTGTGGCAACATTGGCAACACACTCATAGAGGTGATGATCGCTTCATTGTGATACGCAAGCCCCTTCACCACAACAAGGTAACGATCACGAAAGGAGAATTGACACTTGTATGTGCCTTTTTTTTGTTTTGTTTTTGCATTCACAGTGCAGCACCAGAGGCCAGAAAGATTAGGCATGTACACATGCCTGAAAGACAATGTTATTGTTGTAGCCGCTGTTGTAGCAGTGGCCGGAAAAATTGATGTTTTCAAGGCAGAAAGGTGACTAAAACATTGAACCCTAGTTGGTGGCGGAGAATTCACGAAAGTCATCCGGTATGCAGACATTAAATACAGCAGCGTGGGGACCATTTTGAGGCCAAGGCATGTCATCAGGCCTTTTGTTAGTTAAACGTATCCCCTACTGTCAGTCCCTTCGGGATCCATGCCTCATTCATCTTAATGAAGGTGAGGTAATCAACACTTTTTTGACCGAGGCGACTTCTTTTGTCAGTGACAATGCCTCCTGATGCAATGAAGGTCCTTTCTGACAGGACACTTGAAGCGGGGCAGGCCAGAAGTTCTATCGCAAACTGGGATAGCTCAGGCCACAGGTCAAGCCTGCACACCCAGTAGTCAACGGGTTCATCGCTCCTCATAGTGTCGATATCTGCAGTTAAGGCGAGGTAGTCTGCCACCTGTCGGTCGAGTCGTTCTCTAAGGCTGGATCCTGAAGGGCTGCGGCGATGTGTAGGACTGAAAAATCTCTGCATGTCCTCCATCAACAACACATCTGTAAAGCGTCCTGTCCTTGCCGCCGTGGTCATAGTAGGAGGAGGATTACTTTGACCTCTTCCCCAGTTAGATTCCAGTTGTGCTGTGACATCCCCCTTATAAGCTGTTTAAAGCATATTCTTTAGTTTGGTTTTGAACTGCTGCATCCTTTCTGACTTCCGGTAATTTGGTAACATTTCCGCGACTTTCTGCTTATACCGGGGGTCTAGTAGACAGGCCACCCAGTACAGGTTGTTCTCTTTCATCCTTTTTATACGAGGGTCCCTCAACATACATGACAGCATGAAAGACCCCATTTGCACAAGGTTGGATGCAGAGCTACTCATTTTCCGTTCCTCCTCCTCACTGATGTCATTGACGGTCTGTTCTTCCCCCCAGCCACGTACAAGACCACGGGTCCCACATAGGTGACAACAACGAGCACCCTGGGATGCCTTCTGTGGTTGGTCTTCCTCCGCCTCAAAGCCACATTCCTCCTCTGACTCCTCTTCCTCATACTCCTCTTGCAGTGTTGCCGCAGGTCCGGCAAGCGATGATGACAAGGCTGTTTCTGGTAGTGATGGTGACCACAACTCTTCCTCTTCACGCTCATCTACAGCCTGATCCAGCACTCTTCGCAGGGCACGCTCCAGGAAAAAAACAAATGGGATGAGGTCACTAATGGTGCCTTCGGTGCAACTGACTAGGTTTGTCACCTCCTCAAAATGACGCATGAGCCTACAGGCATTGAGCATGAGCGTCCAGTAACGTGGCAAAAAAATTCCCAGCTCCGCAGAGGCTGTCCTAGCACCCTGGTCATACAAATACTCGTTGATGGCTTTTTCTTGTTGGAGCAGGCGGTCGAACATTAGGAGTGTCCAGCGTGTCGGGCTGTCGCAAATCAAGTGCCTCCCTGGCATGTTGTTTCGGCGCTGAATGTCTGAAAAGTGCGCCATGGCCGTGTAGGAACGCCTGAAATGGCCACACACCTTCCTGGCCTGCTTGAGGACGTCCTGTAAGCCTGGGTACTTAGACACAAAGCGTTGTACGATGAGATTAAACACATGTGCCATGCACAGCACATGTAACAACTTGCCCAAATTCAATGCCGCCAACAAATTGCTTCCATTGTCACACATCACTTTGCCGATCTCCAGTTTGTGCGGGGTCAGCCACTGATCCACCTGTGCGTTCAGGGCGGACAGGAGTGCTGGTCCGGTGTGGCTCTCTGCTTTCAGGCAAGTCAACCCCAAGACAGCGTGACACTGTCGTATCCGGGATGTGGAATAGCCCCTGGGGAGTTGTGGGGATTCAGTTGATGTGCAGCCAGAAGTCGCAGCAGAAAAGGACTCAGCCGAGGAGGTTATGGAAGAGGATGGAGTAGGAGGAGTAGAGGAGGTGGCAGTAGGCCTGCCTGCAAGTCGTGGCGGTGTCACCAACTCCGCTGCAGAGCCACGCATTCCATGCTTGGCAGCCGTCAGCAGGTTGACCCAATGCCCAGTGTAGGTGATATACCTGTCCTGACCGCGTTTTGCAGACCAGGTATCAGTGGTCAGATGGACCTTTGCCCCAACACTGTATGCCAGAGATGCCATGACTTCCTTTTTAATCAATGAGTAGAGGTTTGGGATTGCCTTATTAGAAAAAAATAATTGTCCTGGTACCTTCCACTGTGGTGTCTAAATAGTGACAAATTATTTGAAGGCCTCAGACTCCACCAGCTGGTATGGTAAAAGCTGGTGGGCTAAGAGTTCCGTCAAGCCAGCTGTCAGACGCCGGGCAAAGGGGTGACTCTGTGACATTGGCTTCTTACGCTCAAACATTTCCTTTACAGACACCTGACTGTGGGCAGATGAGATGGAACTGCTCAAGGTGAGAGGCGGAGTGGCGGGTGGTTGAGAGGGGGCAAGGAAGACAGCAGTGGTTGACATGGCTGAAGATGCTGGACCAGGAGGAGGATGGTGGCTTTGAGCTTCTGTGCGATCATGTGCCTTCGCAAAGCAGTTGTACCTAGGTGGGTGTTGGATTTCCCACGACTCAGTTTCTTTTGGCACAGGTTGCAAATGGCATCGCTGTTGTCAGAGGCAAACACACAAAAAAAATGCCACACTGCTGAGCTTTGCAATGACGGCATTCTGGTGGTGGCAACAGCATGCGTTGATTGGCGTGCTATCTGGCTGACCACGGGTGCCAATACATGCTGTCTGACTGTGCCACTAGCTCCTTGCAACAACCTCCCCCTGCTTCCTACTCGTCTCCTCCTTCTCTCTGTCTCCCCTTCTGAACTTTCCCCCTCTTCTTCTCTTCGAGCAGGCACCCACGTGGCATCCACGGACACATAATCATCATCAACCACTTCACTTGTATCTGACACCTCAGCAAAGGAAGCAGCAGCGGGTACAACATCATCATCATCACACTGTACGTCCATGTGTGTAATGCTGCCTGACTGAGACATATCCCTGTTATCTACATCCCCTGGCAATAATGGTTGCGCATCACTAATTTCATCCAATTGATGTGTAAATAACTCCTCTGAGGGATCAAGTGAAGCGGCTGTGGTGGCTGTGGTGGCTGTGGTGGTAGTGGTGGTGGTGGCGGCGGGTGGGAGAGTGGTAACTTGAGAGCAGGTGACCAAAGCTGAGCTGGAGGAGGATGGTGCATCAAGGTTCCTAGCGGAAGCTGTTGAATATTGGGTGTCCTGTGTAAGCCAGTCAACAATTTTCTCCGAGTTTTTTGGGTTCAGGGTACATTGCCTCTAAACACTGGGCATTATTCCGCGGCGTGGCCTACTTCTGCCAGTCATTTTTCATTAGATAAGTTTTACTATGCGTGCAAGGTACTGTGCCACCCTATATAAGTGGTGGGCAGTGGGCACAATACAGACTGTGTGGGCCTGACACACACGGGCTTGCAAATGTGATTAGATCACAGTAAAATTTTAAATATTTTTTTTTTCTGCAAGGTATTTGAGTGAATGACACCCTGTAACGGTATGAGTGCAGGCCTAGCCAGCCACTAGACAGTGGCCACAATACAGTATGTGGGCGCCTGACACACACAGGCTTGTAAATGTGATTAGATCCCAGAAAAATATTAAATATAATATAATTTTTTATCTGCAAGGTATTTTCTGTCACACCCTGTATTAATGGTGTGCACTGTGCACACAGTGCTGTCTATGACTGAGCCTGCAGCCTCTCACACACGGGCAGCCAGGCAACTGCAATATATATATATGAAGAAAAAAAAATAAAGCACACTGATGTACCAGCCCTGAAAAGGGCTTTTTGGGGTGCTGTCAGGACGCTGTCCTTACAGCAGATGAGTCTGTGGACACAGAGCAATGCCCTAGCTAACGCTTTCCCTATTGAATCAGCAGCAGCAGTACTGTCCCTCCTCTCTCTGTGAATGCAGTTTCCGAATGAATCTAAAATGGATGTTGTCCAGGAGGTGGGAGGGTCTGGGAGGGAGGGTCTGCTGCTGATTGGTTGGAATGTGTCTTCTGACTGTGGTAGAGGGTCAAAGTTTACTCAATGATGATGTATAGGGGGCGGACCGAACATCGCATATGTTCGCCTGCAGCGGCGAACAAGCTATGTTCGCCGGGAACTATTCATCGGCGAATAGTTCGGGACATCACTAGTCCTGGGTTGTTGGGGGATAGACGTGGAGTGTGATGCTCAGAATCCTACTTAAAGTGCAATAGCAGTGATACTATACACCCAAAAATTGGTGAATTTCAATCGAAAATGTAAATGACAAAGTAGTGAAATGATCTAAAATAAAACACGTAAAAAAATAAATAAATAATGGATTTATGAGGTGGAGTTCCATATGGAGTAGGAGTTTGAGGAGGCGGTGGACGTAGCGGAGTAGGTGGAAGCGGCGGTGGAGGAGGACGAGATAGCCAACACAGGTTTTTGGTTTTAATTTAATTTTGTAAAATTAAGGTACACTCCAAAAGAGTGTGAAATATCCAAAATACAAACATGAGCAATTGCGCTGCAGTATAACAATAGCTGCTTAGTTCCGGTATACATGTCTATTCTGCACAAGGTACGGACTAGTCCTGAGGGATCCATGCCTGGGTCATTTTAATGAACGTGAGCTTGTCCACATTGGCTGTGGACAGTCGGCTGCGCTTGTCTGTGATGACGCCCCCTGCCGTGTTAAACACACGTTCAGATAATACACTGGCTGCAGGGCAGGCCTGCATCTCCACGGCGTAAAGGGCAAGCTCAGGCAATGTTGTGCCCAATTTGGAGACCCAGAAGTTGAAGGGGGCAGACCCGTCATTCAGTAGGTGTAGACGTGTGCACACATACAGCTCCACCATGCTGGTGAAATGCTGCCTCCTGCTAAGATGTTCCATATCAGCTGTGGCGTGCTGACAAAGCTTTTCCACATTTCGGCCATGCTAACCCTGCCTTCTGAGGTACTGGCTGTGCCCCAGCTGCGTTGGCGACCTCTTCCTCCTCCTCTGCCTTGTGCTTCCACTGTGCCCCTGCTGTCAGGTGGGAATGCCAACAGCAGCGCATCTACCAGCGTGCGCTTGTACTCGCGCAATTTACGATCACGCTCCAGTGACGGAATTAAGGATGGTACGTTGTCCTTGTAACGGGGATCCAGCAGCGTGGCCACCCAGTAATCAGCACAAGTTAGAATGTGGGCAAATCGGCGGTCGTTGCGGAGACACTGCAGCATGTAATCACTCTTGTGTGTCAGGCTGCCCAGAGGCAACGAAAAGCTGTCCTCTGTGGGAGGTGTATCGTCTGTGTTCTCTGTATCCCCCCATCCACGCACCAGTGATGGCCATGAGCTTGTCTGGGTGCCACCCTGCTGTGAACTTGGTTCCTCCTCCTCCATCTCCTCCTCCTCATCCTCCACCTCATCATCCTCCAGAACTGTGCCCTGGCTGGACAATTGTGTACTTTGGGTTTGTGGGTGCAGGAACCCACCCTTGGAGCCACTTGGAAATGACTGGCCGGAAACCCTACAAAATTATCCCTCTTCCTCCTCCTCCTCCTGTGCCACATCCTCTTCCATCATTGCCAGGAGCTTTTTTTTCAAGGAGACATAGAAGTGGGATAGTAACGCTGAGAACGGTGTTATCGGCACTGGCCATGTTGGAGTACTCGAAACAGCGCAACAAGGAACATAGGTCTCGCATCGAGGCCCAGTCATTGGTAGTCAAGTGGTGCTGTTCCTCAGAGCGACTCACCCGTGCATGCTGCAGCTGAAACTTTACTATTGCCTGCTGCTGCTCGCACAGTCTGGCCAGCATGTGCAAGGTGGAGTTCCACCTTGTGGGCATGTCACCTATGAGGCGGTGAGCGGAAAGGCCGAAGTTACGCTGCAGCGCTGTCAGGCGAGCAGCAGCAGGGTGAGAATGCTGAAAGCGTGCACAGAAGGCCCTCACTTTATGCAGCAGCTCTGACATGTCATGGTAATTTTTATGGAATCCCTGCACCACCAAATTCAGCAAATGCGCCAGGCAAGGGATGTGCGTCAAACCGGCTAGTCCCAGAGCTGCTACAAGATTTCACCCATTATCACACACCACTAGGCCAGGCTTGAGGCTGACTGGCACAAACTACTCATCGGTCTGTTGTTCAAGGCCCGTCCACAGCTCCTGCGCGGTGTGGGGTTTGTCCCCCAAACAGATAAGTTTTAAAACTGCCTGGTCGTTTACACCTGGCTGTGCTGAAGTTGGTGGTGAAGGTGTTAATCTGACCGCATGAGGAGCTGGTAGAGGATGAGGAAGCAGAGTAGGAGGAGGAAGCAACAGGAGGCAAACTGAAGCGCTCTGCAATCCTCTGTAGTGGAAGGAGATGCGCCAAACTGCTATCCGCCTCAGGCCCAGCCGCCACTGCATTTACCTAGTGTGCTGTTATGGAGATGTAACGGCCCTGACCGTGCTTACTGGTCCACGTATCCTCAGGTGCACCTTTCCACAGATGGCATTGCGCAGTGCACACTTGATTTTGTCCTCTACTTGGTAATGAAGGGAAGGGATGGCTCGCCTTGACAAGTAGTGGCAGTTGGGCACGAAGTACTGTGGGACAGCCAACGCAATAAGGCCTTTAAAACTATCCGTCTCCACCAGACGGAATGACAGCATTTCAAAGGCAAGTAATTTAGAAATGCTGGCATTCAGGGCCTGTATAGTGTGGGGGGCCTGTATAGTGTGGGGGGCTGTATATTGTGGAGTGGTATACTGCTGTACTGTATACTGTGGGGGGGCTGTATACTGTGTGGGGGCCTGTATACTGTGTGGGGAGCTGTATACTGTGGGGGGCTGTATAGTGTGGGGGGCCTGTATAGTGTGGGGGGCCTGTATAGTGTGGGGGGCTGTATAGTGTGGGGGGCTGTATAGTGTGGGGGGCTATACTGCTGTACTGTATACTGTGGGGGTCTGTATACTGTGGGTGCGGTATAGTGTGGAGTGCTATACTGCTGTACTGTATAGTGTGGGGGGCTGTATCGTGTATAGTTTGGGGTGCTGTATACAGTGAGGTGTTGTATACTGTGGGGTGCTGTATACTGTGGGCTGCTATACTGCTCTACTATATACTGTGGGGTACTGTATAGTGTGGGGTGCTATACTGCATACTGTGTGGTGCTGTATACTATAGGGTGCTATACTGCATACTGTGGGGTGCACTGTAACATTAGGGCCGAGCCCTGGTCTCCTTCCTGCAGAGCGGTGCCCACTTCCAGCCTGAGCCCAGAGCACCGATCCTGAGCCGCTGGTGTCTTCAGAACTGGAAGCATTTACAGTCATTCACTGTACTCTACCAGATGTGTGGATTTTGTGTGTGTGTGTTGTGGTGGAGGGCGTGATTGCCTGCTAAGGTGTGGGAAGGCGGGATCCAGGGGGCCCAAGTAAATTTTTGCCCAGGGTCCAATCAATATTAAAGACGGCCCTGCCTGTATGTAGAGAGGGTACCTCACACGGTTTGAACCAGTGTAGGTCTGAAGTAAATATATCTTTGCACAAAATGACTATATTTCAAATGGTTGTATTTCAAATCCCTGATTCAAACCCCTGTATGTAGAGGGGGTATCTCATAGGGCCTGAACCAGTGTAGGCCTGAAGTAAATATATCTTTGCACAAAATGGCTGTATTTCAAATCCCTGATTCAAACCCCTGTATGTAGAGGATGTATCTCACAGGGCCTGAACCAGTGTAGGCCTGAATTCAATATTGGTGCACCAAATGGCGGTATTTAAAATCTCTGAATGTAACCCAAATGTATTAAGGGTGTATCTCACAATGACATCTGCATCAAAGGCTGCCAACTAAATTTTTTTGCCCAAACGTGTGTTTGTTTAACAACTGAATTTGACAGCAGTATATAAGCCTTTAATTTCACACGTGCTGATGCTGCAAGGCCTGAAAATAGTGTTTTTTTGTCAAAAAAGTGTGTTTTTCAAACCCCAGAAAATGATGGGTGTATTTCTAGCTTAAATTGCACACTGACTAATCAAGATGTTGTAGATTGCCAAAATTGTGAAATATGAAAGATGCATATATTAAACTTAAATTTAACACTTGCAGATCTGGAGAATACTGTTTTTATTTATTTTTTAAAGTGCGTTTTTCAAACCACAGAAAATGATGGGTGTATTTCTACCTTAAATTGCACACTGACTAATCCAGATGTTGTAGATTACCAAAAATGTCTTTTTTTGGTAACAGAATATGAAAGCTGTATATATTAAACTTGAATTTAACATTTGCAGATCTGGAAAATACAGTTTTTTGAAAAAAAAATTGTGTTTTTCAAACCACAGAAAATGATGGGTGTATTTCCAGCTTAAATTGCACACTGACTAATACAGATGTTGTAGATTGCCCCCAAAAAATGGCGATTTGGAATGTCCCAAAAGCTCAGATGAAGTGCTGGTGCACTGAGCTTGCATAAAATAGACGCCACCGCCACCCACCTAACAGAATTTATTTTTGGTCAATGGCCTCAGGGCAGGGTAAAACGATTGTGTCCTGCACCCACACAACTATTTTTAGGTAGATCGCTGAGTTAGATTCTCTCCTATTCTCTCCCTTAAATCACAAGTCCAGCAGCATTCTCTCTCTACACTTGTAACAGCAGAGTGACGTGCAGCACTACGTGATTCAAGCTTATATAGAGCCTGGGTCACATGGTGCTCTGGCCAATCACAGCCATGCCATTAGTAGGCCTGGCTGTGATGGCCTCTTGGGGCAAGTAGTATGACGCTTGTTGATTGGCTGCTGTGCAGCCTTTCAAAAAGCGCCGAACACCGAACCAGAACTTTTACGGAAATATTCAGGTTCGGGTCCGGGATCCAAAAATCCTAAAGTACAGTATGAACAAGAACTTTACAGTTCCGGTTCGCTCAACCTTACTTAAATTGTGGCCTAGTCTGGATCTGTACGTGTGAGATACACACTTTACATACTGTGGTTCTATTCTGTTATTTGAAAAACAGCCATTTTGGGCAAAAAACAAAAATTGCAGCCTAGTCAGGATCTGTAAGTGTCAGATACACACTTTACATACTGTGGTAGAATATGAGGAGAGCGTCAAATAAGGGACGTGGCCCAGGTCATGGTGCTGTTGGTGGAGCTCCTGTTGCAGGGAGAGGACGTGGTTGATCTGTGCCAGCTACACGCACAAGTGAAACCCCTTCCTCAGGTGCAAGTAGGCGACAGAACCTGCAACGGTATTTGGTCGGGCCTAATGAGATTGGATTGCTGACAGTGCCTCCAGTTCCTTCACATTGTCTCTCACCCAGTCTCCTGCTAAAAGATCAGAGTTGGCACCTGCAGCCAATGTCCATCAGTCTTGCACCTCACCCCCTTGCAAATCAGCCAAGCAGTCTGAGCCACAAGTCATGCAGCAGTCTCTTCTGCTTTTTGATGACTGTTAGCAGGGTTTCCCAGGTCCATCCACCTAAACCTGCTCCAGAAGCATAGGCGTGCGCACGGGGTGTGCCGGGTGTGCCTGGGCACACCCTAATCACACCTCTATTCTCCTTCACCGCCGCCTGCGCAGCTGCCTCTTAAACCCCGGCGCCCCGCACACTCGCACAGCTTCAATGACATCTGCTCGACTGCTCCTGGGGAGTCCTGTGCTCCGTGTCCAGGCGACCGGCTGCATAACGTCACTCACTCTGACGTCACGCGCCTGCTCCGCCTGCTTCATTAATAAAGTGGGAGGAGCAGGCACGTGTTTGAGAGCCCGCCCAGTGCCTGTGTGAATACTAGCTGGAGGGAGTGCCACTGTCCCAGTAAGTTAATAATAGTAGTACAACTACAAGTTTACAACACTTTACCAAAGGAACGCGGCGGGGTCTATAGTTGCCGGCCTGAGGCCTCCACCCCCCCTTTTGGGGATCACTGTCAGGGACACTGTTATGGGGGGGGGGATCTGTGGACACATATATAGTAGAAGATGCTGCTATATATGTGTCATCCACAGATCCCCCCCGGCCCCCCATAACAGTGCCACCCACAGATATCCCCTTAGTAGACTGTTAAGGGGATATCTGTGGTCTGTGGATGACACTGTTATGGGAGCATCTGTGGAATATGACACTGTTATGGGGGATCTGTGGATGACACTGTTATTGGGGCATCTGTGTGGAATATGAAACTGTTATGGGGGGATCTGTGGCTGATACTGTTATGGGGGGGATCTGTGGATGATGCACTGTTAATAGCAGTGCATCATCCACAGATGGCCCCTATAACAGTGCCATCCACAGATATCCCCTTAACAGTGCACAGATGCCCCCATAACAGTATCATCAACAGATGCCCCCATAACCGTGTGTCATCCACTGATGCCCCCATAACAGTGTAGTGTCATCCACAGATGCCCCCATAAGTGTCATCCACAGATGCCCCCATAACAGTGTCATCCACAGATTGACCATAACAGTGTGTCATCCACAGATGCCCCCATAACCGTGTGTCATCCACAGGTCCCCCATAACAGTGTGCCATCCACAGATCCCCCATAACAGTGTGTCATCCACAGATCCCCCATAACAGTGTGTCATCCACAGATCCCCCATAACAGTGTGTCATCCACAGATCTCCCATAACAGTGTGTCATCCACAGATCTCCCATAACAGCGTGTCATCCACAGATACCCCATAACAGTGTGTCGTCCACAGATCCCCCATAACAGTGTGTCGTCCACAGATCCCCCATAACAGTGTGTGCACCTACGCACTGAGGAGAGACTGAAAGCAGGGGAAGATCCGTGGAAGCAAGCAGAGGACAGCACAGCAGACTGAATAGCTTCTTTTGTAAGTAAATTATTTTATTTTAGTGCTGAAACTGCTTTAAACTCTAAAGAAAAGTTTTGGAGCGTGTTTCTCTCTTTCTCAGGTCTGAAGCAATACCGAGGAAGAAAGGAAAACTCTTGAAAGCTTGTCTTTTAAGTATTAGGATAGTAAAATAAAAATATATCCCTGCATACCGCAATACTCTCGTATTTTGTAATCTTATTTTTATATACTTTTTTTTTTTTCAGTAGTATGATTAAGTGGTTAAAAAATTTAAAGAGACCCCCCCGCCCCCATTTTTGACTGTGGTATCTTATGTGCCCCCCCTATATATTGTTCCTAGAGTCGCCACTGCGCAGAGGTGGAGTCACGGCAACGCTAGGGTGAGGCCCGGCCTGTTTGTGTATGTATATAACATATATATATATATATATATATATATATACACACATTCACACATGCGTGGGGCGTGTGTGTTTGTACTTTAGGGTGCACACCCTAATGCAATAGGCTGCGCACGCCTATGCCCAGAAGTGGAAGAGATTGAGTGCACCGATGCCCAACCACTTATGTTTCAAGATGAGGACATGGAAGGACCATCGCAGCACGTCTCGGATGATGACAAAACACAGGTGCCAACTGCTGAGGCTTGTGAAAGTGTGCAGACTGACAAGGAGGGCAGGGGTGAAGACTGGGTGGAAGATGATGTGGAGGACGATGAGGTCTTCGACCCCCACATGCAATCAAGGTCATACGAGTGAAATATGTAGTTCGGAGGAAGAGGCGGTGGTCGCACAGAGCCACCAGCACTGCAGAAGAGGGAGCAGGGTGCAAAAGCGGAGCGGCCGTCCCCTAGACAGTACGCCTGCTACTGCCCGACGCAGCAAGGGACCAAGCACACCAAAGCCAGCTCCAAGGAGTTCCCTGGCGTGGCAGTTCTTCAGACAATGTGCTGATGACAAAACACGAGTGGTTTGCACGCTGTGCAATCAGAGTCTTAAGCGAGGCATAAATGTTCTCAACCCAAGCACAACCTGCATGACCAGGCATCTAAGCGCAAAGCACGAGCTGCAGTGGAGTAGACACCTCAAAAACCAAGAAAGGTCTCTGGCTCCTCCTGCTTCCTCTTCTGCTGCAGTCTTGGCCTCTTCATCCACCTCTGGAGTGACAGTGCCACCCCGCAAACAGAGGAACTTCCAGTAACGCTATCACCTGGGTCACCAAGCATCTCCACAATGTCCCACAGAAGCTTTCAGCTCTCAATCTCCCAAACACTGGAGCGGAAGTACCCCTTTACCCACCCGCGATCCCTAGCCCTGAATGCCAGAATTTCAAAATTACTGGCCTTTTAATATGCAGTCATTCCGTCTGGTGGAGATGGAGAGTTTTAAAAGCCTTATGGTGGTGGCTGTCCCACAGTACGTCGTGCCCAGCCACCATTACTTTTCCAGGCGTGCCATCCCTTCCCTGCACAACCAAGTGGGGTACGAAATCAGGTGTGCACTGCGCAACACCATCTGTGGCAAGGTGCACCTTACTAGGGATATGTGGACCAGTAAGCACGGTCAGGGGCCGTTATATCTCCATAACAGCACACTGGGTAAATGCAGAGGCGACTGGGCCTGAGGTGGATAGCATTTTAGCGCATGTCCTTCCACCACAGAGAATTGCAGGGCGCTTCAGTTTGCCTCCTGTTGCTTCCTCCTCCTACTATGCTTCCTCATCCTCTACCAGCTCCTCATCCGGTCAGTGCAACACCTTCACCACCAACTTTAGCACAGCCAGGGGTAAACGACAGCAGGCAGTTTTAAAAATTATCTGTTTGGGGGACAAACCCCACACCGCGCAGGAGCTGTGGACGGGCCTTGAACAAGACCGATGAGTAGTTTGTGCCAGTCAGCCTCAAGTCCGGCCTGGTGTTGTGCGATAATGGGCGAAATCTCGTAGCAGCTCTGGGACTAGACGGTTCGACGCACATCCCTTGCCTGGTAGATGTGCTGAATTTGGTGGTGCAGAGATTCCAAAAATTACCCCGATATGTCAGAGCTGCTGCATAAAGTGCAGGCCTTCTGTGCGCACTTTTGGCGTTCTCACCCTGCTGCTGCTCGCCTGTCAGCGCTGCAGCTTAACTTCGGCCTTCCCACTCACCACCTCATATGCGACGTGCCCACAAGGTGGAACTCTACCTAGCACATGCTGGCCAGACTGTGCGAGCAGCAGCAGGCAATAGTGGGATGTCAGCTGTTGCATGCATGGGTGAGTCGCTCTGAGGAACAGCACCACTTCACAACCAATGAGTGGGCCTCCATGCGAGACCTGTGTTCCTTGTTGCGCTGTTTAGAATACTCCACCTACATGGCCAGTGCCAATAACGCTGTTCTGTAAAAACGCTGCTGGTGATGATGGAAGAAGATCTGCCACAGGAGGAGGAGGAAGAGGGATCATTTTGTAGGGTTTCCTGCCAGTCATTCACAAGTGACTCCGAGGGTGGGTTCCTGCACCCACAAACGCCAGGTACACAATTGTCCAGCCAGGGCACATCTGGAGGATGACAAGGTGGAGAATGAGGAGGAGGAGATGGAGGAAGAGGAACCTTGTTCACAGCAAGGTCGCACCCAGACCAGCTCATGGCCATCCCTGGTGCATGGCTGGGCGGATACAGAGGACACAGACGATGCACCTCTGACAGAGGACAGCTTTTCATTGCCTCTGTGTGCAGTGTCTACGCAACAACTGCTGAGTTGCCCGCATTCTAACTTGTGCTGATTACTGGGTGGCCACGCTGCTGGATCCCCATTACAAAGACGGACAACGTACTGTCCTTAATTCAGTCACTGGAGCATGATCGTATGATGCGCGAGTACAAGCGCACGCTGGTAGACGTGCTGCTGGTGGCATTCCCACCTGACAGCGGGGGCACAGTGGAAGCACAAGGCGAAGGCAGAGGAGGAAAAAGACGTCGCCAATGCAAGGACTTCAGAAGGCAGGGATAGCATGGCCGAAATGTGGAAAAGCTTTGTCAGCATGCCACAACAATCAGTGCCACCAGCTGATATGGAACATCTTAGCAGGAGGCCGCATTTCACCAACATATTGAAGCAGTATGTGTGCACACGCCTACACGTACTGAATGACGGGTCTGCCCCCTTCAATTTCTGGGTCTTCAAATTGGGCACATGGCCTGAGCTTAACCTTTACGCCTTGGAGGTGTTGGCCTGCCCTGCAGCCAGTGTATTATCTGAACGTGTGTTTAGCATGGCAGGGGGCGTTATCACAGACAAGGCCAGCCACCTGTCCACAGCCAATGTGGACAAGCTAACGTTCAATAAAATAAACCAGGCATGGATCCCACAGGACTTGTCCGTACCTTGTGCAGAATAGACACACCATTGTTAAGTACAGCGCAAATGCTCATTCTTGCATTTTGGATATTTCACACACTTTTGGAGTGTACCCTAATTAAAAAATTTAAATTAAGACCAAAAACCAGTGTTGGCTACCTTGTCCTCCTCCACCGCTGCTTCTACCTACACCGCTACATCCACCGCCTCCTCAAACTCCTACTCCATATGAACCTCCACCTCATAAATCAAGTTTTTTTTTTTTCCGTGCGTGTTTTATTTTATATAATTTCACTAATTTGTCTGTTACATTTTCAGGTGAGATTTGCCAATTTTTGTGTGTGATATACCACTGCTATACCTAGTAGACAGGTAAAAAAAAATCGCTAATTTGTCTGTTACATTTTCGGGTGAAATTCACCAATTTTTGGGTGTTATACCACTGCTCTACCTAGTAGACAGGTTAAAAAAGATTCACTAATTTCTCTGTTACATTTTCGGGTGAAATTCACAAATTTTTGGGTGTGATGTACCACTGCTATATCTAGTAGACAGGTAAAAAAAAATCACTAATTTGTCTGTTACATTTTGGTTCGAAATTCACTTATTTTTGTGTGTGATATACCTAGCAGACAGGTAAAAAATTCACAAATTTGTCTGTTACATTTTCAGGTGAAATTAACCATTTTTGGCTGTGATATACCCCTCCTCTACCTAGTTGACAGCTTAATACATTTCACAAATTTTTCTTTTACATTTTCCTGTGACATTAAACTATTTTTTTTCTGTCATAGACCCCTGCTCTACCTAGTAGACAGGTTAATAAATTTCACTATTTTTTCTGTTACATTCTTGGGTTGACATTTCACAATTTTTTACGTGAATAAACCCTTGCTCTGCATAGGTGACAGGGACTTAAATTTCTAAAATTCATCTTTAATTGGCCCTTTCATTCGATCCTTCTGCTTTAATAATTTGTCCCTCATTTCCACTTCATCCCATTGCAGCCATTGGCCTCCCTTTCTCATGCTCCCTCTCTCGCGTGGAACCCTGATTCGCCGATAACCGTGATCAACATGGTAGGCTCAGAAAAGAACATCGAAAGTTGATAGAGAAGATATCCAAATGGATGGTGGACATCACAGGGATGCACGATCAGGCAGAAGTTATCTAGAGTCAACAAAGCAGCAGCAGGGCCTCTCCTGGCTAATGTTTCCAAATCCAAAATACTCCAGTGACATTCCCTATAATTGTTTATTAATCATTCCAATAACAGGGCATCTTAAGATTTCTGTATTGTTATTTATCGTCACTACCTCCCCGAGTCGGGTGGGTTATTGCAGCGCGCCCCCTCCTTAACTTGGAAGCTTATGCTTCAATACTTTGTCCCACATTTCCCCTCGATTACATTTAATTTCTTCCATTGACCTTCCTTGGATGTGGTATCCCTTTCTTAGGCTCCCTCTCCGGCCTGGAACCCTGATTCCCCGCCACCCGTGATCACCATGGTAGGCTCATAAAAGAACATCGAAAGTTGATAGAGAAGATATCCAATTGGATCCTGGACATCACGGGGATGTGTGACATGGTGGAGCAGTATGTATGCACACGCCTACATGTACTGATTGATTGGTCTGCCCCCTTCAACTTTTGGGTCTCCAAATTGGGCACATGGCCTGAGCTTGCCCTTTACGCCTTGGAGGTGCTTTGCTGCCCTTCAGCCAGTGTATTGTCTGAATGTGTGTTTAGCACGACTGGAGGGGGTTATCACAGGTTATTGTCACGGGTAAGGAAGGTAGAGAGGAAGTGCACCCCCTAAACTTCCACCCTCAACCCTGTCCCTGTCTACTTGCACCACCCACCCTAGGTGACAGTGCGCAACTGGGCAACGGTCCCTGACCTACGTAAGTGTAGAGCAGAGCGAACAGAGAAAGAGAGGAACAGACAGCCAAGGCAGAAGGAGGTACACAAGACTAAGGCAAATGGATAGACAGGGTGGTAGATAAGACAACAGTACCCAGTGATAGGAAAGGCAATGGCGGGTCAACTAACCAAGGTCGGTCCAGGAGGTCACGTCAATACAAGGGATGAGGCAGGAGATGAAATCCGAGAACGAGTCAAGGTCAAATCCGAGAGATAGCGTAGGTACCAAGGGAGCGGGCAAAGGGAGGTCAAGTAGGAAGCAATAATAATAGTACACACAGCCCTAGAGACGAAAATCACAGGCAACCTGTAGCCAGCAGGCTGCCTGTATTTATAGTGGGGAGTGAGGGTCATGTGGCGTGGCCAGCATCACATGACTGACAGACAGACAAGTCAAGCACCGAGTGATCAGCTCGGCGTGCAAGGCAGACCTAGGGGTAGGGAGCCTCCCAGCTAGCAAAGCCGCCCTGGGAACGAGGCCAAACACAGATCCTCGCTCCCGAAGTTAAGCAGCAGGTCGGCGGCTGATGGGAGACAGAGTGCGCCTTCGGCGCCCCGTTACAGTTATATTTCCCAATGTTTTGGGTGTACCCTAATTTCACCGCTTCAGGACACATGACGTACCGGTACATCATGATGTCCTGGTACTTAAGGACACATGACATACCGGTACGTCATGTATGGTTCCGATTACCGCCGCCCGGCGGGCTGTGATCGGAACCCGGTTACCTAGGCTAAATGCGCCGGTGGGTCCTGTGACCCCCCCCCCCCCCCCCCCCGTGTCGGCGATCGGAGAAAACTGCAGGTCAATTCAGACCTGCGGTTTTCTGCGTTTCCAGGTTATTCGGGTCTCTGAAGACCCAATAACCCGGAACAGGATGGTGATGGTGGTGTGATTTTACCCCACCAATCACCATCCTGCGATCCTGGGAGGTGATGGTGACATTACCTCTCAGGATCGCCTCTGATTGGTTGGTGGGCGGGACGGCGGCAGATTCAAAAGTTGCAAGCGCTCCTCTCCTCCTTCTTTTGTGTTCCAGAGCCGGAGGAGAGAGGAGCTGCCTGCACGTCGTCCATCGGTGCCAGCATCACCCCATCTGTGCCCCCCAGGACCCGATCTGTGCCTCAGAGCCCCCCATCTATACCGCAGGTACATAGGGAAAGCATAGGGAAAGTTTGGGTTAGGCAGGGAAAATAAAGGGAAAGTTAGTTTGACCATCTTTGATTGCATCACCCTAAGTTAGAGTGTCTGGGGTCCACAGCACAGCTGTGTGAACCTAGACCCCCCAGAGGTGCTGCCCCTTGCCCCCCCTGCCCCCCAACTTTTTTGGGGTGCAGTATATTTTATATTGTGTACGCTGACTGTGGCCGGCACTCTTAGCGTCCGGCCACTGTTAGCGAATCACACACCCACTGCTGATCAACTTCATGTGGTTGATCAGCGGTTTAGAATTTTTTTTTCAAATTTTTTGCCCTTTTTTTTAGTTAGTTTTTTTTTTTGGTTAGTTTTAGGGTGAGTTCGCGAACACCCGTGCCCCCACACACACGCACACTAAATAAAGATTTACACACAAGCACATACACACGAAGACACACACTCCCCTATAGCCCGCTGGACGTTCTCGGCCGAGGAGGCATACGCCCAGCTTGCCTCCAACTCCGAGAGTCCCAGTGAGGACAAGGATGACCCCACATCTAGCGATGATGATGACCCCTCAAGGCATGTTAGGGACCCTGTGGCCCAGCCTAGTACGAGCAGCTCTGGGGATCGTACTAGTTTTCCAGCCCACCAGTTAAATCCACCGGAGCACCGTGCCGGTGAACTAGTCTGGTGTAGCCCAGAGCGATACAAGCCTGTGATTCTTGATTTTATAGGCCAATCAGGAATCCAGATTTCCACAGTGGGCTACACTGAATATGACTTTTTTTGTCATTTTTTTCAGTGACCCACTGGTAAATATGATGGTGGAGCAAACTAAACTGTACGCCCAACAGTTCGATGCTCAACACCCGGGCTCCTTTTTGGCCAGGCCCGGTGGCTGGACACCGGTCAGTGCAGCCGAAATGAGGACATTTTGGGGCCCTCGTGCTGCATATGGGCCTGGTCAAGAAACCCAGTGTCAGGCTGTACTGGAGTGGGGACGTCCTATACCAGACCCCACTTTACAGTACGCTCCCGTTTTGAGGCCACCCGGAAATGTCTGCATTATTCAGATAATGAAGCATGTCCCCCCCCCAAGGTGATCCTGCCCATGACTGTCTGTTTAAAATACGGCCGGTCATCGATCACTTTGGGGCCAAATTCATGGAGGCCTATGTACCTGGAAGGGAGGTCGCGGTTGATGAGTCTCTCATTGCGTTCAAGGGGAGACTCATTTTCCGTCAGTATGTGCCCTCCAAGCGGGCGAGGTATGGCGTGTAGCTATACAAAATTTGTGAGAGTACCTCAGGGTACACTTACAAATTTCTTGTATACGAGGGGCGAGATTCCCGGATTCAACCCCTAGAATGTCCCCCCACTCTGGCTGTTACCGGGAAACTTGTGTGGGACCTTATGTACCCACTGCTAGATAAGGGTTACCACCTTTACGTGGCTAACTTTTATACTAGTATCCCCTTGTTCCAGTCCCTTGCCGCCAGATCCACGTCCGCTTGTGGGACCGTGCGGAAAAATCAACGCGGCCTCCCTGCCCTCCCCCTCCAGGTACCTATCTCCAGGGGTGAGACCCGTGCCCTTACCTCTGAAACCTGTTGCTGGTCAGGTATAAGGACAAGAGGGATGTCCTTATGCTGTCCAAAATTCATGGTAACGGCATCACCCCTGTCCCTGTGCGAGGTACCGCGGCAACGGTCCTCAAGCCCGATTGCATCGTCGACTACAATCAGTATATGGAGGAGTTGATCTCTCTGATCAAGTCCTCAAGCCATATAACGCCATGTGCAAAACCCAGGCATGGTACAAAAAACTTGCAGTCTACTTGGTACAGCTTGCCAAGTACAACTCTTTTGTGCTGTCCCGGAGCGCTGGCAACACAGGGACATTCCTTCAGTTCTATGAGGCAGTCCTCAAGGCCCCGATCTTTTCGGACCGGGAAAGAGCAGACCGGAGTACCTCGGGAACTGTAGGCGCCCGGATTGTCCCTGGCCAACACTTTCCAGGTGTGGTCCCCCATACTGGAAAGAAGGGACGAACCCAAAAAAGAGTGTGTCACAGGAGGGGGATACGGAAGGACACCACAACTCAATGTGACATGTGCCCCGATCATCTGGGCCTCTGCATTATTGGTTGCTTCAGGGAGTATCAAACGTCCATGGAGTACTAAATTTATATCCCAATTTAGCACTGACATTGGATAAAAAAAAACTGGTTCTCAGACTTGAAAAAAACTAAAAAAAACTAAAATAATTTATTAAAAGTAGACATATTAGGTATTGCCGAGTCGGTAAAAATCTCTTCTATAAAAATACCCCATGACCTAACCCCCCTGATTAACACGGTCCAAAATAAAAAATAAAAAAGGTGCAAAAAAGATTATTTTTTTTGTCACCTTACATAATAAAAAGTTTAATAGCAAGCGATCAAAAAGTCATATAGCCCCCAAAATAGTGCCAATAAAACCGTCCTCTCATCCCGCAAAAAGTGAGCCCCCACATAAGATAATTAGATAAAAAAAATAATGACTCTTAGACTTTAGAGATACCCCAAAAAAAGGTTTGCATCAAAAAGGATAATATAGTCTAAAACCTAAATAAATGTTAAAAAGTAGACTTATTAGGTATCGCCGCATCCGTAAGAATCTCCTCTATAAAAATATCCCATGATCTTACCCACCCAATTAACACGGTCAAAAAAAGAAAAAACGTTGCCAAAACCGCTATTTTTGGCAATTTTCCATTTCAATCCGTTTTTTCCGGTAACAAAACAAGAGTTAACAACCAAACAAAAGTTAATATTTATTTCTTTGATACTGCAGTTTACAGAAATGCCACATTTGTGGTTGTAAACTGCTGTATCAGTAAAAGGGAGGCCGCAAAAGGAAAGGTTTCTGGAAGGCCGATTTTGATGGCCTTTTTTATTGACACCATGTCCCTTTTGAAGCCCTCCTGATGCCCCCCTAGAGTAAAAACTCCCTAAAAGTGACCCCATCTAAGAAACTACACCCCTCAAGGTATTCAAAACTGATTATACAAACTTTATTAACCCTTTAGGTGTTCCTCAACAGTTAATGGCAAATGGAGATTAAATTTCAGAATTTCAATTTTTGGTAACCTTGCCTCACAAAAAATTTATATAGAGCAACCAAAAATCATATGTTCCCTAAAAATAGTCCCCCAAAAAATGCCACCTTATCCCGTAGTTTCCAAAATGGGGTCACTTTTAGGGAGTTTCTACTCCAGGGGTGCATCAGGGGGGTTGAAACAGGACACGGTGTAAATAAACCGGTCCATAAAAATCAGCCCTCCAAAAAACAAACGGCGCACCTTTCCCCCTACGCCCTGCTGTGTGGCCGTACAGTAGTGTACGGCCACATATGGGGTGTTTCTGTAAACGGGAGAGTCAGGGCAATAAAGATACAGTCTTGTTTGGCTGTTAACCCTTGCTTTGTTAGTGGAAAACAATGGGTTAAAATTGAAAATTTGGCAAAAAAATTTAAATCTCAAATTTCATCCCCATTTGCCAATAACTCTTGTGCAACACCTAAAGGGTTAACGAAGTTTGTAAAATCAGTTTTGAATACCTTGAGGGGTGTAGTTTATAGAATGGGGTCATTTTTGGGTGGTTTCTATTATGTAAGCCTCGCAAAGTGACTTCAGACCTGTAGTGGTCCATAAAAATTGGGTTTTTGAAAATTTCTGAAAAATTTCAAGTTTTGCTTCTAAACTTCTAAGCCTTGTAACATCCCCAAAAAATAAAATATCTTTCCCAAAATAGTTCAAACATGAAGTAGACATATGGGGAATGTAAAGTCATCACTATTTTGGGGGGTATTACTATGTATTACAGAAGTAGAGAAACTGAAACTTTGAAATTTGAAAATTTTTCAAATGTTTTGTAAATTAGGCACTTTTTGTGCAAAAAAATAACTTTTTTTACCCAATTTTAGCAGTGTCATGAAGTACAATATGTGACGAAAAAACAATCTCAGAACGGCCTGGGTAAGTCAAAGCGTTTTAAAGTTATCAGCACTTAAAATGACACTGGTCAGATTTGCAAAAAATGGCCTGGTCCTTAAGGTGAAATAAGGCTGTGTCCCTAAGGGGTTGAAAAATAAAAATGTATTTAAAACCAAAAAATTGTGTAGGCTACCTCCTACTCCTCTGCCGCTTCCACCTACACCACCACATCCACTGCCTCCTCAACCTCCTACTCCAAATGGACCTCATCCTACTAGATCAAGATCATTGTTTTTTATTTTTATGTATTTTATGTTATTTAAAGTCATTTCTCTATCCACTTTTGTTTCCAGAGCACTTGCCATGCTTTTAACCACATTTTGCTGGCATTTGCAGCCCTCTAGCCCTTTCCATGACATTTTTACAGCCATTTTAGCGCTCAAAAGTTCAAATTTTTTTGGGAAGTTCGACCAAACCCGTCGAACCCGAAACATCCAGGTATCCTCTCAACTCTAGTCTTGATCAGCAACCCAGCGGTTCTTGATTGGTTGTCTGTAACTTCGACTTCATCGCAAGTGACAGCAGAACCAGCAGCCTGAGTCTAGAGTTGCTGATGAGCAGCTTTCTTCACCAGCATAGTGAAGAAACTACTCACTCACCAGCAGCAGACGGTAGACCTGGAGCAAGACCTAAACCAGCAGGTGGTGGCATACTTTGACAGCACGCTGCCAGCCATCATAGAAGATCCGCTGGACTACTGGGCAGCCAAACTGGATTTGTGGCCATGGAAAAGCTGTCCTGCCCGGCCAGTAGTGTGGCATAAGAGCGGGTGTTTAGTGTGGCGGGGTCCATAGTTACCCCAAGAAGAACTTGCCGGTGCCCCCAAAATGTATAGAGACTTTTGTCAAGATGAATCAGGCGTGGATCAGCCAGGATTTCCACCCACCAATGCCTGATGCATCAGATTAGATCATCCATCTCCACACTATGTCACCATGCCACTCTGTGGTATCATGCTGCTGCTGCTGTTTCTGCCATGTTCACACTATGTCACCATGCCACTCTGTGGCCTCCTGATGCTGCCATCTCCACACTATGTCACCGTGCCACTTTGTGGCCTGCTGATGCTGCCATGTTCACACTATGTCACAATGCCACTCTGTAGTATCATTCTGCTGCTGTTGCTGCTATCTCCACACTATGTCACCTTGCCACTCTGTGGCCTCCTGATGCAGCCATGTCCACACTATGTCACAATGCCACTCTGTAGTATCATTCTGCTGCTGTTGCTTCAATCTCCACACTATGTCACCTTGCCACTCTGTGGCCTCCTGATGCTGCCATCTCCACATTATGTCACCGTGCTACTCTGTGGCCTAATCATACTGCTGCTGTCATCTCCACACTTTGTCATTGTGCCACTCTGTGGCGTGCTGATGCTGCTGCCACCTCCAGACCCTATCATTGTGCCACTTGGTGGTCCCATCTGCTTATCCATCACCACTATGTCATAGCACCACTCTGTGGACTTCTCATGCTGTTACCACCCTCACCACTCTATGACAGGATCGCTATTAACCTTGTTTGGCCTTCTTGAAATCACCATTTATTTGACCTTTCTTCTGATCGGTCAGAAGGAAGGAAAAATTAGACCGATCCTGTCTGTGTAGCAGCTGTACGGCCTGTATGGTCGCACCAGAATTGGCTTATGATTTGGTAGCCAAAAGCAGGAGTGGGTACAAAACACAGAAGATGTGTCATCTTTGTTTTAGATCCACTCCTGTTTTTTTGGGCATTACCAATATCTCATGGATTACTGAGCAAGTGCTGACCGAGTAAAGGCGTATGCTCCGCTGACAAGATCTGTTTTTTTGTGGGTTATTGTTCTGACGGATCAAAGCAAGGGCAAAATGATCAGTTACTTCAAAATAAACTACTGCTGACACCCTCTCCATTCGGTCCGGGGGCTCTATAAGCATCTGTATAATACTTGTATAAGCGTTTAATAGACTAGGTTCTGTAGACATCTATGTGGATTCAGCTGACGAGGGTGTAAAAGGACTGCGCTTCTTCTTGATGCTAACATTGACCTGTAAGGTCAATTCACTTCAATAGGTCCGCAAATCCAGAGATGCAGAATGGTGTGGAATGGAAGCACGGAACAGAACCCTACGGAAGCACTACGGAGTGTTTACGTGGGCTTTCGTCCAGTACTTCAGTTCTGCAAAAAGATAGAACATGTGCTATGTGCGGGGATGGTGAAATACCTGAAAAAAACAGTCCAGCACGGCTGTGATCAGAGAATCCAAGATGGCGCAGGCGGATGAACGCACTCCTGCCGAGACAGAAGAAGGAGCCTCAGACGATGAAAGTGACGGAGGTGAGTCAGTAAACTCACGCCACTTACCGGTCTCAAGAAGCTTTATTAAGCAAGCCTAAGCAGAGGCTTTATCCCCGCTTAAGCAGGAGATCTCGACTCTCACACAAGAAATTCAGCATATAGGCCATAGAGTGGAATCGCTAGAGGCCACACAGTCGGCTACCCTGGAGCATAACTCAGCCGTAGCACAGTCTCTCTCCTCATGCCAGCGCCACATTAACTTCCTCTATGCCGCAATGGAGGATCAAGAGAATCGTAGTCGGCGAAACAATCTTAGATTTAGGGGCGTACCTGAAGCGGTACCTGCTGAGGAGCTTGTGACCATTAAAAATATTGCTACCTCCCTCTTGGGCAATGAAGATCCTGCTAATATGACTATAGAAAGAGCGCATAGAGCCCTGCGACAAAAACCAAGAGACTCTGACCCACCCAGGGACATTATATGTCGCTTTTTGAATTTTCTGGATAAAGAAAAGGTACTGGCAGCGGCTAGGGCAGCTAACACCATATCACTTGGTGATGCCTCAATCTATCAGGATCTGGCGCCTGTAACCCTACAGAAGAGAAGAAATCTCAAACCCCTTACAGAGTATCTTCGCAACAACCGAATCCCATATAGATAGACTTTTCCATTTGGCCTCACTTTTTCGCATGCTGGAAAATTCATCAGGATCTCTTCGTATGAGGACCTACAAGCAGCTTTCATCACCATGGACATTACTCCAATGGACATTGCTAACTGGGATACTGTATCCGACATCACATCACTCCCGTCTCTCCCGAAAATGACCCCATGGGAGAAATCGCCCGCAACCAAACTTCAACAATTTAGACGCAGGAGTGGATAGCTGACACCAAGGAGAATCACTTGAACTACTGGGTTCTAAATCGGGACTCACAGAAGCTCTCAAGCAGCATTTATTATGTTCTCCTACTAATATGTTACCTCATTTCTCCCACTTCCAAATTTTCCCTCCTTCCTTGAAGGACTAATACCTATATTATATATTATTATATAGCATACCTGAAGTAATTACCCGTTAAATTCTTATGTGCCACTTAATGGCAAGACCTAATAACTGGGTTTACCCATATTACCCCTTTCTAGGAACAAGCCGCTAGGCTTCACATTATTTCTGATGAAAATTTTCATCATCTCATTGTTCTATCATAACTGTGTTCATTGTTGTGTTTATAGTTACGTTTTTCCTCTTTCTCCCCCCAGTCATGATACTTTGAGCAGATTCCTCGCAAGTCACCTTGCACTCGTGGAGCGGTTGCTTACTCTCTTTTCGGCCGCTTGGTATGATACCCTGTTCTTTAGCTTCGCAAGGTACCGGTATAATTGTCTTATCCCAACTCTGATCAGAACATTATGGTAGTCCTTAATATAGTTACCTACAACGTAAAGGGTCTCAGATCTCCATCAAAAAGATCCCAAATCTTCTCCCTTTTGGGGAAAGAAAAGTGCTCCATACTTTTCCTTCAAGAGACTCATTATAAGCACAATAAATACCCAGATCTATCCTTCTCCAGATTTCGAACTTGGTACCATTGCAGAGCAGATGGCGCTGCCTCAAAGGGAGTAAGCATTAGTTTTAAAAAGAATATACCTTTCACATACGCCTCTCACATCCAGGATCCTGAAGGGAGGTATATCATTTAAAGGGCCATATTTGTCAGAAAATGTATACTTTTGTAAACCTTTACGCTCCTAATTCTGATCAGATATCCTGGCTGTTATCTCTCCTATCCTTAATAGAAAACTACCAGGAAGGTACTCTTGTCTTAGCGGGAGATCTTAACACTGAGTTGCATCCTCTTACTGATACTTCCTCCAAAAGGTCCTCCTTCTCTGCCAGAGCCCTGAAAAAATTGAATGTTAAACTGTACAATCTAGGTCTGATTGAAATTTGGAGATGCCTTAACCCAAACTGCTCTGATTATTCTTTTTACTCCATTCCAGCACAGTCCTACATCAGAATCGATTATATCTTTGTCCCCAAAGACCAGGTTCAGTTCTGCACTGACACAAGGATTGGAAATATATCAATCTCTGACCACGCGCCGGTATTCTGCACCTTACGTTCTCCATCCGATACTGGTAGGTCCCCTCTTTGGAGGCTCAATGAGTCTATTCTGACCAGCGAAGCACACAGGATACACTTTAAGTTACTACTAGATGAATACTTTTCTATAAACAATAGAGTCCTTTGGGATGCCCATAAGGTTTTTATCAGGGGACACTTTATCAGCAAATGCTCCTTCATAAAGAAGCAATCTGATAAACATCTATCCTCCCTTTTAGACCAAATTCATGCTCTTGAAACCCTACATAAAAGATCCCTTGCACAACAACATTTGGATGACCTTAATGCACTGAGAGCAGACCTCAAAAATCTACTAAACAAGAGATCAGCAAATTACTATCTGTCCTCGCAGCATAAGTTTTTCGCCCATGGCAATAAGGCATCCAAATTTTTGATGAGCCATATTAAACATAGACAACAGGCAAGGCATTTAACTTCTATCAAACCTCCCCAGGGTCCACCAATATTCTCCTCAACAGCAATTGCGAACAATTTAAGACCTTTTACGAATCTCTTTATAATCTTTGCCCCTCAAGACAAGACCAATCTCTTTCAGATAGAGAGACTGAAGTGCATCGCTTTCTAAGCTCCCTAAATCTTCCAACACTCCCTCCCCCCCAAAAAAAACGCCCTTTTACACTTCCGGAACTGCCCTCAGTTCTGAAAACCTCCCCTAAAGGTAAAAGCTCTGGACCTGATGGTCTCACCACTTCCTAATATCTGAGATTCCAAAACTCACTACTCCCCTACTTCCTCCCGATCTGTAACTTGGCTTTGCAAAATATCCCACTGTCCTCTGAGATGACTAATGCCCTAATAACAATAATCCCAAAAGAGGGTAAGGATCCCTCTTCCTGTGCGAACTATCGCCCCATATCCCTTTTAAATATAGACTTGAAACTGCTCGCAAAAATGATGGCCACCAGATTACAATCCCGTCTCCCAACCTTAATACATTCAGACCAAGTAGGATTCGTACGTGGTCGAGAAGGAAAGGATAACACCACCAAAATCCTTGATGCCTTATACTTTGCCTCTCATAAAAAGGAACCACTTGTCCTCCTCGGAACCAATGCCGAGAAGGCATTTGACCGTATAGATTGGTCTTTCATCAAGCATATCTTGCAGAAATTCCAAATCCCCAACTCATTCATACATGCCATTTTTGCAATGTATACTAACACTTCTGCTGCAGTATCAGTCAACAACCTCATCTCGTCACGCTTCTCCATAAAAAATGGTACCCGTCAGGGCTGCCCCCTCTCCCCTCTTATTTTTGTCCATGTAATCGAAACTTTGATGCAAGCCAATCGCTGCTCAGCTGGATTCATTGGCTCACCAATACCTGTCCTGGTTTGAAAAAACCTGGTTATGTCTCTAGTGATTCCTAGACTCACGCTTCTCTTGGAATCGTTAAACCTTATCTCCTCTAACAACTTACTTATCAACTATATAAAGAAAGACCTCCGCTTATGGGCAAAAGCACTTGACACTCAAAAATCTCAGAATGGTTTGAAAACCTACTAACTACTTCCAAATATCCTCCTAAGCTTATATCTACTGTGTACAAGCAAATAAACCTCCCTCCCACGGATGCCAAACCCGCTTTCATTGGTCTATGGGAAAGAGACTTGAAGAAAAACTTCTCACAAAAGGAAGTAATCAAACTTTGCACTATTCCTCATAAATTCTCCCGATGTGTACGAGTTCAGGAAAATGGGTATAAAGTACTGTCACGATGGTACAAAACTCCAGACAAAATCTAAAAATTCTACCCCAGTGTTCCGGACCGCTGTTGGAGATGTGAGGCCATGAAGGGCACATTTCTCCATATTTGGTGGGAATGTCCCAAGATTACTGAATGGTGGAAAACCATTTTTCAAATTAGTAACAAGGTATGCAAGTCTACTTTCCCATGCACCTCTAAAATCGCTTTACTCTCATTTGGCATCCGAGGCAGGGATATGAACATGTTGGCCCTATTCTCCTCCTTGATGTCAGCAGCGCGTCTTATGATCCCTATTCTGTGGCGTTCCACCGGAACCCCAAAGGTTGAACACTGGCTCAATAAAGTTGACCAAATTTATCGACTGGAAGAGCTATCCCACTGGGAATTAAACTCCAGGTCCACTTTTCTATCTATCTGGTCCCACTGGAAAGAATATAGACACTTAGTATAACATTTCTAAGTAGACATGACTGACTACCCCTACCCCCTTTTCCCCCTTCCCTCCCTTTTTTCTTTTTTTTGCCCTTATCCCTTCCTTTTTCTACTCTTCCTGAGTTCAATGTTTACTTTAATTTTCCAAATGTAATACTATATGCAAGATTACCCGTCTTCATACTGTATATCTGTATGTGTCATTTGATGGTGATCTACTGACATTCTTGTGTTTAACCATAAACAATAAATATTGCTAAAGAGAAAAATAAAATTAAGCGGCTGCGGCTGCCCCACGTTCGGTGTTCGTGCATTGTGGCCCGCAATTTGCGGGCTGCAGCATGGCCACAGGGCGCACACGTTCATGTGCAGGAGGCCTAAGGCTGAGTTGATACATCAGTTATTTGGTCAGTTTTGGCCCTGTGACTTCCCAAATAAGTGAAGTGTGCAGTGATTCTAATAGAGACTCCTGTCCTCTGCATGTCATATGGACTCACAGTATTATTTCACTACCCCTATGCATGTTACTGCAAGGCACAGTGTTCTAAACAAATATAAAGGCTGTATGCAGCCTGGAAATAGCCGTTTATCGATGCAAATTATTTCGGAAAATTTGGCAAATCGGCCAAATCAAATTTTTTAGAAATTCACTCATCTCTCGTTATCAGGCTAGTCATTCACAAGTGGTTCAGAGGGTGGGTTCCTGCACCAACAGAGGCCAGGTACACAACTTTCCTGCCAGGACACAGTTCTGGAGGAGGAGGAACCGTGTTCTAAGCAGGGTGGCACGCAAAGCAGCTCATGGGCATCACTGGAGCATGGCTGGGGGGATACAGAGGACACAGATGATACACCTCCCACAAAGGACAGCTTGTCGTTGCCTCTGGGCAGCCTGGCTCACATTAGTGACTATATGCTGCAGTGCCTGCAACAACCGCTGAGTTGCCAACATTCTAACCAGTGCTGATTACTGGGTGGCCACCCTGCTGGATCCCCGCTACAAGGACAATGTGCCATCCTTAATTCCATCACTGGAGCGTGATCGGAAGTACTGGTAGACGCGCTGCTGATGGCATTCCCACCTGACAGCGGGGGCTCAGTGGAAGCACAAGGCAAAAGCAGGGGAGGAGGAAGAAGTCGCCAACGCAGCTAACACCTCAGAAGGGAGGGTTAGCATGGCTGAAATGTGGAAAATCTTTGTCAGCACGCCACAACAACCAGCCCCAACAGCTGATATGGAATGTCTTAGCAGGAGGCAGCATTTCACCAACATGGTGAAACAGTACATGTGCACATGCCTACACGTAATGACTGATGGGTATGCCCCATTCAATTTCTGGGTCTCCAAATTGGGCACATGGCTTGAACTTGCCCTTTACGCCTTGCTGGCCTGGCCTGCGGCCAATGTATTGTCCAAATGTGTATTTAGCATGGTGGGGGGGTGATCACAGACAAGGACAGCCGCCTGTCCACAGCCAACGTGGACAAGCTCACGTTCATTAAAATGAACCAGGCATGGATCTCACAGGACTTATCCGCACCTTGTGTTAGATTGACAAGTGTACCGGCCACACCCAGGCATTGTTATACTCCAGCGCACTTTCTCTTCGCGTTCTCTTTTCCATTTCCCAAAGTTTTGGGGCCTTCCCAAATTTATAAAAAATAAATAAAGGAAAATTAAAAACAGTCTTGGCTATCTCCTCCACCGCTGCTTTCACCTACACTGCTACGTCTACTGCCTCCTCAACCTCCTACTCCACTTTGACCTCCACCTCCTAGTTTAAGATTATATTTTTTTTTATATTTTTTTATATTCTGAGTCATTTCCCTATCCACATATGTTTTCAGGGCAATTGTCCTGCTCTTACCTTCATTTTGCTTCCTTTTGCAGCCCTCTAGCCCTTACTATGACTATTTTACAGCAATTTCAGTGCTCCAAAGTTCGGGTCCCCATTGACTTCAATGGGGTTCGGGTTAAGTTCGGGTGTTGAACCCGAACTTTGACCCAAATTTAAGCCAAACCCAGTGAACCCAAACATCCACGGGTCCGCTCATCCCTATTAGTTAAGAATTCTCTTTCTTGACAAAGTTTGGCAAATCAGCCGAATCGAATGATATGCGTGTTCTGTCTTATTTTATATTACTTTAAGACCCATAGAAATGAGCAATTTCAAAGAAAAAAGGGGTCAGCCAGCACATCCCAATTAGCAGGTGCACGTTACCACGGCTAGAAATACAAAGCAAAAAAATTACAATGCAACAACACTCTGCAAACCAAATAAAGTATTCTGATGCTAATGCTATGCTTATTTAGTAAATTTGAGATTCTTAGCAAATACATTTTGTACAAAATTTTTAGGCCTGTTTGGCAAACATCAAGGCGATCTCACAGCCACCATAAAAATCATAGAGTGCAGGTTCCACATGCATGCTGGGCCCACAGATTTTTATCATTTTTGGTGCCAAAATGGTCTCCATTAAATCCAGGGAATGCAGGTACCAACATGTATGCTGAGCCCACTCCACACCTCTCCTGGTGCCAGATGGCCTCCAGTTAATGCAATGAGAGTCCACTCTGTACCTCTCCTGGTGCCAAAAGGCTTCTAGTGAGTGCAGGGAGAGCAAGCTACAGCTTTACACTTACACTAATTAAAATCTGCCTATGGGGCAGATAGGCTGGTCAGGAGTGCACGACTGAATAGAGTCAGCCACCCCTCCGGTTCAAACTTAAAAGGGGTTAGTCAGCACATCCCAATGCGCAGGTGCACGTAAATGAGCAATGCACATAAAAATGCACATAAAAATGAGCAATGCGCAAGAAATGTGGCTTGGACACGGATACAAAATAAGTTTATGTGCATGATGCCTAAGGACTCTTTCACACAGTGCTTTGTCAGTGATTTCCATCATTTACTGTAAGCTAAAATCAGATGTGGGACACAAATACAGAAGAGCTGCAAATCTTTCTATTATACCGTATCTTTGTATAGGCACTACTCGTGTAATCACTGATCAAACAACGATCAAACAATGAGTATACGAAAGCGCCTAAATATATGTAGATATGTATTAAGTCTGGGAGGTCTAGAGAGCAAGAGGTACTACGGAGTTACTATAAAAAAAACTGCATAAGGCCTCATGCACACGACCGTTGTGTGCACCCGTGGCTGTTGTTCCGTTTACCGTGATTTTCTACGGACCCATTGACTTTCAATGGGTCAGTTGAAAACTCGGCTAATGCACCGTTTGTCAAACGCGTCCGTGATCCATGTTTCCAGTCCGTCAAAAAAATATAGCCTGTCCTATTTTTTTCACGGAAAACAGTTCGCGGACCCATTCAAGTCAATGGGACCGTGAAAAAATGCGGTGGCACACCCGATTGACATCCGCATCCGCGTCGGTTTTATTTCTATCTTTTGCCATGGCCAAACTGGCAAAACTTGTGGCAATAAAATTTTATAAAAATATATACAGGAAGTTTAAGGTCATAGGTTATGCTAATTGCTAGCCACCTGTGCCGAAAAGCTGGTGTGTGGTGAGGCAGCCATTGCAGCTTTATTTACTTCAACCATGCCACGGTGGAATGTTGAAAAGCTAATCAATCTGGTCCAGGAGAGGCCCGAGCTCTGGGATACCAGATCCAATTCCTATCTGGCCCGAGTGAGAAAGGATGTTGCGTCGGAACAAGTGGCCCTTGGAATGAGGAGGGCCGAATGGGCCAAAGCAGATAGCCGAGGCCAGGCAGATTTAGGTAAGTGATAGCAATGTAGTTGTGCTGTCCTTGCCCTCTGTGTGCCAAAATGATGTAGTTATAAATTCCCTGAGGTCACAGTAGTGTTTATTTTGTGGTCCAGCTTCATTTTGCATGGCAAGGCCTGTACATGATTTTTTAATGAGTCGTGCACTAAATACCATACCCCACCATTTCTAACTTTAAATGGCTGTCCCTCCCTTTGCTACAGCATACAGTACTCATGTCTAATCACATGAATGGGCACTTTTTATTTGGTGACACATGTGTCCTTGTTGTAATTGTGCATCTTTGAGTTGTCATCCTCACATATTCTAAAGTATTTTAGTCCAAATGGCTTTCACGACTAGCCTCCTCCTTCTTGAACTTGTTCATTAGTATCCACACACCTGCAGTACTGTACCATGTGCTGTTTAATCTGGCCAATTCTGATAATTTTGTGATTTGTCTTCTTGAACTAGGTTAACATTTCCTTTTTTTTTTTTTTTTTTACTATTTGTATGTATTTTTGGATTAAATCAATTTTTTACTAATTTGTATATTATGTCATTTCTTAACAGTCAAACAGACTAAAACATGATGGGCAAGTTACCATGACCAATTTCAAAGGGAGGTCACCAGCAAAGGCCGGAGTGGGGAGGGAACCTCCAGGAAAAGGCCATATATTTATACTGCGCAGTTGCAATTTTTGAGGCCAGTTATGGATTTGAGGCCATAAGTATTTTTAATGTTTATTTGTCATTAAAAATGATTTTAAAACTTAGGTTAGAATCTTGGTGATCAATAGTGTAAAAGAATGTAATGGGTTGTGTTGTGTTGTACTATTGATGACCTATCCTTTGAGTAGGTCAGGCGTGTCAAAACTGAGGCCATCCAGCTCTTTCCAAACTGCAACTCCCAGCATGTCATAATAGCTGAAAGCTATCCAGTCCTGCTGGGAGTTTTAGTTGTGCAACAGCTGGCGGCCAACAGTTTGTACATGCCTGGTGTAGGATGTCTCCATCATATTTGTGGTGGAGTCACACCAGGCACCACCGCACATGAGCTGTTTGATGAGACGACACGTGCAGTGCGCAGATGGCATGTCCCCTCTCTCTTTTGTTCCTGTGAAGCAATATTTTCATGGTCAAGGAACATAGATGTTTGCAATCTGATCAAGAATAGAGAAGGGAGATGGCACGTGTGCACTGCACGCATTATCTCCTCATACAGTTGATCATCGTGTTTGATGGCTGTTGTTCACACACCAATATATTCTTGTGTACCTTTCCTATGGATAGGTGTCAAAAGGTAAGATAAACCCTCCTTTTTTGGGGAGCCCTGAATAGTGTAGCCATTTGTATTTGTTTGGGTTGTGGTTATATTTTTTCCATAGATACAGTTGCAATAAAAAGTATGTGAACCCTTTGGAATTATATGGATTTCTGCACAAATTGGTCATAAAATGTGATCTGATCTTCATCTAAATCACAACAATAGACAATGATAGTTGGCTTAAACTAATAACACACAAGCAATTAAATGTTACCATATTTTTATTGAAAACACCATGTAAACATTCACAGTGTAGGTGGAAAAAGTATGTGAAACCTTGGATTTAATAAGTGGTTGAACCTCCTTTGGCAGCAATAACTTCAACCAAACGTTTCCTGTAGTTGCAGATCAGACGTGCACAACGGTCAGGAGTAATTCTTGACCATTCCTCTTTACAGAACTGTTTCAGTTCAGCAATATTCTTTGGATGTCTGGTGTGAATCGCTTTCTTGAGGTCATGCCACAGCATCTCAATCGGGTTGAGGTCAGGACTCTGACTGGGCCACTCCATAAGGCGTATTTTCTTCTGTTTAATCCATTCTGTTGTTGATTTACGTCTATGCTTTGGGTTGTTGTCCTGTTGCAACACCCATCTTCTGTTGAGCTTCAGCTGGTGGACAGATGGCCTTAAGTTCTCCTGCAAAATGTCTTGATAAACTTGGGAATTCATTTTTACTTCAATGATAGCAATCCGTCCAGGCCCTGACGCACCAATGCAGCCCCAAACCATGATGCCCCCACCACCATTCTTCACAGTTGGGATGAGGTATTGATGTTGGTGTGCTGTGCCTGTTTTTCTCCACACATAGTGTTGTGTGTTTCTTCCAAACAACTTAACTTTGGTTTCATCTGTCCACAGAATATTTTGCCAGTACTGCTGTGGAACATCCAGGTACTCTTGTGCAAACTGTAAACGTGCAGCAATGTTTTTTTTTGGACAGCAGTGGCTTCCTCTGTGATATCCTCCCATGAAATCCATTCTTGTTTAGTGTTTTACGTATTGTAGATTCGCTAACAGGGATGTTAGCATATGCCAGAGACTTTTGTAAGTCTTTAGCTGACACTCTAGGATTCTTCTTCACCTCATTGAGCAGTCTGTTCTGTGCTCTTGCAGTCATCTTTACAGGACGGCCACTCCTGGGGAGAGTAGCAGCAGTGCTGAACTTTTTCCATTTATAGACAATTTGTCTTACTGTGGACTGATGAACAGAAAGGCTTTTGGAGATACTTTTATAACCCTTTCCAGCTTAATGCAAGTCAATAATTCTTAATTGTAGGTCTTCTGAGAGCTCTTTTGTGCAAGGCATCATTCACACGAGGCAATGCTTCTTGTAAATAGCAAACCCAGAACTGGTGTGTCTTTTTTATAGGGAAGGACAGCTGTAACCAACACCTCCAATCTCATCTCATTGACTGGACTCCAGTTGGCTGACACCTCACTCCAATTAGCTCTTGGAGATGTCATTAGTCTAGAGGTTCACATACTTTTTCCACCTGCACTGTGAATGTTGACATGGTGTGTTCAATAAAAACATGGTAACTATCAATTGTTTGTGTGTTATTAGTTTAAGCAGACTGTGATTGTCTATTGTTGTGACTTAGATGAAGATTAGGTCACATTTTATGACCAATTTGTGCAGAAATCCATATCATTCCAAAGGGTTCACATACTTTTTCTTGCAACTGTACCTGTTATCTTACTTTTGTATGTTTTAGAATTTGATACCCATTAGGTATTGTCATTTATATAGGTTAATTAGAATACTACAAACCACAACATGGATTCCTAAAATTTCTCATATAAAATGACAATAACATAATCCTATGATGATGGATTTTAATGATGTTCCAACTACGTTTGACCAGCAGAATTAAAACTACTACTCCCACCATGGTCAAGTGTTGCCTGGTACATGTTGTTTCTCTGTAAATGATGTTCTACTAGGTTAACATTACATCCTGTATGTTTGGATGGTGGAAGCAGGCCACATACAGACAAGATGGACTGAATATCAGCACTGGTTTTGGTCCTTCAATGAGTAATCCTCTTCTGAGGCTGGACAGCTCCAAACGCAAAACAATGCGTTCCAAATAGTGTTACATTAGGCCTTTACATGACATGTTCCATCTTTTATTGTAAATTTAACACCAATTTTCAATGTAAATATTCACATAGAAGCTGTTATTCATTGTGTAAAATCAAATATCTGATGTATGCTGCCACACCGTATATATATTGTACACACGTGGCTGTTTACACTTAATATAAATGATGTACTTTTGCAATGATGAAATCAAATGATATAATATATTTTTTTGTGTTTCTTTCAAATACAGTACTGTGGACAGTCTGGATGCCTCTGATGATTTGGAGACGGCGGGGAGTAAAACCCTGGCTGTTTTCTCCCTGGCCACAAGTCCCGCACCAACGCCGGCAGAGGACCTTGAAGATTCTACACTGGGCCAGGAACCCCTACCACTGGCCAGTCCACCAAGAGTTCAGCAGCCACAGCCGCCAAGTCCCTCCCTCTACCTCTGGGCAAGAAAATCGTGAACTGATTGACGCACATGTCATAGATTTTCTTGCCCAGAGGAGGAGTGATGGCTTGGAGGAGAAGATGCTTAGGGTACTAGGGCCACTAATGAAGCAGGTCACTCCTAAAAAATATCATGAGTGCCTGGCTTCATTGGCCCTAGTCATAGAAATGTATAGTACCCCTTACCAGGGAGAAATTCTTGGGAAAATTAATTTGCTCAAAAATGAGATACGAAATGCTGCTCAGCAGCAGCAAATAGGCACCTATCATCTGCCTCCCCAAACAACCCAAGGGCCATCTCCCCCCCCCCCAACCACAATACCAGCAATCCCAAGACCCAACACATCATGTGGGTCAGCCTCATTACCCGGGCACTTTGCCAACTGGGCCAACACAACAGGGCCATGTACCGCCACGGTCGTCATTTGCTCCCGGGTCATTTACCCAGGACTAGGGCTGAGCGAACCCAAACGTAAAAGTCCGGGTTCGGGTTTGGTGTTCGTCGTTTTCTTGGCGCTTTTTGAAAGGCTGCAAAGCAGCCAATCAGCAAGTGTCATACTACTTGCCCCAAGAGGCCGTCACAGCCATGCCTACTATTGGCATGGCTGTGATTGGCCAGTGCAGCATGTGACCCAGCCTCTATTTAAGCTGGAGTCACATAGCGCTGCACGTCACTCTGCTCTGATTAGTGTAGGGAGAGGTTGCAGCTGCGACTGTTAGGGCGAGATTAGGCTCCTCCAAAACACTTAAGTCAGTGATCAATCTACAGCTGTGGATCATTGAACTGCTGCTATTCAATTGCTCACTGTTTTTAGGCTGCCCAGAGCTTTTTCAGTCACTTTTTTCTGGGGTGATCGGCGGCCATTTTGTGTCTTCTGGTGCGCCAGCACAAGCTGCCACCAAGTCCATTTAACCATCAATAGTGTGGTTATTTTTTGGCTATATCCTACATCAGGGGCAAGCTGCCACCAAGTCCATTTAACCATCAATAGTGTGGTTATTTTTTGGCTATATCCTGCATCAGGGGCAAGCTGCCACCAAGTCCATTTAACCATCAATAGTGTGTTTTTTTTTTTTTTTTTTTGCTATATCCTACATCAGGGGCAAGCTGTCACCAAGTCCATTTAACCATCAATAGTGTGGTTATTTTTTTGCTATATCCTACATCAGGGGCTTGGCTGTGCTTTCTATTTTATTGAGGGGTGAAATACAATTGCCAAAATAGCAGTACCCTAAATCTGGTGTTTCAGCTGTGGCCAGCCAATTGTAATACTGTCTGCTGTCTGGCAAAGGATATATTTTTGTTCTGGGTTAGTGGTTTCTGCTGTATCAGGCCTACTTTAAATCTATCCATAAAAGGGTATATTAGATTCAAGGTGCTGATAGGGTCATCCACAATAACTTCACACGCTACCGTGCATTTCCAAGTCTAATTCTGTCCGTAAACATAAACCTGTCACCCAGCACCTAAATAATAGACCTCAAATTTATATTCAGCTAAATCTGTGTTTATTGCTGAGGCTGGTCAATTCATTTAGTGTCCGCCAAAGCACAGTTTTTGGTCTGGGTTGAAATACAATTCCCAACTTAGCAATTCCCTAAATTAGTGGTTTCTGCTGTATCAGGCCTAATTTAAATCTATCCATAAAAGGGTATATTAGATTCAAGGTGCTGATAGGGTCATTCTCAATAACTTCACACACAAGCTACCGTGCATTTCCAAGTCTAATTCTGTCCGTAAACGTATACCTGTCACCCAGCGCCTAAATAATAGGCCTCAAATTTATATTCAGCTAAATCTGTGGTTATTGCTGTAGCTGGTCAAGTTATTTTGTGTCCGTCAAAGCACAGTTTTTGTTCTGGGTTGAAATACAATTCCCAACTTAGCAATTCCCTAAATGAGTGATTTCTGCTGTACCAGGCCTACTTTAAATCTATCCATAAAAGGGTATATTAGATTCAAGGTGCACATAGGGTTATCCACAATAACTTCACACGCTACCGTGCATTTCCAAGTCTAATTCTGTCCGTAAACGTATACCTGTCATCCAGCGCCTAAATACTAGGCCTACAATTTATATTCAGCTAAATCTGTTGTTACTGCTGTGCCTGTATTAGTGTAATACGGTACCTAAATAGATAGCCAGATAGTGTTAGGTGTCTGTAAAAAAGGCTTGAATTCGAATTCAATACATTGGACCAAATAATATTTTAGTTATTGTGGTGAACGGTAACAATGAGGAAAACATCTAGTAAGGGACGCGGACGCGGACATGGTCGTGGTGGTGTTAGTGGACCCTCTGGTGCTGGGAGAGGACGTGGCCATTCTGCCACAGCCACACGTCCTAGTGTACCAACTACCTCAGGTCCCAGTAGCCGCCAGAATTTACAGCGATATTTGGTGGGGCCCAATGCCGTTCTAAGAATGGTAAGGCCTGAGCAGGTACAGGCATTAGTCAATTAGGTGGCCGACAGTGGATCCAGCACGTTCACATTATCTCCCACCCAGTCTTCTGCAGAAAGCGCACAGATGGCGCCTGAAAACCAAGCCCATCAGTCTGTCACATCACCACCATGCATACCAGTGAAACTGTCTGAGCCTCAAGTTATGCAGCAGTCTCTTATGCTGTTTGAAGACTCTGCTGGCAGGGTTTCCCAAGGGCATCCACCTAGCCCTTCCCCAGCGGTGGAAGACATAGAATGCACTGACGCACAACCACTTATGTTTCCTGATGATGAGGACATGGGAATACCACCTCAGCACGTCTCTGATGATGACAAAACACAGGTGCCAACTGCTGCGTCTTTCTGCAGTGTGCAGACTGAACAGGAGGTCAGGGATCAAGACTGGGTGAAAGACGATGCAGGGGACGATGAGGTCCTAGACCCCACATGGAATGAAGGTCGTGCCACTGACTTTCACAGTTCAGAGGAAGAGGCAGTGGTGAGATCGAGCCAACAGTGTAGCAAAAGAGGGAGCAGTGGGCAAAAGCAGAACACCCGCCGCCAAGAGACTCCGCCTGCTACTGACCACCGCCATCTGGGACCGAGCACCCCAAAGGCAGCTTCAAGGAGTTCCCTGGCATGGCACTTCTTCAAACAATGTGCTGATGACAAGACCCAAGTGGTTTGCACGCTGTGCCATCAGAGCCTGAAGCGAGGCATTAACGTTCTGAACCTTAGCACAACCTGCATGACTAAGGCACCTGCATGCAAAGCATGAACTGCAGTGGAGTAAACACCTTAAAAACAAGGAAGTCACTCAGGCTCCCCCTGCTACCTCTTCTGCTGCTGCCGCCTCGGCCCCTTCTGCTGCTGCCGCCTCGGCCTCTTCCTCCGCCTCTGGAGGAACGTTGGCACCTGCCGCCCAGCAAACAGGGGATGTACCACCAACACCACCACCTCTGTCACCAAGCATCTCAACCATGTCATACGGCAGCGTTCAGCTCTCCATCTCACAAACATTTGAGAGAAAGCATAAATTCCCACCTAGCCACCCTCGATCCCTGGCCCTGAATGCCAGCATTTCTTAACTACTGGCCTATGAAATGCTGTCATTTAGGCTGGTGGACACAGACAGCTTCAAACAGCTCATGTCGCTTGCTGTCCCACAGTATGTTGTTCGCAGCCGGCACTACTTCTCCAAGAGAGTCGTGCCTTCCCTGCACAACCAAGTATCCGATAAAATCAAGTATGCACTGCGCAACACCATCTGTGGCAAGGTCCACCTAACCACAGATACGTGGACCAGTAAGCACGGCCAGGGACGCTATATCTCCTTAACTGCACACTGGGTAAATGTAGTGGCGGCTGGGCCCCAGGCGGAGAGCTGTTTGGCGCACGTCCTTCCGCCACCAAGGATCGCAGGGCAACAGTCTTTGCCTCCTGTTGCCTCCTCCTCCTACTCGGCTTCCTCCTCCTCTTCTTCCACCTGCTCATCCAGTCAGCCACACACCTTCACCACCAACTTCAGCACAGCCCGGGGTAAACGTCAGCAGGCCATTCTGAAACTCATATGTTTGGGGGACACGCCCCACACCGAACAGGAGTTGTGGCGGGGTATAGAACAACAGACCGACGAGTGGTTGCTGCCGGTGAGCCTCAAGCCCGGCCTGGTGGTGTGCGATAATGGGCGAAATCTAGTTGCAGCTCTGGGACTGGCCAGTTTGACGCACATCCCTTGCCTGGCGCATGTGCTGAATTTGGTGGTGCAGAAGTTCATTCACAACTACCCCGACATGTCAGAGCTGCTGCATAAAGTGCGGGCCGTCTGTTCGCGCTTCCGGCGTTCACATCCTGCCGCTGCTCGCCTGTCTGCGCTACAGCGTAACTTCGGCCTTCCCGCTCACCGCCTCATATGCGACGTGCCCACCAGGTGGAACTCCACCTTGCACATGCTGGACAGACTGTGCGAGCAGCAGCAGGCCATAGTGGAGTTTCAGCTGCAGCACGCACGGGTCAGTCGCACTGCGGAACAGCACCACTTCACCACCAATGACTGGGCCTCCATGCGAGACCTGTGTGCCCTGTTGCGCTGTTTCGAGTACTCCACCAGCATGGCCAGTGGCGATGACGCCGTTATCAGCGTTACAATACCACTTCTATGTCTCCTTGAGAAAACACTTAGGGCGATGATGGAAGAGGAGGTGGCCCAGGAGGAGGAGGAGGAGGAGGAGGAGGAGGAAGAGGGGTCATTTTTAGCACTTTCAGGCCAGTCTCTTCGAAATGACTCAGAGGGAGGTTTTTTGCAACAGCAGAGGCCAGGTACAAATGTGGCCAGCCAGGGCCCACTACTGGAGGACGAGGATGAGGAGGAGATGGAGGAGGATGAGGATGAAGCATGGTCAAAGCGGGGTGGCACCCAACGCAGCTCGGGCCCATCACTGGTGCGTGGCTGGGGGGAAACGCAGGACGATGACGATACGCCTCCCACAGAGGACAGCTTGTCCTTACCTCTGTGCAGCCTGGCACACATGAGCGACTACATGCTGCAGTGCCTGCGCAACGACAGCAGAGTTGCCCATATTTTAACTTGTGCGGACTACTGGGTTGCCACCCTGCTGGATCCACGGTACAAAGACAATGTGCCCACCTTACTTCCTGCACTGGAGCGTGATAGGAAGATGCACGAGTACAAGCGCACATTGGTAGACGCGCTACTGAGAGCATTCCCAAATGTCACAGGGGAACACGTGGAAGGCAGAGGAGGAGCAAGAGGTCGCCAACGCAGCACTCCAAAATGGTATCAATAAAAACTACAGATTGTCCCACAAAAAAGAGCCCCTGAACAGCTCAGTAAACATAAGTATCAAAAAGTTATGGGGGTCAGAATATGGTGATGTAGAATTTTTCTTTTTTTTCAAAGTTTACATGTATTTTTACATTATTTAGACCTAAAAACCTATACATATAGGGTATTCTTATAATTATAATAACCCATATAATGAAGGTCATAGTTCAGTTGTGCCAGAAACGAAATGCCGTGGGATCAAAACCCGTAAAATGAAGGAGGAACTGCATTTTTTCCCAATTCCACCCAATTTGGATTTTTTTTACTGCTTCCCACTACATTTTAGTCCATAATTAATGGTGGCATTAGAAAGAACAACTTGTCCCACAAAAAATAAGGCCTCATACAGCTATTTGACCGGAAACATTGAAAAAATAATGGCTCAAGGAAAATAGGGAAGAAAAATGAAACTGCAAAAATTAAAAAACCTCCGGTATCCTAAGGCCTCTTTCACACGGGCGTCATGTTTTTTGCCCGGATAAGAAGCGGGTGCGTTGCGGGAAAATGTGCGATTTTTCAGCGCGAGTGCAAAACATTCTAATGCGTTTTGCACTCGCGTGAGAAAAATCGTGCATGTTTGGTACCCAGCTTGGGATTGATGTTCTGAAGATTGTATTATTTTCCCTTATAACATGGTTATAAGGGAAAATAATAGCATTCTGAATACAGAATGCTTAGTATATTAGTGCTGGAGGGGTTAACAAAAAAAGTTAACTCACCTTATCCTCTTGATCGCGTAGTTCCCGGTCGGTCTCTTCTTTAGCTGTGGGCTAAATGACGTGTGGTGATGTCAGATCACATGCTCCAATCACATGGTCCATCACCATGGTGATGGAGCATGTGATCTGACATCACCACAGGTCCTTTAGCCCACAGCTTAAAGAAGAGACCAACCGAGAGGATAAGGTGAGTTAACTTCTTTTTTTTTTTTTTTTGTAACCCTTCCAGCACTATTATACTAAGCATTCTGTATTCACAATGAAATTATTTTCCCTTTTAACCATGTTATAAGGGAAAATAATACAGTGAATAGACTGTCACCTAGAACCCATGCATGAAAATTGCACCACATCCACACTTGCTTGCGGATGCTTGCGATTTTCACTCAACCCCATTAATTTCTATGGGGCCTGCGTTACGTAAAAAACGCTGAATATAGAGCATGCAGCGATTTTCACGCAACGCATAAGTGATGCGTGAAAATCACCGCTCATGTGAACAGCCCCATAGAAATGAATGGGTCAGGATTCAGTGCAGGTGCAATGCGTTCAACTCGCGCAGAATACTCGCCCGTGTGAAAGGGGCCTAAGGGTTAGACTTCATGCACCCAACCGTATGTATTTTGGGGTCCACAAAAAACAGATCCGCAAAAAATACGGATGACATCTGTGTGCATTCTGTATTTTGCGGAACGAAACAGCTGGTCCCTAATCAAACAGTACTATCCTTGTTCATAATACGAACAATAATAGGACTTACATACATATGGAAACGGAATGCACACTTCTGTTTTTTTTTGAGGACTCATTGAAATGTATTGTCCAGTACATGGTCTGAAAAAAACAGAACATACACGGAAAGAAAATACGTTCATGAGGCCTTAAGGTCATGTGTAGTTCCCAGTTCATTCCTACACGCTTGAAAAGCATGGGATTTGTAGCTAAGTATGATTTATTTGACATTCTGTAAGCTGTATTTCCTGAGATCTGTGTTTTTTTAAAGCTCTAAAAGTACCGAATTAGGAAGATGGTTTATCGAAGACAAAAAAAAATAATAAAAAAACATTAATTTTACAGTACAGTGTATCTGTACTGGCTAAATAAATATTTTAAGTAAAAAAGTGTTGCTATGGCATAAATTAATAACAAATATCCCTTTTATTTAAGTTTCATCATACCCACTGTCTGAAATATTCATTTCCATCTCCTAGATGATAAGCGAAGTTTTGACCTTCATGGTGGCTTCAACTCATTAACAAGCATCTGGCTTTAATCCAGAGCATTCAGCTTCTCTAAGGAAGTGTCTAATGATCTGGATTCATACAATTAGTTCTGTTCAGAGCTGAGAGTTGTTACAAATTCTGTAGAGATACAGATTTGTGTTCTTCATTACTGGTGGATCATAAAACGTGTGGGTGTCATTTCTGCCTTTATATAAAAATTAAAATACAGTATACATACCAGGACAACAGATTTTGTTAGTATATTTTAGATGCATTGTCGTGGGTTATTTTTACAGGAGAATGAAAATAACAGTGGATTAACCTTTTAAGGACACCAGTAGAGATGATAGAATTTATGAAAAGTTCAATTTGGCTGGAATTACATCACGAAGCGCATTTTTTTGTAAGCAGCGGGTGCAATGCTACAGCGCCGCCCCCGTCATTGTTCCCCTCAGATGCCGCGTTCATACATGATTGCGGCATCTGAGTGTAAAATCTGTGTGAAATGAACATAAAAAAATAAATATAATCAAACTTACCGCCTCCATTTGCTCACGATGTGCCAGCTGCTGCCAACTTGCTTGAAGATCTGGAGAGAAATCTTTTGTTGCGCGAGATTATGTCATCACGCCGACCAGCATGCTGACATCATACATCACCACATACGGGAATCCGGACAAGATCTTCAATCAAGATGACGGCTGGTGGCCCATCACAAGCAAAAAGAGGATTTTGTTTTTTACACTATTTCTGTCACGAGGGTATCGAGAACCACGCCTGACTCCGTTATACCCGGGGTCAGGAAGTCGCAGCGCTTGGCTGCACGCTCTATTTAAGATAGGGCTGTTTTCCTTATGGTAACTTTCTGGGTTTGCTTTGCAAACCCTTTTGGCTCACTCAGGGATCCGTAGCTCCTTCTCCTCAGCTGTTTCTTGTCCAGCACTCCCAAACCTCCTTATATTCCTCTCTCACACTTCTCTGGTTGCCAGAGATAGAGCTTCCTGCCTGGACATCTATCCTGACCCACTGGAGCTGTGTTGCTGCGTTCTCTGACTGTTGATTCAGAACGCTACCCTCCGGATCCCTGTTGGACCTTTGTGGACAGTTGTTGTCGTCCACCTGGGTGTTTGTCTGTGTTTGTCTGTCCTCTCCCTGGTGTTTCCCTCTTAGTGCAGTGGTGAGGACTAGCGATCCCACCGGCCCGTTCACTATCTAGGGCTCATTTCAGGGAAAGCCAGGGTTTAGGCACGTGATCGCCGCACGGGTGAGGAACCCGTCTAGGGACGTCAGGGCAGTCAGGTGCCAGCCGCAAGGTGAGTTAGGGGTCACCACCTTTCCCTCTCCCTTAGGCAGGGATTTCCCTGTTTTCCTCCCTGTGCGTGACACCGGTCATTACATTATCTCTGGCCCTTATTTTGTGTAGGTAAAAAAAAAAAAATATATGTATTATTTTTTCTTTTTACCTACTTAGAATCCAGTATGGATCAAATTTCTGCTCTGTCCAAACAATTTCATGGCCTGTCTTTGGAGGTGGTAGGATTGAAGGCGTCGGTCCTCCAGCAACAGCAGCAACTACAACTGACTGCAAGCCCAGCGGTTGCTACTGGTAACCAGGTTGTTGCGGAACCCAAGGTCCCTCTCCCTGACAGATTTTCTGGGGGAAGGGACAAGTTTTTGGCATTCCGTGAGGCCTGTAAGTTATATTTTAAACTGCGCCCTCACTCCTCAGGTAATGAAGATCAGCGGGTGGGGGTTGTTATTTCCCTGCTGCAGGGGGACCCGCAGTCCTGGGCGTTCTCTTTACCTACTGATTCCCAGGCTCTTCGGTCAGTGGATGAGTTTTTCGGGGCCTTGGGTCTCATATATGACGACCCTGACCGAGTCGCCCTGGCTGAATCAAGATTACGGAGACTCCTACAAGGAGAGCGGCCGGTAGAGGAGTATTGCTCTGACTTCCGTAGGTGGGCTACGGATACCCAATGGAACGACCCGGCTCTCAGGAGTCAGTTCTGCTCTGGGTTATCCGAAAGGGTTAAGGATGCGCTTGCATTATATGAGACCCCCTTTTCCCTTGATGCGGTTATGTCCCTTTCTATCCGAATAGATAGACGCCTTAGGGACAGGTTGAAAGAACCGGAGAAATTGGTAACTCCTCTCAAGCAGCAGTTAGTCTGTACGGACTTAGACGAGCCTATGCAGCTAGGAGGAACTACTCGTCAGGTCCGTCCTCCTGAGGCTCGCCGTAGGCGTGGGGTTTGTTTCTTTTGTGGGGAGAGGGGTCATTTCATTAATGTCTGTCCTTCTTTCCTCAGAAACAAAAGACCGTCGGAAAAACTACTAACCCCAGGCTGTGTGGAGGATGTCAGCCGGGGGGTATACGTCTCCTCCATACGTACATCGCAATTTGTGTTGCCAGCGGTTATTGTTTTTGGTGATAAGACGGAGACTATTTCTTTCTTTTTAGACAGTGGAGCAGGGGTAAATTTGATAGATGCCCATTTTGCCCGCACTTTGGGTTTGTCTCTCTGTACGTTGCAGAGACCCATTCCCATATTCGCTATTGATTCTGCTCCCCTGTCTCAGAGAAACCTCACCCACATTGTTCATAATATACACCTTCGGGTAGGGGACCACCATAACGAGATGCTTTCAGGTTATGTTCTGGAGGGGCTTCCCACTCCGGTGGTGCTGGGTCTTCCCTGGTTGGTAGCGCACAATCCAGTAGTGGATTGGCAGGCCAGGGAGATATTGGAGTGGAGTGAGCAGTGCAGAGAAAATTGCTTAAATAGCAATTGCTTAGTCGCCTCCATAACTACCCTACCTACATTTATTTCGGATTTTGAGGATGTTTTTTCTGAAAAGGGTTGTCAGAAGTTACCACCTCATTGTCCTTATGATTGCCCGGTTAACCTTATTCCCGGCGCAAAATTACCCAAGAGCAGGTTATATAATCTTTCGGGTCCAGAGAGACAAGCCATGAAAGATTATATCTCCGAGAGCTTGGCTAAGGGACACATCAGGCCCTCTTCTTCACCCGTGGCTGCAGGGTTTTTCTTCGTTAAAAAGAAAGATGGGGGCCTGCGTCCTTGCTTAGATTTTCGCGAATTAAATCGGATAACCATCCGAGACCCATACCCTCTTCCTCTCATTCCTGACCTGTTTAATCAGATTGCGGGTGCTAGGTGGTTCTCCAAACTTGATCTTAGGGGGGCCTACAATCTGATTCGTATTAAGGAGGGGGATGAGTGGAAGACAGCGTTTAACACCCATGAGGGGCATTATGAAAATCTAGTTATGCCTTTCGGTCTGACCAATGCTCCTGCCGTCTTTCAACATTTCGTTAACGACATTTTTAGTCATCTAATCGGCAGGTTTGTGGTAATATACCTAGATGATATTTTAATTTATTCGTCTGATCTGAGAACACATGAGGAGCATGTCAGACAAGTACTGCAGGTCCTACGGACGAATGAATTATATGCTAAGATTGAAAAATGTGTCTTCGCCGTTCAGGAAATACAATTCCTGGGTTATTTTTTATCTGCTTCAGGTTTCCGTATGGATCCTAGGAAGGTCCAGGCAATTTTAGATTGGGATCTTCCTGAGAACCTCAAAGCACTACAACGGTTCTTGGGCTTCGCGAATTTCTATAGGAAATTCATTAAAAATTATTCACTTATTGTAAAACCGCTTACTGACATGACTAGGAAGGGGACTGATTTTTCTAAATGGTCTGACGCCGCTAAAGTTGCTTTTTCCTCTCTAAAAGAGAGGTTTACCTCAGCACCTGTACTAGTCCAACCTGATGTCTCTCAGCCTTTTATTGTTGAAGTCGATGCGTCAGAGGTGGGAGTGGGGGCGGTGCTGTCTCAGGGTCCGTCTCCTGGCAAATGGCGTCCTTGTGCTTTCTTTTCGAAAAAACTATCTGCAGCAGAAAAGAACTACGATATTGGCAATAGGGAACTATTAGCTATTAAACTTGCGTTTGAGGAGTGGCGCCACTTCTTAGAGGGGGCAGTCCACCCCGTCACTGTGATTACGGACCACAAAAATCTCCTGTACCTCGAATCAGCTAAGCGTCTCACCCCTAGACAGGCTAGGTGGTCGCTATTTTTTACCAGGTTTAACTTTGTTATTACCTATCGTCCTGGGGCAAAGAACACCAAGGCTGATGCACTATCTCGTTGTTTCCCTGGAGGGGGTAATGTGAGTGATCCGGTGCCCATTCTACAAAGAGGAGTGGTTGTCTCTGCGGTACACTCTGTTTTGGAGGGGAAGGTGTTAGAGGCCCAGGGGGACGCCCCGGTCTCTTGCCCCTCAGAGAAATTGTTTGTACCGTTGAACCTACGTTTCGAATTATTAAAGGAACATCATAATTCGGCACTTGCTGGGCACCCGGGTAGTAAAGCAACCTTGGAGCTATTGTCTCGTCATTTTTGGTGGCCAAGGTTGCGTCAGGATGTATTGGATTTTGTGTCTTCTTGTTCTACCTGTGCGCGCGCAAAAGTTTCACATACACGTCCTGCAGGGTCTCTATTACCACTCGTCATTCCCAATAGACCGTGGACACATCTGTCAATGGATTTTATCACTGACTTACCTTTGTCTGCGGGTAAAACAGTGATTTTGGTAGTAGTGGACAGGTTTAGCAAAATGGTACACTTCATTGCGTTACCCGCACTACCTAATGCTAAGACTCTTGCTCAGGTATTCATCAGTGAAATCGTGAAGCTTCACGGGGTCCCCTCCGATGTTGTTTCGGATCGGGGTACCCAGTTTATTTCTAAATTTTGGAAAGCTTTTTGTTCCCGTTTGGGGGTACACTTGTCCTTTTCCTCAGCTTTCCATCCTCAGTCGAATGGACAGACTGAGCGAACCAACCAAAACCTTGAGACCTATCTAAGATGTTTTGTGTCTGAAAACCAAGAGTTGTGGTCATCATATTTACCGTTAGCTGAGTTTGCCATAAATAATCGTCGTCAGGAATCCACTGGCAAGTCACCATTTCTTGGTGCATATGGTTTTCATCCCCAATTCTGTACTTTCAAAGAGGGGGGGTCTTCTGGGGTTCCCGAAGAGGAACGTTTTTCGTCATCTCTTTCATTGGTATGGCAGAAGGTGCAAGCTAACTTGAAAAATATGGGAGGTAAATACAAATGCATGGCTGATAAGAGACGGTCGCCAGGTCCGGACCTAGGAGTGAATGACTATGTGTGGTTGTCTACTAGGAATATTAAATTGAAGGTTCCCTCTTGGAAACTGGGTCCTAGGTTTATTGGCCCTTACAAAATTGTAGCCATCATCAACCCCGTAGCTTTTCGCCTGGAGTTACCTCAGACTTTTAAAATTCATAATGTTTTTCATAAGTCGTTACTCAAAAAATATGTTCCACCTCTAGAACCATCACCGCTGCCACCCCCTCCTGTTGTCGTGGATGGTAATCTAGAATTTCAGATATCCAAAATTGTTAATTCTCGTCGGGTCCGCCGCTCTCTTCAATATCTGGTGCATTGGAGAGGTTACGGTCCCGAGGAAAGAATGTGGGTTCCTGCGTCTGAGGTAAACGCCGACAGGTTAGTTCGGGTTTTTCATGCCTCTCATCCTGAGAGACCTGGTCCTGAGTGTCCGGAGGCCCCTCGTAGAGAGGGGGGTACTGTCACGAGGGTATGGAGAACCACGCCTGACTCCGTTATACCCGGGGTCAGGAAGTCGCAGCGGTTGGCTGCACGCTCTATTTAAGATAGGGCTGTTTTCCTTATGGTAACTTTCTGGGTTTGCTTTGCAAACCCTTTTGGCTCACTCAGGGATCCGTAGCTCCTTCTCCTCAGCTGTTCCTTGTCCAGCACTCCCAAACCTCCTTATATTCCTCTCTCACACTTCTCTGATTGCCAGAGATAGAGCTTCCTGCCTGGACATCTATCCTGACCCACTGGAGCTGTGTTGCTGCGTTCTCTGACTGTTGATTCAGAACGCTACCCTCCGGATCCCTGTTGGACCTTTGTGGACAGTTGTTGTCGTCCACCTGGGTGTTTGTCTGTGTTTGTCTGTCCTCTCCCTGGTGTTTCCCTCTTAGTGCAGTGGTGAGGACTAGCGATCCCACCGGCCCGTTCACTATCTAGGGCTCATTTCAGGGAAAGCCAGGGTTTAGGCACGTGATCGCCGCACGGGTGAGGAACCCGTCTAGGGACGTCAGGGCAGTCAGGTGCCAGCCGCAAGGTGAGTTAGGGGTCACCACCTTTCCCTCTCCCTTAGGCAGGGCTTTCCCTGTTTTCCTCCCTGTGCGTGACACCGGTCATTGCAATTTCAGGTTAAAATCGATTCACTAAACAGGAAGCACAAGGAAATTCTGCTTCGAGGAGAATCGAATTTATCCTGAAATTCAGATCAACTTTCACTTCATGGGATTAACAGCAATGGAGCGAAGGCGCAGATGTAGCGGAGTGCGCTTTGACTCGGGTGGAAGTGCTCAGGCGAGGAAGGGGTTAAGGTTGGAAGTTGGCTTGGGGGGAGGAGTGAGGTTTCGCGGGCAGTATATAGGAACGGGGGAGTGGTTTGGTAGGCAGGTGTTAGTGCAGGGTGAGTGTTTGAAGATGTCGTCTCTGGAGGAGCTGGTGGCCGCGGTCAGGGCGGCAGTGCGCGAACATGATGCGGAGCGTCTGCATGACACTTTGCAGGCGGCTCTTGTCCCGTCCCCTGTGGATGTGGCGGCGGCTCGGCCTTGCAGGGCACGAAGGTCAGTCCCACCGGAACGTTTGAGTCCGGAGTCGACGCCGCGTGTGCGCCGGCGTCTCCGGAGTCCCCCAGTTCACCCTCCGCTGTCGCCTGTGGTGCCGGAGCCCAGGCGCAGCGGGAGGCAGTCGACGGTGCGTGTTGGAGCGGCGGGAGGGGGCCGAGATACCCCCGGTTCTGGTCCCCGAGTGTCAAGAGGCAGGGAGCGCGGGCCAGCGCGCGTGGCGCCCGGGGTGATGTGGCGTGGTGTGCGGTCTGGAGCGGCCTTACCTGTCAATCGGAGGGAGAGTGCAGCCAGGAGGTCCTGCAGCCTGGGCCTTGCGGACAGGAGTGAGGGGAGGTCGTCTGCGCCGCGGCTGGTGGCTTCCGGCCGGCGGCTGGAGTGTGTGGAGCCGGCGGTGAGCAGTGGTGGAGGACCGTCTGAGCGTGCGTCGCGACCCCTGGTGGTGGGTAGGCGACATGACAGCGTGGAGGGGGACAGGGTGGTTGCCTTGTCCCCTGACCTGGGAATGTGGGTTGCGGCACGTCTGGAGAGCCTGCGCTGATGGATGAGATGGTGGAGGACGGTGTGCGGCCCTGCGAGGTGGCTGGTGCGGCGCATGACTTCCTGGATGGCGGTCTCCTGCAGGAGCGGGGTGATGCTGAGATGTCGCCGTTGGAGGAGGGCGAGGTGGACCCGGGTGATGATTCGGCGGCAGGCGGGATGGACGTTTCTCCTGTGGATGACGAAGTGCCGTGCTGCTCGACTGCGCCATTGCGGACGTCTGGGAGGAGTTCTGCGGCTGCCGGTGATGTTGTCCGGGGACGGCCAGGTGAGAGACCTGCGAGTCAGAGTTCTGTTGGGGGGGTGGGGACAATGTGGGTGTTAATGTGGGGAGTTCTGATGCGTTGGTGAGGGAGGTGCTGTCTGGTGTGTTGTCCTTATTGTCGCGGTTGGGTTCCGGGCCTGCGGCAGCGCCTGTGTCAGTCTGGGCTCCGGTGCCGGCAGTGGGTCTGGTGCAGGGTCCGGCGGTGGGGCCTGTTGGGGTGCGGGAGGACGGCGTTAGCGGGGGCGCCTTGGTGTCTGGGGCTGGAGTGGTAGCGGCTGCTGGGGGTGCAGCGGGGGATGGTGTTTGGTTGGCGGATGCGGCGAAAGGGGAGATTTATGTGTGTTTCGAGGGGCCGCTGGAGGCTCACTTGAAGCAGGAGGTTAAGGATAAGATATGGCGGGATGAATTTGTGGAGATTTTTGCGTTGCTTCCCTTGGAGAAATTTAATTTGGATAGGGGTAAGCCGGACGAGAGTAAGAAGGAGGAGGAGGAACGGCGAAGGTATCGGCTGATACCGCATACTTTTCAGAATTGGCTGCAAGCTTTCGCCATTCTGGCAAGTGTGATTGGGGAGAAGGCGCCTGAGCATTGCTCGGCTCTCTTCTGTTATATGGATGCTATCGGTGAGGCGCATCGGACTTATGGGGGTGTGGCGTGGCTTAGGTATGACGAGCAGTTCCGGCAGCGGAAGGCGGTCAGGCCTAGCATCCGCTGGGACCATAAGGACATTGGTCTGTGGATGCGATTGATGGCGGCGCCGAGGGGGGTTCCTCAGCCCTTTCGTGGAGGGGCCGGGGGCGCCTCGGCCTCGGAGGCTTCTGGGAGTGGTAGGAAAGGGTGTTGTTGGCAGTACGAGGGACATTGTCGGTTCTTGTCCGATTGCCGGTACAAGCACGAGTGTTCCGGGTGTGGTGGTTCCCATAGCTTGTCCCGGTGCTTTAAGCGAGGTAAGGGCAAGGGATCCGAAGGTTGTGCAGAAGAGGGGTGACGCCGGTGAGGGTGGACGAGATGGCGCCGTGTTTAAGGATGTATCCAAATAGGGAGGTGGCGCGGTTGTTGTTGGCGGGGTTTACTGAGGGTTTCGTTATCCCGTGTGGTTCGGTGGGGGTCAGTCGGGCGCTGTGGAATTTGTCTTCGGCTTTGCGCCATCCGGCTGTGGTGCGTGATAAGATTGCTCAGGAGGTTGCGGCTGGTAGGGTTGTGGGCCCCTTTTTGGAGTGTCCTTTGCCGGATTTGTGGGTTTCTTCTTTGGGTTTGGTTCCTAAGAAGGAGCCCAACAAGTTTCGGCTTATTCATCATTTGTCTTATCCGGTTGGCGGTTCGGTGAATGATGGTATTGTGGATGAGTTATGCTCGGTGTCGTACACGTCTTTTGATGCGGCTGTGCGGTGGGTGCGTCGTTTTGGGCGGGGCGCTCTGCTCGCGAAGACGGACATTGAGGCCGCTTTTCGGTTGTTGCCGATTCACCCTGATAGCTTGCATTTGTTGGGTTTTCAGTGGGATGGCTGTTATTATGTTGATTGTTGTCTGCCGATGGGTTGTGCGATTTCGTGCTCTTTGTTTGAGGCGTTTAGCTCGTTTTTGGAGTGGGTGGTGAAGAAGGAGGCGGGTTGGAGTTCGGTCTTGCACTATTTAGATGATTTTTTGTTTTTGGGTCCGGCTGGATCTAGGGTTTGTTCTGTTTTGTTGCGCACCATGGAGAGGGTGGCGGCACGTTTTGGTATTCCGTTGGCGGCTGATAAGACGGAGGGCCCGTCCACGGTGATAAAGTTTCTTGGGATCGAGATTGACAGTGTGGCTATGGAGTGTCGTTTGCCGGCCAATAAGGTGTCTGATTTGTTGGAGGAGGTGTTGTTTTTGCGGAGGGCGAAGAAGGTGCAGCTCAAGCGGGTTCAGTTGGTTTTGGGGAAATTTAATTTTGCCTGCCGTATTTTGCCGATGGGGCGAGTGTTTTGTCTTCGCTTGGCCCTGGCTACGGCGGGCGTTTCCGCCCCTTTTCATTATTTGCGTTTGCCGGCGGCGGTGAAGGAGGATTTGGTGATATGGGAGTCCTTTTTGTCAGAATACAATGGTCGGTCCGTGTGGATGGAAGCGGTGGTGGGTAGTCCTGAGTTGGACTTGTTCTCGGACGCATCGGGGTCATGTGGTTATGTTTTTTTTTTTCCAGGGTCAGTGGAGTGAGGGTGAGTGGCCGGTGGACTGGAGGCAGGCTGGTTTCCTTACTAACTTGGTGTTGTTGGAGCTCTTTCCTATTGTCTTGGCTACGGAGTTGTGGGGGAATTTGCTTAGGGATCGGCGGGTTCGCTTCTATTGTGACAATATGGGTGTGGTTCAGGCGATTAACAGCCAGTCGGCGAGCTCGCCGCCGGTCTTGAATTTGCTGCGTCATCTGGTGTTACGGGGTTTGCAGTTGAATGCATGTTTTGTTGCTGTGCATGTGCCTGGCGTGGATAACTCACTTGCTGATGCCCTTTCTCGCTTTCAGTGGGATCGTTTTCGCGGCCTGGCGCCGGGTGCCGAGGTCTCGGAGTTGCCCTGCCCCCAGTGGCTCTGGAGCGTGGCCTTGGGGTGTCGGCGGGCCTCATTAGATGGTCGCTGAGTGGAGGTACGTGGTCGGCGTATTCGGCTGTGTGGGTGTTGTGGGAGGATTTGATTGACAGGATGGGTGGTTGCGGGTCTTTTGCGGATTTTAGGACGTTGTTGGTTTTTTGGGTGGGTCAGTTTTATGCGGATGGTTTGTCATTCTCGGTTGCATCAAAGAGGGTGGCGGCGGTTGCCTTCTGGTTGCGCTTGAGGGGCTTGGTGGACGTGTCTCGGTGTTTTATGGTGCGGCAGGCCTTGAAGGGTTATCGTCGTAGTGTGGTGAGGAAGGATGCTAGGAGGCCGGTTTCTTTTGCGGTGTTACAGACGCTGTGGAAGGAGGCGGGGCGAGTCTGTCGGTCGGAGTATGAGGTGTGTCTGTTTAGGGCGGCGTTTGTGTTGGCCTTTTTCGGGGCTTTCCGGATTTCTGAGTTGGTGGCTGCGAGTCGCACGAGTGGGGGCGGTTTGTTGTGGGAGGATGTCGAGTTGGTGGAGGGTGCGTTGAGATGTCGGATTCGCAGGTCGAAGACGGATCAAGTGGGTAAGGGCGTGGTAGTGTGGCTTAGGCCTCTGGCGGATTCGGTTGTTTGCCCTGTGCGTTGTGTGCGGGAATTTTTGGTGTTGCGGCCGGTTGGCTCAGGTGCTTTGCTGGTGCATGTGGACGGTTTGTGTTTGTCTAGGTTTCAGTTTGTGGCTGTATTTCGGAAGTGTTTGTCGGCTGCTGGTTTTACGGCGTCGGAATTTGCGTCTCATTCGTTCCGGGTTGGGGCCATGACGGAGGTGGCCAGGTGGGGACTTGGGGAGGAGGTCATAAAGCGTATCGGGCGCTGGGAGTCTGACTGTTTCCGTACATATGTTAGGCCTCATCTCTTGTAGCGGGGCTGGGGGGTGTTGTGTGATCTATTTGTTGGGAGGGGGTTTTGACAGTGATGGTTGTGTGATTTTGATTTGTTTGTTTTATTGCAGGGGCAGCTCCTTGTCTTGCATGGATTTTTGGACATTCGTATGTCTACTGGGGGGCTTTGCGAGCTGACGTGCGGCGGAACGGCCGTCAATTGGGTTTTCCGGCGGAGGAACTGCAAGTCCGGTGGATTGGTGTGCGGGGGCTTCTTTGGGGGCGGGTTTTGCCTGAGATCCGTACGAACGTTTTGTTCGACCGCGCGCCCGATATTTTGGTGTTGCATGTGGGGGGGCAATGACCTGGGGGTTCGTCGGTCACGGGATGTGATCAGGGACATCAAGTTGGACGTGTTGCGGTTGGCGTCGGATTTCCCGGACTTGTTATTGGTTTGGTCGGATGTGGTGGCGCGGAGTAGTTGGCGTGGTGCGCGTTCAGTGGACCGATTGAATAAAGCAAGGGCGAAGTTGAACAAGGAGGTTGGGCGTTTTGTGCGCAGGCAAGGTGGCGTGGTGGTTCGTCATCGGGAATTGGAGGCGGGGTCGCCTCAATTCTTGAGATCTGATGGCGTGCATCTTAATGATGTGGGTATTGATATGTGGGCCTTGGGTGTGCAGGAGGGGTTGGAGACGGCCTTGAGGGTGTGGCAGGACGCCCACAGGTGAGGTGTCACCGGTGGTCTTCTGGTGGCTGAGTTATATGAGATCCTGGGGGAGCAATACAATGGTTTTAAGAGATGCAGGACATGTTGGAGCCTGTATCTCATGTGGTTGGTGAATGCCGAAGATGGGGCTCCTGTTGGGCTAGAAGGTCTACAGGAGGAGATACTTGGATACTTCAAGGATTTGGTGCCCTTGGGTCGGTGAGTGCGGCCAAGAGGAATATTGAAGTATATGGAGAGATGGTTACGGAAGATACAGCGTGGTTGTGTTGCCCTCCAGGATCCTTGTTACGGTGCAGTGGTTCATAAGGTTGATGGATGTATTAAAGTGATTATTGTTATTATTATGTTATTTGTACAATAAAGTTGGCCGTAATGGTCATTTACCAAGCAAGAAGGTGTCAGAGTGGTTATTGGTAAAGAAGGGGTTGTGAGGTTAGCCTGAGGAGAAATCTTCCATCCTTGAAGTCAGTGATTTGCTCATCTCTAGACACCTTATTTATGCCTTAAAGGAGTTCTCCAGGAATGATTTAAAATGGCATCCTAGAGAGTGAGTAAGATTGGTTGCCTCCACTTGCATGCTGCCTGGGGAGGGATGCAATACATGGTAATGGTGAGATCCTACCTGACAGGAACACGCACCAATGTGTAGTATATGCAAATGCAAAAGTGCTAAGTAGTGACGCCCAACGCATCATCCCCCTAGGAAGCTCTGCAAGTGGAGGCAACAGTCCTGCCAACATTCTAGGACAGGTTGCTTGCAATCATTTTAAATCATTCCCAGAGAAATGCTTTAAGCGTGTGAACCCATGATGTGGCTGTCTGTACGATGCCTGATGCCTCCATCATGCCACTGCCATTATCATGTCACTGCTGCTGCCTGCCTAACATCATATTCCATATGGATGCTGCTACCTCTATCATGCCACTACTGCCATCATACTGCTGTTTGCTAACATGTACTCTATGACTGCTTCCACCACTGCCTCAGCTGCTACTCCTCGCTGCTAATTCCCTATTGCCACCACAATTAACGCCATTCATCCACCACTACTACTACTACCTGAACTACTATCACACATGGACAGCTGATATACTGCCTTGTATGTTCCATGCTATGCTGCTTTTGTTGGTTCACAATGAGCCACTTTTTTTCTGATAATCAACACTTGTGTGTGTCATATAGGCAGGCATTCTAACGTCATCAAGGCATAATTTTTGGATGCTTGGTCCCCCAACAATCCACTTTTTATATTCCATAACACTGTGAGTGTTTAACCACTTCAGCCCCGCTAGGTGAAACCCCCTTCATGACCAGAGCACTTTTTACACTTCGGCACTACACTCCTTTCACCGTTTATCGCTCGGTCATGCAACTTACCACCCAAATGAATTTTACCTCCTTTTCTTCTCACTAATGGAGCTTTCATTTGGTGGTATTTTATTGCTGCTGACATTTTTACTTTTTTTGTTATTAATCAAAATGTAACGATTTTTTTGCAAAAAAATGACATTTTTCACTTTCAGCTGTAAAATTTTGCAAAAAAAACGACATCCATATATAAATTTTTCGCCAAATTTATTGTTCTACATGTCTTTGATAAAAAAATAATGTTTGGGCAAAAAAAAAAAAATGGTTTGGGTAAAAGTTATAGCATTTACAAACTATGGTACAAAAATGTGAATTTCCGCTTTTTGAAACAGCTCTGACTTTCTGAGCACCTGTCATGATTCCTGAGGTTCTACAATGCCCAAACAGTAGAAAACCCCCACAAATGACCCCATTTCGGAAAGTAGACACCCTAAGGTATTCGCTGATGGGCATAGTGAGTTCATAGAACTTTTTATTTTTTGTCACAAGTTAGCGGAAAATGATGATGATTTTTTATTTTTTATTTTTTCTAACAAAGTCTCATATTCCACTAACTTGCGACAAAAAAGAAAAAATTCTAGGAACTCGCCATGCCCCTCACGGAATACCTTGGGGTGTCTTCTTTCCAAAATGGGGTCACTTGTGGCGTAGTTATACTGCCCTGGCAATTTAGGGGCCCAAATGTGTGAGAAGAACTTTGCAATCAAAATGTGTAAAAAATGACCGGTGAAATCCAAAAGGTGCACTTTGGAATATGTGCCCCTTAGCCCACCTTGGCAGCAAAAAAGTGTCACACATCTGGTATCGCCGTACTCAGGAGAAGTTGGGGAATGTGTTTTGGGGTGTCATTTTACATATACCCATGCTGGGTGAGAAAAATATCTTGGTCAAATGCCAACTTTGTATAAAAAAATGGGAAAAGTTGTCTTTTGCCAAGATATTTCTCTCATCCTGCATGGGTATATGTAAAATGACACCCCAAAACACATTCCCCAACTTCTCCTGAGTACGGCGATACCAGATGTGTCACACTTTTTTGCTGCCAAGGTGGGCAAAGGGGCACATATTCCAAAGTGCACCTTTCAGATTTTGCAGGCCATTTTTTACACATTTTGATTGCAAGGTACTTCTCACACATTTGGGCCCCTAAATTGCCAGAGCAGTATAACTACGCCACAAGTGACCCCATTTTGGAAAGAAGACACCCCAAGGTATTCCGTGAGGGGCATGGCGAGTTCCTAGAATTTTTTATTTTTTGTCACAAGTTAGCGGAAAATGATGATTTTTGTTTTTTCTCTTTTTTCCTTACAAAGTCTCATATTCCACTAACTTGCGACAAAAAATAAAAAATTCTAGGAACTCGCCATGCCCCTCACGGAATACCTTGGGGTGTCTTCTTTCCAAAATGGGGTCACTTGTGGCGTAGTTATACTGCCCTGGCAATTTAGGGGCCCAAATGTGTGAGAAGTACCTTGCAATCAAAATGTGTAAAAAATGGCCTGCAAAATCTGAAAGGTGCACTTTGGAATATGTGCCCCTTTGCCCACCTTGGCAGCAAAAAAGTGTGACACATCTGGTATCGCCGTACTCAGGAGAAGTTGGGGAATGTGTTTTGGGGTGCCATTTTACATATAACCATACTGGGTGAGAGAAATATCTTGGCAAAAGACAACTTTTCCTATTTTTTTATACAAAGTTGGCATTTGACCAAGATATTTTTCTCACCCAGCATGGGTATATGTAAAATGACACCCCAAAACACATTCCCCAACTTCTCCTGAGTACGGCGATACCAGATGTGTGACACTTTTTTGCAGCCTAGATGCGCAAAGGGGCCCAAATTCCTTTTAGGAGGGCATTTTTAGACATTTGGATCCCAGACTTCTTCTCACGCTTTCGGGCCCCTAACATGCCAGGGCAGTATAAATACCCCACATGTGACCCCCACTTTGGAAAGAAGACACCCCAAGGTATTCAATGAGGGTTTTTTGGTTTTTTTCTCACAAAGTCTCACTTTCCGCTAACTTAGGACAATAATTTCAATCTTTCATGGACTCAATATGCCCCTCAGCGAATACCTTGGGGTGTCTTCTTTCCGAAATGGGGTCACATGTGGGGTATTTATACTGCCCTGGCTTTTTAGGGGCCCTAAAGCGTGAGAAGAAGTCTGGAATATAAATGTCTAAAAATGTTTACGCATTTGGATTCCGTGAGGGGTATGGTGCGTCCATGTGAGATTTTATTTTTTGACACAAGTTAGTAGAATATGAGACTTAGTAAGAAAAATCAAAAACAAAAACAAACAAAAAATTTCCGCTAACTTGTGCCCAAAAAAATGTCTGAATGGAGCCTTACAGGGGGGGGTGATCAATGACAGGGGGGTGATCAATGACAGGGGGGTAATCACCCATATAGACTCCCGGATCACCCTCCTGTCATTGATCACCCCCCTGGTAAGGCTCCATTCAGACGTCCGTATAATTTTTACGGATCCATGGATCGGATCCGCAAAGCACATGCGGACGTCTGAATGGAGCCTTACAGGGGGGTTATCAATGACAGGGGGTGATCAGGGTGATCAGGGTGATCACCCCCCTGTCACTGATCACCCCCCCCTGTAAGGCTCCATTCAGACATCCGCATGATTTTTTACGGATCCATGGATCCATGGATCGGATCCACAAAACACATGCGGACGTCTGAATGGAGCCTTACAGGGGGGTTATCAATGACAGGGGGTGATCAGGGTGATCAGGGTGATCACCCCCCTGTCACTGATCACCCCCCCTGTAAGGCTCCATTCAGACATCCGCATGATTTTTACTGGATCCATGGATACATGGATCGGATCCACAAAACACATGCGGACGTCTGAATGGAGCCTTACAGGGGGGTTATCAATGACAGGGGGTGATCAGGGTGATCACCCCCCTGTCACTGATCACCCCCCCCCCCTGTAAGGCTCCATTCAGACATCCGCATGATTTTTACGGATCCATGGATACATGGATCGGATCCACAAAACACATGCGGACGTCTGAATGGAGCCTTACAGGGGGGTTATCAATGACAGGGGGTGATCAGGGTGATCACCCCCCTGTCACTGATCACCCCCCCTGTAAGGCTCCATTCAGACATCCGCATGATTTTTTACGGATACATGGATACATGGATCGGATCCACAAAACACATGCGGATGTCTGAATGGAGCCTTACAGGGGGGTTATCAATGACAGGGGGTGATCAGGGTGATCACCCCCCTGTCACTGATCACCCCCCTGTAAGGCTCCATTCAGACATCCGCATGATTTTTACGGATCCATGGATACATGGATCGGATCCACAAAACACATGCGGACGTCTGAATGGAGCCTTACAGGGGGGGTGATCAATGACAGGGGGTGATCAGGGAGTGTATATGGGTGATCACCCGCCTGTCATTGATCACCCCCCTGTAAGGCTCCATTCAGACGTCCGCATGTGTTTTGCGGATCCGATCCATGTATCCATGGATCCGTAAAAATCATGCGGACGTCTGAATGGAGCCTTACAGGGGGGTGATCAATGACAGGGGGGTGATCAGGGAGTGTATATGGGTGATCACCCGCCTGTCATTGATCACCCCCCTGTAAGGCTCCATTTAGACGTCCATATGCGTTTTGCGGATCCGATCCATGTATCCGTGGATCCGTAAAAATCATACGGACGTCTGAACGGAGCCTGACAGGGGGGTGATCAATGACAGGGGGGTGATCAGGGAGTTTATATGGGGTGATCATGGGTGATCAGGGGTTTATAAGGGGTTAATAAGTGACGGGGGGGGGGGGTGTAGTGTAGTGTAGTGTGGTGTTTGGTGCGACTGTACTGACCCACCTGAGTCCTCTGGTGGTCGATCCTAACAAAAGGGACCACCAGAGGACCAGGTAGGAGGTATATTAGACGCTGTTATGAAAACAGCGTCTAATATACCTGTTAGGGGTTAAAAAATTCGGATCTCCAGCCTGCCAGCGAGCGATCGCCGCTGGCAGGCTGGAGATCCACTCGCTTACCTTCCGTTCCTGTGAGCGCGCGCGCCTGTGTGCACGCGTTCACAGGAAATCTCGCGTCTCGCGAGATGACGCATATATGCGTGACTGTGCGCAGGGCTGCCACCTCCGGACCGCACATCTGCGTTAGGCGGTCCGGAGGTGGTTAAACACCATCTGACCCCAATAAGTGACAATTTTTGGAAGCTTTGGAATATGATAAAGCATATCTCATGTCTTTAAACACGCTGTTCATTAAAGCCATTAAACATGTGTTTACCCATAGCTATGTACAGTATGTCAGTGTCACTCAGACATGATTTACTATTTATGTCATTGTGTTCAAGAACTTAGGGAGGAAAAAGCAAAAATTCATCAAAAAATTACAAAAAGAGATAATGTTTTCCTAAAGGTTCTGAATCCTAGAAGACTAGAGGGTGTTTCCAGAGCAATTGGAGCCAATTTGTTTCAGACCCAAATCAGAACCAAATCTCAGCAAGATCTCTCACCTCAAAAAAAATAAAAATATATATATATATAAACAAACAAAAATGATTAAAATATCCCCCTTTCCCCGATTTAGAAATACAAAATGAAATTTTAATTTTTTTTTATCCCACATGGTGAATGCTGTAACAAAAAAAAAAAAAAAACTTTTGGGTCACTGTCTGTGGTGATATAAAAAGAAAAGTAATTAGTAGATATCAGAGAGGAGAAAAAAAAACTGACATTCTTGTGGCTGGCCATAAAATCATTGATGCCTTATTCCCAAACTCAGAACACCAAGGTTGTTTAAACAAAACCAGGGAAGCTATCACGTCTTATATGGTAGGTAACAGACGTGTGGCGCAGAGAGGAGGGAAGGAGGGTACCCTTTCACTAGGGAGAGGGAGGAGTGGTGACCCCTAATTCACCTTGCACTGGCACCTGGCTGCCCTGATGTCCCTAGATGGGCTACTCACCCATATGTCGATCATGTGCCTCATCCCTGGCTTAGACTGAAAGAAGCCCTAAGAAATGAGTAGGGTAATGCGAGCACTAGTCCTCACCACTGACACCTAGGGTAGCAACAGGAAAAGGACAAATGCCACTAACACCACATACAATCCCCGAAGGGAGACAACAGGAGACAACAACAGAAGTGAACTGGAGATCTGACAGCACCAGTTCCAACTATTCCAACAGCTGCATAGCTCCACAGCAACTCCAACTCTACCAGAGGTCAGAATAGAAAATCTGGAAGGAAGGTCTCTATCTGGCAACAAAGGAAGAAGAAAGGGAGAATATATAGTAGCTGGGAGTGGCTGACAAAGAACAGCTGAAATGAAAAGCTACCGATTCGTAAATGGGACAAAAAGGATTGCAAACCTAATTAGGAAAACCTGGACCGGGATCCATTCCCACAACTAGGTCATGGAGCGATCCCTTAAAACCGAGCAAATAGCCACCCTATGCGACCTTATGATTACAGGCACAACAGGGTCAGCGATAGGTCGTGACACTCTTGTGACAGGAGCAGAACATTTTCACTTTGAAAGTATATTACCTAGTCCGGGTAGGGGCATTTGAAAGGTCTGGTAGAGGATACCATGATCTGCAGTAGGGGTTATGAATCAAAAACCATACAGATGAAGATTCATCAAAAAAATACTGGACCTAATTTATAACTTGGCCGTGAGCTGCTCATGGTGGAACTAGGCCATCCACTGACACCACCTGTGTGAACGTCACCTCATCAGGGCTCTGCAAGAGGGAGTACTTAAAGAATGCATACCATGCTTTTGCAATGCACAGCATGCGGCTAGGGTCCTTTTAAGATGTGATAGATGTAATTTTTTGTGACGCCAGTTGCATTTCAGCAAAGAGGGATGAGGTCCCCCTATGTAGAAGGTGATGGTGGAACCCAGGTGTAGGAATGCCAGAGTGGTATGAGGGTGGCCTAAGATGTCCCTCTAGGGGCGGCTTTGCACTTGTACCGGTGCTCTTACCTGGATATCCGCGAACCCCAGGCGTTGTCGTTCGAAGCAGAGCAAATAGGGTAAATAGGTGGTGGAGAGGATGATGAAAGGAATTAAGTCCAGACTTTGTATGAAGTTCAACTGCAGCTTTACTTTGCATAAACATTTTCTTCAAACTGTTTGCAGACTTGGTCTTCGTTTCCAGCAAGCTTTAGCATGAAAATGGCAGGCAAACCCTTTTGGCCCTGCTATGCTGACAGGATTAAATAAGAACTTTTCCTTTTGCTTTCTGCTGCAACTTCTCTCTTTGTCTGACTTTATGGAAAAGCACAGGGCAACTTCTTCCTGGCTATTGAGACTTCTAGAAGTGGTCTCTCTGCTCCAGCAGAACTGAAGGTGTGGGCAACAGGATATCAAGAAGGGTCACCAGGCTAACCTCGTCAGCATTCCCGCCCATTTTTCAAGCTAGAAATATTGGTGTAAATATGCAAAATGTTGCATAATTTTGTTCAAATAAGCCCAAAACTCTGGAGTACAGGGTGCATTAAACCAATACCAGATATTTATTTATAGATGTAAATCTAAAAACGGAAAGTGGTGAAAATTACTTTGACCCATTGTCATTACAAGGTAATACTGTTCCAGCATGTGTTTCTGCTAGAATTATAAAAGACATTCCCAAATGAGACAAAAAGAAACTGTCCCTTTTTACACTCATCCACAGATACAATAGAGACAAGACAAAAAATGGCTTTCTGGTTCAGATGTTATCTAGATTTGAAATTGCTAAAGCTGATTCATCGTGGAATCCAGTTCTGTAAATTGTGCAGGGAGTTTCCCAAGTCCCAAAAGGTTTTCATAAGACAACAGATTGTGATGGTTGTAATATGACATGCTATGGATTGAGAACCATTGTTTTTATTTAGTTTCAATCTGTAATATATATCACTGTACTGGCCTTACAATTCATTCATGAACAAAACACATATTGGTCACAAACAGAAGTTAAAACAGCAATATATGTCAGTTTTACCTTTTCTGGAATCTCAGCACATCACATTTATAAATGAATGATCATTCTCTTACAGACAGGTTAAGGCTCATGCACATGACCATTGCTGGCCACGGCCCATATTGCGGCACGCAAACAGCGGGTCCGCAATATGCGGGCACCGGCCGTGTACTCCCCACATTACTCCCTACATCACTTTAATGGGTCCGCACAGAACCCCACAGAACCACTACGGAGTGCTTCTGTGGTGTTTCTGTCCTTGTTCTATTTTTTTACCGTGCGGACGGATTAAAGTTGAGTGGGTCTCGATCCATCCCGGCTGCCGTAAATTGCGATCCCCAATGCACGGAACAGCCGCCCAACGGCCGTGTGCATGAACCCTAAATGATATGTCAGTTTTACCAATTGCAAGGCTATCTTAAAGATAAAACTAGAGATGAGTAAAGTTTTCGAATTTTGACGAGACAAGTTACAAATTATTTAGTCACAAATCGCTTTCCTTTGTATGGAGCGGGCACAATGATGGGGAATGGTGATCAAGCTGCCTTCTATCATTTAACTCCTCACATGCCGCGTTCAACACTGATCGTTGCATCTGTGACTTACATTCATCTGCTCAGGGATTAATCAGGGGTTTAAAAAAAATATACTCACATCACCGATGACGTTCCTCGCATGATCACATGGTGAGGTCATCACTAGAGATGAGCAAAGTTCTCTAAAATTCTATTCGGCGGTCCCTAATGCATGGAACAGCCGCACAACGGCCGCGTGCATGAGCCCTAAATGATATGTCAGTTTTAACAATTGCAAGACTATCTGAATGATACAACTAGAGATGAGTGAAATTTTCACCGGGAATGTCGGGGAATGGTGATCAAGCTGCCTCCTATCGTTTAACTCCTCACATGCCGTGTTCCACGCTGATCGTTGCATCTGTGACTCACATTCAGCTGCTCAGGGGTTAAGGCCACTGTCTTCACGATTAAATAGATGAGGTAAGTAACATATTTTTTGTTTTTTATTGATTCATTACCATGAGGGAATTCGGCTTCACGACAAATCAAATTTTTCTAGAAATTCGGATTGAAGTCCACTTCATGAACTTTGATTCTAGGGATGAGCGAACTCGAACTGTATAGTTCGGGTTCGTACCGAATTTTGGGGTGTCCGTGACACGGACCCGAACCCGGACATTTTCGTAAAAGTCCGGGTTCGGGTTCGGTGTTCGTCGCTTTCTTGGCGCTTTTGTGACGCTTTCTTGGCGCTTTTTGAAAGGCTGCAAAGCAGCCAATCAACAAGCGTCATACTACTTGCCCCAAGAGGCCATCACAGCCATGCCTACTATTGGCATGGCTGTGATTGGCCAGAGCACCATGTGACCCAGCCTCTATTTAAGCTGGAGTCACATAGCGCCGCCCGTCACTCTGCTCTGATTAGCGTAGGGAGAGGTTGCGGCTGCGACAGTAGGGCGAGATTAGGCAGATTAACTCCTCCAAAGGACTTGATTAACTGATCGATCTGCAGCTGTGGATCATTGAGCTGCTGATCCTCAATTGCTCACTGTTTTTAGGCTGCCCAGACCGTTTGTCAGTCACATTTTTCTGGGGTGATCGGCGGCCATTTTGTGTCTTGTGGTCCGCCAGCACAAGCTGCGACCAAGTGCATTTAACCCTCAATGGTGTGGTTGTTTTTTGGCTAAAGCCTACATCAGGGTGAAGCTGTCACACCAAGTGCATTTAACCAGCAATAGTCTGTTCATTTTTTGGCCATATACAAAATCAGGGGCAAGCTGCGCCTGTCACCAAGTGCATTTAACCCTCAATGGTGTGGTTGTTTTTTGGCTAAAGCCTACATCAGGGTGAAGCTGTCACACCAAGTGCATTTAACCAGCAATAGTCTGTTCATTTTTTGGCCATATACAAAATCAGGGGCAAGCTGCGCCTGTCACCAAGTGCATTTAACCCTCAATGGTGTGGTTGTTTTTTGGCTAAAGCCTACATCAGGGTGAAGCTGTCACACCAAGTGCATTTAACCAGCAATAGTCTGTTCATTTTTTGGCCATATACAAAATCAGGGGCAAGCTGCGCCTGTCACCAAGTGCATTTAACCCTCAATGGTGTGGTTGTTTTTTGGCTAAAGCCTACATCAGGGTGAAGCTGTCACACCAAGTGCATTTAACCAGCAATAGTCTGTTCATTTTTTGGCCATATACAAAATCAGGGGCAAGCTGCGCCTGTCACCAAGTGCATTTAACCCTCAATGGTGTGGTTGTTTTCTGGCTAAAGCCTACATCAGGGTGAAGCTGTCACACCAAGTGCATTTAACCAGCAATAGTCTGTTTATTTTTTGGCCATATACTACATCAGGGGCAAGCTGCGCCCGTCACCAAGTGCATTTAACCCTCAGTAGTGTGGTTGGTCAAGCTGTGACACCAAGTGCATTTAACCAGCAATAGTCTGTTCATTTTTTGGCCATATACTACATCAGGGGCAAGCTGCGCCCGTCACCAAGTGCATTTAACCAGCAATAGTGTGGTTATTTTTTGGCCATATCCCAGTCTAATTCTGTCACTAAATCCATACCGGTCACCCAGCGCCTAAATACTAGGCCTCAAATTTATATCCCGCTAAATCTCTCGTTACCGCTGTCCTGTTGTAGCTGGGAAAGTTATTTAGTGTCCGTCAAAGCACATTTTTTGTTCTGGGTTGAAGTACAATTCCCAATTTAGCAATTTCATAATTTAGTGGTTTCTGCTATATCAGAGCTATTTGAAATCTATCCCTAAAAGGGTATATAATATTCAAGGTGCACATTGGGTCATTCAGAATAACTTCACACACACCCGCTACTGTGTATTTTCAAGTCTAATTCTGTCACTAAACCCATACCTGTCACCCAGCGCCTAAATACTAGGCCTCAAATTTATATCCTGCTAAATCTCTCGTTACCGCTGTCCTGTTGTAGCTGGGAAAGTTATTTAGTGTCCGTCAAAGCACATTTTTTGTTCTGGGTTGAAGTACAATTCCCAATTTAGCAATTTCATAATTTAGTGGTTTCTGCTATATCAGAGCTATTTGAAATCTATCCCTAAAAGGGTATATAATATTCAAGGTGCACATTGGGTCATTCAGAATAACTTCACACACACCCGCTACTGTGTATTTCCAAGTCTAATTCTGTCACTAAACCCATACCTGTCACCCAGCGCCTAAATACTAGGCCTCAAATTTATATCCTGCTAAATCTCTCGTTACCGCTGTACTGTTGTTGCTTGGAAAGATATTTAGTGTCCGTCAAAGCACATTTTTTGTTCTGGGTTGAAGTACAATTCCCAATTTAGCAATTTCATAATTTAGTGGTTTCTGCTATATCAGAGCTATTTGAAATCTATCCCTAAAAGGGTATATAATATTCAAGGTGCACATTGGGTCATTCAGAATAACTTCACACACACCCGCTACTGTGTATTTTCAAGTCTAATTCTGTCACTAAACCCATACCTGTCACCCAGCGCCTAAATACTAGGCCTCAAATTTATATCCTGCTAAATCTCTCGTTACCGCTGTACTGTTGTTGCTGGGCAAGATATTTAGTGTCCGTCAAAGCACATTTTTTGTTCTGGGTTGAAATACAATTCCCAATTTAGCAATTTCATAATTTAGTGGTTTCTGCTATATCAGAGCTATTTGAAATCTATCCCTAAAAGGGTATATAATATTCAAGGTGCACATTGGGTCATTCAGAATAACTTCACACACACCCGCTACTGTGTATTTCCAAGTCTAATTCTGTCACTAAACCCATACCTGTCACCCAGCGCCTAAATACTAGGCCTCAAATTTATATCCTGCTAAATCTCTCGTTACCGCTGTACTGTTGTTGCTGGGCAAGATATTTAGTGTCCGTCAAAGCACATTTTTTGTTCTGGGTTGAAATACAATTCCCAATTTAGCAATTTCATAATTTAGTGGTTTCTGCTATATCAGAGCTATTTGAAATCTATCCCTAAAAGGGTATATAATATTCAAGGTGCACATTGGGTCATTCAGAATAACTTCACACACACCCGCTACTGTGTATTTCCAAGTCTAATTCTGTCACTAAACCCATACCTGTCACCCAGCGCCTAAATACTAGGCCTCAAATTTATATCCTGCTAAATCTCTCGTTACCGCTGTACTGTTGTTGCTGGGCAAGATATTTAGTGTCCGTCAAAGCACATTTTTTGTTCTGGGTTGAAATACAATTCCCAATTTAGCAATTTCATAATTTAGTGGTTCCTGCTATATCAGAGCTATTTGAAATCTATCCCAAAAAGGGTATATAATATTCAAGGTGCACATAGGGTCATTCAGAATAACTTCACACACACGCTTCTGTGCATTTCCAAGTCTAATTCTGTCACTAAATCCATACCGGTCACCCAGCGCCTAAATACTAGGCCTCAAATTTATATCCCGCTGAATTTGAATACAATACATTGGGCCAAATAATATATTTGTTGTTGTGGTGAACCATAACAATGAGAAAAACATCTAGTAAGGGACGCGGACGTGGACATGGTCGTGGTGGTGTTAGTGGACCCTCTGGTGCTGGGAGAGGACGTGGCCGTTCTGCCACATCCACACGTCCTAGTGTACCAACTACCTCAGGTCCCAGTAGCCGCCAGAATTTACAGCGATATATGGTGGGGCCCAATGCCGTTCTAAGGATGGTAAGGCCTGAGCAGGTACAGGCATTAGTCAATTGGGTGGCCGACAGTGGATCCAGCACGTTCACATTATCTCCCACCCAGTCTTCTGCAGAAAGCGCACAGATGGCGCCTGAAAACCAACCCCATCAGTCTGTCACATCACCCCCATGCATACCAGGGAAACTGTCTCAGCCTCAAGTTATGCAGCAGTCTCTTATGCTGTTTGAAGACTCCGCTGGCAGGGTTTCCCAAGGGCATCCACCTAGCCCTTCCCCAGCGGTGAAAGACATAGAATGCACTGACGCACAACCACTTATGTTTCCTGATGATGAGGACATGGGAATACCACCTCAGCATGTCTCTGATGATGACGAAACACAGGTGCCAACTGCTGCGTCTTTCTGCAGTGTGCAGACTGAACAGGAGGTCAGGGATCAAGACTGGGTGGAAGACGATGCAGGGGACGATGAGGTCCTAGACCCCACATGGAATGAAGGTCGTGCCACTGACTTTCACAGTTCGGAGGAAGAGGCAGTGGTGAGACCGAGCCAACAGCGTAGCAAAAGAGGGAGCAGTGGGCAAAAGCAGAACACCCGCCGCCAAGAGACTCCGCCTGCTACTGACCGCCGCCATCTGGGACCGAGCACCCCAAAGGCAGCTTCAAGGAGTTCCCTGGCATGGCACTTCTTCAAACAATGTGCTGACGACAAGACCCGAGTGGTTTGCACGCTGTGCCATCAGAGCCTGAAGCGAGGCATTAACGTTCTGAACCTGAGCACAACCTGCATGACCAGGCACCTGCATGCAAAGCATGAACTGCAGTGGAGTAAACACCTTAAAACCAAGGAAGTCACTCAGGCTCCCCCTGCTACCTCTTCTGCTGCTGCCGCCTCGGCCTATTCTGCTGCTGCCGCCTCGGCCTCTTCCTCCGCCTCTGGAGGAACGTTGGCACCTGCCGCCCAGCAAACAGGGGATGTACCACCAACACCACCACCACCACCTCCGTCACCAAGCGTCTCAACCATGTCACACGCCAGCGTTCAGCTCTCCATCTCACAAACATTTGATAGAAAGCGTAAATTCCCACCTAGCCACCCTCGATCCCTGGCCCTGAATGCCAGCATTTCTAAACTACTGGCCTATGAAATGCTGTCATTTAGGCTGGTGGACACAGACAGCTTCAAACAGCTCATGTCGCTTGCTGTCCCACAGTATGTTGTTCCCAGCCGGCACTACTTCTCCAAGAGAGCCGTGCCTTCCCTGCACAACCAAGTATCCGATAAAATCAAGTGTGCACTGCGCAACGCCATCTGTAGCAAGGTCCACCTAACCACAGATACGTGGACCAGTAAGCACGGCCAGGGACGCTATATCTCCCTAACTGCACACTGGGTAAATGTAGTGGCAGCTGGGCCCCAGGCGGAGAGCTGTTTGGCGCACGTCCTTCCGCCGCCAAGGATCGCAGGGCAACATTCTTTGCCTCCTGTTGCCACCTCCTCCTTCTCGGCTTCCTCCTCCTCTTCTTCCACCTGCTCATCCAGTCAGCCACACACCTTCACCACCAACTTCAGCACAGCCCGGGGTAAACGTCAGCAGGCCATTCTGAAACTCATATGTTTGGGGGACAGGCCCCACACCGCACAGGAGTTGTGGCGGGGTATTGAACAACAGACCGACGAGTGGTTGCTGCCGGTGAGCCTCAAGCCCGGCCTGGTGGTGTGTGATAATGGGCGAAATCTCGTTGCAGCTCTGGGACTAGCCAATTTGACGCACATCCCTTGCTTGGCGCATGTGCTGAATTTGGTGGTGCAGAAGTTCATTCACAACTACCCCGACATGTCAGAGCTGCTGCATAAAGTGAGGGCCGTCTGTTCGCGCTTCCGGCGTTCACATCCTGCCGCTGCTCGCCTGTCTGCGCTACAGCGTAACTTCGGCCTTCCCGCTCACCGCCTCATATGCGACGTGCCCACCAGGTGGAACTCCACCTTGCACATGCTGGACAGACTGTGCGAGCAGCAGCAGGCCATAGTGGAGTTTCAGCTGCAGCACGCACGGGTCAGTCGCACTACAGAACAGCACCACTTCACCACCAATGACTGGGCCTCCATGCGAGACCTGTGTGCCCTGTTGCGCTGTTTCGAGTACTCCACCAACATGGCCAGTGGCGATGACACCGTTATCAGCGTTACAATACCACTTCTATGTCTCCTTGAGAAAACACTTAGGGCGATGATGGAAGAGGAGGTGGCCCAGGAGGAGGAGGAGGAGGAGGAGGAAGAGGGGTCATTTTTAGCACTTTCAGGCCAGTCTCTTCGAAGTGACTCAGAGGGAGGTTTTTGGCAACAGCAGAGGCCAGGTACAAATGTGGCCAGCCAGGGCCCACTACTGGAGGACGAGGAGGACGAGGATGAGGAGGAGGTGGAGGAGGATGAGGATGAAGCATGGTCACAGCGGGGTGGCACCCAACGCAGCTCGGGTCCATCACTGGTGCGTGGCTGGGGGGAAAGGCAGGACGATGACGATACGCCTCCCACAGAGGACAGCTTGTCCTTACCCCTGGGCAGCCTGGCACACATGAGCGACTACATGCTGCAGTGCCTGCGCAACGACAGCAGAGTTGCCCACATTTTAACCTGTGCGGACTACTGGGTTGCCACCCTGCTGGATCCACGCTACAAAGACAATGTGCCCACCTTACTTCCTGCACTGGAGCGTGATAGGAAGATGCGCGAGTACAAGCGCACGTTGGTAGACGCGCTACTGAGAGCATTCCCAAATGTCACAGGGGAACAAGTGGAAGCCCAAGGCCAAGGCAGAGGAGGAGCAAGAGGTCGCCAAGGCAGCTGTGTCACGGCCAGCTCCTCTGAGGGCAGGGTTAGCATGGCAGAGATGTGGAAAACTTTTGTCAACACGCCACAGCTAACTGCACCACCACCTGATACGCAACGTGTTAGCAGGAGGCAACATTTCACTAACATGGTGGAACAGTACGTGTGCACACCCCTCCACGTACTGACTGATGGTTCGGCCCCATTCAACTTCTGGGTCTCTAAATTGTCCACGTGGCCAGAGCTAGCCTTTTATGCCTTGGAGGTGCTGGCCTGCCCGGCAGCCAGCGTTTTGTCTGAACGTGTATTCAGCACGGCAGGGGGCGTCATTACAGACAAACGCAGCCGCCTGTCTACAGCCAATGTGGACAAGCTGACGTTCATAAAAATGAACCAGGCATGGATCCCACAGGACCTGTCCGTCCCTTGTCCAGATTAGACATTAACTACCTCCCCATAACCATATATTATTGGACTCCAGGGCACTTCCTCATTCAATCCTATTTTTATTTTCATTTTACCATTATATTGCAAGGCTACCCAAAGTTGAATGAACCTCTCCTCTGCCTGTGTGCTAGGCCTAAATATATGCCAATGGATTGTTGCAGTGGTGGCTGACGTGAAGCCTCATTCTCTGCTATGACATGCAGACTGATTCTCTGGTGACATGAAGCCAGATTGTCTGTTACGGGACCTCTCTCCTCTGCCTGGGTGCTGGGCCTGAATTTATGACAATGGACTGTTGCAGTGGTGGGTGACGTGAAGCCTGATTCTCTGCTATGACATGCAGACTGATTCTCTGGTGACATGAAGCCAGATCCTCTGTTACGGGACCTCTCTCCTCTGCCTGGGTGCTGGGCCTAAATTTATGAAAATGGACTGTTGCAGTGGTGGGTGACGTGAAGCCTCATTCTCTGCTATGACATGCAGACTGATTCTCTGCTGACATGAAGCCAGATCGTCTGTTACGGGACCTCTCTCCTCTGCCTGGGTGCTGGGCCTAAATTTATGAAAATGGACTCTTACAGTGGTGGGTGACGTGAAGCCTGATTCTCTGCTATGACATGAAGACTGATTCTCTGCTGACATGAAGCCAGATCCTCTGTTACGGGACCTCTCTCCTCTGCCTGGGTGCTGGGCCTAAATATCTGACAATGGACTGTTGCATTGGTGGCTGACGTGAAGCCTGATTCTCTGCTATGATATGAAGACTGATTCTCTGCTGACATGAAGCCAGATTGTCTGTTACGGGACCTCTCTCCTCTGCCTGTGTGCTAGGCCTAAATATATGCCAATGGATTGTTGCAGTGGTGGCTGACGTGAAGCCTGATTCTCTGCTATGACATGCAGACTGATTCTCTGGTGACATGAAGCCAGATCCTCTGTTACGGGACCTCTCTCCTCTGCCTGGGTGCTGGGCCTAAATTTATGAAAATGGACTGTTGCAGTGGTGGGTGACGTGAAGCCTGATTCTCTGCTATGACATGCAGACTGATTCTCTGGTGACATGAAGCCAGATCCTCTGTTACGGGACCTCTCTCCTCTGCCTGGGTGCTGGGCCTAAATATCTGACAATGGACTGTTGCATTGGTGGCTGACGTGAAGCCTGATTCTCTGCTATGACATGCAGACTAATTCTCTGCTGACATGAAGCCAGATTGTCTGTTACGGGACCTCTCTCCTCTGCCTGGGTGCTGGGCCTAAATTTATGAAAATGGACTGTTGCAGTGGTGGGTGACGTGAAGCCTGATTCTCTGCTATGACATGAAGACTGATTCTCTCCTGACATGAAGCCAGATTGTCTGTTACGAGACCTCTCTCCTCTGCCTGGGTGCTGGGCCTAAATTTATGATGGACTGTTACAGTGGTGGGTGACGTGAAGCCTGATTCTCTGCTATGATATGAAGACTGATTCTCTGCTGACATGAAGCCAGATTGTCTGTTACGGGACCTCTCTCCTCTGCCTGGGTGCTGGGCCTAAATTTATGAAAATGGACTCTTACAGTGGTGGGTGACGTGAAGCCTGATTCTCTGCTATGACATGAAGACTGATTCTCTGCTGACATGAAGCCAGATTGTCTGTTACGGGACCTCTCTCCTCTGCCTGGGTGCCGGGGCCTAAATATCTGAGAATGGACTGTTCCAGTGGTGGGTGACGGGAAGCCAGATTCTCTGCTATGGAACCTCTCTCCAATTGATTTTGGTTAATTTTTATTTATTTAATTTTTATTTTAATTAATTTCCCTATCCACATTTGTTTGCAGGGGATTTACCTACATGTTGCTGCCTTTTGCAGCCCTCTAGCCCTTTCCTGGGCTGTTTTACAGCCGTTTTAGTGCCGAAAAGTTCGGGTCCCCATTGACTTCAATGGGGTTCGGGTTCGGGACGAAGTTCGGATCGGGTTCGGATCCCGAACCCGAACATTTCCGGGATGTTCGGCCGAACTTCTCGAACCCGAACATCCAGGTGTTCGCTCAACTCTATTTGATTCGCTCAACACTGGTCATTACGCTTGCCACAGGTCCTTTGGCAGGTTTTCTTCAATCAAGACGGGACTGGACGGTCTCTCTGCGATCAAGTGGATGAGGTGAGTATAATTTTTTTTAACTTTCAATCACCATTTTAGGAAAAATTGCTTCATTACCTCGAAGCGCAAGGAAATTTGTCTTTTTTCGAATTTTCCTAAAAATTTAGATTGAAGTCCACTTTGGATACTTTGATTCACTCAACACTAACAATAAAATAATTAATTTTCAGCTTGCCCTGCATGGAATTATCCAAATTCACAAATAATGTCAATAACGTCAAGTAGAAAGGAAAAAAATAAAATAATAATAATAATAATAATATATATATATATATATATATATATATAAAATTAAAGAACGATCTGTAGCCTTTTTACAGCTCCAATGCATCAAAAAGTAAAAAAGTAAAAAAAAAATGGGTTGTGCCACAAAAAATATTATAAATTTTTCAAAACAGCTCCTGGATCTGAATACTTTTGTAATTGCATGCAATTAAAAATTTTGTATAGCCATTGAGTTATTCAATAAAATGTATCTGTATAGTGCCACCTGTTGTTTTTGCTTTTACTTATTTCTCCGTCCCCCTTGTTCAGTTTAAATATTTAACTGTCACCAGCCACATCTTCTTTTAGAAGCTACTGTATGGCAGTTACAGGAAAAGAGCTGCAGCATAAGGCCTCTTGCACAGGAACGTTATGCATCCGTTCCGTGCATTGGGAACCGCAATTTGAGGTCCCCAATGCACGGGCAGCATCAACTTGAATGGGTCCGTGATCCGTCCGCACTGCAAAAAAACAGAACAAGTTGTATTTTTTGTAGTGCAGAGGCACAGACAGAAACACCACGGAAGCACTCCGTAGTGCTTCCGTGTGGTCCCGATCTGTGCTTCTGTTCCGCATCTCCGGGATTGTGGACCCATTCAAGTGAATGGGTACGCATCCTTCATGCGGAGTGCTCACGGGCCGCTGCCCATGTATTGCGGACCTGCCGTATGCAGACCGCAATACGGCCACGGCACACAATTTTCATGTGCAATAGGCCTAAAAGGACACTCCTTTAGAAAGGACATGCCTCCTGAGCGGCATGGTTTCACTACCAAGCTTACTCAGGGGATCGCCTGAGGAAGCTTGGTAGTGAAACGTACATCGGGGTTGGAGGCACACTGGTCTGTATTTACAATCATTATGGGCTATGGTTTGTCCTTGTAATATATGTTTTCACTTGTGGTTAATTTATATGGCTGCCTTTTATTTCTTATTATCTGGTGATATTCGTTACTGATATTAACCTTCTGGTTTGCACTATGCACACTACCAGCTCCATCAGCAGAAACTTAAGTCTAGAGTCACTGATGAGCAGTTTTCTTCACCGACTACTGAAAAAAAAAACTACTCACCAGCAGCAGCATCTAGACATAGAGCAAAACCTGAACCAGCAGGTTGTGGCATACTTGGAGTGCACCCTGCCACCCCACATCAAAGAGGTCTCCTCATGCTGCTGCCACCTCAACACTATGTCACTGGGCCATTCTGTGGTCTCCTCATGCTGCTGCCACCTCACCATTCTGTGGTCTCCTCATGTTGCTGCTACCTCACCATTCTGTGGTATCCTCATGCTGCTGCTACCTCAACACTATGTCACTGGGCCACTCTGTGGTCTCCTCATGCTGCTGCCACCTCACCACTCTGTCATTATTCCACTCTGTGGACTTCTCATGCTGTTCCCACCCTCCCCACTCGATGAGTGGGCCATAATTTTGCCTTCTTGGCCTGGTTGACCTCATCATTTATTTTAACCTTCTTCTGATATGTCAGAAGGAAGGAAACATGAGAAACAGCTCCTGTCTATTTAGCAGCTGTAACACCTGTATTACATGGTCTATATTTTGCATCAGAATTGGCTTATGATTTGTTAGCCAAATTCAGGAGTGGGTACAAAACACATAAGATATACAAATATTCCATTCACTTGTCATCTCTGTTTTGGATCCACTGTTTTTTTGGCTTTAGCAATACTGATTACTGACCAAATGCTGATGCTCGGCAAACAGGATTCGTTTTCTGAGGGTTATTGTTCTGACGGATCAGAGGAAGGGCAAAATAATCTGTGACGTCAACACAAACTTACTGCTGACACCCTCTCCACTCTGTCAGGGGGGGCTTTACTTGTATAAGCATTTGATAAAAAAGATTCTGTAGACATCTATTTAAAATCAGCTGATGACTGCTTAAAAAGAGTGCGCTCTTTCATGCTATAGAAGGATCTTGGGTCTCTGCACAGTTCTTTATACAGTCAGGTCCATAAATATTGGGACATCGACACAATTCTAACATTTTTGGCTCTATACACCACCACAATGGATTTGAAATGAAATGAACAAGATGTGTGTTAACTGCAGACTGTCAGCTTTAATTTGAGGGTATTTACATCCAAATCAGGTGAACGGTGTAGGAATTGCAATAGTTTGCATATGTGCCTCCCACTTGTTAAGAGACCAAAAGTAATGGGACAGAATAATAACCAGAAATCAAACTTTCACTTTTTTATACTTGGTTGCAAATCCTTTGCAGTCAATTGCAGCCTGAAGTCTGGAATGCATAGACATCACCAGATGCTGGGTTTCATCCCTGGTGATGCTCTGCCAGGCCAGTAGACTGCAACTGTCTTTAGTTCCTGCTTGTTCTTGGGGCATTTTCCCTTCAGTTTTGTTTCAGCAAGTGAAATGCATGCTCAATCGGATTCAGGGCAGGTGATTGACTTGGCCGTTGCATAACATTCCACTTCTTTCCCTTAAAAAACTCTTTGGTCGCTTTTGCAGTATGCTTTGGGTCATTGTCTATCTGCACTGTGAAGCGCCATCCAAAGAGTTCTGAAGCATTTGGCTAAATATGAGCAGATAATATTGCCCGAAACACTTCGGAATAAATCCTGCTGCTTTTGTCAGCAGTCACATCATCAATAAATACAAGAGAACCAGTTTCATTGGCAGCCATACATGCCCACGCCATGACACTACCACCACCATGCTTCACTGCTGAGGTGGTATGCTTAGGATCATGAGCAGTTCCTTTCCTTCTCCATACTCTTCTCTTCCCATCACTCTGGTACAAGTTGATCTTGGTCTCATCTGTCCATAGGATGTTGTTCCAGAACTGTGAATGCTTTTTTAGATATCGTTTGGCAAACTCTAATCTCGCCTTTCTGTTTTTGAGGCTCACCAATGGTTTACATCTTGTGGGGAACCCTCTGTATTCACTCTAGTGAAGTCTTCTCTTGATTGTAGACTTTGACACACATACACCTATCTCCTGGAGAGTGTTCTTGATCTGGCCAACTGTTGTAAAGGATGTTTTCTTCACCAGGGAAAGAATTCTTCGGTCATCCACCACAGTTGTTTTCCGTGGTCTTCCGGGTCTTTTGGTGTTGCTGAGCTCACCGGTGTGTTCATTCTTTTTAAGAATGTTCCAAACAGTTGTTTTGGCCACGCCTAATGTTTTTGCTATCTCTCTGATGGGTTTGTTTTGTTTTTTCAGCCTAATGATGGCTTGCTTCACTGATAGTGACAGCTCTTTGGATCTCATTGTGAGAGTTGACAGCAACAGATTCCAAATGCAAATAGCACACTTGAAATGAACTCTGGACCTTTTATATGCTCATTGTAATTGGGATAATGAGGGAATAACACACACCTGGCCATCGAACAGCTGAGAAGCCAATTGTCCCATTACTTTTGGTTCCTTAACAAGTGGGAGGCACATATGCAAACTGCTGTAATTCCTACACCATTCACCGGATTTGGATATAAATACCCTCAAATTAAAGCTGACAGTCTGCAGTTAAAGCACATTTTTTTTCTCTCTTTGATTTCAAATCTTTTGTGGTGGTGTATAGAGCCAAAAATGTTAGAATTGTGTCAATGTCCCAATATTTATGAACCTGACTGTACCTGATGCTATCATTGACCTGTAAGGCTGAGTGTACACTTGAGTTATTTGGTCCCATAACTGCCCAAATAAGTGAAGGGTGCAGTGATTCTAAGAGCAATACCTGTCATCTGTCTGCGTGTCATACTGACTCACAGTATTGTTTCACTAGCACAGCAGACTCCCTATGTGTGTTACCTCAAGGCACAGTGTTCTACACTACTACACAGGTTCTCTGCAGCCAAGAAATAGCTGTTTTTTTAATGCAATTCGCCACAAATAAATTCGGATCGAATGAAATATTTTCGGAAATTTGGCAAACCGACCAAATTGAATTTTTGAGAAAACCCGCTCAACTCTATATGTGACCCTTAAAGTTTTGGAATTATGTCAGTATTTTCCAATACATACCAGAAATGCAAGGGCTACATAACATCATAAATCAATATGATTCTATGCGCCCACATCAGTGCTGGAAGTTCAGGATGGGAGCTGTCTTATACTCAACTTATAGTTCAGGGCATGGAACTCACTTGTCTGAAAGGGGTCTTAGAGGGCATCAAAAAACGGTTGCATTAATTCTTCATTTCATTGCATTCTGCTGTGAAAGATTTTTCACAAATCAGCTGTTTTTAAGGTATTGCCATAGGAAAACTCAAAGCAGTCAAAGATAGTGTTCATTGTATCCCTCTGCTCCAAAGTTAAAAGTACTGTTACTTCTACCACTACAGGGAGTATGGCTTGCTGACCGAACAAGATGGCCACATAGTTGCAGAGTCCCAACACCTCAGCAGCAACGAAGCAAGCGATCCTCAACTTAGTTTGCACTTACCTGAACAAAGACAAAGATGGTGCTGAATCCATGCTGTATTCCTGTTCATCTGCTTCAAGCGCAGCGGCTCCGTTTTCTCCTGGACTGTCCTCAAGTGAGAGTCAACAAACCCCTTTGTCAAAATAGAGACCCTCTCCTCAATCCACCCTTGCTCACAGCCACAGTAAAAGCAATGCATGATGGAGGAACATCTTGTACTTCCCCTCTGACTAGCCCAGCCAAACTAAGGCCTAAGTTGCAGGATCCTGCAGATGCTCAGTTTGGAAATAGCGAGCGTGCACATAATATGTCATCTGGGGCTGCAGTGTCTGCCCTACAAGATTTTCTTACATCCCATGCATCCACTTTAGGATATCTCCTCAAAGAGAAGCTGGTGACTTTTGGTATCTCCATGTCAAACAAATTTACACATAAAAAGAAGGAATCCAGCACGTAGTAATTCATTCAAGTTGCTTTGGTCTGTAATGTAGTTTAGGTGTTCCCTCAGTCTCTTACATTTTCTGCTTGTGCTGCCTATATACATCAAGTCACATGTAGTGCACTGTATTACATAGATGACTCCAACTGTATTGCAATTTATGTAATTTTTGATAGCAAAAGTTTCAGTGTGTACTGCATTATTGCATATAAACTACATTAGGGCTCTTTCACACTTGCGTTCTTTTCTTCCGGCATAGAGTTCCGTCGTCGGGGCTCCATGCCGGAAGAATCCTGATCAGTTTTATCCTAATGCATTCTGAATGGAGAGAAATCCGTTCAGGATGCATCAGGATGTCTTCAGTTCAGGACCGGAACGTTTTTTGGCCGGAGAAAATACCGCAGCATGCTGCGCTTTTTGCTCTGGCCAAAAATCCTGAAGACTTGCCGCAAGGCCGGATCCGGAATTAATGCCCATTGAAAGGCATTAATCCGGATCCGGCCTTAAGCTAAACATTGTTTCGGCGCATTGCCGGATCCGACGTTTAGCTTTTTCTGAATGGTTACCATGGCTGCCAAGACGCTAAAGTCCTGTTTGCCATGGTAAAGTGTAGTGGGGAGCGGGAGAGCAGTATACTTACCGCCCGTGCGGCTCCCGGGGCGCTCCAGAGTGACGTCATCCATGCGCATGGGGCGCTCTGACGTAATTCTGGAGCACCCTGGGAGCCGCACGGGCTGTAAGTATACTGCTCCCCTGCTCCCCTGCTCCCCACTACTACTATGGCAGCCAGGACTTTAATAGCGTCCTGGCTGCCATAGTAACACTGAACGCATTTTGAAGACTGATCCGTCTTCAAATGCTTTCAGTTCACTCATGTTTTTCCGAATCCGGCATGTAATTTCCGGCAAGTGGAGTACACAACGGATCCGGACAACGCAAGTGTGAAAGAGCCCTTACAAATCCCACAGCCACAAATGTATCCAATGCTGCTAATCATTTTATACAACACAATCGTAGTGTGAGAAGTCTGATCACTTTTGCAATAGAAAAGGTTACAGTACCAAAATGAGGAGGTAATATGAAGGAAAAAAATATTGAAACATGAAGCCTACTGCATTTTTAGACTAAGTAGAAGGTTTTCACAGGGTCTGAAGTTAAGGAAATAACTTATGTATTTTTATCAATTTTAGAATTGTATATTCTTGACAGCCATTCTCTCTTTTTCTTTGTTATTAATGATTGCTATTTTAAATGCTAGTATGATATTCTATATATTTAGGAAGTCCTTTTACTTACCTTTGGGAGTTTTGGATAATATCTTGTATATTTTTCAGTGTAATGTTTATACCATGTGATTTGTTCTAGTTCAGGCGTGTATTTTCTATGGGGATGTGTGCTGTGGACCAGGATGGATCTGCAGGGAGGTGACATGTGTTTATTGGTAAAGGCATTCTATTTTGGTAAGACACGCAGTAAACAATACTTTTGCAAATTAGAGCACGGGCACACACATGTTTAAATAAATGGTGGATCACGTCCAGGGTGTGTTCTCCCCCTCCCCACCTCTCTCCGTCCTGGGGAGAAGATTGGGACTACTTAAACCTCGAGGTGATACACCATAGTTTGTTACGAATAAGAACTATATTGTTCGGAACGCGTCAACGTGGGTGAGAGGGTCAGTTGGTGTTCACTGGATGTATTTTAACGTTTGAAAATAAAGTCCAAAGCGACTTGAAAGAATTACTATGTGCTGGCTTCCTTCTTTTTATGTTGAAAACTGAGGCCGACCTGTACCTCTCCGTGCACCAAGGGGTAGGAACAAAAGGTGAGCTGGATTAACTTTTATATTGTATCATTAAACAAATTTACAACTTTTATCAAGCCAATTCGATTGGAAGGCAGAGTCTCCCATGTGGAGGATAAAATGGGTCTACCATCAATTGTTAGATGGCAGAAGAGTTAGGTTTAGTCAAAGCCAAGTTAATGGCTCTTGAAGACAAATCCCACAGGAATAATTTCTAATTCTGGGGCATCTCAGAAGATATACAGTCTCAAGATCTGCATTCCAATACCGAGGGCCTGATAAAACTTCTGTCACCCTCAAGCTCTACAGGAGACCACGTTATAGATATAGCACATAGAGTAGCTTCTATGTAAAGGAGACGCTGATGGCTAAAGCCAGGAAAACAGGTTATCTACACAGAGCAACACAGAGTTCTTACCTGTGTCTTTGACTATAGAGGACACCACTTAGTCCGACCCTGCAGCCATTACTCTTGTGCTGTCTGATGTCCATTCTAGCTCTAGTAACCCATTATGGTGTATCAACACTTATCTCCTGGAAGACAGCATACATAGATAAGAAGTTCATAAAGCCTTGGTTGAGTATTTTACTACTAATGTAGGTTCCATCACTATTTTTCACTATGGAATGCTTATCCAGCTTAAAGAATGTCTACTCTACAAATACGAAAAAATACCTGAAAAGAGTTAAATACCAATATTATTCTCAGAATAACAAGGCAGGCAAACTACTGGCCCATGGATTAAAAGCCCAATCCTCTAAATCTAAAATTCCCTTTTTGCTCAGTCTCTCAAATGGCTCAAAGATTTGCTTCCCAAAGGATATTGGGAAACCCGTCCAGTTATCAAAGATGGAAATCAATGAACCAGGCTGTTCATATGTAGATGACAAAGTTTCTCCTGCTACTAATCCATAAGTAGCATACTGAATCTCACACAGCTATGACCAGGTCCGAACTTAGATGTAAAAAACCAAATGCTGCTGGAACGTGTTGGTTATACGACGGACCGATCACAAGCACCTCCTGCTGGTCCACAAATCTCGTACTGAGTATCCGACCTCTCGATCCAAACACCGGACCTTCAAAAGGAATGAGACAAATGGTGCAATACCCTCGGTATTTTCAAAGGTAGGAATTTATTGTACTTACAATCAGTAAGTTGCAAACTTGCGCATAAAAAAAGCCCGACCCGGGTTTCGCTGTTCGCTTCTTCAGGGGCTGCGGTATATACACCGCTGCAAACCGCGAGTAGAAGTACCCTTCCACCCCGGAACTAGAACGGACTTCCGTAATCAATTACATATCAATCACAATATCAAATGTCCAAAAGATAAACTATGCATTCAAAATCACATAACACAATCAATATAAATATAAATACACCTGTATAAAATGTTTAAAAACATATATGTATAAAAATATATAAAATTCCCATTAAAACATATATATATATAAAAACGGAAAAAAGGTATCATGCGGATCAAGCCATACAGACTGCTTTAATGTCCCACTCAATGTTCAATCCTTGTGGCTGTAAGGTACCCATCTCGAAAATCCATTTAGCTTCTATCTTATTAATTTGTGTTACAGGATTACCCCCTCACCAATATTGTTTAACCAATTCTATACCGCAAAATTTCAAACCACTAGGGTCTTTCTGATGCACTTTCTTAAAATGGGCAGAGACACTATGCGTCTCCAAACCCTTTTTAATATTTCTAATGTGCTCTGCCACCCTAACTTTGAGCTTCCTTAGAGTCCTACCTATATATTGGAGCCCACAAGGGCACTCCAACATATAGATGACTCCCATAGTTTCACAAGAAATATTTCCCTTAATCTTTAAAACAGTTGCTTTGGAGGTAGACACAATCTCTTTTATTTTTGAGAAGAAAAAATCAAAAATAAAAGAGATTGTGTCTACCTCCAAAGCAACAGTTTTAAAGATTAAGGGAAATATTTATTGTGAAACTATGGGAGTCATCTATATGTTGGAGTGCCCTTGTGGGCTCCAATATATAGGTAGGACTCTAAGGAAGCTCAAAGTTAGGGTGGCAGAGCACATTAGAAATATTAAAAAGGGTTTGGAGACGCATAGTGTCTCTGCCCATTTTAAGAAAGTGCATCAGAAAGACCCTAGTGGTTTGAAATTTTGCGGTATAGAATTGGTTAAACAATATTGGCGAGGGGGTAATCCTGTAACACAAATTAATAAGATAGAAGCTAAATGGATTTTCGAGATGGGTACCTTACAGCCACAAGGATTGAACATTGAGTGGGACATTAAAGCAGTCTGTATGGCTTGATCCGCATGATACCTTTTTTCCGTTTATATATATATATATATATATATATATATATGTTTTAATGGGAATTTTATATATTTTTATATATATATGTTCTTAAAGGGATTCTGTCACCTCCCCAACCCAAAAAACTATTTTAAAGCAGCCATGAAGCACAGCTTACCTTGATTAGGCTGTGCTCTTTGATCTTGTAATCCGTCCAGCAGTTTCTTCAAAAAACGACTTTTATTGATATGTAAATGAGTCCTGAAGGTGCCCAGAGGGGCGTTTTGTTCATCTTAGAGAGCCCAGTACCGCCCCTCTTACAGTGCCCAGCCCGCCTTCCTTGCACTGTCTAACCGCCCCCAGCCTGCCACAGCCTCTCCTCCCTCTCCTCCCCCTCCCTCACGGCCGAACGAACTCTCGCACAGGCGCAGTACCCACTGAGGGCTGCGCCTGTGCGATCAGCAGGAGACTGAGGGCAGGAGCTTCATCCTCGTCACTGGGCATGCACCGAGCCCAGTGACGTCCGATGCTCGCTCTTCCCTGCTGACTGAGGGAAGAGCGAGCATCGGACGTCACTGGGCTCGGCGCATGCCCAGTGACGAGGATGAAGCTCCTGCCCTCAGTCTCCTGCTGATCGCACAGGCGCAGCTCTCAGTGGGTACTGCGCCTGTGCGAAAGTTCGTTCGGCGTGAGGGAGGGGGAGGAGAGGGAGGAGAGGCTGTGGCAGGCTGGGGGCGGATAGACAGTGCAAGGAAGGCGGGCTGGGCACTATAAGAGGGGCGGTACTGGGCTCTCTAAGATGAACAAAACGCCCCTCTGGGCACCTTCAGGACTCATTTACATATCAATAAAAGTCGTTTTTTGAAGAAACTGCTGGACGGATTACAAGATCAAAGAGCACAGCCTAATCAAGGTAAGATGTGCTTCATGGCTGCTTTAAAATCGTTTTTTGGGTTAGGGGAGGTGACAGAATCCCTTTAAACATTTTGTACAGGTGTATTTATATTTATATTGATTGTGTTATGTGATTTTGAATGCATAGTTTATAGTTTGGACATTTGATATTGTGATTGATATGTAATTGATTACGGAAGTCCGTTCTAGTTCCGGGGTGGAAGGGTACTTCTACTCGCGGTTTGCAGCGGTGTATATACCGCAGCCCCTGAAGAAGCGAACAGCGAAACCCGGGTCGGGCTTTTTTTATGCGCAAGTTTGCAACTTACTGATTGTAAGTACAATAAATTCCTACCTTTGAAAATACCGAGGGTATTGCACCATTTGTCTCATTCCTTTTGAAGGTCCGGTGTTTGGATCGAGAGGTCGGATACTCAGTACGAGATTTGTGGACCAGCAGGAGGTGCTTGTGATCGGTCCGTCGTATAACCAACACGTTCCAGCAGCATTTGTTTTTTTCCATCTGAGTTCGGACCTGGTCATAGCTGTGTAAGATTCAGTATGCTACTTATGGATTAGTAGCAGGAGAAACTTTGTCATCTACATATGAACAGCCTGGTTCATTGATTTCCATCTTTGATAACTGCACGGGTTTCCCAATTTTTTCGTATTTGCAGGAGGTATTCACTGACATTTATTGTTAATTTTTATCTAGAGCGCGGCTCCCGCACCTTTTGACTGTATATACATAGGAGATTGAACCTACTCTTTTAAGGGCGCCGCTGTTGTTGTCCAGTATTTCCATACCAAATAATACTATATATCTCTTATTCCCAAAGGATATTGCCTATGAATTTCAGAGGTTTTATTCCTCACTTTATAATTTAGCAGCGGAAGATGAAGGAATACTCCCTACCCAAGCCTCTATTGAATAATTTCTGGTCTCTCTTAATATGCCTTGTCTATCACTTGAGCATTTGTCTCGCCTTAATGAACCAATTACTCTGGAAGAGACATCCAAAACTATCAATTCCCTCCTTCTACATAAAGCCCCTGGACCTGATGGTGTTTCCAATATGTACTGTAAAACATTTACAGATACGTTATCTCCACATTTACCAGCCTTGTTCAACCAGGAAGCTATTCAGAGAGCTTTTCTGAGAGAAATGTTTAAAGGGAACCTGTCACCGGGATTTTGTGTATAGAGCTGAGGACATGGGTTGTTAGATGGCCGCTAGCATATCCACAATACCCAGTCCCCATAGCTCTGTGTGCTTTTATTGTATAAAAAAAACGATTTGATACATATGCAAATTAACCTGAGATGAGTCCTGTCCCTGAGATGAGTCAGGGACAGGACTCATCTCAGGATAATTTGCATATGTATCAAATTGGTTTTTTGACACAATAAAAGCACAGAGAGCTATGGGGACTGGGTATTGCGGATGTGCTAGCGGCCATCTAGCAACCCATGTCCTCAGCTCTATACCCAAAATCCCGGTGACAGGTTCCCTTTAAGGCCATAATATATAAAATGGAGGGCACTCTGCTATCTGGTGTTGCACAGATTGATCAAATGTGTATTTATAAACAAATATGTATTATTAAAATAAACAATAAAATAGAAAATAAAAATAAAAATTGAGAGTTAAGAAAACAACATAAAAATGATTACAAATATTTCACATCTATATCATAATTAGTTGAACATGTAGGTTAGTTCACAGTCTCACAGTAGCAGCTGATATGCTGTGAGGGTGTGAATCTGCATTTAATCTCTGATGGAATTATTGTCAACATAGATAGTTGCTGTGATGTCATAATAGTGAATAGCACATTACACCCTTCAATTGATCAATAAGGGTTAAAAATAAAATACAGATAAAATATAAAAACAGTAAGTGTCCACAATTATGAACATAGAAAAAAAATGCAATCCTCCTTTTAGTTATCTTGCATCGACAGATACTGGATAAATAGTGGATAGATCACCAGTCTGATATTTATAGCTATTAATCTTAAATTATAGTCCCACTTGTAGATGAATTGATACTTTTTTAGAAGTAGAAATAGATTCCTTCTATAATAGTAACAGTATGTCACTTGTACTTAGTTGGTTTATAATTGTAGCAGTTATTTGTTATCTCATTAGTCATTTCATGTTTTGGTTATAAATAAATGTGTACATTACCACTCAATGTGGGCAGATCACCTCTATAGCCAGACTGTGGCTTAGTTTAGATGTCCGCTAAAGGATCTCCGACTCGGCTGTAGCAGCATCACACGTGGCGTCCAACGTTTTTGTGAAGCTGTAGCTTGAATTGGACGCTGGGTGATGGTATATGTGCGGCTGTGATTGGGTCTCCTAGTTGAAAGATATGGTATCAGCCAGACCCCGCTGTTGCACTTTTGGGCTATAACGATCTGTTGTATTCAGTTCAGTAATATAAATCGCAGTTTGCATATTGCATCCCAAATATACTGCTCCAAAGGCACCAGATGCGTTTCGGTGTAATCAAACTCCTTCAGTGGTGAGCAGTGTATGCTTACTTGCTGCAATTTAAAGGGTGATTCCTTGATTAGGGGAGGAGTAACATCTGTGATCCCCAAACATCTCAAAATCATGGACTGGATTATATAGACTGATCCTTTGTCAGTCTATTACATATAGAAAATAATATCACATATAGAAAGTGTACCGGTCACGTACACTACACACAGGGGGGAGGATAGTGACCACTGTGCTCCACCCTCACCCCTCGCTCTGCCTACTTGCCTCGCAAGTCCTGATGACAGGGGATAACTGGGAGGACAGACAAGACAAATAACAGATCGTGAACGAACCGGGTCAATACCAAGAGTGCAACGCAGTACAAAGGGATAAGCAGAGAATAGTCAGGAGAAGCCAGGGTCAAATACCAGGAGAGTAATGAAGTACAACAGGGGTCCACAAAGAATCGTCAGGTGGAAGTCGGGGACAAAATACCAGGAAAGTTGCACAGTACAGGAGGAGCAGGCAGAGGATCGTCAGGGAACACAGGATTAGGTAAGTATGCAGGAATCAAAAATCGCCAAGAACCTAATTAACAGGCAACCTGTGGTCAGCAGACTGCCTGTTAAATACTTGCTAACTGGGGACATGTGACGTGGCCAGCACCACATGACCCGCACAAGGAAGTACAGCTGAGCACTGAGTGCCCAGCTCGGTGCTCAGACCACCCCTGGTTGCTGGGGGAACTGAGGACGCTGGCCGTGCGGAGGAGACGTGCGCGGCTGGTCCATCCCTCCCCCTATCACCAAGGAGACTCAGTGTCCTCGCTCTTGCACAGAAACGGGACGCCGATGGCGCTGAGTAGAGCGAGCGCCTCGGCGTCCCGTGACAGAAAGTAATCTATACTTCTAATAAACTTGATGTCGGACCATTAGGAGGATCTCTAATAGGGATGACATGGAAATAGATAGATGGAATTATCTAGTATAGGTGCGCATATTAGGTGCGTTTTTTGTCTTATATATATATTAAGGACGATTAAACATGGTAAAACATAATAAAACATATTTAAATCATATTTAGATCAAATGCATCAAATATATGTACATAAATAAATCTAAATGTATATTTTAATACTTTCCTAATTAAGTGCCAGTATAATGTTTGTTGTAAAGCCTTTAAATGTATTATTAAATATATTTCGCTCTCCATTGTTTTCTCTTTTTTCTTATTTCTTTCTTTTTCTCTTACTCATCATTCTTTATCTATCCTTCTTTCTTTTCTTTGTATTTTCATGTTTTTTTGTTTAGCAGAAGTAGACATTCTGTTATAAACTATGAAGATATGTGGGGATACCCTTAGGGCTTGTTCAGACGACCGTGCCATTTTTTGCAGTCTGCAATTTGCGGAACGGAACAGGAGACCCAGGAAATTCAAACGTTATATACTGCTGTAATATTCTGTTATTAAAAAAAAACAAAAAAAACTTTTTGGGCAAAATACTAAATTTGCAGCCTTGTCTACATCTGTCAGTGTGAGATACAAGCTTGAAATACAGCAATAATATTCAGGGTTTAAAAAAAAAACACTCATTTTGGGCAAAGTACTTAATATTTCCATCCTTGCTGCATTTGTCATTGTGAGATACACGCGTTAGATACTGGTGTTCTATTCTGTTATTAAAAAAACACCCATTTTGGGCAAAAAAAATAATTTGCAGCTTTGTCTTCATCTTTCAGTGTTTGAGATACAAGCTTGAAATACAGCAATAATATTCTGGGTTTAAAAAAAAAACAACTCACCCTTGTCTGCATCTGTCAGTGTGAGATAAAAAAAAACACCTATTTTGGCCAAAAAACTTAATTTGGCAGCCTTTGCTGCATCTGTCATTGTGAGATAAACCCTTTAGATACTGTTGTTCTATTCTCCTATGAAAAACAGCAATTTGGGGCAAAAAACTAAATTTTGCAGCCTTTGCTGCATCTGTCATTGTGAGATACACCCTTTAGATACTGTTGTTCTATTCTGCTATTAAAAAAACACCTATTTTGGGCAAATTTTTTTAATTTTGCAGCCTTTGCTGCATCTGTCAGAGAGAAATAAACGGATTAAATACTGTTGTTCTATTCAGTTATTTTAAAAAAAACACCCATTTTGGGCAATATCATAAATTTCAGAAATATGAGGAGAGCATCCAAAAGAGACGTGGCCGGGGGGCGTGGCCAAGCAGCCGAGTGAGATGGCAGCCTGATTCTGAGCTCCTGCTCCATTACAGCGTTTCAGACCTGCTAGACCCTGTCAATATCCACTATATCAACATCTAATTATCCCACTAAGCTTCCTAAATGCCTCCATGATGACCAGAGGCTGGAAAAGCTTGAAACAACAAGGAAAGCTGGACTTTTTCTTTGCACATAAGAAAAGCAAAGATGGCGCCGGCGGAGATGGAGCACGCCTGTCTCCATCCCTTCCTCATCAGCGGGCCCGTGCTCACCAGCTTACCTCCCGCAGAACTGGACTCCATCCAGCGTCTCCTCAGTGGAGTCTCCTCCAACAGCGACTTCGCCCAGACTTCAGCGAATCGCAAAGGGGAACCTTCCCTCGCATCCCGGGATCGCTGACACCCAGGCCTCAGCGACGGCTAGTCCGGATAAACAGAGACCGAGACATCATGGTCCCCGAGACACCGGTGAGTGTACAGCTTCCCAGCCGGTCATGCCCTCGATACATGAGGCACTGCAGGGTTTGCAAATGTCAGACCAACCCGCTTCTGGAACCCTAATAAAACTCACAACTGCATAATGGCTCAGATCTCGAAATCGATCATGCCGATCCAATCTAATGTTAGGGAGCTGGGAGACAAAATGGAGCATGTGGAAACCAAAATGGGAGAATTTGCTGCCTCCAATAACACCCTAATTGACTCCCATGAACTCCTCTCTGAGGCGGTTACTCAACTAAAAGCAAAGATCGTGGACCTAGAGGATCGTTCCCGCCAGAAAAACCTTAAATTGCGGGGGGTCCCAGAAGATGTCACTACACCTGAGCTGACAATCTACATTCAGAAGTTGATAAAACGACTTCTACCCAAGTGTGCAGACCGTGATCTTATAATTGACAGAGCGCACAGGATCGTCAAGCCCAAACACCTGCCAGATGATGTCCCAAGGGATGTATTAGCCAGGGTTCACTTTTTCCACATTAAAGAGCAACTCCTCACTGCTGCACGGAAACTTGAGACTCTACCTGCCCCGTATGCTGAGGTTAAAATTTTTGTGGACCTATCTGCGGCAACACTGCAGCTTCAAAAGTCTCTTGCCCCTATAACCACTGCTCTGAGAGCACACTCCATAGCCTACAGATGGGGTTTCCCCGTCAAGCTTCTCATACTTAAAGATGAATCCTTTGTGGTGATCCGCTCAGTTGCGGAAGGAAAAGCTACCCTAGCCTCATGGAACATTGCAGTGGAAGACCTACAGAACTCTGAACCTCATAGATGCCACCATACTTCTGGAGAGTGGCAACTGGTGGAAAACAGAATACGGAAGAAGACGCATTAGACGGGTCACATATTACATCCATTTATATCCTCATGGAGCAGTAGTCCTTCTACTCTCTTCTATGGCATTTGGCAGAACTCTTCCCCCTACAGATGCCGAGGAGTCATCTGTAGCCTCATTTATCCCTCGTTCCCTATCCTGCCCTACCCTTAGGGCAATGTTTGTTGTGACCACCCAGTCACTGTTCATATTTTTCATTCTCCAGTATTGTTTTTTCATGTACTTTTGGCAGAATACTATTGTCAATTGTGTTTATATGGTGTGTGCTAACCGCTGCTGGGATAGTGCCTCCCTCCGCTTCAATGTACCTCTTGCGTTTACAGCACAACAGACAACCTATGGTACTGAAACTTAGCTCATTAAATGTCAGGGGGCTCAACAGCCCGTACAAATGCAACTTGATGTGGAGGGAGGCTCTCTCGCTACGGTGTGATATTTTCTGCGCCAAGGAGACGCATATAACCGTTGCGGACGCTAATCGAATCAAACACAGGTGTTTACCGGTTATTCTCCAGGCCCATTGCAACAAAAAAAAGAGGGGCGTATTGTTGGCAATCAAAAATACTGTTGCATATTCCGCTGTGTCATCCATTGTCGATTCCGGAGGGTGGTTCATCATACATGTATGCTACTTAAATAATATACTTTATACTCTAGTGGGATTATACGCACCCAATGCACACTCCCAACGTTTCCTTCATAAACTCCTTAACAAAGTTCAGTCTGTGCAGAGGGGAAAAGTCCTCATATGCGGCGACTTCAATATGGTTCCGGATGCATTCCTGGACTCCTCCTCCTCTGCGAGACGAAATCCCCATTCATTGATGGATCTTCTATCCAAGATGTCCCTATATGATATTTGGCGTTTAAATCACGCCATGGAATGGGACTATACGTACTTATCCCCTTCCCATCTAACATATTCTCGTATCGATTTTGTCTTGGTGGACAGAACTTCTCTTTCAACCATTACAGACTCTGATATAGGAGTAAAAACGTGGTCAGACCATGCTCCTGTTTCCATAAAAATCTCAGAACAATACAACGCGCCCTCCGAATCCGACATGGAGGGTAAATGATTATTTACTTGCAGATTTAGAATGTCAGACAGAGGTAAAAGTTGCTCTATCAGAATATTTTGTGACCAATGTAAATACAGTGGAAAACCCATCTATTGTATGGGTAGCGCATAAGGCATACATCAGAGGCATTTTCATTAACCACTTCAACCCCCCTAGCTGAAACACCCTTAATGACCAGGCCACTTTTTACACTTCTGCACTACACTACTTTCACCGTTTATTGCTCGGTCATGCAACTTACCACCCAAATTAATTTTACCTCCTTTTCTTCTCACTAATAGAGCTTTCATTTGGTGGTATTTCATTGCTGCTGACATTTTTTGTTATTAATCGAAATTTAACAATTTTTTTGCAAAAGAAATTACATTTTTCACTTTCAGTTGTAAAATTTTTCAAAAAAACAACATCCATCTATAAATTTTTCTCTAAATGTATTGTTCTTCATGTCTTTGATTAAAAAAAATGTTTGGGTAAAAAAAAAAAATGGTTTGGGTAAAAGTTATAGCGTTTACAAACTATGGTACAAAAATGTGAATTTCCGCTTTTTGAAGCAGCTCTGACTTTCTGAGCACCTGCCATGTTTCCTGAGGTTCTACAACGGCCAGACAGTACAAACACCCCACAAATGACCCCATTTCGGAAAGTAGACACCCTAAGGTATTCACTGATGGGCATGGTGAGTTCATAGAACTTTTTATTTTTTGTCACAAGTTAGCGGAAAATGATGATTTATTTATTTATTTTCTTGCAAAGTCTCATATTCCACTAACTTGTGACAAAAAATAAAAACTTCCATGAACTCACTATGCCCATCACGAAATACCTTGGGGTGTCTTCTTTCCAAAATGGGGTCACTTGTGGGGTAGTTATACTGCCCTGGCATTTTAGGGGCCCAAATGCATGCAAAGTAGTTTGAAATCAAAATCTGTAAAAAATGACCGGTGAAATCCGATAGGTGCTCTTTGGAATGTGGGCCCCTTTGCCCACCTAGGCTGCAAAAAAGTGTGACACTTCTGGTATCGCCGTACTCAGGAGAAGATGGGGAATGTGTTTTGGGGTGTCATTTTACATATACCGATGCTGGGTGAGAGAAATATCTTGGCAAAAGACAACTTTTCCCATTTTAATATACAAAGTTGGCATTTGACCAAGATATTTATCTCACCCAGCATGGGTATATGTAAAAAGACTCCCCAAAACACATTGCCCTACTTCTTCTGAGTACGGCAATACCAGATGTGTGACACTTTTTTGCAGCCTAGGTGGGCAAATGGGCCCACATTCCAAAGTGCACCTTTCGGATTTCACAGGGCATTTTTTACAGATTTTGATTTCAAACTACTTCTCACGCATTAGGGCCCCTAAAATGCCAGGGAAGTATAACTACCCCACAAGTGACCCTATTTTGGAAATAAGACACCCCAAGGTATTCCATGAGGGGCATGGCAAGTTCCTAGAATTTTTTATTTTTTGTCACAAGTTAGCGGAAAATGATGATGATTTATTTTTATTTTTTTCTTACAAAGTCTCATATTCCACTAACTTGTGACAAGAAATAAAAACTTCCATGAACTCACTATGCCCATCACAAAATACCTTGGGGTAGACATGCTGCTGGTCGCATTCCCACCTGACAGTGGGGGCACAGTGGAAGCACAAGTCGAAGGCAGAGGAGGAGGAAGAGGTCGCCAATGCAGCTGGGGCACCACCAGCACCTCAGAAGGCAGGGTTAGCATGGCCGAAATGTGGAAAAGTTTGTTAGCACGCCACAACAACCAGCACCACCAGCTGATATGGAACATCTTAGCAGGAGGCAGCATTTCAGCAACATGATGGAGCAGTATGTGTGCACACGCCTACACGTACTGAATGACGAGTCTGACCCCTTCAACTTCTGGGTCTCCAAATTGGGCACATCGCCTGAGCTTGCCCTTTACGCCTTGGATGTGCTGGCCTGCCCTGCAGCCAGTATATTATCTGAAGTGTGTTTAGCACAGGAGGGGGCGTTATCACAGACAAGGCCAGCCGCTTGTCTACAGCTAATGTGGACAATCTCACATTCATTAAAATGAACCAGGCATGGATTCCACAGGACTTATCCGTACCTTGTGCAGAATAGACATGTACACCGGCCTTAACCAGCCATTGTTATACTACAGCGCAATTGCTCATTGTTGTATTTTGGATATTTCACACTCTTTTGGAGTGTGCCCTAATAAAAAAAAAATATATATATAATCCAAAAACCAGTGTTGGCTACCTCGTCCTCTTCCACCGCCGCTTCCACCTACACTGCTACGTCCACCGCCTACTCAAACTCCTACTCCATATAGACCTCCACCTCATAAATCAAGTTTAATTTTTTTAGTTTGGACGTATTTTATTTTATGTCATTTCACTAATTTGTCTGTTAGATTTCTGGGTGAAAATCACCAATTTTTGGGTGTGATATACCCCGGCTGTACCTAGTAGACAGGTAAAAACATTTCACTAATTTGTCTGTTCCACTTTCTGGTGAAATTCATCAATTTTTGGGTGTGTTATACCACTGCTATACCTAGTAGACAGGTAAGCAAATTTCATTAATTTGTCTGTTACATATTCTGGTGAAATTCACCAATTTTTAGGTGTGATATACCCCTGCTCTACCTAGTAGACAGGTAACATTTCACTAATTTGTCTGTTACATTCTTGACTTTTCTACAATTTTTGCCGTGATTAAACCCCTGCTCTGCATAGGTGATAGGGACATAAATTTAAAAAAATCGTCTGTTACATTGTCAGGTGACATTTTACCAATTTTGCTGTATATAAACCCCTGCTCTGCATAGGTGACAGGGAATACAATTTGAAAAATTATTTAATTGATGCACGCCCCCTCCTTTCATTCAATGCTTTAACTTTAACAACTTTTGCACTTCAATAATTTGTCCCACTTTTCCACTCGACCATATTTCATTTAAAAAAAATGATCCTCCCTTGGGTGTGGTCTCTCTTTCTCACGCTCCCTCTACGGCGTGGAACCCTGATTCGCAGATAACCGTGATCAACATGGTAGGCGCAGAAAAGAACATTGAAAGTTGATAGAGAAGATATCCAAATGGATCGTGGACATCATGGTGACGAGCGATCAGGCAGAATTATCTAGAGTCAACAAAGCGGCAGCAGGGCCTCTCCTGTCTAACGTTTCCAAATCCTTAATACCCCAGTGACATTCCCTACAATTTTTTTTATTAATCATTCCAATTACAGGGCATCTTAAGAGTCCTGTATTGTTATTTATCATCACTACCTCCCCAAGTCAGGAGTATGTAATTGCTGTGCACCCCCTCCTTTCCTTTGAACTTCTCCCACATTTCTGCTCGATCACAATAAAATGTCATCCATTGATCTCCCTTGGATGTGTGATCCCTTTCTCACGCTCCCTCTCCGATGTGGAACCCTGATTCACCGCTAACCGTGGTCAACATGGTAGGCGCAGAAAAGAACATTGAAAGTTGATAGAGCAGATATCAAATTGGATCTTGAACATCATGGGGACGTGCGACATGGTGGGGCAGTATGAACTGACTGATGGGTCTACTCTCTGCAACTTCTGAGTCTCCAAATTGGGCACATGGCCTGAGCTTGCCCTTTAAACCCTGGAGGTGCTAGCCTGCCCTGCAGCCAGTGTATTGTCTGAACGTTTGTTTAGCACGGCTGAAGGGAGTTATCACAGGTTATATTTCCCAATGTTTTGGGGTGTACCATAATTTAAAAAATAAAATTTAAAACCAAAAACCAGTGTAGGCTACCAACTCCTCCTCCATCGCCACTTCCAACTACACCGCCACATCCACTGCCTCCTCATCCTCCTACTCCATATGGACCTCGTCCTACTAGATCAAGATTATTATTTTTTATTTTTACGTATTTTATGATATTTAAAGTAATTTCCCTATCCACATTTGCTTGTAGAGCACTTGCCATGCTCTTAACCATATTTTGCTGGCATTTGCAGCCCTCTAGCCCTTTCCATGACATTTTTAGAGCCATTTTAGTGCTCAAAAGTTCGGGTTTCCATTGACTTCAATGGGGTTTGGGGTCAAGTTCAGGTCAAGTTCGGGTCTCAAACTCGAACTTTTTTGTGAAGTTCAACCAAACTCGTCGAACCCAAACATCCAGGTGTCCGCTCAACTCTAGAGTCTAAGTCTCAGATTCTTCCCTTAAACTTACCAGACCACGTAAAGCTTCACCTCCAATCCTCATTCACTTTATATAGGCAACTACAATAGATAAAACAGTAGGTATACATATTACAAACTCTGTCTATTCCTTGTATAAATCCAATTAACTCCCATTTTTTACTTCTATGGACTCTGAGTTATCTGCGATGTCTAAACATGAAATATCCTGGGTCGCATAGCAGCCTTCCAAATGCTCTCTCTGCCCAAACTTCTGTACTTATATACAACATAGCTTGAAATCTTTATGGATTATCTATTTTGGCACCCATGGCATCCCCCCTTCCCTTCCATATTTAATTGCCTCTGTAGTTGATAGCTGGAAACAGTTTCATACCTTGAGTTCTATGAAAACCATCTCATTAAAAGAGGAGATACCGTTGGACGCGTTAGAGAACCTTATTCCAGATTTAGATTTGTTGAAATCTAGAGCTCTTACAAAGATTTCCCAACTTATCAATGGAGATGCCATTCACCCTTGTCAATACATCCACCAAACCTACCCTGTTCCCTGTAAAGAATTCTATAAATATTTGCAAAACCAACACCTTCCAGATTTGGAATCTCCTTTTACAATGACTGCCAACCCGGATAGTTTTGACCTCTGGTCATGACCAGTCCTGGGTGAATCTTCCCTTAAACCACTCTACTCTTTACTTAGAAACAAGGAACAATTTACTAAATCAACTCCTTTTCTCACTTGGGAAAAGGAGTCAAACTGCTCATTTACTCCCTCATAACAGATACTGCATTGCAGTATTACACCCCAGAAAGATTATGTCACATGTTCGCAGGCATCTGCCATGTTTACTGGAGAAATTGCAGCTGCCGAGGTAGGCTGCTTCACATCTTATGGGCCTGTCCTTTGCTACATCCATTTTAAACATTGCTAAGATACCTTTCAAGAGTCAGACAATTGTAACCCACCTGTTCATAGCCATGAAGTTAGCCATAGGTTAGCAATTCCTTCTGAATTTGAGATCATACAAAAGCTTGATACTACCTTTCTCTTCGAAAAGACTATAGCTTTTGCAAATCATTATTTTTGTAAATTTGAAAAGATGTGGAATGTCTGAATTACCTCAAAATATTCTGTGATCATCCCATAACATTATATTTCCTTTGTACCAAATTCTGTCTCTGTAATAGAACTTTGACAGAAGTTTTGTGCTATCTTATTTCCTTTCGAATTGTTATTTGAAAATTATATAAAAACGCATTGAGCGAAAAAAAAAAAAAAAATACTACTACAAGTATCTTGTTAAAGTGTTCAAACGAAGATTATCCTGATAGGTGTTGGCTGGCCATGGTTGCTCCACCCAGTACAACAATAAGACTATAAAACGTGGTCATGTTCATAATTTCCGTTCCAATGGGGATGATTATAGGTATGACGGGAAACAGAGGGGCTCACTCTCCTCAGCGCTGATAGCGTCCCGTTGCTGTGCAGGAGAGAGGACGCGCACAGTGTACTCGTCTCCTAGGTGACAGGGGGCGGGACGGACCGGCCGCGCACGGCTCCTCTGCGCGGCCGGCGGCCTCAGTTCCCCCAGTAACCAGGGGAGGTCTGAGCACCAAGCTGGACACTCGGTGCTCGACTGTTCTCCCTGGTGCGGGTCATGTGGCGCTGGCCACGTCACATGACCTCTGTCAGCCAGCATTTAACAGGCAGCCTGCTGGCCACAGGTTGCCTGTTAATTAGGTACCTGGCGATTGTTTGGTTTCCTGTATTCTTACCTGATCCTGTGTTCCCTGACGATCCTCTGTCTGCATCTCCTGTACTGCGCTACTCTCCTGGTATTCTGACCCCGGCTTCCACCTGACGATTATTTGCGGACTCTTGTTGTACTTCGTATCTCTCCTGGTATTTGACCTCGGCTTCTCCTGACTATTCTCTGCTTACTCCTTGGTACTGCGTAGCTCTCTAGGTATTGACACGGTCCGTTCACGTTCTGTTATTTGTCTTGTCCGTCTTCCCAGCGCGTATCCTGAATTAGGGACTGCCGTTTAGTTGTCTCCTGTCATCAGAACTTGCGAAGCAAGTAGGCAGGGCCAAGGGTGAGGGTGGAGTTCAGTGGTCACTATCCTCTCCCCCGTGTGTAATGTACGTGACCGTCATAGATTAACAGGCCGTAACCAAACCACTGTATCATGAATCCTCTGGTGACCCTGACTGACCATGTCTCTAACCGGACACAGATGGTGCAGGAGCTAGGGGAGAAACTCTGTTCTTTTGAGCTAGGACAAGGTTCTTCCATCCCTCAGGCCTCCAGTCTGCATTTATAGCCCCAGATTCAGCTTCCTGAGCCCTTTTATGGAGATCAAAAGAAGTTTCTTTCCTTTAAAGAAAATTGTAAACTTTATTTCCGCCTGCGCCCCGTGTCCTCTGGCCCCAAGAGTAAACGCGTGTGCATTGTCATTTCCTGATTACAGGGTAATCCCCAGGACTGGGCATTTTCTTTACCAGCTGACACCAGTTGTTTAACATAAGTGGAGGTTTTTTTTCAGGCCCTGGGTACCCTATATGATGAACCAGACAGGGCACTGGTTCGTTGGGCTGAGACTGCTCTAAAGGCACTGCTTCAGGGGGCGATCTACCTGCGGAGGAGTATTGCACCCAATTTAGAAGGTGGCGTGTTCCCTCAGGATGGAATGAACCTTAAGAGTCAGTTCAGGTCAGGTCTGTCTGATAACTTAAAGGATCTTCTAGTGAGTTATCAGCTTCCAGAGACTCTAGAGGAGATGATGACCCTTGTAGTTTGACTTGACTGCGGGTTAGAGAGTGATGACAGGAACGACAGTTCTCTCCTCAGGTGGTGGTCCAGCCTGAGGTCTATCCCAGAAACAACCCTGAGGTCTCTACCGAAGAACCCATGCAGGTCGGCATGACCTGAGGGAATCTGCGCCGCAGACGTGGAGTGTCTTTTTACTGCAGAGATCCTGACCATTGGATCAACCAGTGTCCTAAGAAGGCCCTCTCTGTCAAGTCTCCCAAGGCAAGGCAACCTAATGACCAGGTACACCCTGATATTACAAAATGTAAGCTTTTGGTACCTATAACTATATCTCTGGGGGTTAATAAATGGATGGGTGAGGCCTTTATTGACTCTGGCTCAGCGGCCAGCTTTATTGGTTCTGAGTACGCCATTAGACTTGGTATTCCAATTTTTTCTCTTCCTACACCTATTCATGTCATGGCTATTTACACCACTCCCCTGGTAGGTGGTATGGTGAGGTCATGTACCTCAGAGATTTCTTTAACCGTGGGTGTGTGCCACTCTGAGAAATGTTCCCTCTTAGTCCTGGTCGAGGTGGTACTAGGGTTGCCTTGGCTCCGATTATACAACCCCACAATAGATTGGTCCAGGGGGGAGTAGATGAAATGGGGGACCTCGTGCTTGTCTGTGGTACAAGCTGGGGTCTTACTAGAATCTGATATATTACCCACGGTCATTAGGGAATATTCTGATGTGTTCTCATCACCAACGCCGGAGGTTCTACCACCCCATAGACCTTATGATTGCACCATAGAATTAGTAGAAGGTGCCAGGTTTCCTGAGGGGCTTGATTTTAATCTTTCTAAGCCTGAATGCAAGGCTATGGAGGATTGGCGGATTATATTAAGGAAAGCCTCGGTAATGGGCACATTAGACCTTCTGTCTCTCCTATGGGAGCGGGCTTTTTCTTTGTTAAGAAGAAGGATGGTGGTCTTAGGCCTTGTATTGATTACCGGATATTAAATAAGATCACTATCCAGAATAGATACTCTCTCCCATTGATTCTGGATTTATTTGACCAGGTTCTGGGGGCAACCTGGTTTTCTAAAACTGACCTGAAAGGGGCATATAATCTAAACTGAATCAAGGAGGGAGACGAATGAAAGACGGCGGTCAATACTCCGGCAGGACACTTTGAATATCAGGTTATGGCTTTTGGACTGCAAAATTTTATGAACAATATTCTTAGGGAGTTTTTAGGTAAATTTGTTATTGTCTATCTTGACGACATTTTGATATTTTCTCCTGATTTCAAATCTCAAGTATTAGAGGTGTTGAGGGAGAATCAGTTGTCCGCTAAACAAAAGAAATGTGTCTTTGGTGTGCAGGAGATACTGTTTCTAGGGCATGTCCTGACCCCTCACGCCTTCAAGATGAATCCTGGTAAGGTACTAGCAATTAAGGAATGGGTAAGGCCTTCATCCTTAAAGGCCTTACAACGGTTCTTAGGTTTTGACAATTACTACCGTATAAAAGCTTCCGTTACAATAATACAACTGCATGCATCCGTCATGAACGGATCCGGTTGAATTTTGTCTTCTATAACCATGATCCGTTCATGACAGATGCATGCAGTTGTATTATTGTAACGGAAGCTTTTTTGCAGATCTATGACAGTAATGAGAGTAGCCTAACTCTTTTACATATAACAAGTATATCGTGGCTCACCCGTATCCGGTCTGTGGTTAAGGTGCTCTGTTTCTAGATGATTCACCCTATTATTCACAAAACGGTCTCTCAAGAAACAGATTGCAGAGCACATAACCAATATCAAGAACAGGTATGATAAACATTCTTTATCACTACACTACAAACAATATCACAACAAATATCCTAGCGGTATGGTCTTCTTCGCAGCCTTTGAGGAAATAGATGTACATTGGAGAGTAGGGGACCATATTGCTAGGATGTCACATCAAGAGTCCAGACGGATTTTTGACTTCGAAACATTGTTACCACGGTGTCTTAACTCGAATTTTGAACTATTTGGTTTTCTATAAATATGAGGACGGGTGCCTTTCCCTGATGAGACATCCTGAGTCTGGATGTTTATCAGCACCAAGATCTCTCCTTGGTGGAAGGCCCCCTCCCTCTATTCAACAATAGTACAAGATTCAGGAAGTCCAAATATACAGATTATGTATTCAGAAACACAAAAAAATCAAAATGCCATAAAAACACAAGAAAAACGCAGGTGCGTTTTTTGCTCCTCTGGGTTAATTCTACTTCCGGTTCCCTCATATATTATGTGATCATAACTACTGCATCCTGGAAATACAAGTGTGGTAAAAACAACGCAAACACTATCAACAATGAAGATGCTAAGGGATATAGAGATGATTAGACAGAATAGAAAGGGGAACTCCGGGGTGTCTCGAGCCTAAATTAATTGCAACTGTATAGTTTTGGGAAGTCCAAAGATTGCAAGAAATAAAAAACGCAATAAGAATAACGACCAAATGTATTAAAAACACAGGTGCGTTTTTTGCTCCTTTTGACTAACTTTGCCTCGGTATGCATTATGTGACCAAAATGACACTCTGCGATCATAATAAACATTAATAATGAAGTTATAAAGAGAAATAAAGCCTCTCAGAAACAATAAAATGGAGAGTTTCGGGGAGCCTATATATATTGGAGTATGTATATAATTTACTAGAGAACCGTAACATAAACGCAAGTGCATTTTTTTTTTGTTTTTTGGTTCAATCTACCTGCTCTTTATTTTATAGGACAATATACCCTTATGAAGGCAAGAATGCTAAAGGTGCCACAAATTTATATCTAAATTTTAAGGTTGGATAGGATTGGATGAACACTACAAATCCATGTCAAGTTTTAGGTGTGTTTTAAGGCCACACACTATAAAAGAAGGGGGTAGTTGCAGTATATACCGAAGCCACTGAGGAAGAGGTCGATACCTCAAAACGCGTCTGACTGTTTCGGAAATTGAGAACTACCCAACTAAAACTATATATATATATATATATATATATACAGTATATATATATATATATATATACTATCCAACACTATTATCTTTTATTATATAGACTGGGCCCTTGAAAGATCCAGTAGAGTGAAAACGTCATCACCTGACTTTCTCTACATCATGTGGAACATCACATGACAACTTGCCGGGACACGTGAGACACCGAGGTTCACGCATTGCAAAGTCCGGAGATCTTAGGCCAGGATCACATGGGACGCCGAGATTTACGCACAACACAGTCCGGAGAGACTGCAACTAAACCAGCTGTCTTGGAGGACACCACTGGATTTATCTGTCACTACAAGTGTAAAAACAGAAGAAGCAAGTCTGTAAAAACAGATGAACCAAGTCTGCAGACCATCGTGGGAAGGGTGAGGTAAGAGGCTGTGCATAAAGAGGACGCCCCAGACGCAAGCCCTACAGCTGATACCCAGTCCTCAGGGAGACTTCAGATGTATTTAAATCTGACAAGCCATCCCATTGACTGCAAAAATACAATTGGTACTGATCACTGCTTTGATACTTTTTTGTCACCTTTTCTGATCATTTTGATACTTCTAATATACTTTTCGATATTGTTTTGCCATTTTCTACACATTTTGTGGGACTATACTTTTGGAGCACTAATACGTATTGACCACATTGTTGTTTTTCACAGCTGTATTTTATACATATTTGTATTATTTGGGCCCCTAAAACACGATTTTTGGTGGACAATCTACATATCTCCCATCTGCACTTTGAGCTGGACAAAGACTTTTTATCTTTCTTTTGGTGACCTGCAAAAAGTATCTCTTGGTTTTGACATCTGGCCGCAAAGCTAAGTATCACAATTGTATCACACAGTACTCATTTATTACCTTATCCCCTGATGAGCCTGATAAATGTTAGGCGAAACGCGTCGGGGATTCGTGTTTATAATTAATAGTTTTTTTGGTTTGAGAGAGTAACGGTGCCATTTATCCATTAGGATCACAATTTACTCTCCACCATATCATTTTTTGAGTATCTTCCTGTGTAGGGATTTCTAGGAACCGGGTAGCACTAGGTTCGGGGACAGGAAACCTCCACCACAAGGGGGCTGCCCTGGGCATAGCAGACCTATAGGGCCTCCAGGGGAAGCTCTTTTATGTTCTTCAACCCTGTAATCCTTTAAGGTTCGAGAAAATTTCTTCCCATCACCCGTAATCGAGTGTTTACCCTGCCACCATGTTTGTTTTTCATCTTGGGGGTTACTACTCCCCCACTGATTAATTTCAGTAATTGTAGTTTTTCACTGTTGGTATATACATACCTATACCCACTTAAATATTAAAGGTAATTTTAAAAAGTCACTTTTTTCATATATGTAATTTACTTCTAAAAACTATTGTGACAAAGCATCTTCTAAAAAATTTCTAATTCTGATAGTAATATTTGTATTATTCTTTGATAAGGAGCACATAGCGATTTTTGTTTATCACTAAATCACATCTATTTAGATTTCTATAATATATCCTCCAACCCAACATTGCAGCAATCCAGCAAAAAAGAAGTCAGGACTTCATACTACCTATTTTTACCTTATTTTTATTTATTAAATAAGATATTTTAATATTCATACCAGATGGTGAGTGCCTGTTTTTACTTTGCATACTTGTAACTCTTTTACATGCCACCTTTTCAAAGGGTGGGTGCAGTGGCGTACATAGAGAAGTAAGGGCCCCATAGCAAGGATCAAACCAGGCCCCCCACACAGGACAGAAGGGTTTCTGCGTAAACCCTTTTCAATGACCCTTAGGCCATTTTCCCATTGCCTCATTTGCTAAAAGTTGTTCCTTTAGAGGGTAGAGTCCTGACCAAGTTTTCACCTCCGGTAGAAGACGAGATAATCTCAACTAAGACTGGGCCCCCTCTTGCCCTGGGCCCCATAGCAGTCGCATGGTCTGCCGCTATGGTAGTTATGCCCCTGGGTGGGTGTAATGTGTGCCAAAGAGTGTCATTTGTCGCAAATGTTAGAACTCACTTTTTTAAATTCAAGTCTATGGGAGGCACATTGTTACGTTTGCATAATCCACATTTGTCAAGAGAAAAATACTGTATAATCACTTCCATTGTTAAAAGAAAAAAAAAAGATCAATCACACAGATGCCAACTGTGTGCAAATGTATCGCTATGTCAAAATGAGCATGTACTTTACATGCATTTGCATTCCTGTTTTGTAGTCTACTAAAACTACAAAAAAAAAACATTTGAAAACGTTGTGCACACACATGAACACTTACCTAAATGCCCACACACAGTACTATACTAAAACATGCATTCACAGTAGCCCACTTTTACATACACACACAGTGGTACTCAAAGCAGCACATTTTGTAAAACACAGGTGCACTTTTATACACATGTACATGCACTGGAACACTTTTACATATACGCAAACAGGGACAACTCACACTTACGCTGGGTTCACACCTGAGCGTTTTACAGCGTGTTCCTACGCGCTGTAAAACGCACAACAGGCAAGAACCAATGATTCCCTATGGGAATGGTTCTCACCTGGGCATTTTACAGCGCGTACGATCGCGCTGTAAAACGCCCGACGCTCAAACAAGTGCTTGAGCTTTTTTTTGGGCGTTTGTCGCGCGTTCCCGCACATAGAAATTCAGGAACGCGCGACAATGTGTGAACGCCAGTCTCTGTATGCGCGATTGTAAACGCCCGTACAATCGCGCATACAGAGCGCTCGTTTCAGAACGCTCAGGTCTGAACCCAGCGTAAGTGTAATGCTTAGCCACAGTGGAGGATTGCAACTGGTATTGAAGTTGGAAAGCAACATAAGTGCTGCTTTTTGAGGCAGCTGGGGAATTGGTCGGAGGGTGCATGTACTGTTCAGAAATTGAGGATGCATGCCACCAACCAAAGGAGGAAGGATTCGTGCAGGTGTTTTCTTAGCAATGTAAAAAAATTGCCTCTTACAAAGGAGCACATTAACCAGTGAGTACTTCCTGCTACCCTGATGAAGGAGGTTATTGGTCAATGAAAGAAACAATGCGTTTTCTCACCAGTCTGATGAGGGAAGAGCTCATTGGTAAGTGTGCTCCTAGGAGAGGAGCTGTTCCCTAGTTACTAAGCAGATGCCTGTATCTGGTGCCATGATTCTAGTCTCAGTCATGCCTATGGCAGATTTAAATGCCATTGCTGATGTTGGGACAAGGATGCCACTTTGGTCTGCAAGACATTAAAATGCTTGTGCAACACCTTTGTTCCAACCTCAGCAACGGCAATTAAATCTGCCATAAGGCTTGGTTGGTTCTGGGATTGTAGCACTACACAAACCACAGGGAAGTCAAAGTTAAACGGGTTGTCCATGAAAAATATTCCACATTTTTCAAACTAGCACCTGGATCTGAATACTTTTGTAATTGCATGTAATTCAAAATTTTGTATAGCTACTGAGTTATTCAGTAAAACCTATCTTTATAGTGTAATGACCCAGAGTGGCATTACCACCTCTTTTGGGCCCCCACTATCTTGGTTGGTGCATCAAGTGCCATCACTTTTATTTACTTCCATTCCCTGCAATGTGCGTATTCATATTTCCTTATAAATTAATGGTCAAGTGTAATGTGCCTGGTTCGCCAGCAGGTGGCAGCAAGTTCTACATGGTTGCAAGTCCCTTCCTGGGCTCGCATCGTCCTAATACCCAAGCTAAGTAAGCTTGAAGCCAGGAAGAAGTTCCTAGGACTAAAGATAAAGATAGAGACAGACTACAGCTAAGTAAAGTTCCAGCAGAAGATGAGAAATTTCCTAGTTAACCCAGCTAGCATAGCAGAGCTGAGAAAGCTACATCATAGCATAGCTGAGATTGTTGCAGAAGTGTTTGCCTGCCAGAGTTAAGCCAATATCTGCTGATGACCAAGATAAAGTTTGGAAACTGGAAACTGTTTGGATTGCCGTTTGTTCAAGTAAAGCTGTGTTCAACGTTAATGCAAAGTCTGAACTCCATTTATTGTGGGTACCCACACTACCATCTACAAAAGGGGACTCCATGTCCTCTTTGCTTAACTGCAACTGGCGTCACAACTACTTGCTCTATAAGAGGGACATATTTCGTAGAAACCTCTTAAGAGCCAAGGGATACCCCAGACGCCTAAGAGTTGTCCACTGCAATAGCACCACATCATTTCTTATTTCTTTGACCTTCTCACTGAGAAGGCCGCACATGCTCAGTTTCATCTTTCAACTGCCTCCTGAGCTGAGATAGGGAGAGTATGGACTCACCCTCTTAGCTGCAGGAGAAAAGACACTCCCCTTCAGCTGCCAGCTTGATATAAATCTATCAGAGCAATGAATGTGAAGATCTCTAGATCCATGTGAGGTACAGGGCAGAAAGGTATTGTCATGGACTATATGATGTCTGATTTTCATTTTTTACATTATTCATGGGATAATCCCTTTAAAGGGGTTATCTCATCTTAGACAATGGGGGCATATCGCTAGGATATGCCCCCATTGTCTGATAGGTGCGGGTCCCACCTCTGGTACCCGCACCTACAAGGAGAATGGAGCCGGGGAGAGTTGTGGCTGGAGGACACCGGGTTTCCTGAAGTCAGGCGCAGCTCCCCGCCTCTCCCATTGAAGTGAATAGGAGCGCACCGCGCATGTGCAGCCACCGCTCCCATTCATTTCTATGGGGCCGATGGAAATAGCCAAGCCAGCTATTTTCGGCGGCTCCATAGAAATGAATGGGGGCAGCTGTGCATGCACAGTGCGCCCTCCTTAACTTTCTCCGCTCCGTTCTCCTTGTAGGTGCGGGTCCCAGAGGTAGGACCTGCACCTATCAGACAATGAGGGCATATCCTAGCGATATGCCCCCATTGTCTAAGATGGGATAACCCCTATAAGTAAAGTTAAGGTCAAGTCAAAGTTAGTGGCACGAAGCCATGAGGCACATTTTTTTCTCCAGATAAAGTCCTCTTTCTTCAACCTGACCTGAACAGCAGTAGCATGACTGTGGTGCCATATTGCAGGACAATTATATTTAGTGCAGGATTTTTGCTGGGCAATTTGGGCAGCCATGGTCTTCCTGAGAGCTATGGATTCCCCTTTTACTGGATAGACCTCATTCAGTGGCAGTTAGTGTGCAACATTCCATTCCCAGCAGTAACTAGTACAATATACACTTTGTCACAGTTTATGCAGATTGAGTATTATAACAACACACACAATTTCAACTCAATGATGCAGTCACTGTGCAAACAGTTTTAGCACTAGAAGTTTGGTACACTCAGGCTAACAATACAATTCAGGGGTCATTTTAAGAGGTTAAAAAATTTATATACAGATCAGTCACTTGAGAATAAGATCTTCAAGACCAATGGAATAGGATCTGGTGGCATACCTTCCTTTAGCTATTGCTAGGTGTCCTTACTTCTCAGATACTGTAGGACAGCTCCTGCCACTGTGTTACTCACAGGGTGGAAGATTGTTAGCAGCAGTGATAGTCAGTTCGCAGTGTTCACCAGAGAACACATGCTGGCTGCCATCTTTAATAAGTTAGACTCACCCGTCTGGCGATGCACAGGTAAGTCCTTACCTGTGCCTGTATCGGGAGCTGGTCTGAAATCAAATGCGGTCACCGGGAGCAGTCCCCGGGGGCCTTTATCTGGCTCTTCTCGGAACTGCCTGCATCAGGTGACCGCATTTGATTTCAGACCGGCTCGCGGCACAGGCACAGGTAAGGGCTTACCTGTGCATCGCCGGACGGGTGAGTCTACCTTACTAAAGATGGCAGCCCGCACGTGTTCGCTGGCAAACACTGAACTGACCATCACTGGTTAGCAGTGGGGTTTCTTTAGATATCCTAACCAAAGAGCACTGCCTCTCTTCCACGATATATATATATGTGTTAAGGCAATTTACCTGGATTTGTGGGAGGGGCTGAGGTCCGCCTCCAGCCTATTTAGGGCACTCCCCTTACCTGGCTCCTGCTCCATCTGAGGTCTGAGCTTTGAGAGAGAGAGTCGCTTAGGGAGTCGCTGGAGTTTTGCTTGCGAGTTGCTGAGTTTCTGGAAGTTCGTTGCCGTCGGTGTTCGGGATTTGGAGCATTCCTGTTTCCGTTCTTCCTGCTCCGCCCGGTTTCACTGTGGGTCGCGTTTGCCCGTGGAGCTGTGGGTCGTCCACACGGTACAGCTCGGGGCCTCTCCGCTTGTTCCTCTGTGCCACTCATTTTCGTTTCGCCATTGTTGGACTCAGGTCAGGTTTTCTCACTCTCGAATCATGCCAATTTTCATGTCGGTCATGCCTGTCAGCATTGCGCAAGAATGCGACCGCTCCATTCACAAATCAGCAGCAAGCCACCACAGGTGTATTGTGTTTCAGGGTCATATTCACCATCCATACCATTATTCATTCGGTTCACCACACCGGCCAAACTTCATTTACACGTGCCTTGTCTTTGTTTACCACTTCAGCCCCGCTAGCTGAAACCCCCTTCATGACCAGAGCACTTTTTACACTTCGGCACTACACTCCTTTCACCGTTTATCGCTCGGTCATGCAACTTACCACCCAAATGAATTTTACCTCCTTTTCTTCTCACTAATAGAGCTTTCATTTGGTGGTATTTTATTGCTGCTGACATTTTTACTTTTTTTGTTATTAATCAAAATGTAATGATTTTTTTGCCAAAAAATGACATTTTTCACTTTCAGCTGTAAAATTTTGCAAAAAAAACGACATCCATATATAAATTTTTCGCCAAATTTATTGTTCTACATGTCTTTGATAAAAAAAAATGTTTGGGCAAAAAAAAAATGGTTTGGGTAAAAGTTATAGCATTTACACACTATGGTACAAAAATGTGAATTTCCGCTTTTTGAAGCAGCTCTGACTTTCTGAGCACCTGTCATGATTCCTGAGGTTCTACAATGCCCAAACAGTAGAAAAACCCAACAAATGACCCCATTTCGGAAAGTAGACACCCTAAGGTATTCGCAGATGGGCATAGTGAGTTCATAGAACGTTTTATTTTTTGTCACAAGTTAGCGGAAAATGATGATGATTTTTTTTTTTTCTTACAAAGTCTCATATTCCACTAACTTGCGACAAAAAATAAAAAATTCTAGGAACTCACCATGCCCCTCACAGAATACCTTGGAGTGTCTTCTTTCCAAAATGGGGTCACTTGTGGGGTAGTTATACTGCCCTAGCAATTTAGGGGCCCAAATGTGTGAGAAGAACTTTGCAATCAAAATGTGTAAAAAATGACCGGTGAAATCCGAAAGGTGCACTTTGGAATATGTGCCCCTTTGCCCACCTTGGCAGCAAAAAAGTGTCACACATCTGGTATCGCTGTACTCAGGAGAAGTTGGGGAATGTGTTTTGGGGTGTCATTTTGCATATAACCATGCTGGGTGAGAGAAATATCTTGGCAAAAGACAACTTTTCCCATTTTTTTATACAAAGTTGGCATTTGACCAAGATATTTTTTTCACCCAGCATGGGTATATGTAAAATGACACCCCAAAACACATTCCCCAACGTCTCCTGAGTACGGCGATACCAGATGTGTCACACTTTTTTGCTGCCAAGGTGGGCAAAGGGGCACATATTCCAAAGTGCACCTTTCGGATTTTGCAGGCCATTTTTTACACATTTTGATTGCAAAGTACTTCTCACACATTTGGGCCCCTAAATTGCCAGGGCAGTATAACTACGCCACAAGTGACCCCATTTTGGAAAGAAGACACCCCAAGGTATTCCGTGAGGGGCATGGCGAGTTACTAGAATTTTTTATTTTTTGTCACAAGTTAGCGGAAAATGATGATTTTTTTTTCTTTCTCTTTTTTCCTTACAAAGTCTCATATTCCACTAACTTGCGACAAAAAATAAAAGATTATAGGAACTCGCCATGCCCCTCACGGAATACCTTGGGGTGTCTTCTTTCCAAAATGGGGTCACTTGTGGCGTAGTTATACTGCCCTGGCAATTTAGGGGCCCAAATGTGTGAGAAGTACTTTGCAATCAAAATGTGTAAAAAATGGCCTGCAAAATCCGAAAGGTGCACTTTGGAATATGTGCCCCTTTGCCCACCTTGGCATCAAAAAAGTGTCACACATCTGGTATCGCCGTACTCAGGAGAAGTTGGGGAATGTGTTTTGGGGTGTCATTTTACATATACCAATGCTGGGTGAGAGAAATATCTTGGCAAAAGACAACTTTTCCCATTTTTTTATACAAAGTTGGCATTTGACCAAGATATTTTTTTCACCCAGCATGGGTATATGTAAAATGACACCCCAAAACACATTCCCCAACTTCTCCTGAGTATGGCGATACCAGATGTGTGACACTTTTTTGATGCCAAGGTGGGCAAAGGGGCACATATTCCAAAGTGCACCTTTCGGATTTTGCAGGCCATTTTTTACACATTTTGATTGCAAAGTACTTCTCACACATTTGGGCCCCTAAATTGCCAGGGCAGTATAACTACCCCACAAGTGACCCCATTTTGGAAAGAAGACACCCCAAGGTATGTCGTGAGGGGCACAGCGAGTTCCTAGAATTTTTTTTTTTTGTCACAAGTTAGCGGAAAATTCTGATTTTTTTTTTTCTCTTTTTTCCTTACAAAGTCTCATATTCCACTAACTTGCGACAGAAATGTAAAAATTCTAGGAACTCGCCATGCCCCTCACGGAATACCTTGGGGTGTCTTCTTTCCAAAATGGGGTCACTTGTGGCGTAGTTATACTGCCCTGGCAATTTAGGGGCCCAAATGTATGAGAATTACTTTGCAATCAAAATGTGTAAAAAATGGCCTGCGAAATCCGAAAGGTGCACTTTGGAATATGTGCCCCTTTGCCCACCTTGGCATCAAAAAAGTGTCACACATCTGGTATCGCCATACTCAGGAGAAGTTGGGGAATGTGTTTTGGGGTGTCATTTTACATATACCCATGCTGGGTGAGAGAAATATCCTGGCAAAAGACAACTTTTCCAATTTTTTTATACAAAGTTGGCATTTGATCAAGATATTTATCTCACCCAGCATGGGTATATGTAAAATGACACCCCAAAACACATTCCCCAGCTTCTCCTGAGTATGGCGATACCAGATGTGTGACACTTTTGCGCATCTAGGCTGCAAAAGTGCCCAAATTCCTTTTAGGAGGGCATTTTTAGACATTTGGATCCCAGACTTCTTCTCACGCTTTAGGGCCCCTAAAAATCCAGGGCAGTATAAATACATCACATGTGACCCTACTTTGGAAAGAAGACACCCCAAGGTATTCAATGAGGGGCCTGGCAAGTTCATAGAATTTATTTTTTTCCGCATAAGTTAGCGGAAATTGATTTTTATTTTATTTTTTCTCACAAAGTGTCACTTTCCGCTAACTTAGGACAAAAATTTAAATCTTTCATGGTCTCAATATGCCCCTCAGCAAATACCTTGGGGTGTCTTCTTTCCAAAATGGGGTCAGTTGTGGGGTGTTTGTACTGCCCTGGCATTTGAGGGTCTCCGCAATCATTACATGTATGGCCAGCATTAGGAGTTTCTGCTATTCTCCTTATATTGAGCATACAGGTAATGAGATTTCTTTTTCCGTTCAGCCTCTGGGCTGAAAGAAAAAAATGAACGGCACAGATTTCTTCATTCGCATTGATCAATGTGGATGAAAAAATCTCTGCCAAAAAAAAAAAAAAATGGAGGGGAAAGGCGTCTGCCAGGACATAGGAGCTCCGCCCTACATCCATACCCACTTAGCTCGTATGCCCTGACAAACCAGATTTCTCCATTCATCGATGTGGATGAATAAATCATTGCCGGGATTTTTTTTTTTTTAATATATATACAAAGTGTTTGCCAAAGCATAGGAACGCCGCCTCCTCCTCAGCTCGTATGCATCGGCAAACGTATCTGTTACTGCAGAGTAGAAATCTCGTCTTGCAGCGCCGCATACACTGACTTGCGTGTAATCTGACAGCAGCGCAATGCTTCTGTCAGAATGCACATCAGTGCTGCAGCTAATCGATCGGTTGGTCCACCTGGAAGGTAAAAAAAAAAAAAAAAAAAAGGCCGCAACGCAATAATTTTATTAACTTTGCAACAGAACATATAACTTTAACTTTTTTAACTGAACATGAACTTTTTTGCTTACTGGTGTTTTTTTTTTTTTTTTACCTTTATAGAACAAACCTCTCCTTCCCCATGGGTCAATGTGCAAAGCGCAAATCGCCCAAAGATGTGGCGAAGTGCGTTATGCACTTTGTCCCAGGTGAAATGAGACGTTTGCAGCAGCTGTGTGAGTGAATGGGCCCTAATAGCCCTGTGTGCTTATCCTGGTGAGATGATCCCTATGCTAATAGTGTACCTGTGAGTGGTACTTCCGGAAACACTCTCCAAAGCATAGGGCAGGGTGGTCAGGACAGTCAGGACAGAAATAGCGGGTGTCACGCCTTATTCCACTCCTGCTACAGACACGACATCTTTTTCGGGGTGACGGTTGGGTTGAGGTACCAGGAACGACATTGGGGAAATGTCGCTCGTGTAGACGGCTAACTACACTGGTGGATGGGGCCACGGAACCTCCTGGGTACAGGAGGTTCTCGATGATCTCTTCCTGAAATTTGAGGAAGGATCCAGTTCTCCCAGCCTTACTGTAGAGAACAAAACTATTGTACAGAGCCAATTGAATTAAATATACAGACACCTTCTTATACCAGCATCTGGTTCTGCGGGAAACTAAATACGGAGACAACATCTGGTCATTGAAGTCCACCCCTCCCATGTGGAGGTTATAGTCGTGGACTGAGAGGGGCTTTTCAATGACACGGGTTGCTCGCTCAATTTGTATTGTCGTGTCTGCGTGAATGGAGGAGAGCATGTAAACGTCACGCTTGTCTCTCCATTTCACCGCGAGCAGTTCTTCGTTACACAGTGCGGCCCTCTGCCCCCTTGCAAGACGGGTGGTAACGAGCCGTTGGGGGAAGCCCGCGCGACTAGTTCGCGCGGTACCACAGGCGCCAATCCGTTCTAGAAACAAATGCCTAAAGAGGGCCACACTTGTGTAAAAATTGTCCACATAAAGATGGTACCCCTTGCCGAATAAGGGTGACACCAAGTCCCAAACTATCTTCCCACTGCTCCCCAGGTAGTCAGGGCAACCGACCGGCTCCAGGGTCTGATCTTTTCCCTCATAGACACGAAATTTGTGGGTATAGCCTGTGGCCCTTTCACAGAGCTTATACAATTTGACCCCATACCGGGCGCGCTTGCTTGGGATGTATTGTTTGAAGCCAAGGCGCCCGGTAAAATGTATTAGGGACTCGTCTATGCAGATGTTTTGCTCTGGGGTATAAATATCTGCAAATTTCAGGTTGAAATGGTCTATGAGGGGCCGAATTTTGTGGAGCCGGTCAAAAGCAGGGTGGCCCCTGGGACGGGAGGCGGTGTTGTCACTAAAGTGCAGGAAACGCAGGATGACCTCAAATCGTGTCCTGGACATAGCAGCAGAGAACATGGGCATGTGATGAATCGGGTTCGTGGACCAATATGACCGCAATTCATGCTTTTTTGTCAGGCCCATGTTGAGGAGGAGGCCCAGAAAAGTTTTAATTTCGGAAACTTGGACTGGTTTCCACCGGAAAGGCTGGGCACAATAGCTTCCCGGGTTAGCGGTTATAAATTGTGTGGCATACTGATTTGTTTCTGCCACAAGTCTAAGAGCTCCGCAGTCAAGAACAGCTCAAAAAATCCCAGGGCCGAACCGATCTGAGCTGTCTCAACCCGAACTCCAGACTGGGCGGTGAAAGGGAAAACTACAGGTGCGGCTGAAGTTGGGGACTGCCAATCAGGGTTTGCCAGCACCTCTGGGATTCTAGGGGCTCTACGGGCACGTCTTTGCGGTGGCTGCGACGGGGTCACTACTGCACGTGCCACCGTACCAGCTTCAACTGCCCTTCTGGTGCTCGCTACTTCACCAGGTTGTATGGCAGTGCTGGTACTAGGTCCAGGAAGGGCTGGGCTGCTGGTGTATGCCTCACCACGTAATCCGACAGCACCAGCCCCACTCTGCTGCTCTTGAAGCGGATCCTGCGCAACCTGCGGTCTAGCGACACGGGGCCGGGTACACCTGCTGCTATCAGGGACCTCAGCCTCCTCGTCCGAACTTTGGGTCAGAGAGCCACTGCTTTCTACAGGTTCGTATTCTGACCCTCTGGATTCATCAGATGAGGGTTCCCACTCCTCATCCGACTGGGTCAGAAGCCTGTAGGCCTCTTCAGAGGAATACCCCCTGTTAGACATGTGGGCAACTAAATTTAGGGGTATTCCCTGAGACTACCCAAGAAAAAAAAGCAAGCCTGTCTTACAAAGGGGAGGCTAGCGAAGTACCGGAGGCCGCTGCGGTTGATAAAAAATATCAAAACAGATTTTTTTATCGCCGCAGTGCGTGTAAAGTGAATGTGCAGCGATCAAAAAAAATTTTTGTCACTGCGGTGGGGCGGGTGTGGGCGAACGCACGTGTGGGCGAGCGATCAGGCCTGATCGGGCAAACACTGCGTTTTGGGTGGAGGGAGAACTAAAGTGACACTAGTACAATTATAGATCTGACCGTGATCAGTTTTGATCACTTCCAGATACTATAAAAGTACAAATGCTGATTAGCGATATGCTAATCAGCGAATAACGGACTGCGGTGCGGTGGGCTGGGCGCTAACCGATCCCTAAACTACCTAACCAAGGGGCCTAAACTATACTGAAACCTAACGGTCAATACCAGTGGAAAAAAAAAGTGACAGTTTGCACTGATCACTTTTTTCTTTTCACTTGTGATTGACAGGGGCGATCAAAGGGGTGATCAAAGGGTTAATTGGGGTTCAGGGGGGTGATCTGGGGCTAAAGTGTAGTGTTTGGTGTACTCACTGTGAAGCCTGCTCCTCTGCTGGATCCAACCGACGAAAAGAACCAGCAGAGGAGCAGGCAGCCATATAACAGATCATATTTACAAATATGATCTGTTATCTGGCTTCTGATTGGATTTTTAAAAAATCAGCAACCTGCCAGCCAATGATCACGGCTGGCAGGTTGCTGACAAAATACTCCTGAACGAAATGCCGGCTCGAACTGCGCATGCGCGGGCGCATATTCGCGTCATCTCGCGTCTCGCAAGATGACGCGTATATGCGTGACTCTGCGCAGCGCTGCCACCTCCGGACCGCACATCTGCGTTAGGCAGTCCGGAGGTGGTTAAGCAAGCCAACCACACTGTACAGCACGGGGCCTCACCATTTTGTCCCCCTGTACCATCTCATCTTGCATTTCACCATTGTTTGGTCATGTGCCACCTCATCACCGCACGGCACACGCGCCGCGACCACAGAGCCCCCGCTCTGCCTCCGGTTTCTGCTTACCTCCGTCCCTCCTGTCACGCTGCCGATGGCGGCCGGCCGCGTCCTCCTGGCTGGTCTGCGCACGCGCGGCCCGGCGGTACTGCGCATGCGCGGCTGGTTCTGTCCGGCGCATGCGCAGTGTCCGGCCTGGCATCCGCAGCCGCAGCTAGTACAGGGGGACCGCCGGCATCCAGGGTTGTCCGTCTCTACCAGCAGCCGGCAGAGCCCCGAAGCAGGCGGTTAGTTTCCTACCCCACACTCACTAGGCAGCACGATGGCTAGGCTCCTCTGTATCTTTGTCCTTGTTTGTATACAACATTTCCATATTCCTTCCTTATCGCATGGTTTCTCTGCGTTACACACCGTTCACATGGTGCGATTTTCAGAGAGCTTGGATGTGTTGTCACGATTCATCCCCAGCACACTTGGGTCACTCATATCACAGCCGGAACAGGATCTCTGGGTCAGGCGTTCCGCTTCATGCCCCCTCCCACACAGGCGGCCCAGTCCAGGGGGGGCATCCAGCCTGTTGCCCTCACATCCCCTCCATATCAAAACACCCCACCACCACCAGGTCACAGCACCACAAACACAACACAAACCCGCCACATCACCCGCGTGCCCCATGGTCCAAAGTAAACAAATAAACAAAAGAAAGGGAAATCCCGCCATATAGTCCATGGCCACGAAAAAAAAAAAAAAAAAGGAGAAACCCGCCATATAGTCCGTGGCCACATGTTCCAAAAAAAAAACGTCACATCACCCACGTGCCCCATGGTCCAAAGTAAATAGATAAATAAATAAAAGAAAGGGAAATCCCGCCATATAGTCCATGGCCACACGTTCCAAAACAAAAAAAAACAAACGCCACATCACCCACGTGCCCCACGGTCCAAAGTAAATAGATAAATAAATAAAAGAAAGGTAAATCCCGCCATATAGTCCATGGTCACACATTTCAAAAAAAAATAATGGTATGGCGCCTACGTAGACCATGCGGTCACACGTTCATGACGGTCATTTCAGCCCACATGCTAAGCCTCATTTCCCACGTCTCGATCCAACCAGTCACACGCGCAAGCATGTACTTGTTTCATACTCACGTTTTCATGATCCCATCAAGGTCATGTGTCCGTTCGCACCACAGTCCACACTCGTCTTACCACTTTCTTTCAAACCCCTTTTTTGGCGGTCTAGCATAGACATTTTCTCCACACATGTGTTCTGTGATTTTTCTTACCACCAAGTACGTACACCTGCTCTTACGATTTGCATTTCTTTTCATTTCTAGGCCTAGAAGAGTGAGGCACCACTCACATCCAGTGTTGCATTCACCCACTTGTTCTTACATCATGCGTTTTACCCTGCTTCCACTAAAGCTGCATTTCTAGGCCTATAAGAGTGTGCTCCTACCATGTTCACAAGTTGGTTATTCGTTGGTCATGACAAGGGTCTTCTCTTAGTGAGCTGCAATGCCTCTGGCTCTTGTTTTCTCCATCAGTTCAATTTCACGGTTGATTAATGTTTCGGTTGTGCACGTGGTTCGGATCACTACTGTCCATGCATTTTTTCCACCAGGTCTGGCTCGTGTTTTACTACTTATCATCACCGTGAGGTCATCTCGTTCAGTCCCTTGGCTTCAGGGGCCCGGTGACCGTTCTCGTGTTGTCCATTAGGGGTACTATACGGTTGTAGGCGGGTTAGTGTCTCAAGTTCATTGTCGGAGAAGGTCATGGTTATGCGAGTCCTATTGGTGCCGCATAAGGAAAAAAATAAAAAATAATGTAATCTGCCATCAGTCGCCCACGCATGGCTTCTCCGTTTTAGTTTTACACACAGCACTCCGCCATTGGTCTCCCACGCGTGTCTTCTCCGGTTTAGCACGCACCCACGACTCCACCATTAGTCTCTCACGCATGGTTTCTCCGTTTCAGTTGTATACATACGACTCCACTATTTGAGTCTCTCACGCATGGCTCCGCCATTAGAGTCTCTCACGCATGGCTTTCTCCTTTTTAGTGTTTCACATATAACTCCGCCATTAGAGTTCCTCACGCATTACTTCGCCGTTTTAGTTTTACACACATTTCTCCGCCATTACAGACTCACGCGTTACTTCGCCGTTTTACTTTCACACACATAACTCCGCCATTACAGACTCTCACGCATCACTTCGCCGTTTTAGTTCACACAATAACTCCGCCATTAGAGTCTCTCACATATGACTCCACCATTAGAGTCTCTCACGCATGGCTTCTCCGTTTTAGTGTCACACACATGACTCCGCCATTAGTCTCACGCATGGCTTCTCCGGTTAGTGTCACGCATATGACTTTGCCAGTAGAATCTCTCACGCATGGCTTCTCCGTTTCAGTGTTACACATACAACTCCGCCATTAGAGTCTTTCACGCATTACTTTGCCGTGTTAGTTTACACATATGACTCCGCCATTAGTCTCACGCATGGCTTCTCCGTTTAGTGTCACGCATATGACTTCGCCAGTAGAATCTCTCACACACAGCCCTGCCATTAGAGCCTCTCACGCATGGCTTCTCCGTTCTAGTTTTACGCATATGGCTCTGCCATTAGAGTCTCTCACGCATGGCTCCGCCATTAGAGTCTCTCACGTATGGCTTCTCCGTATCAATTTCACACACATGACCCCGCCATTAGAGTCTCTCACGCATGGCTCCGCCATTAGAGTCTCTCACGCATGGCTTCTCCGTATTATTTTTACACATATGGCTCCGCCATTAGAGTCTCTCACGCATGGCTCCGCCATTAGAGTCTCACGCATGGCTTCTCCGTATTATTTTTACACATATGGCTCCGCCATTAGAGTCTCTCACGCATGGCTCCGCCATTAGAGTCTCACGCATGGCTTCTCCGTATCAATTTCACACACATGACCCCGCCATTAGAGTCTCTCACACATGGCTCCGCCATTAGAGTCTCTCACGCATGGCTTCTCCGTGTCAATTTTTACGCATATGGCTCCGCCATTAGAGTCTCTCACGCATGGCTCCGCCATTAGAGTCTCTCACGTATCGCTTCCCCATTTAAATTCTACACACATAACTCCGCCAGTCGAGGCCGGCTGCGTGGTCCCACAACCAGCAGGTTCCATGTCTTTTCTGCCTTCAGACCCGCTCGCATGGCTCGGTCATCTGTGGCTTGCAATACAATTATCTTGTGGTGACTCGCACGCGTGGCTTGCGCCATTAGAGTCTCTCTCACATTATCGTTTTCTCTGACTTTTATTTTCTAGGTTGTCAGATTCCTCCTGGAACATAACATCACGCCCCCTTTTGTCATGTCTTCTCTTCTGGGGTTTGCTTCTTTTTGCCACCTTAAACTCAAATTTCATACAACGCCATCATACTCTATCTCACTGGCATTCTACACTACATGCTAATCTGACACCCTAATAACATCAGTTTCATGGCCTCTCACCAAATCAAAACCATACTCAGGTATTCAGAAAGCGGAACCCGCACGTCCAGCCCAGAGGCACCCATTAACAATCATATTTTCAAGGCATTATCCGACTTACTAGACGCCAAGCCTTCTGAAGCAGATACCAACTCCATCATCAAAACAGCAATTTACTTGGCCTTCTACGGTTTCCTGAGGCCCGGGGAATTCACTACAACCTCCACGACCCAAGCCACACCTTGTCTTCTTGTCTCCCACTTGGCGAAACGCATGGATCATTACATCCTGACCTTACCTCACTCCAAGAGTAGTCAGCACTTACCCGTCAACATTTCATATTACCCCGCGCACAACAGATGGTGTCCAGTCAGGGTTCTGGATGCTTACAGACAACGTCACAAGTTCCTACCCTCTCAACTGCTACTTCAACTACATGGTTCGGTACTCACCACCACCACCTTCATGACCCATGTCAGGTCATCCCTCACACAACTGGGCCTCAACGCAGCCAACTACTCAGGGCACTCCTTTCGCGTTGGAGCCGCGTCTACGGCCTCCAGTGCCAGCATCCCTACTCATGTCATCGGGAAATTGGGGAGCTGGAAGTCATCCGCTTACTCGCGATGCATTCCCAATCCAACACAAGAGTTAAGAGATGTTTTCCAAACATGTCGGGTTGAGCTATTCATGTATATATTTGACTACAATAAACTGGTTATTTCCATTTTTGCCATCTTCTTTCTCAGGCCTACCTCATCCTCGGTTTCGGCACACCACAACCGACTGCGCTTATTCCCTGCTTTCCTAGGGCTCTTCACTGTACTACCGTAAGCGCCTAACACAAGTGTTAAGGCAATTTGCCTGGATTTGTGGGAGGGGCTGAGGTCCGCCTCCTGCCTATTTAGGGCACTCCCCTTACCTGGCTCCTGCTCCATCTGAGGTCTGAGCTTTGACCCTCCCACCACTCCACTCATTCACACTCATTTCTTCCATATCTTTTTCCTTGGGTAGGCCCTCTTCTTTCTCAGGCCTACCTCATCCTCGGTTTCGGCACACCACAACCGACTGCGCTTATTCCCTGCTCTCCTAGGGCTCTTCACTGTACTACCGTAAGCGCCGAACACAAATATATATATATATATATATATATATATATATATAGTGTCTCACAAAAGTGAGAACACCCCTCACATTTTTGTAAATATTTGGTTATATCTTTTCATGGGAAAATAGTCAGTGTACAGCTCATATAACAGTGTAAATTTGGTGTGCCCTCAAAATAACTCAACACACCAGAGTACACCTCTAAGTGGACATGGCCCAATTGTTCCCAATTAGCCATTTTTCCTCCCCAGTGTCATGTGATTCGTTAGTGTTACAAGGTCTCACGTGTGAATGGGGAGTTGGTGTGTTAAATTTGGCGTTATCGCTCTCACACCCTCTCACTGGAAGTTCAACATGGCACCTCATGACAAAGAACTCTTTGAGGATCTGAAAAAAATAATTGTTGCTCTACATAAAGATGGCATAGGCCAGGGGTGGCCAACCTGTGGCTCTCCAGCTGTTGCAAAACTACAACTCCCAGCATGCCCAGACTGTCTACAACTATCAGCCTACAGCAGGGCATGGTGGGAATTGTAGTTTTACAACAGCTGGAGAGCCGCAGGTTGGCCAGCCCTGGCCTAGGCTATAAGACGATTGCCATTGAAACTGAGCTGCGGCACGGTGGCCAAGACCATACAGCGGTTTAACAAGACAGTTTCCACTCAGAACAGGCCTCACCATGGTCGACCAAAGAATTTGAGTGTACGTGCTCAGAGTCATATCAAGAGGTTACAAAACAAAAGACCCTAGGCATATGCAAAGGCACTTTAACATGTTTATTTACAGTTAGGCTACTTTCACACTCGCGTTTTGTGCAGATTCGTCATGGACCATCCGTTCAGAACGGATCCGTTTGTATTATTATTAACATAGCCAAAACGGATCCGTCTTGAACACCATTAAAAGTCAATGGAGGATGGATCCTTTTTCTATTGTGCCAGATTGTGTCAGTGAAAACAGATCTGTCCCAATTGACTTACACTGTGTACCAGAACGGATCCGTTTGGCTCAGTTTCATCAGACGGACATCAAAACTCTGCAAGCAGCGTTTTGGTGTCCGTCTCCAAAGCGGAATGGAGACTGAACTGATGCAAACTGATGCATTTTGAGCGGATCCTTTTCTATTCAGAATGCATTAGAATGCAAACTGATCTATTTTGGACCGCTTGTGAAAGCCCTGAACGGATCTCATAAACGGAAAGCCAAAACGCGAGTGTGAAGTAGACTTAGTCCAGGGGCGGGCTGGGCCGGGGGGCAGGGAGGCAATTGCCCCCCAGGCCGCCCCTAAAAAACGGCCGCTAGGTCGCCTTTCTTTAACAAAAGTGATGACAATTTTTTTTATTCCTCAGGGCCGCACCGCCGATCACCACAGGCGACGTGGCCCTGGATGTAATTGCGGCAGGCAGCAGTGGCAGCGGGCAGTAGGAGATGAGCGCTCATTGTGGAAGTGCTCATCTCCATATTCATCTGTATCGCCGTCCTCAGGACAGCGATACAGATGGCTGTGCTGTGGGGCAGGGGAGGGATAGGCGTGTCCCACCCCTGTTCTTCTGATAGGCCGCAGGCACTAATGCCTGCAGCCTATCAGAGGCCGGCTCAGGCAGTGCAATTACGTCATTATCATCACGCCGCCTGAGCCGGGCAGCACACAGCAGGGACACAAGGTGGAAGAGGCCTGCATTGCTGCTGATGGAGGTAAGTATTGGTGTTTTTTTTTTTCTTTGCGGGGTGAGCTGTCACTATGGCTATGGGGGAGCTGGCACTATGGGGGGGGGTGGCACTATGGGGGGGGGGGGCTGGGAGCTGGCGCTATGTAGGAGAGGAGATGCTCCGGCTACTCCCCCTACCATTTGCAGAAGGAGGATTCAGAGCTGGGTGAGGACGGCCAAGGGGGCAGCAGGCCACAGGCGGGTGGCAGATGGTGGGGGGAACCACAGGCCTTGAGCAGGATCTGGGGAGGGAGGAGAGCAGAGGAGCTTCCTGACTGTAGCCTGCTGTTTATTGTATAATGTGAAGCAGGCAGTGCAGCCAGGGAAGGCCCTCCCCTCTCCGTATGATGTGTAGAGACAGGCCTTAACTATAGAATGTCAGCTGTACAGTGTTTGTTGGGAGTAGCCTATTATATGTAGGAGGGACTTTTAATAATAGGCGGGGCTAAAATGGGCCACTTGACTGGATTTGCCCCCCAGGACTAAGGCTGCCAGCCCTCCCCTGACTTAGTCTTTTGTGACTAATTAGTTACCTTATTGTAACATATGTCTATTTCACCATTCATGACATAACATATGTCTATTTCACCATTAAAACATAACTTTTAATGCTGACTTTATAAAATATCTCTTAAGACCAAAAACAAATTAAAACTATCAGTTGTGTTGCTTCATTTTGTCAGTCCTGTTTAAATATGCAACATTGTTGTATAATTATTTACAGCAGGGGACTTGATAAGCTGGTAACTACGCGCTTGTTCCAGTCCTTCCCGTTGTCTAACTCTGTCCCTCGCTAATATCTCTGTGTATTATTATCTTTGATTCTAATGAAGTGTCATTCCTGAGCTAAAAACTTCCTCAAACTCTGCTCCCCAACATGTTTCACCAGTTACTCTGGTGCAGGGGCGTAGCGTGGGGGGGGGGACCAGGGGGGCCGTTGCCCCGGGCGCCAAATTGTAGGGGGTGCCAAGCAGAGGGCAGTAAAATGATTGTGATGGAAGCCTATGGCTCCCATCCCCTCCGATCCGCCTGGCCTGAAGCTTTAAGAAGCAGCAGAGCGGCGCAGGATTCCAGGAGATCGCGATTATATCACCGAGACCTCCTGTGCCTGGTCTCGCAAGATGACACGATGACGTGATGACGCGGCGCAGTAGGGCAGTGTGATATGTTCCTTACTGCCTGCTCTGGGACGCCCAAGCAAAGACTACAAGAGGCGATGAAGAGACGTGAGTATTATTATTATTTTTTATGTAAGTACTGGCGGCCATACTGGGGGCACTACGGAGGTAGGCAGAAGAGACACAAAGGAGGCCAGTATATTTAGAAAGAATGGGCACCATTTTATATTATACAGGGTGGCCATGATATATTATACAGGGGGCCATTATATATTATGGTTATACAGTGGGGCCATAATATATAATAATTATACAAGGGGGCCACCATATATTATACATAGGGGCCATTATATATTATAATTATACAGAGAGGCTATTAATAATTGGCCCTCTGTCTCTGTATAATTCTAATATATAATGGCCCCCCTGTATAATTATTATATATTATGGCCCCACTGTATAACTATAATTTATAGTTATACAGTGGGGCCATAATATATAATAATTATACAGGGGAAGCCATAATATATAATAATTATACAGGGGGTCCATAATATATAATAATTATACAGGGGGGCCATTATATATAATAATTATATAGTGGTGCCATTATATATTAGAATTATACAGAGGGCCCATGAGGAGCCTATGCAGAAGCCAGAGAATCTAAAAAGAGAGCCAGCCGAACGTATAAAAATATCTTCTGTGAAAAGGTCCAGAGGTCGAATGCTAAAAGTGGAGAGAAAAATAGAAAAGAGAAGAGAGAGGCAACGGATGCTAAAACGCATCATCCCCGCTCGTGAAAGAGACTACCTGGTCATAAATTGGGCAAGAAAATCCCATAGGTCTTATCTGCTCCATAATAAATTCATGTTTGTGACAAACCAAGCGCTGTTGTCCTGGGTCTGGCAGAATAAAGGGAAGACTGTAAGCCAGTTGGATGCCCTCTCACAAGCATCTGGGTTTGATGCTAGTTTTTACCCCTACGGGCTGGAACAAAGGGGGGGGGGGTGATATATAAGGCAGTGACAGGCCTCACGGCTATTAGGGGAGGTGTGTGGCAGATTTTTCTACCTCTTCCCCACCAATCAGCAGGTCTGAGTGAGGCAGCACCAGGTGCCACAATCATTACTGGGGAGTAAAAACCCATCCCAGACTGTCAGTTGGGTGTAGTTACAACCAAAGGCCAGGTGAGGGTCTAGAGGTGTTTTTTCAGCTGGGTTTGGCTATGAAACCATGAGGCTGGGAAATAGCTTGGACTGACCATGTTACAACCTGGTGCTGGCATTCGCTTGGCTGAGAAAGCTGGATCTGACACTGTATCTGAACAGCACTGTATAGGTGAGTCAGGGATAATATTGTATGTTTAGTTAGAACTCAGCCAGACAGGTGTTTGTTTATTGTTTCGTTGGTCTGGTATTGCTGGTGTGCCAAAATAAATGCACTGTTTGGACTGCTACCCGGTTTTCAGCAAGATATCTGTGACCGAAACCCCCAGAGACAGAGCTAATCCCTCACATTGGAAATGCAGTCACTGCTCCAGTAGCAGCAGCAGAGCCTTGGTGCTTGTGCTGCTACTCAGAGCAATGGTGCAGGCACCAGACTGACAAGGCTGGGCCAGATGTCTGACCCTGTCAATCAAGGGGAATAGGGTAGTCTCTAATGAATGAAACGAGTCATGCTCATCAATTCACCCGTCTCTACCCCATTGTATAAGAACTACAGATCGAGAGTGGCTAATGTAGCTAGCTGTAACCTGAGGAAGGGTTAGTGCTTTAGCATAACTGGGAACTCAGGAGTAGAACACAGAGACACATAGAAGGGCCTATCTATAAATTGACCAATGCATTTCTTTATTCTAGCCAAATATTGTACAAGATTATCTAGCACACATTGTTGCTAATATATCATATTGTATTCAGGGCATTCCTGCAATGTGGATAACATCGCATAGCCTCCTTTTTACAGCAGTTCTACATTTATAGAGAAGGTTACTTTAAAAAAAAAAGACATTTCATGGCCATCAATTTGCTAATCTACAGACAGGATCACATGAGAACTATTCCTATAAATCTCCCTTACATAGTAAAAGCTTCTTTAGATTGTTTACAATAGCTGGAGAAAACAAGCATATTTTGTCATAAGCTGATATCTGCTACCTTTCTTAAATAGGTCTGTATTATTTCCTCCTTCAGGGCTTATTTCTAATTGCAAATAACGCTCCTGGTGCCACTTGCACATGGCTCTGTTCCCAAGGTAACCACTTTGCATAAACCAATATAGAATCAATCTATTCATTTTAAAAGACTAAGCAGGTGGCTGCTGTGTCTGTTCCAAAAAGGGTTCAAACGCTGCAATTTCCTGGTGAATTAATTTTAGCATTATTTGTAATTGCTCTTTTATATTACTATAATTTTAAAAAAAATGTGTGGGAACAACTGAGAACATAGTGATGCTTAAGTAATAAATTTGATAGAAGTTTGTTTTCTTCATTTTTTTTTATTGATGTCTATGGAAGTCATTGCATATGTTATAGTATGTGATCTGAATATTATAACGTACACATTTTCTTCTCTGAAGAGGAAATCATTTGTAAGAAATGTCACTGTTTCTTAGTAATATTGCATATTTTGTTACATGGAACAGTTTATTTGATCTTTTTTGTTACACTAATCTAATTTGAATAGCAACATTTTGCAAAGAATTACAATATCATAACAATTTGTTAAATTGTGGGTTTAGTAGTTATACTAGAGCAAAACGCCGATTTATGCAGACATTATAGTACAATATAATACAGTACAATAATACTTTGACCTAAAGCATGATTTTAAAATGGTACCTAGCGCTAATCACGTCTAGCAATATGAGAATATTGAGAAACCACCATTAAAAAAGTGAGTCAAGCAATAAAGACAATCATGTTAAAGCCATGTGATCAATTGTGAACAGACCATGAGAAAAGATTTTATTGTTTGTCAACTTATTATGGAGAAACAAAGAATCTACTACACACTTGGAAAAATGTATGGGATGATTAGCAGAAAGAAAGTGATGCCAACAATTGGAAGCCATATAATAACACAATACACTAACAAAGTCCCAGTGCCAATATCTCAAAGGCTATGTACACCTTTGGGGGCATTTTAAAACTATTACTGTATTGTACTCATTTTGAGCTAAAAATATTATTTTAATTTAAAAATATGATTTTTTTTTCTGTACAGAGCTGACATGCTCTAGTAGCAGCTTTTGGATTTTCTGTCTTTTCTGTCAGAGCAGACAGACTCCTTATGTCTACTCTCTGACATTATAAACAGTCATTATAGCTCAGTTCTTATCTTACTGATAAGAATGTGGCTTAAATAAGTTTTTTTATGACCTCTGAGTAGTTTAGAGATAAGCTTTATTAGATGATCAGCACAAAGTGAAAGTACAAGTCACATAGCTAGAAAAACTGTTAATCCTTTCTGACAGAACAGCTCAGTATTTTTAATAAAGTCCAATTGAAAAACTGACTTCTAGCAATAAAAAAATTGCCTCCAAAAGGTGTAGATAGCCTTTAAGGCCCCTTTGTATGGGACTAGAGATAAGTGAAGTTTTGAAAACTTTAATTCTGCAGCCTAACCAAATTTTTGCAAGAAATTAGATTTTTTACAAATTTCTTGTCACAAATCGATTTCCATTGTATGGAGCAGGCGCAATGATAGGTAATGGTGATCGCACTTCCCCCCATCATTTAACCCCTCAGATGCCACAATCAATGCTGGTTGTGGCATCTGTCACATTCAGCTGCTCAGGGGTTAATCAGGGGTTAAAAAAGTATACTCACCTCCCACCTTGATTGAAGAAAACCTGCCAAAGGACCTGTGGTGAGCATAATGATGTCACCACGTAATAACGCTGGGTGCATGCAGAGGCCTGTTATCTAGCCTACTAATAAGCTGTTTCAGGGAGCTTCCAATACTGGAAGGTATATAGTGGATGGAACCAGAAGCACAGGGTTCTGTCAACTGTGTTGTAGCCATACCAGAGTACTGCAGATCATCTCCCATTCAAGTAAATGGGAGCTCATCTGCAGTATGCTGGTGACAGAAACTATACAGTGCTGGTGGCCACCCAAAACAGCTGATCATTGGGAGTTGCTGGGTGTTGGACCCCCACCAATCTTATATTGATAACCTATCCTTAAGATAGGCCATCAATATCTGGAAGACACCTTTAAATTAAGAAACACATTGGAGCTTAAGTTATGCACTTCCATTCGTCAATCAGTTCCTCACTTCTTAATTAGAGATGTAAATACTTTATTTTCACATTTTGGGCTATGCTTAAGGCATTCTATTTTTTTCCATATAAGCTGTTTTTATAAACATGCACTTTGAGAAATGTTTTTGTCTTTCTAATGCTTAAACTGTGATCTGTTTCCATAAAATATATAAGAAATGTATATTATATCCAACTGGTTCTTCATTGTTAAGGGAACAGATGGTTTTTACTTGACTCTATTTAACATACCCGTAGGATACTCTATTTATTTGCTAATGAGGTATTTGAACTCCACAAGGATGGGATTGGCTGCATCTATAATTATTTAAGGTTATATCATAGGCTTTAACTATTCCCGAGGCTATTCTACAAACTTCAGATTATGTTGTAACTGAACAATGCAGACTACAGCACTGGCTGAGCTTTTGTTCTGTCGTGTTTAATATTTATGTTATTTACTATAGTAGAAATATTACATATAATAAAAAGTAAAGGGTTGAAACAATCCCACTATAGTGAAACTCTATAGAAGACATTTATTTACCCTTTGCAACAGAAAACTGCCAGCATAAAATCACAAGGTTTGGCGAATGCCCCGCTTGATAAAAATGTTAATACTTTTTGGGGGTTTTGTCATTTTCCAATTTGTGAGCCTAGCACATTTATTGAATCCCTGCCAGGAAACTGGGGTAGATAATACCTTAAATCTACACCAGCTCCCTTGCTGGTGTAAATTAAACTTCTGGAGCACAGACCTGCAGAGATGCGCCACAATTATCAAGAGGTGTGATTAGTGAAAGTAAATGTCAGTTTCAGTGGTGGACAAAGGTCAGTTTCAGTGGTTAATTCTTGGTGTTCAATGGTTTATGCATTTCCCCCAGGCTCCAGTGGTATCACATGAAGATATTTATATAATTAACCCCTTAAAGTAGAACGCTGTGCATGTATGGCGGGGGATACATTGCCAGAATGCATTCCGCCGTACATGCACTGCGGGATGATCGGGCGGGCACCCGATCACTGCAGGGGTCCTGCAGTCCCTGGTAGCCGGGCCCCTGTTGTAAATGCCAGCATCATTGCTTACAGTGATGCCGGCGGATTTACCCTTTCTATGCCGCGGTCCGCACTGCCCACGACATCGAAGTTGTTTGCAGGGGGTGAAGCAGCGCATAGAGTCCCCGTGCTGCTGTGGCGGGGGACCCGATGCGTGACAAGGCAGCCTGATGACGTACAAGGCTGCCCAATGCCCTGCACGGCCTCAGGCTGGGTCTCCTAGGCAACCTGTTTGTGTACTACTCACTGTAGTAGACGAACAGGCAATGCATTACAATACAGATGTATTGTAATGCATTGCAGAGGGGATCAGACCCCCAAAAGTTGAAGTCCCAGAGTAGGACAGAAATAAAGTTTAAAAAAAAAGTAAAAAAAAAGTGTTTTGAATAAAAGAATTTAAGTTTTAAGTTAAAAAAGTCCCTTTCCCCTGATTTTATCATAAAAATAGGACAATCTCCCCAAAAATAAAAAATAAACTATGGCTGTCAGACTATGGAGACACTAAAACATGATTTTTTTTTGTTTCAAAAATGCTTTTATTGTGTTAAATGTAAAAAAAAAAGTATACATATTAGATATTGCCAAGTCCATAAAAACCTGCGCTATAAAAATACCCAAAAAATAAAAAAAAACTATGGCTCTCAGACTATGGTGACACTAAAACAAGTTATTTTTTGTTTCAAAAATGATATTAGTATATCAAACTTAAATAAATAAAAAAATGTATACATATTAGGTATTGCCGCGTATTAACCTTCTCTATAAAAATATCACAGGTGAACACCATAAAAAATAAAAACAGTGAATAAAAAAGCTATTTTGTCACCTTACATCACAAAAAGTGTAATAGCAAGCGATCAAAAAGTCATATGCACCACAAAATTTTACCATCAAACCGTCATCTCATACTGAAAAAATTGGCCCCTTCATAACACATTAGCCTAAAAAATTATTTAAAAAAATATGGCTTTCAGAATATGGAGACACAAAAAAAATCTTTTTTTTCAATTTGGTATTTGGTATCATATTTGGTATTGTCGCATCCGTAACAACCTGCTCTATAAAAATAGCTCATGAGCTAACCTGTCAGATGAACGTTGTAAATAACAACAAAATAGAAACTGTGGCAAGACAGCTTTTTTTTGTTACCTTGCCTCACAAAAAGTGTAATATAGAGCAACCAAAAATCATCTGTACCCTAAAATAGTACCAACAAAACTGCCAGCTTATCCCGTAGTTTCCAAAATGGGGTAACTTTTTTGTAGTTTCTACTTTAGGGGTGCATCAGCGGGTCTTCAAATGTGACATGGCAAGTTAAAATTATCCCAGTGAAATCTGCCCTCCAAAAACCATATGGCATTCCTTTCCTTCTGCGCCCTGCCGTGTGGCCATACAGCAGTTTTTGACCACATATAGGGTGTTTCTATAAACCACAGAATCGGGGCAATAAATATTGAGTTTGGTTTGGATGTTAAACCTTGCTTTGTTAGCAGGAAAAAAATGATTAAAATGGAAAATCTGCCCAAAAAGTGAAATTCGGAAATTTCATCTCCATTTTCCATTAATTCTTGTGGAACACCTAAAGGGTTAACAAAGTTTGTAAAAATCTGTTTTGAATACCTTGAGGGATGTAGTTTCTAAAATGGGGTCACTTTTTTGGAGCTTCTACTCTGGGGGTGCATCAGGGTGACTTCAAATGTGACATGGTGTCAAAAAACAGTCCACCAAAATCTGCCTTCTAAAAACCATATGGCGTTTCTTTTCTTCTGCGCCCTGCCGTGTGACCATACAGCAGTTTTTGAACACATATGGGGTGTTTCTGTAAACTACAGAATCATGGAAATAAATATTAAGTTTTGTTTGGCTGTTAACCCTTGCTTTGTAACTGGAAAAAAATGATTAAAATGGAAAATCTGCCAAAAAAGTGAATTCTGAAATTTAATCTCCATTTCCCATTAATTCTTGTGGAACACCTAAAGAGTTAACAAAGTTTTTTAGGTGGTTTCTATTATGTAAGCCTCACAAAGTGACTTCAGACCTGAACTAGTCCTTAAAAAGTGGGTTTTAGAAATTTTCGGAAAAATTTCAAGATTTGCTTCTAAACTTATAAGCCTTCTAACGTCCCCAAAAAATAAAATGACATTCACAAAATGATCCAAACATGAAGTAGACATATGGGAAATGTAAAGTAATAACAATTTTAGGATGTATCACTATCTGTTTTAAAAGCAGACAAATAGAAATTTGGAAAGTTTGTATTTTTATAAATAAAAATGAAATATTTTGATTCAAATTTACCACTGTCATGAAGTACAATATGTGATGAGAAAACAATCTCAGAATGGCTTGGATAAGTAAAAGCGTTTTAAAGTTATCACCACATAAAGTGACATATGTCAGATTTGCAAAAATCTGTCTGCTTCTTAAGGTGAAAAATGGCCCGGTCCTTAAGGGGTTAAAGGCATTATGCCAGGACTAACTTCAACAATAGCTGGACTTGGAGCAAGAAGTCCTGATTACTTAACAGGTGAAGTCTATTTAAATATGGAACTCATCAAATAGGGTGCTGTAGTAAGTTTCCAGTAAGCCATGTGCAGTCCAAACAGTCAGCTATACAATACAAGATCCTTGCTCTATTATTCCTCCTGGCATGTGTGTAGACTTAGAGGTGGAGCAGCCATGCGTGGCATGAAAGCCTGCTCCGCCCCTCATCTGCCTGCTCTTATGGGGTGAAAATACGGTATATAGATTGGAAGCAAAAGACACAAACCCTCAGTAGGATCTGATCTGAGTGCTTTAATTCACACGCATTTAAAATTGCTCACAAGATTAAAACTTGGCATTTAGCATATAAAACTCATAAGTGGACTTTTATCAATAATGGCATAATATACACCTCAAAAATTTAAAATGGTGATTTAAAATGTGAGTTTTTTTAAATATAAACTTGAATATTTCTCTCGATTTGAGACATTTTAACGTCAATAGCTCTAAAATTTGACTTTTTTAAACCGAAATGTGCATTTCAGACAACTCTGCCAGACCACACTTGCAACTTTTGAAGCATATTTGCGACAATTCCACTGATAAATTGCAACTTTTGTCTCAGACTCGGGGGGTTTTTTGTTTGTCAATTTACTGAAAAGACCCTACAGTTTAGCTCATATTAGAAAAAAATGCCTCCTGTTTTAATAGTTACCTATCATTTGTTCCCACAACGAGTTGGTTTTCCTTTCATAAATGCAATAAATAAAAAAAAGCCACATCTCTATGTAATAAATGCAACTTTTGACAGAAAATACCACCACGTAAGCTGGCTTATTTGTCCGCAACAATTTGAGCCATTTCTGCCAATAAGAGGATGATAAATGAGGCGTAATATGCGCCAATTTGATACCCCACCCATTTTGACATTTCTAACTCATTTCTGGCGTGATGCATTATTTATGGTGAAAATTCTGGAGAAAACAGTTGATATATTTGGCGCAAATCAAAACACTTTTGGCTCATAATTCTGGTACAACATGCTAAGTAAATGACCCCATAGTGCTGGACCAGTTTTGCCTTGCAGCATTCTCAATGGCATTGACAATGCATATGCCTATTTTAATAGCAATATTTAAATAGACTTCACCCGTCAAGTAATCAGAACTTCTTGCTCCAATTCCGGCCATCATTGATGTTTGCTGTTTCTTGGTCCATCTCGCAAGGCTTTACTAGGATATAAAAAATCTGACACTTTATACAGATTTTTTTATAGTAACAAAGCTAGAACCAGTCCTATATCTCATGTGGGATCAGAGATTGTCCTCTTTATTGCTCCAAGTGTTCTGCAAGATTAATTTCAGGCTGGCAGCTCAGAAGGTGTATCCTTTCTCTGGGAGGGGGTGTCCTTACTACTGCAGCTCTTTCCCTGTAACTGTCATAACTTTAAAAATAAGCACGTGCGACCCCATCAGTAAGGTGGATGCAGACATAAGGAAAAGAACAAACAGCAAGGAGGCGCTATACAGATACATTTTATTGAATAACTCAGTGGCTATACAAAATTTTTAATAACATTCATTTGCATAAATATTCAGATACAGATACTGCAATCTTTTAGGTACTTAATGAAATGCGGTCAAATCATTTAAACACAGTTTGAAACTGGTTTGCCATTATTGTAAAAGTATAAAGGATATATGATATGAACCAAACAGCCATTAACCTCTAAATACTCTTTGTTGAGTATTAAATCGTGTCAGACTGTCTACTGCTAGACTGTGAACACCAGCAAATGAAAATACACATATACTCCATATTCCTGTGGTTCACATTTCCTCAATGATTTCTTAATAAAAAGTAGCGTTAGGCATTATATAATTGTATCATACCATGGTGCCTCTGAACCAGAGATATTATTAAAGTACAACCCTACTTTATTATACCATTTACTGCCAATCGCCCCAGTTTATAATGATTTTTTGCTCAGTAGAAATATCCTGAATAGATTTTAATGATTAATGATAGAAATAGAAAATTGGGTCACAGCTCGAGAAAGGAAAGAGTATCAATCAGCCATGTCGCTGCTATCGCAAGGAAAAATGTCCCACACTGCAGAGCAATAAATCATGTCAAGTTTCTTTTCACTGTAATCCATAATTGTTGCCTTCAACAAATAATAGTTAAAATGTCAACATAGTTTATTGCTGTATGTTATCTATGCTGAGGTTCTACTTATAAAAGCCATGACGAAGAGAATAAAAATTTTCTAATTCCATAGGTCATTTCATAAGTGTTTTTCAACATAGGCATTAAATGAGTCCTTTATTGAAAGTCCAACAGAAGTGCTGTGTTTGGCAATGGAAATGTACAGCCTGGGTAATAGGAACAATTCTATTACACCTTGCTGCACGGACTCAGGATCCAAATTGCCATTATACTGCTGCTCATTTCAGGTTTGCAATACCTCTGTCATTCCAGAAAACTGTTCTTGTTATTGGGGTCTTATTAGCTCTTGTGCGGTGCAGTTATATATATGTTCTAAAGCCCTTTTTTTTATGTGTATTAGCAGGGGGAAAAAGGGGGCTTATTAGCCGTTGTGTGTTGAAGTGAGAAAATTACAGCCCTTTATGGTGAGTATTAGTGGCAAAAAATATTATTTGCCGCAGTTATAGGTTCTAAAGTCTTTTTTTTTTGCATGTATTAGTGGGGAAAAAGAAAAATGGCTTATTAGCCGTTGTGTGGCGAAGTGAGAAAATTAAAGCTCTTTTTGGCGTGTATTAGTGGCAAAAAAACCAACTTTATTTGCCGTTCATGGCTGCAGTTATATGTTCTAAAGCCTTTTTTGGGCATGCATTAGTGGGGGAAAAAAGGGGCTTATTAGTAGAGTTGAGCGAACACCTGGATGTTCGGGTTCGAGAAGTTCGGCCGAACATCCCGGAAATGTTCGGGTTCGGGATCCGAACCCGATCCGAACTTCGTCCCGAACCCGAACCCCATTGAAGTCAATGGGGACCCGAACTTTTCGGCACTAAAAAGGCTGTAAAACAGCCCAGGAAAGAGCTAGAGGGCTGCAAAAGGCAGCAACATGTAGGTAAATCCCCTGCAAACAAATGTGGATAGGGAAATGAATTAAAATAAAAATTAAATAAATAAAAATTAACCAAAATCAATTGGAGAGAGGTTCCATAGCAGAGAATCTGGCTTCCCGTCACCCACCACTGGAACAGTCCATTCTCAGATATTTAGGCCCCGGCACCCAGGCAGAGGAGAGAGGTCCCGTAACAGAGAATCTGTCTTCATGTCAGCAGAGAATTAGTCTGCATGTCATAGCAGAGAATGAGGCTTCACGTCAGCCACCACTGCAACAGTCCATTGGCATATATTTAGGCCCAGCACCCAGGCAGAGGAGGGAGGTCCCGTAACAGAGAATCTGTCTTCATGTCAGCAGAGAATTAGTCTGCATGTCATAGCAGAGAATGAGGCTTCACGTCAGCCACCACTGCAACAGTCCATTGGCATATATTTAGGCCCAGCACACACACAGGCAGAGGAGAGAGGTCCCGTAACAGAGAATCTGGCTTCATGTCAGCAGAGAATCAGTCTGCATGTCATAGCAGAGAATGAGGCTTCACGTCACCCACCACTGCAACAGTCCATTGGCATATATTTAGGCCCAGCACACACACAGGCAGAGGAGAGAGGTCCCGTAACAGAGGATCTGGCTTCATGTCAGCAGAGAATCAGTCTGCATGTCATAGCAGAGAATCAGGCTTCACGTCAGCCACCACTGCAACAGTCCATTGTCATAAATTTAGGCCCAGCACCCAGGCAGAGGAGAGAGGTCCCGTAACAGACAATCTGGCTTCATGTCAGCAGAGAATTAGTCTGCATGTCATAGCAGATAATGAGGCTTCACGTCAGCCACCACTGCAACAGTCCATTGGCATATATTTAGGCCTAGCACACAGGCAGAGGAGAGAGGTCCCGTAACAGACAATCTGGCTTCATGTCAGCAGAGAATCAGTCTGCATGTCATAGCAGAGAATCAGGCTTCACGTCACCCACCACTGCAACAGTCCATTGGCATATATTTAGGCCTAGCACACAGGCAGAGCAGAGAGGTCCCGTAACAGACAATCTGGCTTCATGACAGCAGAGAATCAGTCTGCATGTCATAGCAGAGAATGAGGCTTCACGTCACCCACCACTGCAACAGTCCATTGGCATATATTTAGGCCTAGCACACAGGCAGAGCAGAGAGGTCCCGTAACAGACGATCTGGCTTCATGTCAGCAGAGAATCAGTCTGCATGTCATAGCAGAGAATGAGGCTTCACGTCAGCCACCACTGCAACAGTCCATTGGCATATATTTAGGCCCAGCACCCAGGCAGAGGAGGGAGGTCCCGTAACAGAGAATCTGTCTTCATGTCAGCAGAGAATTAGTCTGCATGTCATAGCAGAGAATGAGGCTTCACGTCAGCCACCACTGCAACAGTCCATTGGCATATATTTAGGCCTAGCACACAGGCAGAGTAGAGAGGTCCCGTAACAGACAATCTGGCTTCATGACAGCAGAGAATCAGTCTGCATGTCATAGCAGAGAATGAGGCTTCACGTCACCCACCATGTCCGACCATGTCCACGACCATGTCCACGTCCGCGTCCCTTACTAGATGTTTTTCTCATTGTTATGGTTCACCACAACAACAAATATATTATTTGGCCCAATGTATTGTATTCAAATTCAGCGGGATATAAATTTGAGGCCTAGTATTTAGGCGCTGGGTGACCGGTATGGATTTAGTGACAGAATTAGACTTGGAAATGCACAGAAGCGTGTGTGTGTGAAGTTATTCTGAATGACCCAATGTGCACCTTGAATATTATATACCCTTTTAGGGATAGATTTCAAATAGCTCTGATATAGCAGAAACCACTAAATTATGAAATTGCTAAATTGGGAATTGTATTTCAACCCAGAACAAAAAATGTGCTTTGACGGACACTAAATAACTTTCCCAGCCACAACAGGACAGCGGTAACGAGAGATTTAGCAGGATATAAATTTGAGGCCTAGTATTTAGGCGCTGGGTGACAGGTATGGGTTTAGTGCCAGAATTAGACTTGGAAATACACAGTAGCGGGTGTGTGTGAAGTTATTCTGAATGACCCAATGTGCACCTTGAATATTATATACCCTTTTAGGGATAGATTTCAAATAGCTCTGATATAGCAGAAACCACTAAATTATGAAATTGCTAAATTGGGAATTGTATTTCAACCCAGAACAAGAAATGTGCTTGAACGGACACTAAATAACTCGCCCAGCTACAGCACTAAGGACAGATTTAGCGGGATATAAATTTGAGGCCTAGTATTTAGGCGCTGGGTGACAGGTATGGGTTTAGTGCCAGAATTAGACTTGGAAATACACAGTAGCGGGTGTGTGTGAAGTTATTCTGAATGACCCAATGTGCACCTTGAATATTATATACCCTTTTAGGGATAGATTTCAAATAGCTCTGATATAGCAGAAACCACTAAATTATGAAATTGCTAAATTGGGAATTGTATTTCAACCCAGAACAAGAAATGTGCTTGAACGGACACTAAATAACTCGCCCAGCTACAGCACTAGGGACAGATTTAGCGGGATATAAATTTGAGGCCTAGTATTTAGGCGCTGGGTGACAGGTATGGGTTTAGTGCCAGAATTAGACTTGGAAATACACAGTAGCGGGTGTGTGTGAAGTTATTCTGAATGACCCAATGTGCACCTTGAATATTATATACCCTTTTAGGGATAGATTTCAAATAGCTCTGATATAGCAGAAACCACTAAATTATGAAATTGCTAAATTGGGAATTGTATTTCAACCCAGAACAAGAAATGTGCTTGAACGGACACTAAATAACTCGCCCAGCTACAGCACTAAGGACAGATTTAGCGGGATATAAATTTGAGGCCTAGTATTTAGGCGCTGGGTGACCGGTATGGATTTAGTGACAGAATTAGACTGGGATATGGCCAAAAAATAAACAGACTATTGCTGGTTAAATGCACTTGGTGTGACAGCTTCACCCTGATGTAGGCTTTAGCCAAAAAACAACCACACCATTGAGGGTTAAATGCACTTGGTGACAGGCGCAGCTTGCCCCTGATTTAGTATATGGCCAAAAAATGAACAGACTATTGCTGGTTAAATGCACTTGGTGTGACAGCTTCACCCTGATGTAGGCTTTAGCCAAAAAACAACCACACCATTGAGGGTTAAATGCACTTGGTGACAGGCGCAGCTTGCCCCTGATTTTGTATATGGCCAAAAAATGAACAGACTATTGCTGGTTAAATGCACTTGGTGTGACAGCTTCACCCTGATGTAGGCTTTAGCCAAAAAACAACCACACCATTGAGGGTTAAATGCACTTGGTCGCAGCTTGTGCTGGCGCACCACAAGACACAAAATGGCCGCCGATCACCCCAGAAAAATGTGACTGACAAACGGTCTGTGCAGCCTAAAAACAGTGAGCAATTGAGGATCAGCAGCTCAATGATCCACAGCTGCAGATCGATCAGTTAATCAAGTCCTTTGGAGGAGTTAATCTGCCTAATCTCGCCCTACTGTCGCAGCCGCAACCTCTCCCTACGCTAATCAGAGCAGAGTGACGGGCGGCGCTATGTGACTCCAGCTTAAATAGAGGCTGGGTCACATGGTGCTCTGGCCAATCACAGCCATGCCAATAGTAGGCATGGCTGTGATGGCCTCTTGGGGCAAGTAGTATGACGCTTGTTGATTGGCTGCTTTGCAGCCTTTCAAAAAGCGCCAAGAAAGCGTCACAAAAGCGCGAAGAAAGCGACGAACACCGAACCCGAACCCGGACTTTTACGAAAATGTCCGGGTTCGGGTCCGTGTCACGGACACCCCAAAATTCGGTACGAACCCGAACTATACAGTTCGAGTTCGCTCATCCCTACTTATTAGCTGTTGTGTGGTGAATTGAAAAAATGACAGCCCTTTTTGGCATATATTAGTGGCCAAAAAAGTATTATTTGCCGTTCACGGCCACAGTTATATGTTCTAAACCCTTTTTTTGTTGTGTATTAGGGGGGCGTATTAGCCGTTGTGTGGTGAAGTGAGAAAATTGCAGCCCTTTTTGGCATGTATTAGTGGCAAAAAAAAAGTATTATTTGCCGTTCATGGCTGCAGTTATATGCTTTAAAGTTGTCACAGAACGCTTGCGCCCTGTGGTGGGATCGCTCATCCGGAAAAAACATCTCCAGCGACTTTGGGTCCGGTGGCCCCTCGTTGAAGGGGGGGTACTGTCACAGGACACCGGCTTCACTCTCCTCCTCCTCAATGCTGCCGGTGCACTGCGGTGAGATCAGAGTGAGGACGCGCGTTGCCTCCTCGTCTCCAGAGCAACGGGGTCGGGGAGGAACCGCCCAGTTGCGCTCCATTACCTAGGATGGGTAAGTGTAAGTAGGCAGGGACAGATGTGTGGGTGGAGTCAGAAGTGCACCCTTTCCCCACCCTTTCGTTGTTACAGAATCACAAACCCACCTTACCTTACTTTACTATGGATCCGCTGCAAAACCTCACGGATCATGTCCAGAAACTGGCTTAGATTGTTTAGGATTTAAGGGAGAGGCTACAAGCGCAAGAAGTTGCCCGGAACCTTTCCGTTCCCCCTTTGTCCACACTACAGACGGAACCCTTTGTTAAGTTCCAGATCGGTTCTCGGGGGATCACTTTTAAGGAGAGTTGTAAACTGTATTTCTGTTTGCGGCCCCATTCTTCTGGTTCTGTACAACAAAGAGTGGGAATTATTACTTCCTATTTACAAGGTGACTCCTAGGATTGGGCGTTTTCGTTACCCCCCGACTCTCAATGTCTTAGAACAGTTGACTCATGTTTTCAGGCCCATGGGGTTCTATATGATGAACCAGACAGAGTAACTGTAGTGAAGAGTCAGCTAAAGTCTCTTGTACAGGGTGACCGACCGGTAGAAGATTACTGTACTCTGTTTAGAAAATGGTGCGTCCCCTCTGGTTGGAATGAACCTGCTCTCAAAAGCCAGTTCAGGTCTGGTATGTTATCCTTCTCCTGGGAACAAACCATGAGTCTTCCTGTGAGACTGGACAGAAGCATTAGGGAGAGACAGCGGGAGCATCTGTTTTTTCCACAGGTTATGTCCAAACCCGAGACCTGTCCTGTGGGGATCAAGTCCGAGCCTTTTACTGATGAACCTATGCAGCTTGGTATGACCAGAAGAGACTAACGTCGCGCCGTGGTACATGTTTTTACTGTGGTGACTCAGTAGAGGGATCTAAAGACAAGTTACTCCCCGGGGTGGTTAAAAAAAATGATTGGTACCTGTTACTATTTCTTTAGGATTAAACAGGGGTTCAGGTAGTGCCTTTATCGATTCTGGGTCGGCCTATTTTAGCCCTTCACAGCCATGTTTACATTGTAGCCCTTTGTTGGGAGGAACTGTTTTGCACACCTGAAATAACTTTGACCATAGAGGTGTGTCATACTGAGAATTGCTCTATTTTTATCTTGGATAATTTGCCCATTGAATTGGTTTTAGGTATGCCCTGGCTCCAATTGCATTACCCTGTTATTAATTGGACCAGAGGGGAATTTGAATAATGGAGTCCTAAATGTAACTCTGGTTTACCTACTGCAGAATCTAAGACATTACCTCCATATATCGAGGAATATGCTGATGTATTCTCCTCATCCGATCCATGCTGGGTGAGATAAATATCTTGGCAAAAGACAACTTTTCCCATTTTTCTATACAAAGTTGGCATTTGACCGAGATATTTATCTCACACAGCATGGGTATATGTAAAATGACACCCCAAAACACATTCCCCAACTTCTCCTGAGTACAGCGATTCCACATGTGTGACACTTTTTTGCAGCCTAGGTGGGCAAAGGGGCCCACATTCCAAAGAGCACCTTTCGGATTTCACAGGCCATTTTTTACAGATTTTGATTTCAAACTACTTTGCACGCATTTGGGCCCCTAAAATGCCAGGGCAGTATAACTACCCCACAAGTGACCCCATTTTGGAAAGAAGACACCCCAAGGTATTTCATGATGGGCATAGTGAGTTCATGGAACTTTTTATTTTTTGTCACAAGTTAGTGGAATATGAGACTTTGTATGGAAAAAATAAAAAATAAAAAAATCATCATTTTCCGCTAACTTGTGACAAAAAATAAAAAGTTCTATGAACTCACTATGCCCATCAGCGAATACCTTAGGGTCTCTACTTTCCAAAATGGGGTTATTTGTGGGGTTTTTCTACTGTATGGGCATTTTAGAACCTCAGGAAACATGACAGGTGCTAAGAAAGTCAGAGCTGCTTCAAAAAGCGGAAATTCACATTTTTGTACCATAGTTTGTAAACGCTATAACTTTTACCCAAACCATTTTTTTTTTAGCCAAACATTTTTTTAAAATCAAAGACATGTAGAACAATAAATTTAGCAAAAAATGTATATATAGATGTTGTTTTTTTTAGAAATTTTACGACTGAAAGTAAAAATGTCAGCAGCAATGAAATACCACCAAATGAAAGCTCTATTAGTGAGAAGAAAAGGAGGTAAAATTCATTTGGGTGGTAAGTTGCATGACCGAGCAATAAACGGTGAAATTAGTGAAGTGCAGAATTGTAAAAAGTGGTCTGGTCATTAAGGGTGTTTAAGCTAGGGGGGCTGAGGTGGTTAATAGCAGAATAGAACCATAGTACCTAAAGGGTGTATCTCACACGTACAGATGCAAATTAGGCCGCAATTAAAGATTTTTATATATAACGCTTGAGTTTTACACGTGTATTTTGCCCTAAAAGGGTGTTTTTAAAAACCCAGAACATTATAGCTGTATTTCTAGCTTAAATTGCACACTGACTAATACGGCAGAGGCACAAGATGAAGGTTATTGCCAAAAAAAATAGTTTTTTCAAAGCCAGAAAATTATTGAAGTATTTCAAATTTGTTTTTAACAATAACAGATGCAGCAAGGGCTGCAATATTAAGTATTTTGCCAAAAAAAGAGTGTTATTTACTAACAGAATATGACAACTGTATATAACGCTTGAATTTCACACGTGCAGACATTGATGGCCAGTTCGCCGTGTTCGGCCGCAAACACATGTGGGCTGCCTTCTTTATTCATTAGTCCGGCGATGCACAGGTAAATCCTTACCTGTGCCTGCGCCGCGAGCCAGTCTGAAACAAATGCCGTCACCGGGAGCAGGCAGTTCCGAGAACAGCAGCCGAGGGCCTTCATCGGGCTGTTCTCAGAACTGCCTGCTCCCGCTGACCGCATTTGATTTCAGACCGGCTCGCGCACAGGCACAGGTAAGGACTTACCTGTGCATTGCCAGACTTGTGAATAAAGATGGCAGCCCGCATGTGTTCGCGGGCGAACACGGCAAACTGGCCATCACTGCGTGCAGATGCAGCATGGGCTGTATAATTGTGTATTTTGCAGCAAAAAGGGTGTTTTTTAAAACCCAGAAAATTATAGCCTGCACACCCAGTAGTCCAGGGGATCCTCGCTTCTCATAGGGTCCACATCGGCCGTTAACCCGATGTAGTCAGACACCTGTCGGTCTAGGCGTTCCCTGAGGCTGGATCCGGAGGGCGGCTGTCGATGGGTTGGCTGCAAAAATGATCTCATATCTGAAGTGACTAACTTCAAACCGCCCATTTTTTTGCAGGCGCGGTAGGATTGTTACCCACATCTGTTTCGCTGTGGGTGGAAATTCGTCTGCCAGCGGCCGCAACAGCAGAATGCAGCATCTCTCGCAGCAAAGCCTGGAAATGCTGCACTCTGACAGCTCTCTGTGATGCTGGTAACATGTCCGCCATTTTGCGTTTGTGCCAGGGGTCTAAGTACATTGCCACCAAGTACTGGTCCTTGCAATTTATGCTTTTTATACGAGGGTCCCTCTTCAAACACTGGAGAATGTAGGCCCCCATTTGCACTAAATTGGAATCGGTGGAGCGTCCTGGCTCCTGCTCATCGCAAAGGAGAATGTCGTCCTTGGTTTCCTCCCCCCAGCCACGGACAACACCAGGGATCTCCAAAAAGTTTAAAGTCCCCCTTAAAGCCTGCTCTTCTTGCTCCTCCTCCCCCCAGCCACCATCCTCCTCTGACTCCTCTTCAGGCTCCTGCTGAATTGTCTCAGATGGAGTAGTCCCCCCTGGGAATTCATTTAGCATTGCGACTTCCTCATCTTCCTGCTCCTGCTCCTCGACTGCTTGATCAATGACACGACGCAATGCACGCTCCAGAAAGAAGGCATAATGTACGATGTTACTGATGGCACCCTTGCTGCGACTGTCCAGTTTGGTCATCCCATCAAATGGCTGCAGAAGTCTGCATGCTTCAGCAGATTGGCACCGTTCTCACACACCACTTTACCAACTGTCAAATTGAGCGGGGTTAGCCACTGATCGGCCTGTGACCGCAGAGCTGAAAGCAGTGTAGGACCAGTGTGGCTCTTGGCTTCCAGGCACAACAGCTGCAGCACAGTAAGGCAATGTCTCACCTGGGACGTCGAATAGGTTCTGTGGAGATTGGGTGCCACAGCGGAAGAGGCAGTAGCAGTGGAAAATGAGGAGTAAGCCAAGGAGGAGAAGGAGGATGGAGTAGGACGAGGAGAAGAGGTTGACCTGCATGCAATCCTTGGCTGCAACACCAAATCCACGGGTTACTTGCTTGATGGCCATCAGAAGGTACACCCAGTGGGCAGTAAAAGTTATGTACCTTCCCTGCCCATGTTTGCTAGACCACGTGTCTGTGGTCAGATGTATCTTGGCACCAACACTGTGTGCCAGAGATATATTCACTTGCCCTTCTGGGAGAAATATTTCCTTCCACGGACCTTCCATTGCGGTGTGCCAATGACCACAAATTTTCTAAAGGCCTCTGAGTCCACCAGTTTTTAAGGCAGTAGTTAGCGGGCTAGCAGTTCCGACAAGCCAGCCATTGGCCAAGAGGGTTATCTGGCGTCATCAACTTTTTACGCTCGAACATTTGGGCCACAAAAGCTTGCCTTCTGCCAGATGAACGCAAAAAGGGCATGGTGGAAGGTGGAGTGGAGGACAAATGGGAGGAGAGAGAAGGAGAAAAGGGCAGGATGTGGAGTGTCGGGAGTGTGGTTTTGTGGGTTCTGATGGCGTTGCTCCCACTGGGCTTGGTGATGGGAGGCTAGGTGCCTTCTTAAGGTGATCGTCCCTAGGTGAGTGTTGGGCTTACCGCGACTTATGCGTTGACAGCACAGGCTGCAGATGGCAACACTATTGTGAGCAGCTGACACGTTAAAAAAAGGCCACACTGCAGAACCATGTGCCAGTGTCCTGGGAGCGCCAGAAGTGACCGTGCATGGTAGATGGCTCGCTCCAGATACATTTGCATTCTGCTTTTTGCCTCCTGTGCCATGCAAGCTCTGCCTGCTTCTCCTTCTCCCTCTCTGCTGCTCCATTTCTCCCTCCCAACTTCCCTCCTCTTCCTCTCTTGTGGGCACCCATGTGACGTCCATCAACATGTCATCATCGTCATCTTCACCACCACTGACATTTGAGATCTTGGAGTAGGCAGCAACAGGAGGGTGGCGGCCGTTGCTACCTCCTCTTCCTCATCCGATGTCAAGAATTGCTGCACATCGGTAAGGTCTGGGAATTGAAGGGAAAATAATTCCGCTAATTTGAGTGGAGGAGCTATGGTGGTGGTGTATTTTGGGGTGCACACAGCAGAGAGTGAGGAGGCTGCAGATAGAGAGGATTAAGAATGTTCAGAAGCGGAAGGGTAAGTGAGCCACTCAACCAACTCTGGTGCGCCCTTTGAAGTAATTGCATGTGCCTGCTTCCACTTAGGCTCCGACCTGGTGCACCTGCCCGACCCCTACCACCCCTGCGGAAGGGCCTGCCTATTCTTCTGCCTGTTATTTTCAAAATGACCCTATGTCTAAGTCCCTAGAGAAGAGCAGTATTTGTGGAAGGAGGTTTATCGCTGCCCTCAATCAGTATTTTGTGGAATCAGGTATATCAAACCCTTTAATGAGTATTTTGTGGAGCAGGTATATCACAGCCCTCAATCAGTATTTTGTGAAAGCAGGTATATCAAACCCCTTAATCAGTATTTTGTGGAAGCAGGTATATCGCAGGCTTCAATCAATATTTGGTGGAAACAGGCATATTGAACCCTTTAATCAGTATTTTGTGGAAGCAGGTATATTAAACCCCTTAATCAGTATTTTGTGGAAGCAGGTATATCAGACCCCACAATTATTTTCTTAGCCACAACAGTTACATCACACCACCCTGTTTATTTGGGGCAACAGGTATCTCACAGCCCTCAATCAATATTTTGTGGAAGAAGGTATATCACAGCCCTCAATTAGTTTTTTTGGGGCCACGGGTATATCAAACCCTTTGGAAATAGTTGTTCCAATAGCGCTTGTCCATCTATATAGCTGCGTTATCGCAGTAGAATCGCACACAACTCCTGCACAATTCAAATGCACTATATAATTTCTATGTTAGAAAGTAAATTATAGGTATATCACACCCCTCAATCAGTTTTTTGGGGGGGCAACAGGTATATCACACCAGTTGCAATTAGTTGTTCCAATAGTGCTTGTCAATCTATATAGCTGCAGTATCACAGAAGAACCGCACACAATTGCTGCACAATAGAAATGCACAATAATATGCTTTAAGTATATCACAGCCCTCAGTATATCACACCTATAGATAGCATACTTATACCAGTACTTAAAAGGACTTTTGTGGCCCTATTAGCTAGCGTTTGGTGTCCCTAACAGCCTTTCCCTGCTCCACAAAGCAACCACTCCCTACACTGGCAAAACACAGAATGTAAAGTGGCTGCCAGATCGGGTTCTTTGATAGGGTGGGGGTGTGCCCATGTGTTGAAACATCTCAATTGGCTGTCCTGTCCCACCTGATGGATGTATCATGGGTTAAATTTCGGCACAATGCAAAAGAATATGGCGCCAGTGGACATCGCCATAGAAGGATCTTCTATCTTTATTTAGCAGGACCTGCGCTGATGTCACCATGCTCACCACGTGGTGAATGCGATTACGTCATCAAAGTTCCTTTTGCAGGTCCTGAAAGAAGACATGCCAGCTGCGCAAACAAGAGGAGGAGGTAAAAAAAAATGAACCCCTGAAACCACATTTTAGTAAGCATTCTGCCTGAAACAACATTTTAGTAAGCATTCTGTATTAAGAATGCTATTATTTTCCCTTGTAACCATGTTATAAGGTAAAATAATAAAATGAATAGAACACCTAACCCAAACCCAAACTTCAGTGAAGAAGTCCGGGTTCGGGTCTGGGTACCACATTCAGTTTTTTCTCACGCACGTGAAAAACGCGGAAAAAGCTGAACATTGGAATGCAATTGCAGTCAAAACTGACTGCAATTGTGTGCCTACTCTATCGGTTTTCCAGTGTGAAAGAGGCCTTAGTTGGCATGACCCAGGAGCAGGCCCTGTGCCATCACCTGTCCTCAACCTGCCTCTGTCCTTTTCTGTTCCCTCAGCCAGAGAAGTACTATATGCTGTAGGCTGCGGTCCATTATACAGCGATTACGAGCCCTGGGTCAACATATGCAGCATCACCATAAAGTGGCCTGGGAAAACCATGGCTCCAATGTGGTACTCCAGCCTGCCACTCCAACCACTGCATCACCCAGTGGCACGCACCCGATTTCAGGCAGTCAAGGCTCCACCACCTCAGCCGAAGGAAGCTGTCTGTCCTTCCCATCATCTGCTGGTCCTGATTCAAGAAATCGCAACCATAGTGAAGCACTGAATTCCTCCGTACATTAAAAATGTTTTATTATATTCACAAGCAGAAACTTGGTTAAAACGTATGTATAAAATCACAAAAGTGCACAATCACAGGTATCGCACGACCCGGGTTTTGCTTACGCGCTTATTCAGGTTGCTATTTCTTGATTACCTACAGGAAGGTTGGGTAGATGTGAGATACCGATCTGTGGAGCTTGATGGTCCATTTCCATGCCAAATATTTGCTCTGTACCGAAAAAAGAGGAGGCTCAGAGGAGTGAGCAGCAGCGCGGTCTTCTTATACAACGAGGAACTGCTCCATGTCCTTCATCAAGAATTCGAATCCTGGCTTTCTCTGCAACAACTCAAAATTGTAAACACGGTGACCGACAACAGGAAGCACATGCTGTCTGTGCCACATCAACGAGGACTGATCCATGCGCCCTGCACGGCACACGTGTTCAATCTAGTTGTCAAGCATTTCCTAAAGTCTTCCACCCATCTGCAAGAAATCCTAAAAATGGCCAGGAAACTTTGCATGCACTTCAGCCACTCATACACCGCCAAGCACACCCTCCTTGAGCTACAGCGGCAGAACTGCGTCCTCCAACATAGGTAGATGTGCGACGTTTCCACCCGCCATATGTTGGACTGACTGTACGAACAGAGAAAGGCCATAAACGATTTCTTGATGATACAGATGGACAGAGGTACTCCCCTGTGTAGCTTTGATGTGAGTAAGTGGCAGCTCATGCATGACACCTGCCGTTTACTCATGCCCTTTGAGGAGGCTACTTTATTTGTCATTTGCCAGGACTACGGGATAAACAAAGTTATTCCATTGATTCATATCCTAGAAAAGAAGCTGGTGAATCTGGCTGGTCAGGGGACTGGAGACGTGGCGCCTACATATCACAGCCACATGAGCCCGGTGGGGGCTGAACTGGAGGAGGAGGACATTGGAGCACAAGCAATGTTTAGCGAAATGGGTGGTTTTTCTACACATGTGATAGGAGAGGAGGAGCAAGAGGGTGATGAGGAAGACGAGGCAGATGACTCAGACACACTGTGGCAGTATGCAGTGGAGATGGAGGGAGGGAGTCCCTCCGAGTCACTTGCACAAATGGCCCGATGCATGCTCACTTGCCAAAATGTCACCATTCGTCAGAGGGATGAATTCTGGCTCTCCACCATGTTAGACCCTAGCTACTGGTCCAAAATGGTGGCATTTTTTACACCCGCTGAGAGGGAGGACCAACTGAACTAATATATCCAGACATCCTATGCAGTCAGTTGCCCGCTGCCTATCTGCCCCATCGTCCATCCTCTCGCAGGTCTGACCAGGGGGTCCCTCTGCGCTCACGTTCCACTGCCATGGCTGCTGGGGGAGGGTGGCAGGAGTAGTACCAGCTCCATCAGCAGCAGCTTGAGTCTAGAGTCGCTGATGAGCAGCTTTCTTCACCCACATAGTGAAGAAACTACTTACCAGCAGCTAGACATAGAGCAGAACCTGAACCTGCAGGTGGTGGCATACTTGGAGTGCACCCTGCCAGCCATCATTGAAGATCCGCTGGACTACTGGGCAGCAGTGGCGGATTATAATTGGGGCATTTGGGTCTATAGCCCCGGGCCCGGCATCGCTGGGGGGCCCAACGCCGACCCAAATGCCCACAAACTACGGCGGGGCATGGGAGCGCATAGTTCCCTGCCCTGCCGCTGTCCGCTATAGGCTTTAGGCCTAGTAGGCCTGAAGCCTATGCGGTAGTAAAATCCTGGCGCAGGCGGGCGTGATGATGACGTCACACACTGCGCACGTGTGTGCGCAGTGCGCCTGCACCATCTACGAGTGGGGGAAATTAATACTGTGGGGACAGTGTGGGGGACAATTAATACTGTGGGGGCAAATTACTACCATGGGGGAAATTAATACTGTGAGGGCAGTGTGGAGACATTAATACGGTGGGAGCAGTGTGGAGACATTAATACTTTGGGGGCAGTGTGGAGAAATTAATACTGTGGGGGCAGTGTGGGGGGCAAATTAATTAAAGACAGTGTCGGGGCAAATTATCTAATGGTGGGAAGTGGGGGTTATTACTTGATGGGGCAATGTGGGGGCAAATAACTTAATGAAGGGCAGTGTGTGTGGGGGGGAAATAACTTAATGAAGGGCAGTGTGGGGGCAAATTACTTAATGAAGGGCAGTGTGGGGGCAAATTACTTAATGAAGGGTAGTGTGGGGGCAAATTACTTAATGAATGGCAGTGTGGAGGCAAATTATTTAAAGAAGGGCAGTTTGGGGGAAAATTACTTAATGGAGGGCAGTATGGGGGCAAATTACTATATGGATGGTAGTGTTGGGGCAAATTACTTAATGGATGGCAGTGTCAGGGCAAATTATCTAATGGGGGCAGTGTGGGGTTATTAATTAATGGGGCAGTGTGGGGGGCAAATTACTAGTGTGGGGAATTACTACATGGGAGGCAGTGTGGAAGAAATTACTATATGGAGCAGTGTGGGGAAATTACTATGTGGGGGGGTAGTGAGGGGGAAATTACTATATGGGGCAGTGTGGGGGAAATTACTGCATGGTGCAGTGTGGGGGAAATTACTGCATGGGGCAGTGTGGGGGAAATTACTGCATGGGGCAGTGTGGGGGAAATTACTGCATGGGGCAGTGTGGGGGAAATTACTGCATGGGGCAGTGTGGGGAAAAATTACTATATGGAGCAGTGTGGGGGAAATTACTATATGGCGCAGTGTGGGGAAATTACTATATGGTGTAGTGTGGGGAAAATTATTATATGGAGCAGTGTGAGGAAATTACTATATGGGGGCAGTGTGGGGAAATTACTATACGGAGCAGTGTGGGGAAATTACTATATGGGGCAGTGTGGGGAAATTAATATATGGGGCAGTGTGGGGGAAATTACTATGTGGGGGCAGTGTGGGGGAAATTACTATGTGGGGGCAGTGTGGGGGAAATTACTATATGGAGCAGTGTGGGGGAAATTACTATATGGAGCAGTGTGGGGAAAATTACTATATGGAGCAGTGTGGGGAAATTACTATATGGATGGCAGTGTCAGGGCAAATTATCTAATGGATGGCAGTGTGGGTGGTTATTACTTGATGGGGGCAGCGTGGGGGGCAAATTACTTTGTGGGGGGAATTACTACATGGGAGGCAGTGTGGAATAAATTACTATATGGATCAGTGTGTGGAAATTACTATATGGGGCAGTGTGAGGAAATTACTATTCGGGGCAGTTTGGGGAAATTATATGTGGGGGCAGTGTGGGGAAAATTACTATGTGGGGGCAGTGTGGGGGAAATTACTATATGGGGCAGTGTGGGTAAAATTACTGTATGGGGCAGTGTGGGGAAATTACTATAAGGGGCAGTGTGGGGAAAATTACTGTATGGGGGTAATTACTATATGGGGTAGTGTGGGGGAAATTACTGTATGGGGTTAGTGTGGGGGAAATTACTGTATGGGGTTAGTGTGGGGGAAATTACTTTATGGGGATAGTGTGGGGAAAATTACTATATGGGGCAGTGTGGGAGCGTTTCTATTAGGGGACCTTATTTTTGGGGACACTATACAGGCATTATTACCTAGAGCACAATATAGGATATTATTATTACTGGGGGAATTCTAGGGGACATTATAATTGCTGTAGACACTATAGGGACCTTTGGAGTAATTTATCAAACTTGTGTAAAGTAGTACTGGGTTAGTTACCCATTGCAACAGATTTCACCTTTTATTTTTCACAGCTCTTTTGGAAAATTAAAGGTGGAATCTGATTGGTTGCTGTGGGCACCTAAGCTAGTTGTAATTTACACCAGTTGATAAATGACCCCAATTATGAGAAATCTAACGTGTCTGTGTAACAAACTCTGTAGAGACGAGATGCGGCTGAAAGAATTAGTCATGACGGTCTGGGTCAAACGGAGGAGAAGAGGAAAGAGAAGATCTACATGACAGGAGATGTGACTGGAAGTAAGAAGTATGTGGTGCTGTATTCCCCTATATGTAAAGCTAACTAACTACTGTGATCTGCAACTCATCTTCTACTCCAAGTCTTTTTTGTTATCATAATCGTATGTATTTTAAATTTGGCAACTAAAATTTTAATTTGTCACCTGCAGTCCTATATAGCAGCCCAGATAACAGTGATAACTTTCTGTGTACAGATAATGTAGTAGTTGTTCCATGCAGTCCTATGTAACACCCCACATAACACAATAGTTCACTGTGTTATGTGGGGTGTTACATAGGACTGCAGGTAACATCTATGAAATCTGTACTCAGAGAGTTATGAGATGGTCGGGGTCCGAGTCCTGGCACCCCAACCAATCAGCTGTTTGAGGAGACTGCGATGTTAAAGTGAGCGCCGCAGCCTCTTTGCTCGTTACCAAGCACAGCTCTGGCCATTTGATAGCACTGCGTTTGGTATTACAGTTTGGCCCCAATCACTCAGATGGGACAGAGCTGCACCATGTGAACAATGTCATATGGCCTAGGAAGAGACTTTGGCACTTACAAAGCACCGCAGCCTCTTCAGACAGAAAAAAAACTAAAACAAAAATTGGGTAGACAGCCCCGGGCATATCATGCACTTAATCCGCCCCAGCTGGGCAGCCAAACTGGATTTGTGGCTACAACTGGCCGAGTTTGCCCTGGAAAAGCTGTCCTACCCAGCAAGTAGTGTGGCATCAGGGCGGATGTTTAGTGCGGCGGGGGCCATACTTACCCCAAGGAGAACTCGCCTGTCCACCCAAAATGTGGAGAGACTGACCTTTGTCAAGATGAACTATATAATTTGGGGATGCACTCACTGTCCAAATGATGATGTGCTTCAGTGGAGTGGATATAATCCAAACTTAAATGAAAAGGAAAACCACCGCACACTCAATGGATTTTATGCAAAAAAGGAATTATTTATTTTGACAAGTCCTCCAAAAGAAGCAAAATTACAAAGAACAATTGGCAATAATTGAAATGTGACTATTTTCTTGACTTTTCGGTCACAAACGGATCTTGGTCACAAGAGTCACTAAAAGAAAAAAAGAGCAAATTAATGATGAGCGAAATTATGGGATTGAAGTAAAGAACAATAATGTGGAAAACAAATGTATAAGGTAAGGATTAACGTATAAAAGAAAACAAATGTAACCTGTATATAGGATAGAGGGCTGTGGCCTAGGTTGGAGCTACATTAGTGATTCAGAGCTAGAGTCATGGATAGATTATAGTGCTCAGATACATGTGTAGATTGCCTGACAATGTCTCGGGGGCACACAGTAATGAAACATAAGGAGCACTTAATAGTAACTTATGGTGGTAATGTGGGAAACATAAATAAAGGTAAACTAGGAAACATACATGGAGCAGACTACTTTTAAACATGGAGACAGCCATTAAACATGAAGATATACAAAAGGACAAGGGATAAATCTTATAGTAAGGATATATACAAGGCAGGGCCATTTCCTGGACCGGGCGGGCCGGGTGGCCGCCCGGGGCGCTGTCAGAAGGAGGGGGGCGCCGCCGCGCCAGCAGGGCACAGCAGGAGATGAGTGCTGCGCTTCTATTGTGGAAGAGCTTACTCATCTCTATAGTCATCTGTATTACCGTCCTCAGGACGGCGATACAAATGTCTGTGCTGCGGCAGCCGGCAGACAAGGGAGAGGTGTATCCCCTCCCTGTTCCTCTGATAGTCTGCCATCACTAGGCCGGCAGCCTATCAGAGGCCGGTGCAGGTGGCACAATGATGTAATCGCGCCACCTGAGCCAGCGAGGGACACAGGTTGGAAGAGGACTGCATCGCATCCTGGAGGAGGTAAGTATAAGTTGTTTTTTTTAATATATGTACAAATTATAATAACGGCACATAAGGGGGTCTGTTGGCACATAAGGGGGCTACTGGCACATAAGGGGAGCTACTGGCACATGATAGGGGGACTACTGGCACATGATAGGGGGCTACTGGCACATGATAGGGGGGCTACTGGCACATGATAGGGGGGCTACTGGCACATGATAGGGGGCTACTGGCACATAGGGGGGCTACTGGCACATAAGGGGGACTACTGGCACATGATAGGGGGCTACTGGCACATAAGGGGGGCTACTGGCACTTGATGGGGGGCAACTGGCACATAAAGGGGCTACTGGCACATGATAGGAGGGTCACTCTGGCTACTAGCACATGATGGTGGGGTGCTCTTATTATTGGCACATGATTTGGGGGCATCTACAGGGGCACATCTTACTGGCACAGGATTAGGGGGCATCTATGGGGGCACATCTTACTGGCACATTATTGGGTGGCACTATAGGGGCATCCACTGAGGCTAAAAAGAAGGGGTATTTTATATGGGGGGCTCTGTATAGGGGCATTTTTGATACTGGGACACATTATGGTGGGTACTATGGGGAAGGGGGGAGAGGAGCACTATGGGGTCATCTACAGGGGCACTAAGAAGGTGTATTTTATATTGGCACATTATGGGAACATTAGCTCAACTGGGGGCATTACAAGGGGGTATGTTTTGCACATTATAAGGAGAATTATTTCTACTAGTGCAGCACGCCAGACCTGCAGGGTATAGCGACAGTGAGGTCACGGTATGGGCAATCGAGGGTTACTCACTTTTTGGAGGACCCTGGGCAGGCATGCAGCAGTGAATGAGAGGCAGATACTAGTTCCTCTGGGGCACACTCTGGGTGTAGAGACCTGGCCTGATGTTGGGTGAGGTGCCCTGGTTGTTTCAGGTGTTTAGAGTGCCTGAGGCAAGGTCCCTTTAAGGATCGTGACGCCAGTGCCTGTAACGGTGGCACACCGGTTGGTAGGAGTAGAAAATGAGTACACAGTTGGTGAACTAAACGTTGCTTTACTTGGTAGAAAAACAGTCCAACTTTGTACAGTCTATTACAGAAGTTACAGATGATGATGCAGTCCCTTGAACACAATGTCCCAAGCAGGCTTACTTCACAATGATGGCAGGTATAAATCATGCAAGATACTTGGAGGGCAAACAGTTAATGCTTACTGCTCTATCCCCTCAGCTATTCTAGCTGGCTGGATCCCAAGGCCCGGATGCCTAAGTGCTGGCTTAAATCCTTGGTATAAATTCCTTTCTCCAGTATAGACCCTTGCTCTTCACTTTATAGTGTTTCTGCTCATCAGGTTACTTATCTGTAGTTGGTTGTGTTCTCCTCTCTTGGTAAGGAAACTGCAGGTTGCTCCCAGGAGGTGCTCTCCTACTACTGGGGTATCTCAACTGAGCTAAGCTTAGCCTCAGGAGCTTCAGGCTGACGAGGTAACTCCTCTAGTCCCCTGGAATACAATACCCCTCCCCTGTCTGGGCCGTCCTATATATAACTAGGGCTCTCTAGCTCCCTCTAACGTCTGGGAGGCTAAACTGCACCCTGACAGGCCTGACACCCAGTTAACACAGGGAAAAACATGCACATGACATTCAATGCAATAAAACACATTAACCCCTTTTTGTGTAGTGCCCACCTTTACCTAGTGGGACACTACACTAGGGGGGCATTATGGTGGGATTTATTACTCCCCCATGGTATGACCCCCCCCCCTAGTAGCAGCACCAGCTTCTCCCTGCTCTGCTACCCCACTGCCCCTTATCCAAATCCTTATTATGAATTCTCTCTCATTAGGTTAAAGCACAACATCAGCTCCACCGGACCCCTGGCCAAAGTGTTGAAGTGGTGTCCGAGATCCCCAAGGGCCAAGCCAAGTAACTAAGTTTTCATGTGGAGTATGTTTATGTTATACACATATAGCATACACTGTGCCACACAATATACAGTATACCTCTACACTGTGCCACACACAATATACAGTATACCTCTACACTGTGTAGGGGTTATACTGTTTATTGTACAGCATGGCACAGAGGTTATAGTGTCCGGCATGGTGTAACCTCCACTCTGCCTGCGACTTTTAGCAGTTTAACCAGTAATTTATTTTGAAATCTCTGAGACAGCTTTCTGTATCCTTCCCCTAAACCATGATGGTGAACAATCTTTGTCTTCAGGTCATTTGAGAGTTGTTTTGAGACCCCCATGTTGCTACTCTTCAGAGAAAATTAAAAGAGGAGGGAAACTTACAATTGACCCCCTTAAATACTCTTTCTCATAATTGGAGTTTTTTTGACACTTGCCCTGAGAGAAATTTTTACCTAGAAACTGCACTGATACGAGGACAAGGATAAACTTTATAGTAGGGAAATAAAAAGTCCCTTTAGAGAAATATATAAGTAACCTTGAAATGGAATCAGGCCAAAGAGCTGACAATCAAACCTAGGGTAATAAATAGATAGTCATGTATAGATTGAAGTATAATAGGTAGTATATTGGTGGTTCAGTGGTGCAGAAGAAAAGCCGTCATAAGTGGTGAGGATGGTTTATCACAGGTTTGGAAGGAGGCAATCTACACCTGTATCTGAACACTATAATCTGTCCATGACTCTAGCTCTGGATCACTAATGTAGCTCCAACCTAGGCCACAGCCCTCTATCCTATAAACAGGTTACATTTTACATTTGTTTTCTTTTATATGTTAATCCTTACCTTATACATTTGTTTTTCACATTATTGTTCTTTACTTTAATCCCATAATTTATCTCATCATTAATTTTCTCTCTTTTCTTTTAGTGACTCTTGTGGCCAAGGTCTGTTTGTGACCGAAACATCAAGAAAATAGTCACATTTCATTTATTGGCAATTGTTCTTTGTAATTTTGCTTCTTTTGGAGGACTTGCCAAAATAAATAATTCCTTTTTTGCATATAATCCTTGAGGGTGCAGTTTTTCTTTGTCAAGATGAATCAGGTTTGGATCACCCACCAATGCCTGATTCATCAGACTAGATCATCCATGCTGCCTCACCCATACCTTGACAAAAGAGACCGGTTTCGTCTGGCTACCTGCCACAGCTACTATTCTGATGCTGCCACCCGCCTGATGCCACACATCTGATGCCAAGTGCTCCTTCTTACACCCACCATTGTCAGCGAGTACTGTTAGTGCCACCCACCTCCCCACACTATGGTCTCCTGATGCTGCTACCACCTCCACACTATGTCACCTTGCCACTCTGTGGCCTCCTCATGCTGCTGCTGACACCTCTACACTCTGTCATTGGGAAACTCTGTGGTCTCCTGATGCTGCTACTTCCATACTATGTCACCTTGCCACTATGTGGTCTCCTGATGCTTCTGCCACCTCCACAATAGGTCATTGGGCCACTCTGTGAACTTCTCATGCTGTTCCCAGCCTCCCCACTTCATTACTGGGCCACTATTTTGCTTTTTTTTTTGGCCTGGTTGACATCATCATTTATTTGACCATTCTTTTGATCTGTCAGAAGGAAGGAAAAATGAGACCCACAACAGATCCTGTCTGTGTAGCAGCTGTAAGGCCTGTATGGTTCCATCAGAATTGGCTTATGATTTAGTAGCCAAAAGCAGGAGTGGGTACAAAACACAGAAGACATGCAAATATTCCATTCGCGTGTCATCTCCGTTTTGGATCTAGTCCTGTTTGTTTGTCTTTTGGCATTAGCAATACTGATGGATTACTGACCAAATGGTGACCTAGTTTTATGTATTTTACAAGGAAATGCATATACAGAATGATATTGCATTAACTGTTTTTTTAATGCTGAAGATTTATTTCAGTAATACCTGAATACCTGTAGCTTTTCATTGCTGCATTTTGAATTTTACATTTACTGCATTCCTTTTTCAAATCCATTCTGCTCAGTAAATACACAAACAAAAGGAGTGAAAACGCGTGCAAGTGTCAATCTAATCTAAGGTATATTAGTGCAAGATTGTTCAGCATTGAGGGGACAACAGCTCTCCCTTGTGTTCATTTGCTGTCACTGCATCTTCCGGAACCGCCTTCAGCTTTCTTGCATTAAAATATTATGTGGCAGCTCTTGAGTGAACTATAAGGGCTCATGCACACAAACGTATTTTCTTTCCGTTTTTTTGCAGACCGTATGCGGAACCATTTACTTCAATGGGTCCGCAAAAACAATGGAATGCATTCTGTTTCCGTATTTCCGTTCTGCAAAAAAGTAGTGCATGTCCTATTATTGGCAGCAAATCATGGTATGAGGCCCAATTCAAGTCAATGGGTCTTCAAAAAATACAGAACTCACACGGAACACATCCGTATGTCATCCGTATTTCATCCGTATTTTGTGGATCCATACTGTAGAAATGCTATGCCCAGCCCATATTGCTCATGTGTTTGGTGATTAATAAGTTACTGTTTCCAATCTGCAAAAAACGTACACATACGGAAACCATACGGATATGTTTTGTGGAATAACGTAACGGAAGAGGACTTAAAAGGAAAACTCAGATAGGGAACAACAATTCCGTGAAAAACGGACCACAAAAAAACAATGGTCATGTGCATGAGCCCTAAGGGTATATTTCCAGGTTTGTTGTACACAGTGCTGCCCATAATTATTCAATTTTGACTTAAAGTTATTTTTATTCAACCAGCAGGTAATTTTTTGATAGTAAATTACATAGGTGTCTCCCAAAAGATAAGACGATGTACAAGAGGCATTATTGTGGAAAAATAAATTCTCAGCTTTTATTTACATTTGAGCAAAAAGGGTCCGGTCCAAAATTATTCATACCCTTCTCAATAATCAATAGAAAAGCCTTTATTGGCTATTACAGCAATAAAACGCTTCCTATAATTGCAGACCAACATATTGCATGTCTCCACAGGTATTTTTGCCCTTTCATCTTTAGCAATGAGCTCCATATCTTTCAGGTTAGAGGGTCTTCTTGCCATCACCCTGATCTTTAGCTTCCTCCACAGATTCTCAATTGTATTCAAGTCTGGACTCTGGCTGGTCCACTCCAAAACGTTAATGTTGTTGTCTGCTAACCATGTCTTCACCACTTTTGGGTGTTTTCGGTCATTGTCATGCTGAAATGTCCACTGGTGACCAAGGACAAGTTTCTCTGCAGACTGCCTGATGTTGTCGTTGAGAATCCTCATGTATTGCTCTTTTTTCATGGTGCCATTTACTGTGATTAGGTTCCCTGGTCCATTGGCTGAAAAACACCCCCAAAGCATTAGGTTCCCACCACCATGTTTGACAGTGGGGATGGTGTTCTTTGGGTTGAAGGCTTCTCCTTTTTTACGCCAAATGAAGAAAACATTATTTCGATCAAACAATTACATTTTTGTTTCATCTGACCATAACACAGAAGACCAGAAGTCTTCTTCTTTGTCCAGATGAGCTTCTGCAAAGGCCAAGCAAGCTTCTGTGTGACTTATCTGGAGAAGTGGAACCCAGCAGTGTGCAGTGTCCATTGGATTGTATGCCTTGAGATATTGCCACCAGAAGAGCCCAGATTCACCAGGATGGCCTTGATGGTGATCCTTATTTTTCACCTCTCTAACTATCCTCTTGGCCAGTTGTTAATTTTGGCTTCTGACCACGTCCTCTGAGATTTTCCACAGTGCGGAACATCTTGTATTTTTTGCTCAAATATAAATAAATGCTGAGAAAGGTTTTTTTTCCACAATAATGCCTCTTGTACATGGTCTTATTATCTTTTGGGAGACACCTATGTCATTTCCCGTCAAAAAATTACTTGCTGGTTGAATAAAAGTAACTTTAAGTCAAAATTATGGGCAGCACTGTATGTGCTAGAATTGTTGCTGAGGTTTCTGCAACTGAAAATCCGTTACATTCATCTAAATGGGTTTTTGGTGGCAACCACATGGATTTCTGCAAGCTCCATTCAGATAAAATTTCTATTACACATTTAGTGTAAATTTATCCTAAATTTGTACTGATGCACATGGAAATATTTACATGGCAGACCTTACATAGCATTTACTGTTTATGAAATTCCAGGTGACCACATAGCTTAGTAAATCTACATTGGGAATGAGAAAAGTGGGAAATAATTTGAAACAAAATGGTGTAAACTGAATTTGGATTAGCCCTCATGCAGATGGCCATAAGTGTTTTGCGGTCTGCAAACCGTGGATCTGCAAAACAGGGATCTCAGCCAAGTGCATGCAACGATTAATTTTTTTACTTCTGTAGAAATGTCCTATCCTTGTCCACCAAATGGACAAGAATAGTAAATGTTACATTTTTTATTTTTATCCAATCCGTAAAAAATTTGGATTGGATGCGGACAGAAACAATGGCCGTGTGCATGAGCCCTTAAAGTTGCAATTCTATTAGTATTAACCCCTTTCCGGCATGTGACATAATAGGTCTTCAAAGATGGCACCCGCTCCAGAACGGAACCTGTTTTTATATAGCAGGCACCCGTGGCTAATGTCTGCGAACAGCGGTAAGAACTTCGGCATTTGATTCTACAACTTTAAAAACATTTTAAAACAGCAATCCAAAGTCGGCTTCAGTACTGAAGTACCAGTCAGTACTGAAGCCAACATTGGATTGCTGTTTTTGAAGTTGTAAACTCAAGGTCGAAGTTCTTCAGTAAAGTCTTACAAAACTTCGGACTTAACGAATTTTGCCTCCGTACAGTATTAAAATGAAGTTGGGATCTTGGATCCAAAGCATGATTCACTCACCCCTAATGGGAACTATAAAAAAACTATAAATATATATATATATATATATATATATATATATATCAATCAATCATCTCTATATATATTATATATATATATATATATATATATATATATATCATATATCATATATATATATATATATATATATATATATATAAAAATCTATTCAAATCACCCTCCTTTCCCCAAAATGAAAATAAAAATAAAAAAAATACACATCATGGGTATCGCCATGTGCAAAAATGGCCATACTATCAAAATATGAAAAAAATGTATCCCATATGGAAAATGGCAAAGTGAAAAAAAAAATTATGGAAAAAATGGCCGATTTGCCGTTTTTGGTCACTTCACCTCCCACAAAAAAATTAAATAAAAAAAGTGATCAAAAAGTTCAACATTGAAATTTTTTTTCAGTATCAAAACAAAAAAACTATACATATGTGGTATTGACAGATTTGTACTGACATGGAGAATGAAGAGTACAAGTCAGTTTTACTGCATAGTGTATGGAGTAAAAAATTCCACCCCATTTGGAATTTTTTCCCCACTACATCCTATGCAATACTAAATGGTGGCAATAGAAAGTACAACTTCATACGGCTATGTGAAAGGAAACAAAACTTTATGGCTCTGGGAAGACAGGGAGTGAAAAATGAAAGTGTAAAAACTGAAAATCGTCTCATCAGTAAAGGGTTAAAGATTAGATACTTCAGTGGTAAACACAGAGGTTTTCCTTTACCTGAGGCAAGTGATGGTGCCTCCACTATCTGAAACGTTCTACCTCTGTGTCAGTTTAAGAAAGCAGCTAATGCTGTATCCAACTGGCTCATCACACATATTAGTGATTTACATGAATTTGTGATTTACATGTAACGTAGCTGCTGTATTAGCTGCTTTTCAAAATGACAGAGCACTCCTGTCAGTCTATGATGAGCTCAGTGACGTCACCACAGGTCCTTTGACAGGTCCTGAAGAAAGAACTGTATACCGGCAGCTACACAATCAATTGGAGGTGGTGAGTTAATTTATTTTAACCCTCAATTGACCTTCTACTAAGCATTCTGTATTAAGAATGCTATTATTTTCCCTTATAACCATGTTATAAGGGAAAATAATTACATCTACACAACCTTGAACCCAAACCTGAACTTCAGTGAAGAAGTTCGGGTCTGGATACCACATTCAGTGTTTTATCACGCGCATGCAAAACACATTGCACCCGCGCGATAAAAACTGAACTATGAAATGTAATCGCAGTGAAAACTCACTGCAATTGGGTACCTACTCACGTTGGTTTGCCGCAATGCACCCGGGACACATCCTGAGCCAAAACGTGACACCTGTGTGAACCCAGCCTTACTTGTAGTTTTGGTTGAGGATTTGTTGTAGATCTTCTGCAGATTTTCCCCTTCGCAATGCAGTACACACAAAAAAAAAAAATTGCAGGAACAATTGATATACAGTGGGTTTCTAAATCCACACGCAGGTCAACTTCCACATGGAAAAAAAAGTGATTTGTCTAATCTCATATACTTAGCTGGTACTGTGTTAGGGCTCATGCTCACAACAGTATGTATTTTCCTGTCTGCCAAAAATGGATCTGCAAAAAATGCGGATAACATCCGTGTGCATTCTGTATTTTGCGGAACGGAACATCTGGCCTCTAAATAGAACAGTACTATCCTTTTCCATGATGCAGACAATAATTGGACATGTTCTATGTTTTTGAGGAACGGAAATACAGACATACAGAAATGGAATGCACGCGGAGTAACTTCCGTTTTTTGTTCGGACCCATTGAAATGAATGCTTCCATATACGGTCCGCAAAACAACAAAAACGGAACGGACACGGAAAGAAAATACGTTCATGTGCATGAGCCCTTATGCAGTGGTTTTCCGGCACCAAAATCGTTGAGGAAAAACTGCACATAATCTGCATTAAGTGCGGTTACCTTTAGGGTACTGTCAGAACTATTGGGTATAAATAAAGTCCATAAGTATAAGGCCTATATAAGATGTATGGACATGTATGGAGCCTAAAGGACAACCATTTTGTCTCATTTTAAAAGTGCAGGGTGAGTTCTGGATTTTAACTCTGAATTACTAACCTAAGATTTACGATATGTACCAAAATGTGTACCCAAGTCTGTTTTTGTAAGAAGGAGATGTCCCAAGGTCTAATGAAAAGTAATTGCATAGATAAGAATAGAAAGACTCTAATCTTTATTTGGGGTTTTTATAATAATCAATGTATGAGTAGATTGATTTTTATATCATCAATTTAAATATGTGTGCTGTATATATAGTATATATAAGAGTGTGGTCCTTATAGATATAGTCAGTTTTAAGGTTAGAAATGAGGTACAACTTCCTATGTCATTTTTAGAATCTCTCTCAGTGTAAAACACAAGTTAATGATCACTTTCCTGAAGGTTTCTTGAATGTAGAAATGTGGACACAGGTGATCATAAATAAACCCTGTCTTTTCCCCAGAACAATGACTTAAGAATGGTCATGCGTATCTTGATTTAATTAGGTCTGGGCAAAAGATTTAAAGATAAACAAGGTGTTTGACTAAATACAAAAGTCATTGTCTATTCAAGATCTTCTCAAGGTTTTGTCTGAAACCTTAGTTACAAAATTATTGCTAGTGAATGAATAAGAGAAATAAGTGAGTGCTTTGACTTTTGAATGGAGTACTAGTGCCATCTAGTGTTAGGGTAACATAAAGATCTAGGGTGTATTTTCCCTAGAGGGAAAATACTAGAGGGAGGTTCTATTAATTATAAAGTGAGGTCACTAGTTAATGATAAAACTTGGCCAAGCCCTTTCTAAGATAGGATGAAAAGATGGTATGGGCTGACAGAAAGGATCTCTCTAGATCTCTCTAGCTCTCTCTGACCATCTTCAGAAAGACCATCCTCAAGGGACGATCATCAAGGGAAAAGACCAGATCCAGCCCTGACCACCTTTTCAGTCACTGGAGGCAGCCATCTTAGAACCATTGAAACTGATTTCTGCTAGCTGACATTTTGGTATAGTATAACCTTACCTATAGTTTATAGGATAATTAATTAATATAATACATATCTATATATATTCAATTAACCATACCTTGTGTATAGTATCTGTTTTGGAATAAGATTGGGGTGTACCTGCAGCATCATCCAGAAAAAATAATCCAATACAGGGAGATTGATAATATACTGGTGAAAACACGGGAAAGCCGCCGTAAGTAACAAAACTTATTATGACTTGAAAACTACCAAAAAGGAATATGAGGTAGGAGATAGAGTGTATCTCTATAACTTTGCCCGGGATCGGGTAAAAGAAAGAAAATTTTTCTCATCATGGAAAGGTCCGTATGATGTAATTGATAAAATATCACCTGTAGTTTATAAGGTGAAAATTGATACCAAAGATGGTTTCATCGAGAAATGGGTCCATGTAAATCAATTACGAGTATGTCATCCGAGATCACAACTGAGAATCATAGAAGATGATGCTGAATAAGAGAATGTATAAGGATTGCGTTAATCTGATTTCTCTCAGTTCACAGATGTTCCGATTTTGGTGTTTCCATACAAAGCATTTTACATAGCAACGCTAGGGAAACTGTATATCTCAAAAGATTAAAAAATATGTATTTATACTTTCATTTTCTTTTGAAAAAGGACGGGCGGAACCAGACGTGATTCCTGGCGATGATGATGACAACAAAGATACAGATATCGTGCGGATGGTGTTGATCCGAGAGTTCCAATTGAAGACGGAACTAATCATCAACCTGAATCTACAGCCGTGTTTCAGATGTCCCAGGATTATGAATGATGGCAAAGAAGATTTTACTTCAAGAATCTTTGCGAAATTGGATCCAAGGACATCCAATGGATGAAGATACCGGATATCACCATTTTAGCTTGGGAAAGGAACCAAATTGGTACATTATGCATGGGAACAAAGTCACAGCAATAATAGCATGATTGGTGCCAAGTTTTGCATTTTCTTACATGCTAAAACCATTGGACACAGGATTTCTGTGATATTTCTGTGATAATATACTTTTCCAGGATTTACTTTATAATGCGACAAAAGACTAGGATAAAATATTGATGAATATGAAAATTCTTCCGACCTTCTCCCAGTTAGGTCTTAAGGGGATCCTTGACTAACGTGGGAAGAAGGGGGGGGGATTTGTCAGAACTATTGGGTATAAATAAAGTCCATAAGTATAAGGCCTATAAGATGTATGGACATGAGCCTAAAGGACAACCATTTTGTCTTATTTTAAAAGTGCAGGGTGAGTTCAGGATTTTAACTCTGAATTACTGACCTAAGATTTACGATATGTACCAAAATGTGTACCCAAGTCTGTTTTTGTGAGAAGGAGATGTCCCAAGGTCTAATGAAAAGTAATTGCATAGATAAGACAATTATTAGAAATGTGCTGAGTTTTGATGATTTTCAGTGAATAGAAATACTCTAATCTTTCTTTGGGGTTTTTATATTAATCAATGTATGAGTAGATTGATTTTTATATCATCAATTTAAATGTGTGCTGCATATATAGTATATATAAGAGTGTGGTCCTTATAGATATATTCAGTTTTAAGGTTAGAAATGAGGTACAACTTCGTATGTCATTTTTAGAATCTCTCTCAGTGTAAAACACAAGTTAATGATCACTTTCCTGAAGGTTTCTTGAATGGAGAAATGTAGACACAGGTGATCATAAATAAACCCTGTCTTTTCCCCATAACAATGATTTAAGAATGGTCATGTGTATCTTGATTTAATTAGGTCTGGTCAAAAGATTTAAGGATAAACAAGGTGTTTGACTAAATACAAAAGTCAGTGTCTATTCAAGATCTTCTCAAGGTTTTGTCGGAAACCTTAGTCAAAAATTATTACTAATGAATGAATAAGAGAAATAAGTGAGTGCTTTGACTTTTGTATGGAGTACTAGTGCCATCTAGTGTTAGGGTAACAAAGATCTAGTGTGTATTTTCCCTAGAGGGAAAATACTAGAGGGAGGTTCTATTAATTATAAAGTGAGGTCACTAGTTAATGATAAAACTTGGCCAAGCCCTTTCTAAAGATAGGATAAAAAGATGGTATGGGCTGACAGAAAGGATCTCTCTAGATCTCTCTAGCTCTCTCTGACCATCTTCAAAAGACCATCTTCAGAAAGACCATCCTCAAGGGACAATCATCAAGGGAAAAGACCAGATCCAGCCCTGACCACCTTTTCAGTCACTGGAGGCAGCCATCTTAGAACCATTGAAACTGATTTCTGCTAGCTGACATTTTGGTATAGTATAACCTTACCTATATTTTATAGGATAATTAATTAATATAATACATATCTATATATATTCAATTAACCATACCTTGTGTATAGTATCTGTTTTGGAATAAGATTGGGGTGTACCTGCAGCATCATCCAGAAAAAATAATCCAATACAGGGAGATTGATAATATACTGGTGAAAACACTGTATTATCTTCAAGGAATTTAATTCAGTTCTAAACCGATATGGTTGAGATAATATATATATATATATATATATATATATATATATATATAATAAACCAGATTTGGGTTTAATCAGACATTTGTTGGCTGAGAGAAATCAAGTATTAAATTGATTTTAAATATAATTGAGAGGTATCATTATAAGAAGGCATAATTGTGTGTATATATATATATATATATATATATATTCTCAATTATTTTTGACTCTCACTATTTTGCATATCATTGATTGAATTTTATCACCAATTTTATTATATATTGTTTTGCACTATAAATTGTATTAATAAATTACATATATATTTTGTCTGTAACTGGGTTTTGTCTTCAATTCAACGCAGATCACGAGCTTGTTTTAGCTTGATATTTATGATGATAAATTAGAATCTCCTTCATTACAGATTTTAATTTATTCACATAAATAATATAGACTGTCAATCGGAGACAGCATAAATATTCCGACAGTACATCGACATGTACTGGAATTTGAAATGGAAACATTTGCTGCAGGTTTTGCTGCATTTCTGTAACCACAATAAATATGCGTTGAATTCCAGCAGACTTCACCCTCTCCATTTCAAACGTTGAAATCCGCTAGGCAGACAATTGACAATGATGCAAATTTCTAATTTCAGCAGCACATTTCAATTTACGCTGCATTTTTTGTACACAGCATGTGGATGAGATTTCAGAAAATTTCATTCTCTTTTTTGATATTGTACAAAACTGTGGATCTGTTGAACCAAAAATCCACAATGGCAAATCCTCAGCGTGTGAACCTGGCCTAAGGGTCCACTTAAAAGCTGCCAACATTTAAAATAGTATATAAACAGAAAACAACAAAAGAAAAACCTTCCCTAAAATGTAAATTTATTTAATCATTAAAACCCTACATAACAGGAGAACCAACCCCAAATCAATCTGTCCCTCGTGCCCTTCCTGGGATGGAGGCCAGAAGCAGTGGGATCTCCTAGTAGCAATATATACCCCAATTAGAGCGGTCAAGAAAAAAGTAGGGTCTATTATAAACCGTGGGTAAATACACAGCAGGGGATACCCAATGAACAATCAGAGTATGAGTATCTCTGTGTAAGGCAATACAAGGTAGGAGGCCTGACCCTACCTGAAGCAGATTAGCCACCCTGATAAGCATGATCGAACTGTCTTCTAATTTTGCCCTCCAAGTCTCTGTATGCTTGGGTGGAAAGCAGGAGGAAGTGAGATCCTCTATATGCAAAGATGGAACCTAATCAATCAATCAATCAATCAATCAATCAATCACTACTTAAACCAATATGGAGTATCGAAGGAGGCACTACTCAGTTATTTTCCAACAAGGTACATTGTGGAGACACATGACTAGTAAATCAGTTAAAGATATATGTCCATTAAAACAGTAACAACCCCTGATTATACATCTGGTGGGGTAATGATGTACTAGATGTGTACAGTAATCTATGACAAATACTCATTCCTAATGCATTTCCCCTGGACATATTCTGTCTAGGTTTCATCAGGTGCTCTGACAAATGCACAGAGGTACTGTAATGTCACGGCCTTTGGTGTGTTTTGTGACACTTTCCTTCACTTAGTTGCCCGTGGCAACGTGTCTGGTTGTGTGCATGTGGTGGCAGTGTCTCAGCCCTATGGCTAATCCCCAGGACATGGTTGCCACGCATGCCGTTGCCCGCGGCAACAGGTGAAGTGTGTGTTTATGTGTGTCTTTCCCTTTAAGTGTCCGTCTTCCCTTGCCTTGTGTTGGAAAGGTTAAATCCCTTCTGTGTGTTAACACTGGGTGTGTCTGTGTGGGTGTGGCTACTTTGGGCTATAAAGCCTCTGCTGTTTTCAGTTAGCTGAGGGGTTCTTCAGCCATGGTTGTTGGAGACATCCTCCTGTTATACCATCTGCCAGTGGGGGCCACCCTTGTGGTCATAAGCTTTATGTATGGTGTTAAGAAGATGTTTCTTTGGTCTTGTTATTGCAGCATATGGTTTCCTGGGTTCCCGTGTGATGTCTGGTGTGTGCTGTGTCCTTTGTGTTGTTGTGGACAGCAGCACTTGTACATGGGTTCCAGGTTGTGTGTCTGTGGCAGGTAGGTGTGGTACTAGTCTCACTTACTTGTCATTGCCATATGTCTGTCAGGTCAGTATTAGGGATTGTTTAGGAGGTGACCTGCTCCCTGATCCCTGTCCTGGCCATGCTTTGACTATCCATCTTCTGATACCGCACGGCTGAGGGTTTTCCCCATCCTCAGTCATGACATGTAAGCTGTGATATATGACCAAAAGAAAAGGGGATCTGTTGTACAACCGTAACAACAGAAAGAGGCCAACAGCAGATGTAATACCCCAGAATGGTATTACCATTTCTACACCTTGATACTGTCTTTGATTGCTACCAACAATGTCACAAGGACACAAGAATTAAAGAAAAATAGGATGCAGATTTTACATTTTAATACATTTTTTCTTGTAATGCAGCAATTATAGACATATTCATTTTATGTAATTTTTTTTTTTACATTTTGCCACTTTTACACAAAGCATTTTTGAAAAAGAAATCCTGTTTGTGTCATAATTTTCTGAAGGGATTTTTTTTAATTTTTCTGCTGATCGTCTTGTGTCATGGCTCATTTATTGCAGGATGAGTTGACACATTCATTGGTACAATTTTGGAGCACATTTCTGGAGCACTTTTTGACTGCTGGCTATTACACTTTTTGTAAGGTAAAGCAAACTGACAAAAATGGCTGTTTTGACATTATTATTTTTATTTTTTTACAGTATTCACCTGAAGGGGTAGACCCTTAGATATTTATATAGATTAGGTCTTTATGGATTTTTGTTTGCAATCTTACACAATAAAAGGATTCTTGAAAAAAAAAAATGCTGTTTTTGTATTGCCAATTTCTGAGACCAATTATTTTTGTGCAAATTGTCTTGTGTAGGGGCACATTTTTTGCAGGATGAGGTGATAATTTCATTGGTACCATTGTGGGATACATTGCACTTAAAAATAAATGAAAAATAAATGATGGTCCAACTAAACGCAAACCGGATGGAATAGCATACCGCTGCAAGATGCTGTGGTAGCCATGCTGGTTCAGTATGCCTTCAATTTTGAATAAATCCCCAACAGTGTCACCAGCAAAGCATCCCCACACCATCACACCTCCTCCTCAATGCTTCACGGTAGAAACCAGGCATGTAGAGTCCATCCGTTCACCTTTTCTGCGTCGCACAAAGACACGGTGGTTGGAACCAAAGATCTCAAATTTGGACTCATCAGACCAAAGCACAGATTTCCACTGGTCTAATGTCCATTCCTTGTGTTCTTTAGCCCAAACAAGTTTATTCTGCTTGTTGCCTGTCCTTAGCAGTTGTTTACTAGCAGATATTCTACCATGAAGGCCTGAACACACAGTATCCTATTAACAGTTGTTCTAGAGATGTGTCTGCTGCTAGAACTCTATGTGGCATTGACCTGGTCTCTAATCTGAGCTGCTGTTAACCTGCGATTTCTGAGGCTGGTGACGCGGATGAACTTATCCTCCGCAGAAGAGGTGACTCTTGGTCTTCCTTTCCTGGGGCGGTCCGCATGTGAGCCAGTTTCTTTGTAGCGCTTGATGGTTTTTGTGATTGCACTTGGGGACACTTTCAAAGTTTTCCAAATTTTTCGGACTGATTTTCATTTCTTAAAGTAATGATGGCCACTAATTTTTCTTTACTTAGCTTCTTTTTTCTTGCCATAATACAAATTCTAACAGTCTATTCAGTAGGACTATCAGCTGTGTATCCACCTGACTTCTCCACAACGCAACTGATGGTCCCAACCCCATTTATAAGGCAAGAAATCCCACTTATTAAACCTGACAGGGCACACCTGTGAAGTGAAGACCATTTCAGGTGACTACCTCTTGAAGCTCATCAAGAGAATGCCAAGAGTGTGCAAAGCAGTAATCAAAGCAAAGGTGGCTACTTTGAAGAACCTATAATATGACATATTTTCAGTTGTTTCACACTTTTTTGTTATGTACAGTGGGATGCAAAAGTTTGGGCAACCCTGTTAATCGTCATGATTTATCTGTATAAATCGTTGGTTGTTACGATAAAAAATGTCAGTTAAATATATCATATAGGAGACACACGCAGTGATATTTGAGAAGTGAAATTAAGTTTATTGGATTTACAGAAAGTGTGGTATAATTGTTTAAACAAAATTAGGTAGGTGCATAAATTTGGGCACCACAAAAAAGAAATAAAATCAATATTAAGTAGATCCTCCTTTTGCAGAAATTACAGCCTCTAAACACTTCCTGTAGGTTCCAATGAGAGTCTGGATTCTGGTTGAAGGTATTTTGGACCATTCCTCTTTACAAAACATCTTTAGTTCATTCAGGTTTGATGGCTTCCGAGCATGGACAGCTCTCTTTAAGTCACACCACAGATTTTTAATTATATTCAGGTCTGGGGACTGAGGTGGCCTTTCCAGAACGTTGTATTTGTTCCTCTGCATAAATGCCTTAGTGGATTTTGAGCAGTGTTTAGGGTCGTTGTCTTGTTGAAAGATCCAGCCCCGGCGCAGCTTCAGCTTTGTCACTGATTCCTGGACATTGGTCTCCAGAATCTGCTGATACTGAGTGGAATCCATGCGTCCCTCAACTTTGACAAGATTCCCAGTCCCTGCACTGGCCACACAGCCCCACAGCATGATGGAACCACCACCATATTTTACTGTAGGGAGCAGGTGTTTTTCTTGGAATGCTGTGTTCTTTTTCCTCCATGCATAACGCCCCTTGTTATGGCCAAATAACTCAATTTTAGTTTCATCAGTCCACAGCACCTTATTCCAAAATGAAGCTGGCTTGTCCAAATGTGCTTTAGCCCACCTCAAGCGGCACTTTTTGTACTGTGGGCGGAGAAAAGGCTTCCTCTGCATCACTCTCGCATACAGCATCTCCTTGTGTAAAGTGCGCGGAATGGTTGAACGATGCACAGTGACTCCATCTGCAGCAAGATGATGTTGTAGGTCTTTGGTGCTGGTCTGTGGGTTGACTCTGACTGTTCTCACCATGCGTCGCTTCTGTCTATCCGAGATTTCTCTTGGTCTGCCACTTCGAGCCTTAACTTGAACTGAGTTTGTGGTCTTCCATTTCCTCAATATGTTCCCAACTGTGGAAACAGACAGCTGAAATCTCTGAGACAGCTTTCTGTATCCTTCCCCTAAACCATGACGGTGAACAATCTTTGTCTTCAGGTCATTTGAGTTGTTTTGAGACCCCCGTGTTCCTACTCTTCAGAGAAAATTAAAAGAGAAGGGAAACTTATAATTGACCCCCTTAAATACTCTTTCTCATAATTGGATTCCCCTGTGTATGTAGGTCAGGGGTCACTGAGCTTACCAGGCCAATTTGAGTTCCAATAATTAGTTCTAAAGGTTTTGGAATCAATAAAATGACAACAGTGCCCAAATTTATGCACCTGCCTAATTTAGTTTGAACAATTATAGCACACTTTCTGTAAATCCAATAAACTTAATTTCACTTCTCAAATATCACTGTGTGTGTCTCCTATATGATAGATTTAACTGACATTTTATATCGTAACAACCAACGATTTATACAGGAAAATCATGACGATTAACAAGGTTGCCCAAACTTTCGCATCCCACTGTATATAATTCCACATGTGTTAAATCATAATTTTGATGCCTTCAGTGTGAATCTACAATTTTCATAGTCATGAAAATAAAGAAAACTCTTTGAATGAGAAGGTGTGTCCAAACTTTTGGTCTGTACTGTATATTTTTTATTTTAATATGGCTTGATGAAGGGAAAGGACACTTTTTTTACTTGAAACTTTTTGAAGCACTTTTTGTTTTACTTGTTATACTTGTTCCACTGTGGGACATTAACTTTTGCGAGTCTTCTAATGCATTGACTGTCAGTATATTACCAGTGTAAGACCCAGGGGGCTGGGTCTCACTAGCTTCTGTAGAAGGAAAGCCCAGATGCATTTGGATGGGATAGGGATGCCTTCACAGCCATCCAATCCCCATCACCACACTGGAGCCACCTCCCTACACACAGCCCATACATGCCATAATCAGCGCTGACCATGGCATACAAAGGGTTAAAGCACCAGCATCACTGTATACACCAATGCCGGCACATACAACAGGGGTTTGGCTGTCAGGAACAGCCGGGCTCCTGCTGCTGAATGGGCAGGCGCAGCTCCTGCACTCGCCCAGTCAGCATGCTGTACCCGTCAGGCGGGGTTTCAAGAAGTCACTGAAATGTACTGCACGTGTCGGGAAGGGGTTAAGCTTACTGATAGCTTATTGACCAGTTCTGTGCTATTTAAAAATTGAGATAGAAACAAATTCCCAATTTAGATAATGTTTAGTTTTAAAATGGTGTAGAAGAAATTGATATCTTTCCTGTGAAAGATAGCTCAGTATAAAAGTAGAGTATTGAATTGCACTATTGACGTGTCCATTCTGTTCAACTGCTTTGCAATATCAAGCAAACCTACTTATTTGTAAAGGTAATAAGGTTTACTTTTTTCCTAACTAAATTTGTTCTCTAAAGGGCTTCTGACATATATCTGGAGTGACAATAGCCTTTAATCAGCACCAAGCTGTAACATGCAAAGTAAAACGACAAGTCACCTACATTTCGTACAGCAAATGCTTATTGAATTTTAAAAGTTAAATTGTAGAAAATATTCGCACTGTGTCATTTCCACATTTAATATCACCAGTTTTATTACTGCACAAAACCTTTCCCCGTATTTACAAATCGTCAGGGTAAATTCGCAATAGAGGTACTAGACACTTAATTATCACTTATGTTCATATGACTAAAAGCAGCAAGAGGCATTGATCATGTTTGTATAATGATGAATAGTCAATAGTCATATCCGTAATCATAGCTTATCAATACAATTGCCACACACTGTTCTATAGTATACTCAATAAAAACATTCAATTCCATTATAACAGATTGCTAAACTACTCACAAAAGGCAGCATTGTATTGTATGAATTCACGAACAATACATTATACAATCATTCATTTCCATTTCCATTTCCATTTGGCAGTCAAAATCTCCTAAGTAAAGAAGATTGCAGCATCAAAAAAACAATACTTTCTCGCTAAAGAGAACTTTAAAGTCCATGGTGACCTGGGATGGGAAGTTACTGTCCCGAACACCGTCACCAATTACGAAACTATCCGCACACGGCAGAGGCCGGTATGGACTATATGAATTAACACGGAACATTCGCTCTAGACATCACATTATGAACCACCATCGCCTTCTGCCTCTGACAAACTATATCGGAACGTAAGTAAACAGGAGCGGGGGATCTTGGTAGAGTACACCACGTGGGACGCTGCAGAGCATGCACCGAATACCACACATGAATAAGCCTGTTTTGTGAGTATACCGTATGATCCAGAGGGATGTTTTAGTGACTTGCTGACTGTGATGCTCGTTTTAGAACAAGATACAAGTTACAACATTTTATTATTTGTGGTCGAGGCTACAGCCGAGAGCAAGCGCTATGACGAGCCGGGTACCTGTCAGAGAGGAACCTGTCTAATTAACTAATATGGCTGGAGGTGTGCTCTTAGCCATGCCGAGGGTAGACCTAAAAAGGGGGCATACCCTGATGAGTAAGGAAAGAAAAAGGAGAGGGAGGGTGGGGCACCGAAAAGCGCACGCAAGTGAGGAGGGGGCGTGCTCCCTTTTAAGCGAGCCTACGCCCCTCCCACAAATGCAGGCTGACATGTCAGCCTTTTACTACTTGTGGTCGAGGCTACAGCCGAGAGCAAGCGCTATGACGAGCCGGGTACCTGTCAGAGAGGAACCTGTCTAATTAACTAATATGGCTGGAGGTGTGCCCTTAGCCATGCCGAGGGTAGACCTAAAAAGGGGGCAAAAACCACACCTGAGTAGGGAGAGAGAACCTTTATTGCAGTGATCAATTACAGTACCAAGCTGTGAAAAGCCTGTGAAATTTCGGCTTGGGGGTTCGGTATGTAGCGAGTGAAGCAAGAGGAGCGCCAGCGGCCCATTCTCCGGATGACGTGGCCGGGAACGTTATGCTTTGAAGCCGCGGACGCTGCTCCAATACGGAAGGAGTGCCCTGAAATGGCCTTTGGGTCGAAACCCAAGCCCGATGCCAGGGTGCGAACGTGCGAGATGAACTGGGAGGTCGTGAGGGCCAAGGCCTGGCACGGGAGCAACGGGCTGTCTGGGCTTGCGTCCCCCAGGGCTGCTAGCAAACTCCCGAGCACCTGGACCGGGCACCAAGCGTTGGCAGATTGGTAGAACCGTACCTCCACTGGTGGACCTACCTGCATGGTTTTGGACGTGAGGAGGTATAAGGAGAAATGGTCGTCGTGCCATGCCAGCTGACCCCTGGTTAAACCCTTGGCCCTGGCTGAACTGCGGGTGAATTCGCCGGGTCTTAAGAACCCGTAGAAACCGAGGTACATTGCTGCTTTGATGACTGTGCTGGAAAGGAGCCCAAAAGGAAAGGCGTCTAGGGAGGAGGAAAGCTTTCTAAACAAATCCCCTGACACCGGCTGCCTGGACGGGATGGCTACGTGGTTGCTTTTCTGAACGCCCCTGAGGGTTGCCCTGACTGCTTGGGAAAGGAAAACCGACCTGCTTTCGGGGTCTTCTAACATGGAGAAATGTTGGACCCCGGCCAAGTACAATTTCATAGTGTTAAAGGATAGCTTGAGATCCCTGTGACAGTAAGCAATGAAAGCTGTGATATACGTGGTCCTATTGGTGTCTCGTCTCGGATGCAGGCCCGTGAACCTGTTGAAGGTGTTCCAAGCGGTCCTGTAGTTTCTGGTAGTGTTATGAGATAAAGACTCCTGCATCAAAGACTTAGCTGAATCAATGAGAAAGTTTAATCCATCACCAGATTTTGGTACATCGGAGGAGATAGCCCCACACGGTCTGCCTCTGGCATGACCTGAAAGAAAGTTTTAAAATTAAAGCGGGACAAGGCGTCTGCGGCCACATTATGCACTCCTTGAATGTGTCTGCATGCCACATGGAAGTTATGTTCCAATGAAATCCAGACTAACCTGCGGACAAAGGACATGATCTGGGGAGACTGTGATCTGCCCCTGGTGACTATGTCCACCACTGTCTGATTGTCGGTCACAAACACCACGGAAGAGTTGGCCCACACACTGCCCCAAACCTGGGCTGCTGCTACAATCGGGTAAACTTCCAACAAGGGGGATGATTTTAACGCGGCTCTAGCGGATGACACCTCCGCTGGCCAGGAGCCCGCAAACCACTGGTTTCCACAGATCGCCGCGAAACCTCTGGAGGCGGCGGCGTCCGAAAAAACCAATGTGGAAGCTGGACCCGGCTGAGGTATGAACAAGGAGACTCCATTCCATGAGGCCATGAAGTCCTGCCACATGGCCAGATCAGCCAAGGCTTGGGTGTCCAAGGTGACGAGACTGTCTTGCTCGGGGGCAGAAGGGAGTAGCTGCAGGAGTCTGGACATGAAGGCCCTGCCCTGGGGCATGACTCTGGTGGTGAAATTGAGCATGCCTAGCAGGGACTGCAACTCTACCTTGGTGCAAGTCCTGCTACCTGCTGACCTTGCAATGGCCTCCTTGATTTTTACCAACTTTTGAGATGGCAACCTGGCTTCCATCCTCCCTGTGTCCAGGATTATGCCCAAGACGGTGATTACCGTCGCCGGGCCTTCTGTTTTGGAGGATGCCACCGGGACGTTGAGTTGGGCAAACAGCTGAAGCAGAGCCTGGAGCTTGCTTGGCTGGCAGTCTGGGCTTTCGATTAACAGAAAGTCATCCAAGTAATGGATGACCAGAGGGCAACCGCAGTGGTTGACCAGGATCCAATGCAATGCCTGGGCGAACTGGTCGAACAGCCAGGGGCTGCTCTTGGACCCGAACGTTAGGCGATTGGCAAAGAAATACTGATCTTCCCACCGGATGCCATAGAACCTCCAGAGCTGTGGATGAATGGGCAGTAATTTAAAGGCATCGGCGATGTCCGCCTTTGCCAACCATGCCCCCCGACCTACTTTAAGGATCAGCTGAATGGCTTCATCTATGGTGGCGTAGCTCATTGAAAACTCCTCGGAGGGCACCAAGGAATTCAGACTGGGTGTGCTGGAGCCATGTGGAGCAGACAAATCATAGATTAAGCTGCTTGGACACGATGCCCACGGGGTTTATCCTCCAAAGGTCAAAGGGTACGAAGGAAAAGGGGCCGATGAGGAACCCCTTTTCTACTCCAGACTTGATCAACGCACCCACCGGCTCAGGATCACTGGTTGCCGACAGCAGGTTGGGCCCTTCCCAAGAAGCTTGTGGGAGAGCTATCAGGCCTGTGTGGAAACCTGCTGTGAACCCGGAAACCAGGAACTGCACGAACTGAGGGTTATGATGATTCTGTAGCAGGGATGCTAGCAGAACCACATTGACCCCGCTTAGTCAGGATGGCCTGGACCTTTGAGGACATGCCAACTGGGGGTGAGCCCTGAAACAGCCTGCGCAAACGTGAAGGGCCCTGCATTTGTTGTAATAACAGGCGTTTTGGTTAAAGTTATTACACACCTGGCTGTTGCCCAGGAACACTATCGGCCGCCCTAGCTTGTCTGTGGATGGGCCAGACCGCTGAAGGGCCCCAGAGCTGCCGGAGAGGGATCTGCCCTGGGACGTGGAGGGACCTGAGTTGGGGCACCACTCTGCGGAGTGGGCAATTGATTGGCAAGAGGCGCATGCCGGGGCCCTGAGCCCTGCGAAATGCCGGCAAAAGAGCTCCATGTCCATAGCGGCCCAGTTCGTGATATGCTGGAATTGGACCAGCGCGGCGGCCGCTTTGGCTGAAAAGGAGCGATGGTAATCGTAGAAAGCTTGCCCACCATACTTGTGGCCCAAGTCCGTGACCCTGTAAAGATATGTATCTAACTCCTCCCGCCTCTCAGGATGGACAGAACAGATGACGTCCCTGAACAAGCTAAACGCCAGGACGAACTCCGTGATGGATAATTTGCTGTTGAGGCGGGGATCCCTAGCTTTGAGGACGATTGACATGTCGCCGCAAGCTATGGTTTTGCTCTCTATCGTGTCATGGGTAGCTATTAGTATGGACGCCAGATTGACGTCCTTGCCCTCTAGAATATCCTTTTTGATGCTGCTAGGAATGAAGTATGCAGGAGCTACCTCAGGTGCGCAAGGGACCCTACCTGGGGGAACGAGCACAGAAGTGGAGGCTACAGGCAAAGGAGACACTGGATGGACGGATGCCAGCCCCTGATGGGACTCGACGGCCAGGAGTCTGGACTGCACGTCCGAGACTGAGGAGGCAATAGTGTTCATCATGGCGTGCAGCTGCGTCAGTGACACCTGCAATGTGGACATAGAGACTTGCTCCAAGTCCGGGGCAGCCGGTTCTGCCATGAGCAGCCTATATAATTCAGCTTTCCGGGCGGAAGCCGGGTGTTGAATCCCCCTTCTGTTTAGTTCCGCAATCAACTTTGCAATAGTCCAACTCCTTAGTGATGAGGAGCTGGGCTGCTCGGATGCGGGTGTCTCGGGAATGGATAAGGCCTCCTCGATGTTGGAGATATGCGACATGCTGCAGCTGTGAGGTGACAAACGAAAAATAAGAGCTGAGCTAGAGGCCCCGTACTGACGAGGCGACACCCGAGGCGCGACTGGTGAATGAAGAGTTTAAGGTGGCGAGTGCCTAGTGCTACAAAAACGGGCGTTACCGTGAAGGACCATGCCAGACTAAGGTGTGCAGTGACGTACAAGCTACCAGGCCGTGATTTTATTATTATTATTATTTTTTTAAAAGAACATCAAACCTGGATTTGTACCGACGAAAATGCAAATGGAAACGAGTCTGAAAAACGTGATAAGCGATAGAATTGGTAAATATCAATGCAATGCTGACACGCAACAGTTTGCAAAATAAACCATGAACGTAAGCCTGGTGCAGAACGGGCAACAAATGACAGGTAACAGTCATGGTACATCGGCGACGTGAGCCTGACCTGTGACAGATAACAATCGTGGAGTTTTTAGGTACGTGAGCCTGAAACGTAACAGGTAGTAGATGATAAAAATGAAATACATAAGCCTGAAGCGTGACAGGCAACGGATAACAAATGAACTTAAACCTGAAACGTAACAGGCAACAGATAACAAATGAACTTAAGCCTGAACCGAGACAGGCACCCAACCTGGAAGAAAAAACGTAAGCCTGAAGCGTAACAGGCAACAGATTATGAAAAGACAAACGTAAGCCTGAAGCGTAACAGGCAACAGATTATGAAAAACAAAAAACGTAAGCCTGAAGCATAACAGGCAACAGATAACACATTAAGACGGAAGCCTGAACGTAACGGCAATAGAATAAATGAAAAGAACCTACGTAAGCCTGAGGCGTGACCAGATGACAGATGATGCATAACAAGAGTGAGCAGCATGAGTGTGACAGACACCCGGACGGAAATTGACGTGAGCTATGAACATGACAGGCACCGGATGAGACATTTGCACGGCCTGGGATGCCGCAGGCTGCAAATGGCCATTATGCGCAAGTCTGAAAGTGACAGGCCTATGATGGACGGAGGAGCGGATGCCTGGCAGGGTGCGGCCGTAGGAAGGCCAGAGGCGAAGCCTGACCGTGCCATCCATCGATCCATAGGCCTGCCCCAAAACAGCCAACTGACATGACGGTGCAGCCAGCATGGTGATGAACGTGATTTGGTACATAACGTGACAACCAGTGACTGAAAAGTGACCCTACCCGCGGGTGAGAAGAACCAAGAAGTTGCCTAACCACGTGCACTAAAAAGGAAAAAATATGTGGTAAGAACAGTGGCAGTTACCAAAAGTCCGTGGATGGCGAAGTGGCAGAGCGACGGTCGACTCGGACTGGATCGAGTGAGAGCAAACTGGCTGACACGCACCGAAAAATGGCGTAGCACCTGGGGTCTGAAAAGATTTAGATGCCGTGAGGGGGAACATTTCAAATTGGTTTCTTGAACATGACAATGAGTTCACGGTACTAAAAAGGCCCCCACAGTCACCAGATCTCAACCCAATAGAGCATCTTTGGGATGTGGTGGAACGGGAGCTCCATGCCCTGGATGTGCATTCCTCAAATCTCCATGAACTGCAAGATGCTATCCTATCAATATGGGCCAACATTTCTAAAGAATGGTATCAGCACCTTGTTGAATCAATGCCACGTAGAATTAAGGCAGTTCTGAAGGCAAAAGGAGGTCCAACACCGTATTAGTATGGTGTTCCTAATAATTCTTTAGGTGAGTGTAGATTAGATTGACCTGCAATATGGCGGACCTGTTTGGTCATACAGTTGTTTATTTGTAATATTTTCGGGACAGTCCCTCCCCATCTGGTGTTTTTAATCCCTTTTAGAATCTGGCCAGACTACTAATTAATTATTACTCTATAAGAGCTTTTATGCATATATTTTACATATACACATATGCTTGCATTATAGAAGTATATTTTAACTCTGATTTTAATTATCAATAAAATACCACCTTACTCCAGATAAGTGTGAGTGCCCATCTCCTTATTAATTTGGCACAAGAATCATTGATTGGGTGAATCTGTTTTTGCTGTGAGCACCCTTTCCTGGAATCAGACACGGTAGTGCTACCATATACATAATTTTATATATATTCATTTCCAGCTGTAAAATAAATAGGAATGTAAATATTAATTATAAGTCTTCTGCAGTCTTCATATTTCCCTGCCCATCTATTTTTTAAATTTTGACGACAAACTGATAAGTTGTTACATGGTCTAGTGTGAATTGTTACTTTATATTTTCATGACAAAATTAAAGTGATAAAAATCTAGAGTTTATAACAATTGTCAAATTTGCATTTGGTAGCAATTCATAGAAAATTGTGTTATGTAGCTAAAACACATTAGATGAAAAAAGACAAAACAGGTTCATTGGAGAGATAGAAATGTTAGGAGTGGCTAAATCAACGATTTGGGTGTACTCAAAAACATGGGAAGCCCTGGCAAGCTCAGCAACACCAAAACGCCTGGAAGAGCACAAAAGACTAAATAACTAAAGTGGATGATGGCAGAATGTTTTCTTTGTTAAAGAAATATCCCTACAGAGTATCTAGACAGATCAAGACTGCTATGGAGGGTTTAGGTATATTATGGTAATAAAGGCAGAAAGACTCACAATAAGGCCTCATGTACACGACCGTTGTTTCATTCCATGTCCGTTGTTCAGTTTTTCGTGATTTTCTGCGGACCCATTGACTTTCATAGGGTCCGTTGAAAACTCGGCTAATGCACCGTTTGCCGTCCGTGATCCATGGTTCCAGTCCGTCAAAATAATATAACCTGTCCTATTTTTTTCACGGAAAACGGTTCGCGGACCCATTCAAGTCAATGGGTCCGTGAAAATACGTGGAGGCACACAAGATTGTCATCCGCGTCCGTTTTTTTTTCCTATGATTTGCATGGCAAACTTGACTTAGACTTTTTTTTACTTTCCTTCATGTCTGGGGATCCTCCAAAAATAAAGGCAGACACACGGAAACAAAAAAAGAAATGGATCACCGAACAACGGAACCCCATTTTGCGGAATGGAACACATAAATGGTCGTGTGCATGAGGCCTAAAGTAGAAACAGGCAACTGAAGAAAAAGTCTGATAAAGCATCTCTCAAGTACAGTGTTCATTGTAGGACATGGTCAGATATCATTGACAAGTATCAGAATAATGCCAGTGTGACACCTGACATCTGACACCTGACTCTGACTTTGATATTTGACTCTGACATCTGAGTTTGACTTATTGTCTTCATAGGTCAGGGTAAAAGTGAGAATGAGTTTTATTAAAGCAATCCTATGGTTTGCTGTCTGAAGCTATAGCTCAGTGGGTTAGATGCTTGTCTTACATGCCAGTGTTCTTGAATTCAAAGCCATTTTAAGTCTTTAAAAACAAAAAATTGACATTTTATTGAGCCAGAGAAAAAAGACAAATTCAAGTGCTGTGACACTGACGTCTGACTTATCTCTTCTCACTAATCAGCGTCATATAGACTTTTAGCCTTATTGTGCTTTTAATATGCTCCATCATATAGATAAAGAAACTCCTTTAGTTTACTGTCTGATGCTATAGCTCAGTGGTTTAGCTGCTTGCCTCACCAACAGTGTACTTGGGTTCAAAACCACTATCAGTCTTTTTTTTTAAATTACATTTTATTGAGCCCTAAAAAAAAGAGACAAATTCAAGAGATGTGTGACCCTGATGTCTGACTTTTCCCTTCTCACTAATCAGCGTTGCATTGAATTTTAGTTTCATTGTACTTTAAATATGCTCCATCACATAGATAAAGAAAATCATTCAGTGAGCTGTCTGAAGCTATAGCTCAGTGGTTTCGAATCTTGCCTTGCATGCAGTGTTCTTGGATTCAAAACCCCTGTCCTACTTTAAAGATCATTTTATTTTTATTGAGCCCTAGAAAATAGACTTTTAAATTTACTGTGTATTTGTCTTTTGAATGACATAGCTAGAGAAAATCACTATCAAACAATAGGTAGACTTGTAGCTTACTGGTGGGTTGTCTGACTCATGAACCTACTAATGGACAAGAAAAAAAAAAAAAGAGCTTTGATTTTTTTTGCATAAAACATGTGACAAAGAGTACTATAAGTAGTCCTTTTTTATTTGATTAAAGAGTACATGGGCCCCACTATAGTAAGGGGTAGGGGCACTCACTTACTGTATATTCATCTAATTATAGGTGAAAGCTATTTTGCTTTCTGTTGTCTTAAAAGAGTCACTGTACAATACAATAATGTATTTTTATAGGAAGGGATCTAATTATCAGATCTGTAAATCACTTTATTGAAATTATTTGTCGGCATCGAACCAAACATAAGCTGCAAAGATATGACCACTAGGGGTCTCACTAGTCCACTGTGGTTGGGCATGGTCCAGCTCTCCTAGCAAATACAAGCAGGAGCAAGTGTGGACGTGTTCTGGAGTAGCTGTGGAGACTTGCCAGATTGACTGCTACTTCATAGATCTGCAAACCAACTTATCTTACTGTAAGTCTGCTCTCCATCCGCTATCTTACATGGCTTATTCATTACTGTTAGTCTAGGCATTCCCTGAGGCTGGATCCGGAGGATGGCTATCGATGGGTTGGTTGCAAGAATAATCTCATATCCGAAGTGACCAACACATCTTCAAACCGCCCTCTTCTTGCATGCACTGTTGGATTGGTACCCGCAACTGTTTGTGAGTGGAAATTCCTCTGCCAACGCCCACAAAAGCAGAATGCAGCATCTATCAAAGCAAGGCCTGGAAGTGCTGCATTCTGACAGCCCTCTGGGATGCTGGTAACATGTCTGCCATTTTGTGTTTGTACTTGGGGTCTAAGTACGTTGCCACCCGGTTCTGGTCCTTGCCCTTTATGCTTTTTATATGGGGGCCCCTCTTCAAACACTGGAGCATGAAGACCTCCATTTGCACTAAACTGGAAGCGGTGGAGTGGCCTAGCTCCTGCTCATCATCCAGGATAATGTCGTCCTCGGTCTCCTCCCCCCAGCCACGGACAACAACAGGGTTCCCAGAAAAGTTTAAAGCATGATCTTCTTGCTCCTCCTCAGCCCCGGCACTATCCTCCTCTGACTCCTCTTCAGACTCCTGTTGACTTGTCTCAGATATAGCAGCCCCCACTGGGAATTCATCCAACATTGCGACTTCCTGGTCTTCCTGCTCCTGCTCCTCGATGGCTTGATCAATGACACGATGCAATGCACGCTCCAGAAAGAAGGTGGATAAAAAAAACAACAACATCCCAGAACCTGTCCTGTCGCAGAGTTCGTACAGGTAGTCGTTAACTGCATGTTTCTTCTAGAGCAGCCTATCAAGCATATACAAGGTGTAGTTCCAGCCCGTCGGACAGTCACAAATCAGACGTCTGACGGGCAGGTGGTGTCGCCGCTAAACTGCAAAGATTTTCCTGGCCTGCAGCAAGATGTCCTGGACCCCAGGGTATTTGGCAACGAATCGCTGCACAACTAAGTTCAGGATGTGTGCCATGCATGGCACGTGTGTCATTTTGCCATTTCAGCGAGCCCAGCAGATTGGCACCATTGTCGCACACCACTTTACCAACTGTCAAATTGAGCGGGATTAGACACTTATCGGCCTGTGACCACAAAGCTGAAAGGAGTGCAGGACCGGCAACGACTCATCTGGCACGTCAAATAGGTTCTTGGAGTTTGGGGGATGCAGCGGAACAGGCAGTAGCAGTGGAAAAGAAGGAGTCAGCCGAGGAGGAGACGGAGGATGGAGTAGGAGGAGAAGAGGCAGACCTGCATGCAATCCATGGTGGTAATACCAAATCCACACGGGTGCCACGGGTTACATGCTTGACGGCCGTCAGAAGGTTCACCCAGTGGGCAGTAAAAGTTTTGTACCTTCCCTGTCCGTGTTTGCTAGACCACGTGTCTGTGGTCAGATGTATCTTGGCACCAACACTGTGTGCCAGAGATACATTCACTTGCCGCTGAACGTGGCCATATAGCTTCAGGGTGCCCTTCTGGGAGAAATATTTGCTTCCGGGGACTTTCCATTGTGGTGTGCCAATGGCCACAAATTTTCTAAAGGCCTCCATGTCCACCAGTTTATATGGCAGTAGTTGGCGGGCTAGTAGTTCCGACAAGCCAGCGGTCAGCCGTTGGGTAAGAGGGTTATCCGGCATCACCATCTTTTTACACTCAAACAATTGGGCCATGAAAGCCTGACTTTTGCCAGATGAACGCGACAACGGCATAGTGGAAGGTGGAGTGGAGGACAAATTGCAGGTGAGAGGAGAAGAAGAGGCAGGGCGTGGAGCGCCGGGATTGTGGCTTTGTAGGTTCTGACAGTGTTGCTCCCACTGGGCTTGGTTATGGGAGGCCAGGTGCCTTCTTAAGGCTGTGGTTCCTAGGTGAGTGTTGGGCTAACCGCTACTTATGCATTGACAGCACTGCGGAGCCATGTGCCTGCCTCCTGGGAGCGCCAGATGTGATGTGCATGGTGCATGGCTCGTTATAGATACATTAGCAGTCTGCTTTTTGTCTCCTGTGTACTGTAAGTTATGCCTGCTTCTCCTCCTTCGCCTCCCTATCTGCTGCTCCGTCTCTCCCTCTAAACTCCCCTCCTCTTCCTCTCTTGTTGGCACCCACATGAAGTACATCAACACGTCATCATTGTCACCTTCCCCACCACTGACATTAGAGATCTCGGAGTAGGCAGCAACAGCAAGGACCACCCTCCGTGGGCTGATCTGGGTACTGTGGTCAGACTGCTGGGTGGGGACCGTTGATACCTCTTCTTCATCCGAAGCCAAGAATGGCTGCATATCAGTAAGGTCTGGGAATGGTTTGGAAAATACTTCTTCTGACTCGAGTGGAGGGCCTATGGTGGTGATGGTGGTGTCTTTGGGGGTGCACACAGCAGAGAGTGAGGAGGGTGCAGTTACAGAGGATGAGGAGGGTGCTGAAGTGAAAGGCTGAGTGAGCCACTTAACCAACTCTGGAACAACTTTTGGAAGCAGGTATATTGAACCCCTAATCAATATTTGGTGGAATCAGGTATATCGCACCCCTAAATCTGTATTTTGTGTAAGCAGGTATATCAAATCCCTTTTCAGTATTTTGTGGAAGCTGGTATATTGCACCCCTCAATTAGTATTTTGTGGAAGCATATACATCAATCCCCTTAATAAGTATTTTCTGGAAGCAGGTATATAGAACCCCTTAATATATTTTTGGTGGAAGCAGGTATATCACACCCCTAAATCAGTATTTTGTGGAAGCTGGTATATCAATCCCCTTAATCAGTATTTTGTGGAAGCAGGTATATTGCACCCCTCAATCTATATTTTGTGGAAGCAGGTATATAGAACCCCTTAATCAATATTTGGTGGAAGCAGGTATATAAAACCCCTAATCAGTATTTTGTGGAAGCAGGTGAATCACTGAACTCAATCAATATTTCGTAGAAGCAGGCATATTGCACCCTACAATCTTTATTTTGTGGAAACAGGTATATAGAACCCCTTAATCAATATTTGGTGGAAGCAGGTATATTGCACCTCTCAATCAGTATTTTGTGGAAGCAGGATGTTTTAATCCCATTAATCAGTATTTTGTGGAAGCAGGTATATTGCACCCCTCAATCAGTATTTTGTGGAAGCAGTTATATAGAACCCCATAATCAATATTTGATGGAAGCAGGTATATCTCAGCCCTCAATTTGTATTTTGTGGAAGCAGTTATATAGAACCCTTTAATCAATATTTGGCGGAAGCAGGTGTATCTCACCCCACAATCTGTATTTTGTGAAAGCAGGTATATCAAACTTTTAATCAGTATTTTACTGAAGCATGTATATCGCAGGCCTCAATGAATGTCTTGTGAAATAATTTATATCAATCCCCTTAATCAGTATTTTGTGGAAGCAGGTACATCATTCCCCTTAATCAGTATTTTATTGAAGCAGGTATATAGAACCCCTTAATTAATATTTGGTGGACACAGGTATATTGCAAACCTCAATCTGTATTTTGTTAAAGCAGGTATATCCAATCCCTTTTCAGTATTTTGTGGAAGCTGGTATATTGCACCCCTCAATCTGTATTTTGTGGAAGCAGGTATATCAAATCCCTTTTCAGTATTTTGTAAAAACTGGTATATTGCACCCCTCAATCAGTATTTTGTGGAAGCAGGTACATCAATCCCCTTAATAAGTATTTTCTGGAAGCAGGTATATAGAACCCCTTAATCAATTTTTGGTGGAAGCAGGTATATCGCACCCTTCAATCAGTATTTTGTGGAAGCAGGTATATAAAAAACCCTTAATCAATAGTGATGAGCGGTAGGGGTCATATTCGAATTCGCAATATATTACGAATATTTTGTAGAATATTCGGCGAATATTTGCAAATTCGAATATTCATTATATTCAATGTTTTTTTTACTCGAAAAATCGGCAAGGTAATGATTGTGTAATATGCAGATTTTCGTAATTCGAATTTTCGCAATACAAATTTTTTATTGCAAATTTTTCAACTCACAACTATTAGACAAAGAAGATTATAGCACTATATTAGCTAAATTGCTCTATATTCAATTTTTTTTCGAATATTCGCTCTATTGCTATAACTTTGTTTCTTCGAATATTTGTAATATTCTAAAACAAGAATATATAGCAATATAGCGAATATTCGAAAAAAAACTAATATAGGGCAATTTAGCTAATATAGTGCTATAATCTTTATTTTTGTATAGTTGTAATTTTTTTCAAATCTGAACTTCAGATGAGAAAAAAATTACAACTATTAGACAAAGAAGATTAGAGCACTATATTATCTAAATTGCTCTATATTTGTTTTTTTTTCGAATATTTGCTATATTGCTATATATTCTTGTTTTAGAATATTACAAATATTCGAAAAAACAAAGTTATAGCAATATAGCGAATATAAAAAAAAATCGAATATAGAGCAATTTAGCTAATATAGTGCTATAATCTTATTTGTCTAATAGTTGTAAGTTGAAAAATTTGCAATAAAAATTTCGCATTACAAAAATTCACATTATGAAAATTCGCAAACAACACTACTCCTAAAGTCAAATATACTGCAGCCTTCTCATTGGCCCACAAGCTAGAAGCAGCGAGGGATCATGTGTAGGGATGAGCGAACTCGAACTGTATAGTTCGGGTTCGTACCGAATTTTGGGGTGTCCGTGACACGGACCCGAACCCGGACATTTTCGTAAAAGTCCGGGTTCGGGTTCGGTGTTCGTCGCTTTCTTGGCGCTTTTGTGACGCTTTCTTGGCGCTTTTTGAAAGGCTGCAAAGCAGCCAATCAACAAGCGTCATACTACTTGCCCCAAGAGGCCGTCACAGCCATGCCTACTATTGGCATGGCTGTGATTGGCCAGAGCACCATGTGACCCAGCCTCTATTTAAGCTGGAGTCACATAGCGCCGCCCGTCACTCTGCTCTGATTAGCGTAGGGAGAGGTTGCGGATGCGACAGTAGGGCGAGATTAGGCAGATTAACTCCTCCAAAGGACTTCACTTGATTAATCGATCGATCTGCAGCTGTGCATCATTGAGCTGCTGAAATTCAAATGCTCACTCACTGTTTTTAGGCTGCCCAGACCGTTTGTCAGTCACTTTTTTCTGGGGTGATCGGCGGCCATTTTGTGTCTTGTGCGGTGCTGCGACCAAGTGCATCCAAGCTGCGACCAAGTGCATTTAACCCTCAATGGTGTGGTTGTTTTTTGGCTAAAGCCTACATCAGGGTGAAGCTGTCACACCAAGTGCATTTAACCAGCAATAGTCTGTTCATTTTTTTGGCCATATACTAAATCAGGGGCAAGCTGCGCCTGTCACCAAGTGCATTTAACCCTCAATGGTGTGGTTGTTTTTTGGCTAAAGCCTACATCAGGGTGAAGCTGTCACACCAAGTGCATTTAACCAGCAATAGTCTGTTCATTTTTTGGCCATATACTACATCAGGGGCAAGCTGCGCCCGTCACCAAGTGCATTTAACCCTCAGTAGTGTGGTGCGTCAAGCTGTGACACCAAGTGCATTTAACCAGCAATAGTCTGTTCATTTTTTGGCCATATACTAAATCAGGGGCAAGCTGCGCCCGTCACCAAGTGCATTTAACCAGCAATAGTGTGGTTATTTTTTGGCCATATCCCAGTCTAATTCTGTCACTAAATCCATACCGGTCACCCAGCGCCTAAATACTAGGCCTCAAATTTATATCCCGCTAAATCTCTCGTTACCGCTGTCCTGTTGTGGCTGGGAAAGTTATTTAGTGTCCGTCAAAGCACATTTTTTGTTCTGGGTTGAAGTACAATTCCCAATTTAGCAATTTCATAATTTAGTGGTTCCTGCTATATCAGAGCTATTTGAAATCTATCCCTAAAAGGGTATATAATATTCAAGGTGCACATTGGGTCATTCAGAATAACTTCACACACACCCGCTACTGTGTATTTCCAAGTCTAATTCTGTCACTAAACCCATACCTGTCACCCAGCGCCTAAATACTAGGCCTCAAATTTATATCCTGCTAAATCTCTCGTTACCGCTGTCCTGTTGTGGCTGGGAAAGTTATTTAGTGTCCGTCAAAGCACATTTTTTGTTCTGGGTTGAAATACAATTCCCAATTTAGCAATTTCATAATTTAGTGGTTTCTGCTATATCAGAGCTATTTGAAATCTATCCCTAAAAGGGTATATAATATTCAAGGTGCACATTGGGTCATTCAGAATAACTTCACACACACCCGCTACTGTGTATTTCTAAGTCTAATTCTGTCACTAAACCCATACCTGTCACCCAGCGCCTAAATACTAGGCCTCAAATGTATATCCTGCTAAATCTCTCGTTAACGCTGTCCTGTTGTGGCTGGGAAAGTTATTTAGTGTCCGTCAAAGCACATTTTTTGTTCTGGGTTGAAATACAATTCCCAATTTAGCAATTTCATAATTTAGTGGTTTCTGCTATATCAGAGCTATTTGAAATCTATCCCTAAAAGGGTATATAATATTCAAGGTGCACATTGGGTCATTCAGAATAACTTCACACACACCCGCTACTGTGTATTTCTAAGTCTAATTCTGTCACTAAACCCATACCTGTCACCCAGCGCCTAAATACTAGGCCTCAAATTTATATCCTGCTAAATCTCTCGTTAACGCTGTCCTGTTGTGGCTGGGAAAGTTATTTAGTGTCCGTCAAAGCACATTTTTTGTTCTGGGTTGAAATACAATTCCCAATTTAGCAATTTCATAATTTAGTGGTTTCTGCTATATCAGAGCTATTTGAAATCTATCCCTAAAAGGGTATATAATATTCAAGGTGCACATTGGGTCATTCAGAATAACTTCACACACACCCGCTACTGTGTATTTCCAAGTCTAATTCTGTCACTAAACCCATACCTGTCACCCAGCGCCTAAATACTAGGCCTCAAATTTATATCCTGCTAAATCTCTCGTTAACGCTGTCCTGTTGTGGCTGGGAAAGTTATTTAGTGTCCGTCAAAGCACATTTTTTGTTCTGGGTTGAAATACAATTCCCAATTTAGCAATTTCATAATTTAGTGGTTTCTGCTATATCAGAGCTATTTGAAATCTATCCCTAAAAGGGTATATAATATTCAAGGTGCACATTGGGTCATTCAGAATAACTTCACACACACCCGCTACTGTGTATTTCTAAGTCTAATTCTGTCACTAAACCCATACCTGTCACCCAGCGCCTAAATACTAGGCCTCAAATTTATATCCTGCTAAATCTCTCGTTAACGCTGTCCTGTTGTGGCTGGGAAAGTTATTTAGTGTCCGTCAAAGCACATTTTTTGTTCTGGGTTTAAATACAATTCCCAATTTAACAATTTCATAATTTAGTGGTTTCTGCTATATCAGAGCTATTTGAAATCTATCCCTAAAAGGGTATATAATATTCAAGGTGCACATTGGGTCATTCAGAATAACTTCACACACACCCGCTACTGTGTATTTCCAAGTCTAATTCTGTCACTAAACCCATACCTGTCACCCAGCGCCTAAATACTAGGCCTCAAATTTATATCCTGCTAAATCTCTCGTTACCGCTGTCCTGTTGTGGCTGGGAAAGTTATTTAGTGTCCGTCAAAGCACATTTTTTGTTCTGGGTTGAAATACAATTCCCAATTTAGCAATTTCATAATTTAGTGGTTTCTGCTATATCAGAGCTATTTGAAATCTATCCCTAAAAGGGTATATAATATTAAAGGTGCACATTGGGTCATTCAGAATAACTTCACACACACCCGCTACTGTGTATTTCTAAGTCTAATTCTGTCACTAAACCCATACCTGTCACCCAGCGCCTAAATACTAGGCCTCAAATTTATATCCTGCTAAATCTCTCGTTAACGCTGTCCTGTTGTGGCTGGGAAAGTTATTTAGTGTCCGTCAAAGCACATTTTTTGTTCTGGGTTTAAATACAATTCCCAATTTAACAATTTCATAATTTAGTGGTTTCTGCTATATCAGAGCTATTTGAAATCTATCCCTAAAAGGGTATATAATATTCAAGGTGCACATTGGGTCATTCAGAATAACTTCACACACACCCGCTACTGTGTATTTCCAAGTCTAATTCTGTCACTAAACCCATACCTGTCACCCAGCGCCTAAATACTAGGCCTCAAATGTATATCCTGCTAAATCTCTCGTTAACGCTGTCCTGTTGTGGCTGGGAAAGTTATTTAGTGTCCGTCAAAGCACATTTTTTGTTCTGGGTTGAAATACAATTCCCAATTTAGCAATTTCATAATTTAGTGGTTTCTGCTATATCAGAGCTATTTGAAATCTATCCCTAAAAGGGTATATAATATTCAAGGTGCACATTGGGTCATTCAGAATAACTTCACACACACCCGCTACTGTGTATTTCCAAGTCTAATTCTGTCACTAAACCCATACCTGTCACCCAGCGCCTAAATACTAGGCCTCAAATTTATATCCTGCTAAATCTCTCGTTAACGCTGTCCTGTTGTGGCTGGGAAAGTTATTTAGTGTCCGTCAAAGCACATTTTTTGTTCTGGGTTTAAATACAATTCCCAATTTAACAATTTCATAATTTAGTGGTTTCTGCTATATCAGAGCTATTTGAAATCTATCCCTAAAAGGGTATATAATATTCAAGGTGCACATTGGGTCATTCAGAATAACTTCACACACAAACGCTTCTGTGCATTTCCAAGTCTAATTCTGTCACTAAATCCATACCGGTCACCCAGCGCCTAAATACTAGGCCTCAAATTTATATCCCGCTGAATTTGAATACAATACATTGGGCCAAATAATATATTTGTTGTTGTGGTGAACCATAACAATGAGAAAAACATCTAGTAAGGGACGCGGACGTGGACATGGTCGTGGTGGTGTTAGTGGACCCTCTGGTGCTGGGAGAGGACGTGGCCGTTCTGCCACATCCACACGTCCTAGTGTACCAACTACCTCAGGTCCCAGTAGCCGCCAGAATTTACAGCGATATATGGTGGGGCCCAATGCCGTTCTAAGGATGGTAAGGCCTGAGCAGGTACAGGCATTAGTCAATTGGGTGGCCGACAGTGGATCCAGCACGTTCACATTATCTCCCACCCAGTCTTCTGCAGAAAGCGCACAGATGGCGCCTGAAAACCAACCCCATCAGTCTGTCACATCACCCCCATGCATACCAGGGAAACTGTCTCAGCCTCAAGTTATGCAGCAGTCTCTTATGCTGTTTGAAGACTCCGCTGGCAGGGTTTCCCAAGGGCATCCACCTAGCCCTTCCCCAGCGGTGAAAGACATAGAATGCACTGACGCACAACCACTTATGTTTCCTGATGATGAGGACATGGGAATACCACCTCAGCATGTCTCTGATGATGACGAAACACAGGTGCCAACTGCTGCGTCTTTCTGCAGTGTGCAGACTGAACAGGAGGTCAGGGATCAAGACTGGGTGGAAGACGATGCAGGGGACGATGAGGTCCTAGACCCCACATGGAATGAAGGTCGTGCCACTGACTTTCACAGTTCGGAGGAAGAGGCAGTGGTGAGACCGAGCCAACAGCGTAGCAAAAGAGGGAGCAGTGGGCAAAAGCAGAACACCCGCCGCCAAGAGACTCCGCCTGCTACTGACCGCCGCCATCTGGGACCGAGCACCCCAAAGGCAGCTTCAAGGAGTTCCCTGGCATGGCACTTCTTCAAACAATGTGCTGACGACAAGACCCGAGTGGTTTGCACGCTGTGCCATCAGAGCCTGAAGCGAGGCATTAACGTTCTGAACCTGAGCACAACCTGCATGACCAGGCACCTGCATGCAAAGCATGAACTGCAGTGGAGTAAACACCTTAAAACCAAGGAAGTCACTCAGGCTCCCCCTGCTACCTCTTCTGCTGCTGCCGCCTCGGCCTATTCTGCTGCTGCCGCCTCGGCCTCTTCCTCCGCCTCTGGAGGAACGTTGGCACCTGCCGCCCAGCAAACAGGGGATGTACCACCAACACCACCACCACCACCTCCGTCACCAAGCGTCTCAACCATGTCACACGCCAGCGTTCAGCTCTCCATCTCACAAACATTTGATAGAAAGCGTAAATTCCCACCTAGCCACCCTCGATCCCTGGCCCTGAATGCCAGCATTTCTAAACTACTGGCCTATGAAATGCTGTCATTTAGGCTGGTGGACACAGACAGCTTCAAACAGCTCATGTCGCTTGCTGTCCCACAGTATGTTGTTCCCAGCCGGCACTACTTCTCCAAGAGAGCCGTGCCTTCCCTGCACAACCAAGTATCCGATAAAATCAAGTGTGCACTGCGCAACGCCATCTGTAGCAAGGTCCACCTAACCACAGAAACGTGGACCAGTAAGCACGGCCAGGGACGCTATATCTCCCTAACTGCACACTGGGTAAATGTAGTGGCAGCTGGGCCCCAGGCGGAGAGCTGTTTGGCGCACGTCCTTCCGCCGCCAAGGATCGCAGGGCAACATTCTTTGCCTCCTGTTGCCACCTCCTCCTTCTCGGCTTCCTCCTCCTCTTCTTCCACCTGCTCATCCAGTCAGCCACACACCTTCACCACCAACTTCAGCACAGCCCGGGGTAAACGTCAGCAGGCCATTCTGAAACTCATATGTTTGGGGGACAGGCCCCACACCGCACAGGAGTTGTGGCGGGGTATTGAACAACAGACCGACGAGTGGTTGCTGCCGGTGAGCCTCAAGCCCGGCCTGGTGGTGTGTGATAATGGGCGAAATCTCGTTGCAGCTCTGGGACTAGCCAATTTGACGCACATCCCTTGCTTGGCGCATGTGCTGAATTTGGTGGTGCAGAAGTTCATTCACAACTACCCCGACATGTCAGAGCTGCTGCATAAAGTGCGGGCCGTCTGTTCGCGCTTCCGGCGTTCACATCCTGCTGCTGCTCGCCTGTCTGCGCTACAGCGTAACTTCGGCCTTCCCGCTCACCGCCTCATATGCGACGTGCCCACCAGGTGGAACTCCACCTTGCACATGCTGGACAGACTGTGCGAGCAGCAGCAGGCCATAGTGGAGTTTCAGCTGCAGCACGCACGGGTCAGTCGCACTACAGAACAGCACCACTTCACCACCAATGACTGGGCCTCCATGCGAGACCTGTGTGCCCTGTTGCGCTGTTTCGAGTACTCCACCAACATGGCCAGTGGCGATGACACCGTTATCAGCGTCACAATACCACTTCTATGTCTCCTTGAGAAAACACTTAGGGCGATGATGGAAGAGGAGGTGGCCCAGGAGGAGGAGGAGGAGGAGGAGGAAGAGGGGTCATTTTTAGCACTTTCAGGCCAGTCTCTTCGAAGTGACTCAGAGGGAGGTTTTTGGCAACAGCAGAGGCCAGGTACAAATGTGGCCAGCCAGGGCCCACTACTGGAGGACGAGGAGGACGAGGATGAGGAGGAGGTGGAGGAGGATGAGGATGAAGCATGGTCACAGCGGGGTGGCACCCAACGCAGCTCGGGTCCATCACTGGTGCGTGGCTGGGGGGAAAGGCAGGACGATGACGATACGCCTCCCACAGAGGACAGCTTGTCCTTACCCCTGGGCAGCCTGGCACACATGAGCGACTACATGCTGCAGTGCCTGCGCAACGACAGCAGAGTTGCCCACATTTTAACCTGTGCGGACTACTGGGTTGCCACCCTGCTGGATCCACGCTACAAAGACAATGTGCCCACCTTACTTCCTGCACTGGAGCGTGATAGGAAGATGCGCGAGTACAAGCGCACGTTGGTAGACGCGCTACTGAGAGCATTCCCAAATGTCACAGGGGAACAAGTGGAAGCCCAAGGCCAAGGCAGAGGAGGAGCAAGAGGTCGCCAAGGCAGCTGTGTCACGGCCAGCTCCTCTGAGGGCAGGGTTAGCATGGCAGAGATGTGGAAAACTTTTGTCAACACGCCACAGCTAACTGCACCACCACCTGATACGCAACGTGTTAGCAGGAGGCAACATTTCACTAACATGGTGGAACAGTACGTGTGCACACCCCTCCACGTACTGACTGATGGTTCGGCCCCATTCAACTTCTGGGTCTCTAAATTGTCCACGTGGCCAGAGCTAGCCTTTTATGCCTTGGAGGTGCTGGCCTGCCCGGCAGCCAGCGTTTTGTCTGAACGTGTATTCAGCACGGCAGGGGGCGTCATTACAGACAAACGCAGCCGCCTGTCTACAGCCAATGTGGACAAGCTGACGTTCATAAAAATGAACCAGGCATGGATCCCACAGGACCTGTCCGTCCCTTTTCCAGATTAGACATTAACTACCTCCCCATAACCATATATTATTGGACTCCAGGGCACTTCCTCATTCAATCCTATTTTTATTTTCATTTTACCATTATATTGCGAGGCTACCCAAAGTTGAATGAACCTCTCCTCTGCCTGTGTGCTAGGCCTAAATATATGCCAATGGACTGTTGCAGTGGTGGCTGACATGAAGCCTGATTCTCTGCTATGACATGCAGACTAATTCTCTGCTGACATGAAGCCAGATTGTCTGTTACGGGACCTCTCTCCTCTGCCTGGGTGCTGGGCCTAAATTTATGACAATGGACTGTTGCAGTGGTGGCTGACGTGAAGCCTGATTCTCTGCTATGACATGCAGACTGATTCTCTGCTGACATGAAGCCAGATTGTCTGTTACGGGACCTCTCTGCTCTGCCTGTGTGCTAGGCCTAAATATATGCCAATGGACTGTTGCAGTGGTGGGTGACGTGAAGCCTCATTCTCTGCTATGACATGCAGACTGATTCTCTGCTGACATGAAGCCAGATCGTCTGTTACGGGACCTCTCTGCTCTGCCTGTGTGCTAGGCCTAAATATATGCCAATGGACTGTTGCAGTGGTGGGTGACGTGAAGCCTCATTCTCTGCTATGACATGCAGACTGATTCTCTGCTGACATGAAGCCAGATTGTCTGTTACGGGACCTCTCTGCTCTGCCTGTGTGCTAGGCCTAAATATATGCCAATGGACTGTTGCAGTGGTGGGTGACGTGAAGCCTGATTCTCTGCTATGACATGCAGACTGATTCTCTGCTGACATGAAGCCAGATTGTCTGTTACGGGACCTCTCTGCTCTGCCTGTGTGCTAGGCCTAAATATATGCCAATGGACTGTTGCAGTGGTGGGTGACGTGAAGCCTCATTCTCTGCTATGACATGCAGACTGATTCTCTGCTGACATGAAGCCAGATCGTCTGTTACGGGACCTCTCTGCTCTGCCTGTGTGCTAGGCCTAAATATATGCCAATGGACTGTTGCAGTGGTGGGTGACGTGAAGCCTCATTCTCTGCTATGACATGCAGACTGATTCTCTGCTGACATGAAGCCAGATTGTCTGTTACGGGACCTCTCTGCTCTGCCTGTGTGCTAGGCCTAAATATATGCCAATGGACTGTTGCAGTGGTGGGTGACGTGAAGCCTCATTCTCTGCTATGACATGCAGACTGATTCTCTGCTGTCATGAAGCCAGATTGTCTGTTACGGGACCTCTCTGCTCTGCCTGTGTGCTAGGCCTAAATATATGCCAATGGACTGTTGCAGTGGTGGGTGACGTGAAGCCTCATTCTCTGCTATGACATGCAGACTGATTCTCTGCTGACATGAAGCCAGATTGTCTGTTACGGGACCTCTCTGCTCTGCCTGTGTGCTAGGCCTAAATATATGCCAATGGACTGTTGCAGTGGTGGGTGACGTGAAGCCTCATTCTCTGCTATGACATGCAGACTGATTCTCTGCTGACATGAAGCCAGATTGTCTGTTACGGGACCTCTCTGCTCTGCCTGTGTGCTAGGCCTAAATATATGCCAATGGACTGTTGCAGTGGTGGGTGACGTGAAGCCTCATTCTCTGCTATGACATGCAGACTGATTCTCTGCTGTCATGAAGCCAGATTGTCTGTTACGGGACCTCTCTGCTCTGCCTGTGTGCTAGGCCTAAATATATGCCAATGGACTGTTGCAGTGGTGGGTGACGTGAAGCCTCATTCTCTGCTATGACATGCAGACTGATTCTCTGCTGACATGAAGCCAGATTGTCTGTTACGGGACCTCTCTCCTCTGCCTGTGTGCTAGGCCTAAATATATGCCAATGGACTGTTGCAGTGGTGGCTGACGTGAAGCCTCATTCTCTGCTATGACATGCAGACTAATTCTCTGCTGACATGAAGCCAGATTGTCTGTTACGGGACCTCTCTCCTCTGCCTGGGTGCTGGGCCTAAATTTATGACAATGGACTGTTGCAGTGGTGGCTGACGTGAAGCCTGATTCTCTGCTATGACATGCAGACTGATTCTCTGCTGACATGAAGCCAGATCCTCTGTTACGGGACCTCTCTCCTCTGCCTGGGTGCTGGGCCTAAATTTATGACAATGGACTGTTGCAGTGGTGGCTGACGTGAAGCCTGATTCTCTGCTATGACATGCAGACTGATTCTCTGCTGACATGAAGCCAGATCCTCTGTTACGGGACCTCTCTCCTCTGCCTGGGTGCTGGGCCTAAATTTATGAAAATGGACTCTTACAGTGGTGGGTGACGTGAAGCCTGATTCTCTGCTATGACATGAAGACTGATTCTCTGCTGACATGAAGCCAGATTGTCTGTTACGGGACCTCTCTCCTCTGCCTGAGTGCCGGGGCCTAAATATCTGAGAATGGACTGTTCCAGTGGTGGGTGACGGGAAGCCAGATTCTCTGCTATGGAACCTCTCTCCAATTGATTTTGGTTAATTTTTATTTATTTAATTTTTATTTTAATTAATTTCCCTATCCACATTTGTTTGCAGGGGATTTACCTACATGTTGCTGCCTTTTGCAGCCCTCTAGCCCTTTCCTGGGCTGTTTTACAGCCGTTTTAGTGCCGAAAAGTTCGGGTCCCCATTGACTTCAATGGGGTTCGGGTTCGGGACGAAGTTCGGATCGGGTTCGGATCCCGAACCCGAACATTTCCGGGATGTTCGGCCGAACTTCTCGAACCCGAACATCCAGGTGTTCGCTCAACTCTAATCATGTGTACTAATAAAAAAATAAAAATAAAGAATATTTGAAATTATGAATGTATAACACTATATTAGAAATATTCGCGATAAAAATTCGAAATTCGAATATTCGTGATCCACACTATTAATAAATATTTGGTGGAAGCAGGTATATCAAACCCCTTCATCAGTATTTTGTGGAAGCAGGTGTATTGTAGTCCTAAAACAATATTTGGTCGAAGCAGGTATATTAATCCCCTAAATCAGTATTTTGTGGAAGCTGGTATATCAATCCCCTTAATCAGTATTTTGTGGAAGCAGGCATATTGCACCCCTCAATCTATATTTTGTAGAAGCAGGTATATAGAACCCCTTAATCAATATTTGGTGGAAGCAGGTATATAAAACCCCTTAATCAGTATTTTGTGGAAGCAGGTAAATCACTGAACTCAATCAATAGTTTGTGGAAGCAGGCATATTGCACCCTTCAATCTGTATTTTGTGGAAACAGGTATATAGAACCCCATAATCAATATTTGGTGGAAGCAGGTATATCGCACCCCTCAATCAGTATTTTGTGGAAGCAGCTATAAAGAACCCCTTAATCAATATTTTGTAGAAGCAGGTATATTGCATCTTTCAATCTGTATTTTGTGTAAGCAGGTATATCGCACCCCTCAATCAGTATTTTGTGGAAGCAGGATGTATCAATCCCATTAATCAGTATTTTGTGGAAGCAGTTATATAGAACCCCTTAATCAATATTTGGTGGAAGCAGGTATATTGCACCTTTCAATCTGTATTTTGTGGAAGCAGGTATATCAAACCTTTTAATCAGTATTTTACTGAAGCATGTATATCGCAGGCCTCAATCAATGTTTTGTGTAAGCAGTTATATCAATCCCCTTAATCAGTATTTTGTGGAAGCAGGTATATAGAACCCCTTAATCAATATTTGGTGGAAGTAGGTATATAAAACCCCTTAATCAGTATTTTTTGGAAGCAGGTGAATCACTGAACTCAGTCAATAGTTCGTGGAAGCAGGCATTTTGCACCCTTCAATCTGTATTTTGTGGAAACAGGTATATAGAACCCCTTAATCAGTATTTTGTGAAAGCAGGTGTATAGCAGGCCTCAATCAATATTTTGTGGAAGCAGTTATATCAATCCCCTTAAATCGGTATTTTATGGAAGCAGGTATATAGAACCCCTTAATCAATATTTGGTGGAAGCAGGTATATCACAACCCTCAATCTATATTTTGTTAAAGCAGAAATATCAAATCCTTTTTCAGTATTTTGTGAAAGCTGGTATATTGCACCCCTCAATCTGTATTTTGTGAAGCAGGTATATAGAACCCCTTAATCAATATTTGGTGGAAGCAGGTATATCACAACCCTCAATCTATATTTTTTTAAAGCAGGAATATCAAATCCTTTTTCAGTATTTAGTGGAAGCAGGTATATAAAAACCCTGTAATCAATATTTGGAGGAAGCAGGTATATCTAGCCCCTTAATCAGTATTTTGTGGAAGGAGGTGTATTGCAGGCCTAAATCAATATTTGGTGGAAGCAGGTATATTAATCCCTTAAATCAGTATTTTGCGGAGCTGGTATATAGAATTCCTTAATCAGTATTTTGTGGAAGTAGGTATATGGCACCCCTCAATCTCTATTTTGTGAAAGCAGGTTCATAGAACCCCATAATCAATATTTTGTGGAAGCAGGTATATAGCACCCCTTAATCAATTTTTGGTGGAAGCAGGTATATCGAACCCCTCAATCAGTATTTTGTGGAAGCAGGTATCTCAAACCCCTAATTCAGTATTTTGTGGAAACAGGTATATCAATCCCCTTAATCAATATTTGGCGGGAGCAGGTATATCAAACCTCTTAATCAGTATTTTGTGGAAGCAGGTGTATCGCAGGCCTAAATCAATATTTGGTGGAAGCAGGTATATCAGACTCTTAAATCTGTATTTTGTGGAAGCTGGTATATCAATCCCCTTAAATCATTATTTTATGGAAGCAGGTGTATCGCACCCCTCAATCATTATTTTGTGGAAGCATGTATATAGAATTAACCAATCAATATTTGGTGGAAGCAGGTATTTCGCACCCCACAGTCTGTATTTTGTGGAAGCAGGTATTTCAAACCCCTTAATCAGCATTTTGTGGAAATAGTTATATTGCACCCCTCAATCTCTATTTTGTGTAAGCAGGTATATAGAACCCCTTAATCAATATTTGGTGGAAGCAGATATTTTGCACCCCTTAATCAATATTTTGTGGAAGCAGGTATATTGCAGGCCTCAATCAATATTTATTGGAAGCATGTATATTGCACCCCTCAATCGGTATTTTGTGGAAGAAGGTATATTGCACCCCTCAGTTTTTTTGGGCAACAGGTATATCACACTCGTTGTAAATAGTTGTTCCAATAGTGGTTTTCCCTCTACATACCTGCAGTTTTGCAGCAGAACTGCACACAATTGCTGCACAATACAAACGCACTATATATTTTCTATGTTAGAAATCGGATTCCAAAAAAGTTGGGACACTATACAAATCGTGAATAAAAACTGAATGCAATGATGTGGAGGTGCCAACTTCTAATATTTTATTCAGAATAGAACATAAATCACGGAACAAAAGTTTAAACTGAGAAAATGTACCTTTTTAAGGGAAGAATATGTTGAATCCGAATTTCATGGTGTCAACAAATCCCCAAAAAGTTGGGACAAGGCCATTTTCACCACTATGTGGCATCTCCTCTTCTTCTTACAACACTTAACAGACGTCTGGGGACCGAGGAGACCAGTTTCTCAAGTTTAGAAATAGGAATGCTCTCCCATTCTTGTCTAATACAGGCCTCTAACTGTTCAATCGTCTTGGGCCTTCTTTGTTGCACCTTCCTCTTTATGATGCGCCAAATGTTCTCTATAGGTGAAAGATCTGGACTGCAGACTGGCCATTTCAGTACCCGGATCCTTCTCCTACGCAGCCATGATGTTGTGATTGATGCAGAATGTGGTCTGGCATTATCTTGTTGAAAAATGCAGGGTCTTCCCTGAAAGAGATGACGTCTGGATGGGAGCATATGTTGTTCTAGAACCTGAATATATTTTTCTGCATTGATGGTGCCTTTTCAGACATGCAAGCTGCCCATGCCACACGCACTCATGCAACCCCATACCATCAGAGATGCAGGCTTCTGAACTGAGTGTTGATAACAACTTGGGTTGTCCTTGTCCTCTTTGGTCCAGATGACATGGCGTCCCAGATTTCCAAAAAGAACTTTGAATCGTGACTCGTCTGACCACAGAACAGTCTTCCATTTTGCCACACTCCATTTTAAATGATGCCTGGCCCAGTGAAAACGCCTGAGCTTCTGGATCTTGCTTAGAAATGGCTTCTTCTTTGCACTGTAGAGTTTCAGCTGGCAACGGTGGATGGCACGGTGGATTGTGTTCACTGACAATAGTTTCTGGAAGTATTCCTGAGCCCATTCTGTGATTTCCTTTACAGTAGCATTCCTGTTTGTGGTGCAGTGTCGTTTAAGGGCCCGGAGATCACGGGCATCCAGTATGGTTTTACGGCCTTGACCCTTACGCACAGAGATTGTTCCAGATTCTCTGAATCTTTGGATGATGTTATGCACAGTTGATGATGATAGATGCAAAGTCTTTGCAATTTTTCACTGCACTATCTTTCTACCCATCTTGGCTATTGAGAGACACGGCCACTCTGAGAAGCTCTTTTTATACCCAACGTATTTTTCCTTTAAAATGATACATTTACTCGGATTAAACGTTTGATCTGTCATCTATGTTCTATTACAAATAAAATATTGACATTTGCCATCTCCACATCATTGCATTCAGTTTTTATTCACAATTTGTTTAGTGTCCCAACTTTTTTGGAATCCGGTTTGTATATCAACCTCTCAATCAGTTTTTTTTTAGGGCAACACTTATATCACACCAGCTGCAATTAGTTATTACAATGTTGCTTGTCCCCCTATATAGCTGCAGTATTGCAGCAGAACCGCACCACACTGCTTCACAAAACAAATGCACTATAATACGTCTCCAACAACCAACATCTTTGGTTGAAACATTTGTCCTTGGCTGAATTCGCCATTAATAATCAAGTGAACTTGTCTACTGGTCTGTCTCCCTTCTTTTGTAATCTTGGATTTTATCCGTGATTTAGCTCATTCTCGCCATCTTCTTCTGAGATTTCTGAAGCTGATGTAGTAGTTAAAGAACTGTGCACAGTCTGGGCCCAGGTTCAACTGAATCTGAAAAAAGCCCAGGAAACTCAAAAGCTTAATGCTGACAAAAGGCACTCTAGAGGGGTGGATTTTGGGTTGGGAGACAAGGTGTGGTTATCCACCAAGAATTTGCGTATTAAGATACCTTCGGGTAAATTTGCACCTCGATTTATTGGCCCTTATGAGATTATTGACCTCATTAACCATGTGTCTTTTAAGTTACTGTTACCTGACTCCTTTCGCATTCATAATGTTTTTCACAAAGCTTTACTCAAAAAGTATGTGTCGCCTGTGTCTCCTGCACAGGAATCTCTGCCGCCAATAGAGGTTGCCGGTCAACTAGAATGCGAGGTTTCTAAAATTCTTGATATGAGGAAAGTTCATAATTCTTTGCATTATCTAATTCACTGGAAGGGTTTTGGCGGTCCGGTAGTGAGGTCTGGGGTGCCAGCGAGTAAAATGCATGCTACGAGTTTGGTGAGGAAATTCCATTTAGCCCACCTAGAAAAACCTACTTCAGTGATTATGGGTCCTGTGGCCCCTCGTGGAAGGGGTAGTACTGTAACGGTAAGCCAGCTATGCGCTCTCTCCCTACAGCGCCGCCGGCATCCTCGTCTCCATGGTAACAAGGGGGTGGAGAGGACCCGTCCACGCACGCCTCTTCAGCGTGGCTGGCGTCCTTCGTCCCCTAGACAATGAGCAGGGGGGGAACTGAGCACTGATGTCAATGCGTCGGCGCTTAGGTGTATTGATGTGCTGGACTTGGGTCACGTAACGCTGGCCATGTCACATGACCCATCAATTAGACCTATTTAACCAGCTCAGCTCGCCTAGCTTAAACCCCCTTAATGACCAGACCACTTTTTACAATTCTGCACTAAACTACTTTCACAGTTTATTGCTCGGTCATACAACTTACCACCCAAATGAATTTTACCTCCTTTTCTTCTCACTAATAGAGCTTTCATTTGGGAGTATTTCATTGCTGCTGACATTTTTACTTTTTTTTATATTAATCAAAATTGACCGAAATCTTTGCCCCAAAATTTTTTTTACTTTCTGTTGTAAAATTTTTCAATTAAAACTACATTTCTATATACATTTTTCTCTAAATGTATTGTTCTACATGTCTTTGATAAAAAAAAATGCAATAAGTGTATATCTATTGGTTTGGGTAAAAGTTATAGCGTTTACAAACTATGGTGCAAAAATGTGAATTTACGCACTTTGACTTTCTGAGCACCTGTCATGTTTCCTGAGGTTCTACAATGCCCAGACAGTAGAAACACCCCACAAATGACCCCATTTTGGAAAGTAGACACCCTAAGGTATTCGCTGATGGGCATAGTGAGTTCATGGATGTTTTTATTTTTTGTCACAAGTTATCGGAAAATTATTTTATATATTTTTTTCTTACAAAGTCTCATATTCCACTAACTTGTGACAAAATTTTTTTTTTTACATGAACTCACATACTCCTCACGGAATACCTTGGGGTGTCTTCTTTCCAAAATGGGGTCACTTGTGGGGTAGTTCTACTGCCCTGGCATTTTAGGGGACCTAAAGCGTGAGAAGTAGTTTGGAATCCAAATGTGTAAGAAATGCTCTGTGAAATCCTAAAGGTGCTCTTTAGAATTTGGGCCCCTTTGCGCACCTAGGCTGCAAAAAAGTGTCACACATGTGGTATCGACGTACTCAGAAGAAGTAGGGCAATGTGTTTTGGGGTGTATTTTTACATATACCCAGGGCAGTATGAATGCACCACATGTGACCCCATTTTGAAAAGAAGATACCCCAAGGTATTCCGTGAGGGGCATGGCGATTTCCTAGAATACTTTTTTTTGGGCACAAGTTAGCGGAAAATGATTTTGTAAGAGAAAAAAAAAATATATAAAAATTTCCGCTAACTTGTGCCAAAAAATATATATTCTAGGAACTCACCATGCCCCTCACGGAATACCTTGGGGTGTCTTCTTTCCAAAATGGGGTCACTTATGGGTATTTATACTGTCTTGGCATTTTAGGGGCCCTAAAGCATGAGAAGAAGTCTGGAATGTAAATGTCTAAAAATGTTTACGCATTTGGATTCCGTGAGGGGTATGGTGAGTTCATGCGAGATTTTATTTTTTGTCACAAGTTAGTGGAATATGAGACTTTGTAAGAAAAAAATAAAAATAAAAATTTCTGCTAACTTGTGGCAAAAAAAAATTAATCTTCTATGAACTCGCCATGCCCCTCAAAAGTGATCTTTATAGTGCTGCAGCGATTTTACAGTGCTTTTGCAGTGATCATAAAAAAACATTTCTGTCATTGCGGTGGGGTGGACTGAATGCAAGTGTGCGCACAAAATCAGGCCTGATCGGGCGAACACTGTGTTTTTTGTAGAGCCTATAGAACATGTCCTATTCTGGTCCGCAATTGCGGACAAGAAAAGGCATTTTCTATATAGTGTGGAAAGTACATTGCCGGTGACCGGGGGGTGTAGTGTAGTGTGGTGCTTGGTGCTACTTATTACAGAGCTGCCTGTGTTCTCTGGTGGTCGATCCAAGCAAAAGGGACCACCAGAGGACCAGGTAGCAGGTATATCAGACGCTGTTGTTAACAAAACAGTGTCTGATATAAAATAAAATTAAAATAAATAAAAAAATCGCATCTACAGCCTGCCAGCGAATGATCGCCGCTGGCAGGCTATAGGTCAACTAGTTTACCTTCGGATCCTGTGAACGTGCGCTTGCGCTCCTGTGAGCGCGCTTTTACAGAAAATCTCGAGTCTCGTGGGATGACGCGCCAGCACGTCAAAGAGGACTAACCCGCTGCCCGCAGGATGCAATCCTGCGTTAGGCGGTCGGGTAGCGGTTAAACAGGTAACCTGCTGGCCACAGGTTGCCTATGATTGGTCTTGTTACCTCACTAGCGTTCTCTGCGTGTGACTACTTTTGTTTGACTTTGGCTTGTATTTGAATTCGATCTTGTGTTACCCCTTGTACTGACGCGACCTCTTGGCTCCTGACCTCGGCTTGTATTGACTTTGATCTTGAATTACCCCTTTGTCCTGGGTCTTGACCTTGGCTTCCATAGGTTTCAGTTGTGGTTTTACCCAGCCTGGGAAGCTTTTTGCTCCTGTGTTTTCTGTCTTTGTTTTTGTTTTCTCCCCTTGTTGTTTCCTCCCTTTAAGACCCTGTCCGTACGTAAGCTAGGGACTGCCGCCCAATTGTATTCCGTCGGTTAGGATGGACCATGCAAGTAAGTAGGGAAAGGGGACTGGGTGGAGTTTAGGGCTGCACTCATCCCTACCTTTTCGTGACATGGGGAATGTAAAGTAATACATATATTTGGAGGTATTACAATCAATGATAAAAGTAGAGAAAATTAAATTTGGAAATTTATCAAAATTTTGGGTAAATTTTGTATTTTTTTATTAATAAAAATGAAATATTTTGACTCAATTTTGCCACTGTCATGAAGTACAATATGTCACGAGAAAACTATTTTAGAATGGCCTGGATTATTAAAAGCACTTTAAAGTTATTATCACATAAATTGGCATATGTCAGATTTGCAAAATTAGGCTGTGTCCTGAAGGGGTTAATATGCTGGGTCTCTCTAAAAAGAGACCCAGCATATTAGAGCTGCAATTCTTATGTTGACCAGCAGGTGGCAGGCCAACTTAGGAAATGAGCTAAATTTGTGAGTGTCGTGTCCTCGTACACTGGCTGCAAAACATTTAAAAAGTTCAAAAAAAATGTAAAGAAATATATTAAAATAATCTAAACATTTACATCACCTCCCTTCCCTTAGAATAATAAAATAAATACATACAGAAATAACAAAAAAATATAAACATCATGGGCATCACCACGTCAGAAAATGCCCATACTATTAAAATATAAAAATATTTTTCCAATACAGCGAATGGCGAATGGCAAAAAAGTCTCAAAATAGCCAATTCGCTATTTTTTCATCACTTCTCTTACCAAAACAAATGTAATAAAATGTGATTAAAAAGTCACACACGCCAAAATAGTAACAGTAAAAACTACAGATCATCCTGCAAAAAATGAGCCACCACACAACTCAATAGACATAACTATAAAAAAAAATATGAATTTATTTTTACAGTATTTAAACATATAAAACCTATACATATGTAGTATTGTTGTTATTTTTTTCGAATTTCCAATTCCACCCATTGCATTGTATGCCATATTAAATGGTGACATTAGAAAGTACAACTTGTCCTGCAAAAAACAGACCCTATGTGAAAAGAAAAATATAAATGTCATGGCACCAGGAAGATAGGGAAGAAAAATAAAAATGGCAAAAAACAAACAATATATAGGCGATATAGGGGATATGCAATATAAATTTGTGCCATGATATGCATTTTGTGCATATCGCCTATATCGCAGGACCGCAATATGACCACGGAGCGGTAGTGAACATCGGTTACCATGGCAGCCAGGAGTCACGCTACTGAAGTCCTGGCTGCCATGGTATGTTAGCGAACAGCATTATACTCACGTGCGCCGTGGCCGCCGGTCGCTCCTTCTTCTGTCTGTGTGGCGCATTGCTAATGCTTATAGCATTAGCAATGCGCCGCACAGACCTATGAGAAGACGGAGCGCCCGGCGGCCACGGCGCATGTGAGTATAATGCTGCTCACTAATATACTATGGCAGCCAGGACTTCAGTAGCATGACTCCTGGCTGCCTTGGTAACCGATCGGAGCCCCAGCATTACATTGCCCACTGCCACCAATGATGGAGGGGGGGGGGAGGGGGACCCTGTGACCACTGCCACCAATGATTAATACTGGAGAGGGAAGGGGGTTTGAGTTACCAGAGGGGGCTGATAAGAGGGAGAGGCTGGGGGGCACATGAGAGGCTGGGGGGGCTGTTCAGAGGCTGGCTGGGGGGGCTGTTCAGAGGCTGGCTGGGGGGCTACATCAGAGGCTGGCTGCCATGGTCAGCTCCCTGCTGTTGTGTGCACAAAGCATAGGGCAGCAGGGAGCGTATAAAGTCCTATTCACCCTAATAGAGCTGTATTAGGGTGCATATGACAAGAGTTCTAGCCCTTAAGGAGGCTAATAGTTATTAAATAAAAAGTAAAAAAAGTTTAACCCCCCCCCATATAGAAAACTATATATCGCACATGCTTAAAATTATATCGCAATATAGATTTTAGGCCATATCGCCCACCCCTAGTGGCAGCTTTCATAGTTTTATTCCGGCCGCCTCTCTGCGCATTTGCCGTGCTGTCGCTGGACATCTGGCTCGCCCCCATTATAGTGAATGGTGCCGGAGCGGACCTCCGGCTGCATGCGTGCACTAGCGGCAGCACGGATCCGGCAGGCTGTTCATCCGCCGATACAGCCTGCCGGAGAAGGCTGTCGCTAATATGAAAGTAGCCTAACTCTCAAACTAAATGAATAAATAAACTGAAAACAAGAAAAGCAAAAAAATGCTGTGAAACAGAACAGAACATATTTATGTTTAGCCATAGAACATTTTGTGATCTGGAGATGCTTGAAGTGTTATCAAGAACACTAGAAACCCCAGTAAATGAAATGTACCAGTCCACCTGCCCTGTCATTACAAATGTGGATGTCCTAATAGAATATTTCTCTAAGGCCCGTGTGCACTCCACATCACGGATGCGGACCAATTCACTTGAATGGGTCCGCAATCACGGAGATGCGGAACGAAAGCACGGATCGGAACTCCACGGAAGCACTAAGGAGCACTTCCATGGAGTTTCTGTCCGTGACTCCACACTGCAAAAAAATAGAACTATTTTTTTGCGGTGCGGATGGATCAAGGACCCATTCAAGTCGATCCGTCCCGTCCGCTGCACGGCCGTTGCCCATGCATTGCCCGTGCATTTCCTGTGTGCAAGAGGCCTAAATCAATTTAATCACAGTATCTCAGTCTATTACTCTGAATATGAATTTGTTCTGCCAGCCTTCACGTTGTAATGTGAAAGTATAGATTATAAAATAAATTCCTCATATATAAAAAATAGAACATGCATGCAATTTACAGTACATTGTACTGTAGTACTACTTGTATTTCATCAGTGAATATGAAGTAATACTACTATAATTTAGAGCAGTGGTCCCCACTGGCGGATCAAGGGGGGGCAACAGGGCAATTGCCCCTCCCCCCGAGCTGCTAAGAAGTGGGGGGCGGTGGCGGGGCACAGGGAGATGAACATTATGGAAGCGTTAATCTCCATAGTCATCTGTATTGCCGTCCTCAGGACAGCAATACAGAGAGGTGTGTCCCTTTCCCTTCCTCTGATAGGCTGCAAGCACTAGGCTGCCAGCCTATCAGAGGCCGCCTGAGCCGTACAGCGCGGGACACAGGCCGGAAGAGGCCAACATCGCATCGCTACCAAGGAGGTAAGTATAAGTGTTTATTTTTTGTGTGTACAATACTGGTGGCTACTGGCACATAATGGGGGGCTCTGGCTACTGGCACATAATGGGGGGCTGTCATTACTGGCACATGAATGCGGGGCTGTCATTACTGGCACATGAATGGGGGGCTGTCATTACTGGCACATGAATGGGGGGCTGTCATTACTGGCACATGAATGGGGGCTGTTATTAGTGGCACATTATTGAGGGCACTATAGGGGCATCTACTGAGGCCACAAAGAAGGGGTGTTTTATATGGGGGGCTCTGTACAGTAGAATGTTATACTGGGACACATTATGGTGGGTACTATGAGGAAGGGGGGAGAGGATGCTATGGGGTCATCTACGGGGGGGGGGCACTAAGAAGGGGTATTTTATACTTGCAAATTATGGGAGGCACTAGGAAGAAGGGGGAGAGGAGCACTATGGAGGCATTTACTGGGGGCACTATATAGGGGTATTTTATACTGGCACATTATGAGGCACTATGGGAACATTAGCTCAACTGGGGGCATTACAAGGGGGTATTTTTTGCACTGTCACATTATAAGGAGAATTATTTCTACTGGGGCCATTATGGTGGGCTTTATTACTCCCACATGGTGTGACCCCCTAGTAGCAGCACCAGCCTCCCCCTGCTCTGCTATTCCTCTGCCCCTTCTCCAAATCCTTATTCTGAAATCTTTCTCATTAGGATAAAACACAACGGCCGAGCCCCCCAGCCAAGTGTTGAAGTTGTGTCCAAGATCCCCAAGGGCCAAGCCAAGTAATTGTAAGTTTTCATGTGAAATATGTTTATGTTAGGCCTCATGCACACAACAGTAATTTTTCACGGTCCGCAAAAACGGGGTCCGTAGGTCCGTGATCCGTGACCGTTTTTTCATCCGTGGGTCTTCCTTGATTTTTGGAGGATCCACGGACATGAAAAAAAAAGTCGTTTTGGTGTCCGCTTGGCCGTGCGGAGCCAAACGGATCCGTCCTGAATTACAATGCAAGTCAATGGGGACGGATCCGTTTAACGTTGTCACAATATGGTGCAATTTCAAACGGATCCGTCCCCATTGACTTTCAATGTAAAGTCTGGAGACCCTTTTATACCATCGGATTGGAGTTTTCTCCAATCCGATGGTATATTTTAACTTGAAGCGTCCCCATCACCATGGGAACGCCTCTATGTTAGAATATACTGTCGGATATGAGTTAGATCGTGAAAACTAATGCAGGGGGCAGTCTTGTACACAGTTTGTAGTGTATTCTAACTAGAAGCGTCCCCATCACCATGGGAACGCTTCTGTGTTAGAATATACTGTCAGATATGAGTTTTCACAATCCGTCTGTATGAAAGTAACCTACGGCCGCGGATCACGGACACGGATGCCAATCTTGTGTGCATCCGTGTTCTTTCACGGACCCATTGACTTGAATGGGTCCGTGAACCGTTGTCCGTCAAAAAAATAGGACAGGTCTTTTTTGGACGGACAGGATACACGGATCACGGTCTCGGTTGCAAAACGGTGCATTTTCCGATTTTTCCACGGACCCATTGAAAGTCAATGGGTTTGCAAAAAAAAAAAAGGAAGACGGCACAACGGCCACGGATGCACACAACGGTCGTGTGCATGAGGCCTTATACACATATAGCCTACACTGTGCCGCACAATATACAGTATACCGCTACACTGTGTAGTCTGTTCTATAAGCACAATTGTTTTGTGGCGGCGGACAGAAAATAATCTGGAAGTGCCCCTCCCGAGACCAGGCTCTGGATCCGCCACTGCACAGCTCATGCGTTATTATACTTTGTGATAATGAATATGCCCCTCCCCTTCATTGCATTCTCAGAAATAAGCAGAGCATGGATGTCAATAAAATTATGCCCCCCCCCCGGAAAAATTTCTGCGGACGCCCATGGTTGCGATAGGAGGTCTGTGTTTATGACCTGCTATATTATAACGGCAGCTCTCTTCCTCAATTAATGATAGGAATAATGCATAGTGCACTGTCATGTAAAACATCTCTTGAGACTGCAATAGCAACATGCCCTCATCTTTCTTCAAGTAGTGAATATAGGATGTAGAGATGAGCGAATTTCATGTTATGAAATTTGTTCACGCTTCATTTGGTGGTAAAAGCAGAACTGTATTATGGATTCCGTTACCACGGACCATAATGCAATTCTATGACGGAATGCATAACGGAATATCTTTGGAGGAGAAATGTGGAAATATGATGGATGGGTAGGTGCTGTAAGAACGCAATTAAAACCTAGTGGGATAGGTAGGGGGATGTCTAACATTTATAGGAGGTCAAATAAGATCAGAAAAATGTTTGTAAAAAAAATAAAAATAAATTATATATATATTATATATAATAAATATAAAGAATAATATACAGTGGGATGCAAAAGTTTGGGCAACCTTGTTAATAGTCATGATTTTCCTGTATAAATTGTTGTTACTATAAAAAATGTCAGTTAAATATATCATATAGGAGACACACACAATGATATTTGAGAAGTTAAATGAAGTTTATTGGATTTACAGAAAGTGTGGTATAATTGTTTTTAAAAAAATTAGGCAAGTGCATAAATTTGGGCACCACTAAAAAGAAATGAAGTCAATATTAAGTAGATCCTCTTGAAGGATCTGGTTGAAGGTATTTGGTTGATTCTGGTTGAAGGTATTTTGGACCATTCCTCTTTACAAAACATCTTTAGTTCATTCAGGTTTGATGGCATCCGAGCATGGACAGCCCTCTTTAAGTCACACCACAGATTTTCAATTATATTCAGGTCTGGGGACTGAGATTGCCATTCCAGAATGTTGTACTTGTTCCTCTGCATATAATGCCTTAGGGAATTTTGAGCAGTGTTTAGGGTCGTTGTCTTGTTGAAAGATCCAGCCCTGGCGCAGCTTCAGTTTTGTCACTGATTCCTGGACATTGGTCTCCAGAATCTGCTGATACTGAGTGGAATCCATGCGTCCCTCAACTTTGACAAGATTCCCAGTCCCTGCACTGGCCACACAGCATGATGGAACCACCACCATATTTTACTGTAGGTAGCAGGTGTTGGAATGCTGTGTTCTTTTTCCTCCATGCTTAACGCCCCTTGTTATGGCCAAATAACTCAATTTTAGTTTCATCAGTCCACAACACCTTATTCCAAAAAGAAGCTGGCTTGTCCAAATGTGCTTTATCCCACCTCAAGCGGCACTTTTTGTGCTGTGGGCGGAGAAAAGGCTTCCTTTGCATCACTCTCGCATACAGCATCTCCTTCTGTAAAGTGTGCCGAATGGTTGAACGATGCACAGTGACTTCATCTGCAGCAAGATGATGCTGTAGGTCTTTGGAGCTGGTCTGTGGGTTGACTCTGACTGTTCTCACCATTCGTTGCTTCTGTCTATCCGAGATTTTTCTTGGTCTGCCACTTCGAGCCTTAACTTGAACTGAGCCTGTGGACTTCCATTTCCTCAATATGTTCCTAACTGTGGAAACAGACAGCTGAAATCTCTGAGACAGCTTTCTGTATCCTTCCCCTAAACTATGATGGTGAACAATCTTTGTCTTCAGGTCATTTGAGAGTTGATATGCTCCCGTGATGGTGAGTTCGAAAAAAGAGCCCAAGAGTTATGTGGAAGGTTTAGAGAGCAGGGTTACAATGATTCCCCACTAATAAGGGGATACATACGAGCTAAGGAGTCCAATAAGGATGTCATACTACAAGTTCAACCCAAACGGCAAGGAAACAAACATGATATGGTACGGTTCATTACCACCTATAACTCGGCATATAAACAACTGACTTCCATTTTGGACAGACACTGGAAAATTCTTCGCATGGACCAGACTCTGTGCAAGTATCTACCAATTCACCCCTCAGTGACATACAGAAGGGAAAGGAACTTGAAGGATATGTTGGTACACAGTCACCATCAAGGCAAGAATCCAACTAGACTATTAGGTTCCAAAGGATCAAAATTTGGTTGCTGCCCATGTGGGAATTGTGTAGCCTGCCCAAATATTTAGCGTACAACAACCTTTTCAGATGGTACTGGACAGAAAATCTATAATATTACCCATACTATTTCATGTACCACAATGGGGGTTGTATATGTGGCAATGTGTCCGTGTAACCTTCTCTATGTAGGCATGACTTTAAGGGAGCTGAAAAAAAACGTAACCGAGAACATGTCTTAGGCCTCTTTCACACGGGCGTCATGTTTTTTGCCCGGATAAGAGGCGGGTGCGTTGCGTGAAAATGCGCTATTTTTCTGCGCGAGTGCAAAACATTGTAATGCGTTTTGCACTCATGTGAGAAAAGTCGCGCATGTTTGGTACTCAAACCCGAACTTCTTCACAGAAGTTCGGGCTTGGGATTGATGTCCTGAAGATTGTATTATTTTCCCTTATAACATGGTTATAAGGGAAAATAATAGCATTCTGACTACAGAATGCAGAGTATAATAGTGCTGGAAGGGTTAAAAAAAAAAAAAAAGTTAACTCGCCTTATCCTCCTGATCGCGTAGTTCCCGGTCTGTTCTTTGCTAGCTGTGGGCTGAATGACCTGTGGTGACGTCAGATCACATGCTCCAATCACATGGTTCATCACCATGGTGATGGAGCATGTGATCTGACATCACCAAGCCCAATCCCACAGCTAGCAAAGAACAGACCAGGAACTACGCGAACAAGAGGAGAAGGTGAGTTACCTTTTTTATTTTTTTAACCCTTCCAGCACTATTATACTATGCATTCTGTAGTCAGAATGCTATTATTTTCCCTTATAACCATGTTATAAGGGAAAATAATACAGTGAATAGACTGTCACCTAGAACCCATGCGTGAAAATCGCACCACATCCGCGCTTGCTTGCGGATGCTTGCGATTTTCACGCAACCCCATTCACTTCCATGGGGCCTGCGTTGCGTGGATTATCGCACCGCAACGCACAAAGAGGAGCATGCTGTGATTTTCACGCAACGCATAAGTGATGCGTGAAAATCACTGCTCATGTGAACAGCCCCATAGAAATGAATGGGTCAGGATTCAGTGCGGGTGCAATGCGTTCAACTCACGCATCGCACCCGCGCGGAATACTCGCTCGTGTGAAAGGGGCCTTAGGGATTAATGCATCCAGGGATGAAGATGACCTATCGAACCTGAAGACGATTTCTCAACACTTCAAGATCCATCATGGCAGTGATGGAACTCTTTTGAAGGTAACAGGTATTGATAGGATTCTAATCGGAGTGAGGGGAGGGAATTGGAAGAGGTTGTTAGCTTAAAGTGAAGCCAAGTGGATTTTTTGGTTAAATACAGTAACCACCCTGGGCCTCAATAAGGGTCTTAGCTTTGCCCCCTTTCTTTACACTTAAAGGGAACCTGTCACCTGGATTTTGTGTATAGAGCTGAGGACATGGGTCGCTAGATGGCCGCTAGCACATCCGCAATACCCAGTCCCCATAGCTCTGTGCGTTTTTATTCTGTATAAAAAACGATTTGATACATATGCAAATTAACCTGAGATGAGTCAGAGCTTGAAAATATGACTCTTCTCTGGTCACACAAGTAAGATATGACTCTTTTATGTTAATTTGCATATGAATAAAATCGTTTTTTTTACACAATAAAAGCACACAGAGCTATGGGGACTGGGTATTGCGGATGTGCTAGCGGCCATCTAGCAACCCATGTCCTCAGCTCTATACCCAAAATCCTGGTGACAGGTTCCCTTTAAATACTTGCGTCTGTGTAATCTTCCCTAAATCTATATACTTCCAGGCGTCCTTGTTCTATAGTTATATATATCTAATGTTGGGATGTGCTTTATTTTTTAATCAATCTTTTTAACAGTTTTGTTCTTTTTTTCATCATGATGTAACAGTCATGTATCTTATGTTGTACTGTTTTTTTTTGTTAATAATGATTAATCATTGCCATCAGTTGTAATCTCTTTGTCTATCTCTTTTTTTTGTTTCTAGATGCTGAGTCGAGAGTTAGTGATTGATGACTGCAGAACCTACACACACTTACCTCTTGTTTGAACTGAGATATACCCTTATACCATAATAACTTTTATTCTGTATGATTTCGATTACAGTTAGGCTACTTTCACACTAGCGTTCGATCGGATCCGTTCTGAATGGATCCGCTCATATTAATGCAGACGGTGGCTCCGTTCAGAACGGATCCGTCTGCATTATAACTTAGAAAAATTTTCTAAGTGTGAAAGTAGCCTGAGCGGATCTGTTCAGACTTTACATTAAAAGTCAATGGGGGACGGATCCACTTGAAGATTGAGCAATATGGTGTCATCTTCAAGCGGATCCGTCCCCATTGACTTCCATTATAAGTCGGAACGGATCCGCTCGCCTCCGCACGGCCAGGCGGACACCCGAACGCTGCTTGCAGCGTTCAGGTGTTCGCTCACTGAGCGGAGGCTGAGCGCTGGCAGGCGGATGCATTCTCAGTGGATCCGCCTCCAGTGAGAATGCATTAGGGCCAGACGGCTGCGTTCAGGGCTGCTCGTGAGCCCCTTCAAACGGAGCTCACGAGCGGACACCTGAACGCAGGTGTGAAAGTAGCCTAACATTTACCCCTTCCCAAACTTTGTCATACATGTACGGCACAGCAGGAAGTGGTTTTTTTTTATTTTTTATAAATTCTTTATTTTCAGTTTTATAGAGTAAGCAACATATATGCATTGATATGACAGTAGAGAAATATGCATTAACACAACATATTGTAAGGTCGTATCTTAGCACTCAAACATGTAACACAATTACAAATGCATATGCATACAGTAGTCTGTTATATTATCAGCAAGGAGAGTTATCTTCTCTCCATACTCTGGGAGACGTATAAAATCGTATATATTCTTCTCTACAGAGTATCCAGAACGCCTCTTATCAAGACTTGGTATGTCAAATACAGTAATAGATAGAATGGGTAGAGGAGAGAGAGAGAAGAAGAAAGGGAGGAAGAAAAAGAAAAATGTGGGGGAAAGAAAGAAAGGTGTAAAGAAGAGGGGGAGGGGGGGGAGAGGGGGAGAGGATAGGGATATCGCTATTCAAATCCTAGCCTTAAAGTAAACGTCGGTCAGGACTCAGGACTCACCTTCGCCAGAGATCTCCAAGGACTCCATAGTTTTTCGTACTTATCATGTGTCCTCTCAATCCAACTGGACATTTCTTCGAACTTACAAATTTGAGCCATCTTAGCTATCATCTCTTGTATGGAAGGGGGGTTAGCATCAAGCCAATGCAGGGGGATCAATGCTTTTGCTACCGCTATGACGTGTGAGACCAGATTCTTCCTGGAAGGGGAATATTGAGGTGTCGGGAGTGCAAGTGCCACCATTTCTAAGGTGAGGTTAAAACTGGGGGATGTAAGTTTTCTGACTATCGCTTCTGTTTCACTCCAATAGGTCTTGATTTTCTGACAATTCCACCAGATGTGCGAGAGGGAGCCTACCTCATTACCGCATCTCCAGCACTCACTGGTAGGGGACAGGCCTCTTTTGTACAGGAATTCAGGCGTTTTATACCACCTTGACAGGAGCTTAAAATGGTTCTCCTGCAACCGGGAGCAACGAGAGAAACCATGAGAGTTCTTTAATATTTGTCCCACCTCTGCATCGGTCAACACCTTGTTCAGCTCCTTCTCCCAATCTTTAATGTATTGAGGTCTCGACTGTTCACCCTCCCCTCCAACTACCGGGTAGAGCTTCGACACTTTCTTTGCAGAAGAGAGAGGCGACAACACCAGCTTTTCAAATTCAGTTAAGGACCTCTGGGAAGGGTACTTCACAGTCAACTCCCCACACACAGCTTTGATATGAGATTTCGCTAGGAAAAAACCTGGGGATTCAGTGGTCGAGCGCGGGAGGGCAGCCAAGATAGAGGATTCCATATTTGGAGTGATATCACCTAATTTGACTGATGTTAGGGAATTCCATAAGTGCAGCTTTCCTAAGTTGTCATGATTTAGGAGATCAGGTAGTAGGCTCACTGGGAGCAAAGGGGATGGGTCAGGGGCCAGTTTCTCTTTCAGTTCTTTCCAGATCTTACTGAGGCTACACATCAAGGGATCCATTGTTTTGTCATTATGTATGTTTCTATCTGGTAGCCACAAATGTTTCTGGAAACCTTTTCCTACACTATGTCTACATATTGCTTGGACATCTGGTTGTCTTTTGGGGTCAACCATTTCAAGCCATCTGTTAAGCTGTATCGCTTTGTAATATCTGGATATATCTGGTAGCCCCAGCCCTCCTTTCTCCTTATGTCTAGTTAGCATTTTGTGTGATATCCTAGGCTTTCTACCATTCCATAAGAACTTGGAAAACATACTCCTAATACTCTGCAGGTAAGATTTCGGGAGCCAGATCGGAACCAATTGCATGGTATACAGGACTTTCGGCATTACGTACGCTTTTAGGACATTTTTCCTTCCCATCCAAGAGAGATAGGGGAGGTTATAGGTGTGTAGCAAGTTTTGGATGACCTTCAAAAGTGGAATGTAGTTATGCTGATATAAGTCACGGGTGCTACTCGGTATTGAAACACCTAAGTATTTAATTGGACCTTTGGTCCACTGAAATGGGAGTCGAGCTTTCAAAGGGGCAATCTTGGAATTGGGTAAAGAGATATTCATTATCTCTGATTTCGAGTGATTGACTTTGAAATCTGATAAAGAACTATATTCCTCTATTTTCTCTATCAGCACGGTCAATCCCTTCTCTGGTTCCCTGATCAGAAACAATAAGTCATCCGCAAACGCGGTACATTTTAGTTCTCTCTCGCCATATTTAATTCCTTGGATATCAGGAGACTGTCTGACCAGTTGTAGGAGTGACTCTGCTACCAGGATGAACAATGAGGGGGACAGGGGACATCCCTGCCTGGTTCCATTAGTTATGTCAAAGGATGGAGAAAGCATGCCGTTCACCTTCAACCTGGCATATGGGTTTTTATATAGCGTAAATATTGCTCTTATAAAAACTTCCGGAAAGGCGAAACGTTGCAGCGTCTGTTTCATGTACAACCAGTTAACCCTGTCAAACGCTTTTTCAGCGTCGATGCTTAACAGGGCTAAGGGTATCTTCTTATTATGTGCCAGGTGTATAGCATGGAATATCCTGCGGGAGTTGTCTTTTCCCTCCCGGCCCTGAACAAAACCAGACTGTTCCTGTCCTATCAGGCCAGGTAGCAACTTACTTAGTCTGCAGGCTAAAATCTTGGCCCATAATTTTAAATCCAGGTTCAAGAGGGAAATCGGGTGATAGCTGCCGCAGTTCAGGGGGTCCTTACCCTCCTTAGGTATCAAGGTGACATGGGATTCAAGTGTCTGCTTAGGTAGGGAGTGTCCCTGCATGAGCGCGTTACATACATCTGTGAATTTGGGGATGAGGATGTCTTGAAACTTTTTATAGTATATTAGAGGCAGGCCATCAGGTCCCGGGCTCTTCCCTGGGGGAAAGGAATTTAGGGTGCTACATATTTCTTCAGTTGATATCGGTCTAACGAGGTGATTTGATTCCTCTGGCGTTATGGACGGGAGATGAAGGGATTCTAAAAAAGTTTTTATACGGCACTCCCTCTGAAGCTCCTCTTCTGGGGCCCCAGCTTGATTTAGGTTGTATAGTTTTGAATAAAACTCTTTAAAGGCATTTGCTATCTCTGGAGTGTCTTTAGTAAGGTTACCGTTTGGCTGATTAATTGCAGAAATGTGGGTGATATTCCTGGCTTTTTTAAGCAATGATGACATCAGTTTACCTCCTTTCTCTCCATGTGCGTAGACCTTATGCTGGAAGTTCAACATTTGCTTTGCTACTCTATTACCAAGAAGGTCTCGCAATTTTAGCCTAAGATCTGTCAGGGTCTTCTGGTGATCATTGCACAGTGAAGCTTTATGCTTCCTCTCAATTGTCGCTATTTCCGCTAGAAGTGTGTCGATTCCTTTTTGCTGTTCCTTTTTTACTCTAGAGCCTAGAGATATAAAGCACCCTCTAACAAAAGCCTTATGGGCCTCCCATACAATAGGTTGTGAGCTGTGTGTGGAGGAGTTAAGCGCAAAGTACTCTATAAGTTGAGCTCTGACCTGGTCCAGGTGGAGTTGGTTATACAGCAGAGATTCGTTTAGCTTCCAGTTCCAGTCTCTTTTTGGTAGGGAGGTGAGGGTGAAGGTCGCACAGCATGGAGCATGATCAGACAAGGTGATATTGCCAATGTCTGCCTTCCTGAAAAAGGGAAGAAGAGATGCAGAGGTTAAGACATGATCTAGACGTTGATAGGTCTTATGCGGAATTGAATAAAAAGAGAAGTCTTTATCAGTGGGGTGAAGGCTTCTCCAGACGTCTATCAGACGTAGGTCCTGAAGTTTCTTGTGAAGTTTACTAAGAAGCCTTTGTGTCACCTGGGATTTAGCTGAGGATGAATCTACGGCAGGGTTTAAGACCAGGTTTAAGTCTGCCCCTAAAATTATCTGCCCTTCAGCAAAAAGTTTAAGTGTGTCTAAGGCTTGTAAAAGCCATTTAACAGGAGACTTATTTGGGATGTAAAGATTTGCTAAAGTGAACTTGCGATCTGCTATTAAGCCCTTGACCAAGAGAAGGCGACCCTCCGCGTCTGTGTGTTGTTGCGTTACCGTGAACGGAATGGACTGGTGGATCGCTATGGCTACCCCTTTAGAGGCTGAAGTTGGTTGGACGCTATGAAACCAATGAGCAAACGGACGCTTAGGCATCTTTGGCATTTTCTTCTGGCGAAGGTGAGTCTCCTGAAGGAACACTATCTGTGAACCCAATTTTCTGAGAGCTAACATGACTTGACCTCGTTTCTGTGGCGAATTTAAACCTTTGACGTTGAATGTCGCGACCTGTATATCAGTCATCTCAGTGCGCAAGAAGTTTGCTACTAAAGGAGAATTGCAATCTGTAAGGTTTCCTTATGAGGCTTTTATGAACCTAATAGAGATATCTACGAGGGGAAAAAGGGTGTGCGGGGGGGGGGAGGAGGTTCAAAGAGAAGGGAGGGAATGAGTAAGAAAAGATATATATGAAAAGGAGGTAGATAGAAAAAATTAGGAGGTAACAAGCACTAGTTCTAAGAGGTACCGGAGTTGAGACCGGTGAGTGTGCTATCAGAACCGGAGCAAACAGTTACGTATGTAGATAGCAGGGGGGGAACACAAGTATATATCTAGCCCGTACGTGGTACCTAGACATCACAGCTAAGGTGTATAATACGAAAATTTGGTGACTTTAAACTACTACTTTACTTCCAGATCTCGCAGTCAGAAGTACAATTGTTGGACATAATGCAAAGTATTTTATAGTTATGAAAAAGAGAGGGCCAGGGACCTGCACTGAAATAGTCAGGAGGGTGAGAGTATATTGTGCTAGTTATATTGGGAATAGCTAACTTCAGGCATAACTGGCTGCTTGTCTAAAGCTTGTTAGAGGGAGGTAGGTGTCAGCATTGACTCCTAAGGGCTAACACGTAGGTCATGAACATCAACAGTAAGTACATTCCTGTTTAATCTCCCAACACGCGAATAATCAACCTGTCTATATCTGTGTCACCTACAGCACCCAGCGCAATCAGCAAGCTGAATGTGGTAAGGAGCTGGGGTTTGTTTGGTAAGGCAGAGGCAAGGGATTCCTGTTAGATACACATTCAAATATTCTAGTCGCCATCTCACAGTAATCGCATGTTAAGTTTCGACAGAGCTGGGTTTGATTCCTGAACTTATACGTGAGTATTCGCATGTTAGCAGAGAAATTAACACTCTCTAGGTAACCAAGGACCCTAGCAAAAACTAGATCTATAGCATTCTACAAAGGACAGAGCTAACTGAGATCTTAAGCAAACAATCACATAATAGTCGCATAGCTTATTCTATGCGAATAAGGAACACAATAAACACTTATTGTATGAGAAACAGAACGGAATGATCAGTGAATAGAACTAAGTATAGAACAATTATAACATGGTAGGGTTACCGCTAACACCCTCCACGTTCCCTTGACACTAAACCCGAGACCAACGGGCGAGTCTCAAGGCGGGAGGTCCATGGATCCCATCGGATGTTTAGGCGTTTTCCCAGACTTGGTGCGATTAATTCTCTTCCAAGACTCTAGGCGCGGTAGGTTCGGCAGCTTTGTCGGATAGTCCACTGGCAACCAGGTGGGTATGTCGATGGGCTGGATACCGATGTGCTCCCAGGCTTTATCCAGGTCGTCCGGCGTATGAATGATAATGCGCTTCCCATTCATGTTGATGGAGAGACCGAACGGGTACATCCAGGTATACGGGATTTTCTTTCCACGGAGTGAGTCCAGCAGCGGCTTCAATATGCGCCTTTTAGCTAGAGTTGATGGAGCAATGTCCTGATATAGGGCAATTTCCGCATCTCCGTACATGATCCGACTTCTAGCGCGAGCTGCCTCCATAATCCGTGCTGTGTCCACAAAGGACAGTAGGCCGCAGACCACATCTCTCGGTCTTTCATTCAGTTTCGGTTGGGGTCTTAGCGCTCTATGTATGCGCTCGATAACAATAGACGCAGCCGAGTCAGGTTCTAATATGTCCGTAAATTTCTCCATAGCCACCTTACGTAACGATTCAGCTGCCCAGATCTCAGGGAGGCCTTTTATACGTATATTGCGTCGTCTGCTGCGATTTTCTTGGTCCTCCAGCAGCGAAAAGGCTCTATTGAGTTCCTCAGCATGGCCGGTAAGACATTCAGCTACTCCGCTTGCATGCGACCCCAGGTCTTGTGTCGCCTGCTCCAGGGCTTCCACTCTATGCCCCACCTGAGAAATTTCAGTTTTAATGTCCGCTAATTCAGTGAGGACTGGCCTTAGAGCTTTATCTAGTGCTTGGCTAAGCACTTTAGTGAGGAAGGATTTGGATACGGGTGCCGGATCTCGCTCTTCGGTCCCGCCGCCATGTTCGCTGTCTTCTCCTGAGTCTTCAGCCTCATTCTCTTTCATGCGCACCGCCGCCATTTTGGCGCCAGCTCCCGGTGAGTGTGAGCTTCTCTTTTTCAGGAATTTCTGCATGTCCTGTTGGCCTTTGTGAGATCGAGGGGTATCTGGGGGATCTAGTCCCCTATCTCTGCCATATTTGACCATTTCTGGTCTAGTCACCGCAATTTAAAAGGCTGTAGATGCTGGTATGAGGAGGAGCAGGTCTTTCACACAGCCATCCACACCAACGTCCAGGCTCCGCCCCCCAGGAAGTGGGTTTTTGACCTGCTCTGTACATATATAGTATAACAGAAACCGGTCACCGTGTCTAATGATATGGTGGCTGGACTAAGATGGTGGTTGTCCCTGACAAACAACCATGTTATCTTCCTCTGCATCCCCGATTACTGTAATTGGCTGCTCAATGCTGACTGGCCAATTGCAGCCTCCTCACTGTAAAATCCAGGATAGCACTAATGACCTCCAAGTGCACAGAGGGTACAAAGCTGTTTGATGTCCCCTCCATGTGCTGCTATTGGCTATACCAGTCAATCAGCACAAGAGGGGCTTGCAGAATAGCAAAGCTCTCTGTGCAGGCCTCTAATCCAGTTTGGAACAGTGAGCGGAGAGGGCTTTGTGCTTTTTTTGTGTTGCCTTTGGGTCTTGCTGGGACTTGCGTTGCACCATAATACAAAAGATCTGCTATTGTTTTAATGGCTGAAGTGATCATTATAATTATCATATTTGAAGTGATCTGACCACTTGCAGCAGTTCCATTTCCCTGTTCTCCTAAGTCCCATTCCCTGTCCTAATCTGAACCAATCATATGTGTGATCATGTTTTGGCTCAGAGTTTTTATTGTTCTTGTGTGGGTGTTAAATTTTTTTTTCTAAAGGTTGAGATTCAATTCAGGTCCAGTTCGCTGAATTTATATATTTTTTTTTGGTTTGGACCTGAATCAGTTGGGACCAAAGCATCATAGCTCCCATTGCCTTGAAAGTTGATGGCCTCATAGGACTCAAATTTTTAGGAAAACTTGTTATCTCTTTTCATTTATTTTGGAACGCAATGGCAACAATAGTAAATAATGTTTGAGTGACACAGACATACATGGCTATACACATAAGTGGACGACTGTGGCATTAATGGAATGATGCATTCTGCAGGAGCAGCCATACAAAACGTTATGCTAGACAGACAGCAACGGTGGCAACATGGGAAACTTTGCCCGCCTGAAATGCTAATAATTAGAATCGGTACATGGAGGAGGAGACTGCCTTGTTTCTCAATGGGCATCTCAAGGGAGAAGGTGATTTTTTTTTTTGTTATTTTTTTCCTCCCATTGAGAAACAGGACAGTCTCCGCCGCCTTGTAATGATGCTCTTCATTAGCATATCAGTTGGGCAAAGTGAATGGGGGCCACAGCGGGGGAACGGCGCGCCAAACACACTAGTACGCTATATTACATCCATTATTTATGCCCTACACAACCCCCTACTTATTTCATAATGTCTGGACCCATGAAAAGTCTTCTTTAAGGACGAGCGCCATACATGTACAGTGGGCTGATCGGTGGGTGCAGGACCTGCGCCCGCCTGATCAGCAACACGGACCGGGCAGTCACCGGCAGCCCAGCCCCTGCTGCATAAGCCGGCATTGGTGAAAACACTGATGCTGTCATATTAACCCTAAATGCCATGGTCAAAGCTGACTGCGGCATGCAGAGGGTTTGCGGAGGGTACTGGTGCCCTCTGCATGTCTATAGGGTCTGGCAGAGAAGGCAGACCGATGCCTTCCATAGGCATTGGGGCTTGCGTTCCACGGAAGCCTGTGAGATCCAGCTCTTTAGGCTGGATCTCACAGGCAGGCTGTCAACATAAAAGCTGACAGCCAATGCATTACAATACAGGATGTATTGTATTGCATTGAAGAGGGTATCAGACCCCAGAAGTTGAAGTTCCCAGAGTAGGAAGTTCCCATAATAAAAAAGTAAAGTTTCAAGTAAAAAAGAAAAAAAATCCAAAATAAAACATTAAATTTTAATAAAAAATAAATAAAACCAGACATATTAGGTATTGCCATGTTCGTAACAACCGGCTCATATGATCCAAACCCCACGCCTGAATGCAGTAGAAAAAAAAAAAACTGTGCTAAAGCAATAATTTTTTGTCACCTTACATCACAAAAAGTGCAACACCAAGTAATCAAAAAGGCGTATGACCCCCAAAATAGTACCAATCAAACCGTCACCTCATCTTCCAAAAAAAGAGCCCCTACAAAAAACAATCGGGCAAAAAATAAAAAAACGATGACGATAAAACAAGACTTTTGTTTCAAAAATGCTTTTATTGTGTTAAAAGTAGAGACGAATTTAAGAAATTTAAGTCCCTGTCACCTATGCAGGAACAGGGACTTACATTTTTAAAATTTGTCTTTAATTGGCCCTTTCCTTCAACCCTTCTGCTTTAATAACTCTTCCCATATTTCCGCTCGATCAAAATTTAATTTCATCCATTTATCTACTTTGGATGTGGTCTCTCTTTCTCACGCTCCCTCTCCTTTGTGGAACCCTGATTCGACGATAACCATGATCAACATGGTAGACTCAGAAAAGAACATCGAAAGTTGATAGAGCAGATATCCAAATGGATGGTGGACATCACGGGGGCACCTCTGCATAGGTTACAGGAACATAAATTTCAAAAAATCGTCTGGGTTTTTCATCGCCAGAAATGGGCTAATGTCACCCACCAATGGAACAGATGATTTTTTAAATTTCGGTCCCTGTCACCTATGCAGAGAGGGAGTTTATTCACGTCAAAAATTGTAAAATGTTAACCCAGGAATGTAACAGAAAAATTAGTGAAATTTATTAACCTTACTACTAGGTAGAGCAGGGGTATATCACAGCCAAAAATTGGTTAATTTTACCTGAAAATGTGACCGACAAATTTGTGAATTTTTTTACCTGTCTACTAGGTATAGGAGTGGTATATCACATCCAAAAATTGGTGAAGTTCACCTGAAAATGTAACAAATTATTGTTTTGTTTTTTTTAACCTGTATACTAGGTATAGCAGTGGTATATCACACCCAAAAATTGCTAAATTTCACCTTAAAATGTAACAGACCAATTAGTGAAATTACATAAAGTAAAAATAAATAAAATACATACAAATAAAACAAAAAAATACTTGATTTATGAGGTGGAGGTCCATATGAAGTAGGAGTTTGAGGATACGGTGGACGTAGCGGTGTAGGTGGAAGTGGCGGTGGAGGAGGACGAGGTAGCCAACACTGGTTTTAATTTTATATATATTTTTTTATTAGGGTACACTGCAAAATAGTGGTAAATATCAAAAATACAACAATGAGCAATTGTGCTGTAGTATAACAATGGCTGGGTAAGGCCGATATACATGTCTATTCTGCACAAGGTACGGACAAGTTTTGAGGGATCCATACCTGATTCATTTTAGTGAATGTGAGATTGTCCACATTGGCTCTGGAAAGGCGGCTGCGCTTGTCTGAGATAATGCCCCCTGCCGTGCTAAACACACGTTCAAATAATACACTGGCTGCAGGGCAGGCCAGCACCTCCAAGGCATAGAGGGCAAGTTCAGGTGATGTGCCCAATTTGGAGACCCAGAATCTTCTTGATTTTCTTTTTTAACTATTACTTTTACTTACACTAGTGCTCCAGAGTCTCTGTCTGTCTCTCTCTTTCAAACTATTTATTTTTCTTTCTTCTGAGAGACTCTTCTAATCTTCTGAGATCTCCAGGCTCTGTGCTCTGTCAGCCGCCGCCCAGGAGTAGCAGGCACGCGCATGCAGGAAGCTGGCCGGGGTCCAGGCGTACGACAGGCGGAGGCAGAGCCTGAAGGCAGCATGCATGCCATGTGATCATCAGCATCATCCCTGCCTGGCTGCCCTGTGTGTGTCTGTGAGTTACTTGTGCTGCCGTACCTGCCCCCCTGCGCTGCCCGGCCCCGCCCTGCAGCCTCCATCACCTTTCTGTGTGCCCCACTGCCCGCGCCGCTATTGCAGGCAGCGGAACGCCCTGGCCGTTCTCTGGCAGGTTAGGAGGACAGACACTCTGGGGGGGAGGGTGTTGAACCCCCCTATCTTCCCCCTTATCTACGCCCCTGTCCTCCACATCATCTTCCACCCAGTCTTCACCCCTGCCCTCCTTGTCGGTCTACACATTTTCAAAAGCCCCAGCAGTTGGCACCTGTGTTTCGTCATCATCCGAGACGTGCTGCGATGGTCCTCCCATGTACTATTCTTGAAACATAAGTGGTTGGGCATCGGTGCACTCAATCTCTTCCACTTTTGGGGCAGGGCTAGGTGGATGGCCCTGGGAAACCCTGCCAACTGAGTCATCAAAAAGCAGTAGAGACTGCAGCATTACTTGGGGCTCAGACTGCTTGGCTGATTTGCAAGGGGATGAGGTGAAAGACTGACGGACATCGGCTTCAGGTGCCAACTTTGATCTTTCAGCAGGACACTGGGTGGGAGATAATGTAAAGGAACTGCAGGCACTGTCAGCAACCCAATCTACTATCGCCTGTACTTGTTCTGGCCTCACCATTCATAGAGCTGCATTAGGCCCGACCAAATATGGCTGCAAGTTCTGTCGCCTACTCGCACCTGAGGAAGGGGTTTCACTTGTGCGTGTAGCTGGCACAGATCGACCACGTCCTCTCCCTGCAACAGGAGCTCAACCAGCAGCACCACAACCTGGGCCACATCCCTTATTCGACGCTCTCCTCATATTTCTCAAATTTAGTATCTTGTCCTAAATGGGTGTTTTATTAATAGCAGAATAGAACCACAGTATGTAATGGGTGTGTCTCGCTCATACAGATCCAGACTAGGCCGCAATTAAAGATTTTTGCCCAAAATGAGTGTTTTATCATTAGCAGAATAGAACCACAGTATGTAAAGGGTGTATCTCACAATGACATATGCAGCAAAGTCTTCAAAATTATTTTTCTTGCCCAAAATGGGTGTTTTTCTAATAACAGAATAGAACCGCAGTATCTAAAGGGTGTATCTCACACGTACAGATGTAGACTAGGCCGCTATTAAAGATTTTTGCCCAAAATGGGTGTTTTTTTTTAAAATAACAGAATATGACAGCAGTATATAATGCTTGAATTTCACACGATGTAGCAAGGGCTTTAAAATTGTGTATTTTGCACAAAAAGGGTGTATTTTAAAACCCCAAAAATTATAGCTGTATTTCTAGCTTAAATTGCACAATGACTAATGCTGCAAAGGCACCAGATGTAGGATATTGCCAAACCAAAACCAAATTATTATTGCAGTATTTCAAACTTGGATTTGAATGTTACAAAAGCACAGATGCAGTGCTGGTGCACTGAGCTTGCATAAAATGGCCGCCGCCGCCCTCCTAACAGATGGATGAAAGTGTTTTTTCTCTGTCACTGGGCTCAGGGCAGGGTAAAAAGATTGTGCACTGCACCCACACAACAAAATCTATGTAGATCGCTGAGTTTAATTGGAGTTCTGATTAAAGATTCTGTCCTATTGTCTCCCTCACAGCAGCAGCATCCTCTCCCTACACTAAGCACAGCAGAGTGACATGTAGTGCTACTTGACTCCAGCTTATATAGAGTCTGGGTCACATGCTGCACTGGCCAATCACAGCCAAGCAGAGAAAAAGAGGGTTTAAGGGTTAACAGGGATCCAAATGGAACGGGTTTCCACGGACCCGAGGTAACTGGAGGCGCCAGGGGATGGAGAAGGGGGTGAGGGTGCGGAGAAGGGGGGAAAGGCTGCTCAGAGAGTTGACCCTGCAATAGAGTCCGCAGGTAATTGCAGATAAAAAAGAGGGGGGGGTAGGGTGTGTATACACTCCCAATCCCCCTCCAAGTGGACCCTGGAAATAGCGCCAATCCAAACAGCAGGTGGTGGAAGCAAGGGAGGCGGGGGGTTGGGCTAGGTCACAGATGGTGGCAGGATAAGTTGTGGAGAATGGAGGGCAATGAGAAACAATAAGAAGCAATAAAAAACAATAATAAACAATAAAAAAAAAATAATAATAAAAAAACATTAAAAAAATGGTGTGTGTTAAAATCATCGGTAGGGAATATGAGATTCAAAAGTCTCACTGGGCTCAGGGCAGGGTAAAAAGATTATGCACTGCACCCACACAACAAAATCTATGTAGATCGCTGAGTTCAATTGGAGTTCCGATTAAAGATTCTGTCCTATTCTCTCCCTCACAGCAGTAGCATCCTCTCCCTACACTAAGCACAGCAGAGTGACGTGCAGCGCTACGTGACTCCAGCTTATATAGAGGCTGGGTCACATGCTGCACTGGCCAATCACAGCCATGCCATTAGTAGGCATGGCTGTGATGGCTTCTAAGGTCACACAGTTAAACACTTGTTGATTGGCTGTTCTGCAGCCTTTCAAAAAGCGCTAAGAAATTGCCGAACATGGAACCCGAACTTTTACTGGGTACGAACCCGAACTTTACGGTTCGGGTTCACTCAACCGTAGTTAAAAGTGAAAAAAAAAAAAGTAGACATATTATGTATTTTAACATCCGTAACTACCTGCTGTATAAAAATATCACATGACCTAACCCCCTCAGGTGAACGCCGTAAATTTTTTTGGGGTCAACTTACATCACAAAATGTGTAATACAAAGCGATTAAAAAGTCATCCGCACACCAAATCAGTACCAATCAAACCGTCACCTCATCCCACAAAAAATTAGACCCTACAAAAAAAAAACTATGGCTCTCAGAATATGGAGAAACTATTTTGCTTCAAAAATGCTTTTATAGTGTAGAACGTAAATAAATAAAACAAAGTAAACATATTAGGTATCAACACGTCCGTAACAACCTGCTGTATAAAAATATCACATGAAATAACCCCTCAGGTGGACACCGTAAATTTTTTTAAATGAAAACTGTGTAAAAAAATTTACATTTTTGTCACCTTACATCAAAAGAAGTGTAATACCAAACGATCAGAAAGTCATATGCACCCTAAAATAGTACCAATCAAACCGTCATCTCATACCAAAATAAATGAGCCCCTATATTAGACAGTTGCTCAAAAAATAAAATAAAATATGGCTTTCAGAATATGGATACACAAAAAAAATTCTTCAAAAATGCTTTATTATGTAAAACTGAAACAAACAAACAAAAAAAGTAATATTTGTATATAGCAACCTGCTCTATAAAAATAGCAAATGATTTATCCTGTCAGATGAACATTGTAAATAACAAAAATTAAAAACGGTTCCAAAACAGCTATTTTTTTTTTTTACCTTACCTCACAAATAGTGTAATAGAGAGCAATCAAAAATCATATGTACCCTAAAATAGCACCAACAAAACATCCACCTTATCCTGTAGTTTTCAAAATAGGGTAACTTTTTTGGAGTGACTACTCTAGTCTTCAAATGTGACATGGCAACTTAAAATTATCCCAGTGAAATCTGCCCCCCAAAAACAACATGGCGCACCTTTCCGTGTGCCTGTACAGCAGTTTACAATCACAAATAGGGTGTTTCTGTAAACTACAGAATCAGGGTCATACATATTGAGTTTTGTTTGCCTGTTAACCCTGGCTTGTTAGCGGAAAAAAAATAGATAAAAATGGAAAATCTGCCAAAAAAAGTGGAATTCTGAAATTTAATCTACATTTTCCTTTAATTCTTGTGGAATACCTAAACGTTTAACAAAGTTTGTAAAATCTGTTTTGAATAGCTTCAGGGGTGTAGTTTCTACTCTAAGGGTGCAACAGGGGGGTCTTCAAGTGTGACATGGCAACTTAAAATTATCCCATGGAATCTGTCTTACAAAAACCATATGGCGTTACTCTCTTCTGCACCCTGCTGCGCACCTGTACAGCAGTTTACAACCACATATGGGGTGTTTCTGTAAAATACAGAATCAAGGTAATAAATATTGAGTTTTGTTTGGCTGTTAACCCTTGCTTTGTTACTGGAAAAAATTGATTAAAATGGAAAATCTGCCCAAAAAGTTAAATTCGGGAATTTCATCTATATTTTCCTTTAATTCTTGTGGAACACTTAAAGGGTTAAGAAAGTTTGTAAAATCAGTTTTTAATACCTTGAGGGGAGTAGTTTATAAAATGGGGCCATTTATGGGTGGTTTTTATTATGTAAACCCTACAAAGTGACTTTAGACCTGAACTGGTCCTTAAAAAGTGGGTTTTGGAAATTTTCTTAAATATTTTAAGATTTGCTTCTAAACCTAAGCCTTCTAACGTCCCAAAAAAATAAAATGGCATTCACAAAATGATCAAAGCATAAAGTAGACATATGGGAAATGTAAAGCAATAACTATTATATGAGGTATCACTATTTGTTTTAAAAGCAGAGAAATGTAAATTTGGAAAGTTGCACATTTTTCCCTTTTTTGGTAAATTTGGTACTTTTTTAAAAATAAAAATGAAAAATATTGACTGAAATTTTCCACTATCATGAATTACAATGTGTCTCAGAATGGCTTGGATAAGTAAAAGTTTTCCAAAGTTATTACCACATAAAGTGACACATGTCAAATTTCCAAAAAATGGCAGGGTCCTGAAGGGGTTAATTAAAAATCAGCCTTAGCTCTGAGAAAATGTTCGTATTGACATATTATTCACATACGTATGCTGCTTAATTAAATTCAACCCCTCTCAAAATTGTTATTTTATTTCAACCGTGTGGAAAGTGCACACATGTAAACGGATGATTTAGGCATTAACAGCATGATGCAGGCAGCAGCATGCAGCCGTGCAGAACGTGACATGCAAACAGACAGAGGCAAGATGGGGCACTGCCATCAAGACAAGCTCTATTCATCGGAATTATCCTGAGTTGTGATAAAATGTTGGTATTGATGCAGTAAACACATACATTTATGCTGCTTAATGAAATTTACCTCCCCCTCCCAAAAAAAATTACAATTAAAATTGCAAAACTGAATACACGTTAACTAACAATTGAGGCATTAGTGGCATGAGGCAGGCCGCAGAACCAGACATACAGAACGTGATGGTAGGAAGACAGATAGATGGAAACAGTGGAAAGATGGGCACCACCAGCAAGGTGAGGTCTATTCATGGGAATAAGCCGGAGGAGTGTGAAAATCCTCCTGAATCCAGGCTTGGTTCAGTTTGACAATTGTGATGTTTTGGAAACTGGATGGGGAGTACTGAAAATGCTCTCCGAGATGACACTGGAGGCTGGGCAAGAAAGAAGATAGAGACGGTGCTGTGGCAGTTCTGGCCACTGTTCCAGTCTGCCTGCCCAGAAAGCCATGTAGTCAGGGAACTGGGTATGCGACAGAGACTACCGACAGTTTACTTAGGTCTGAACCTGGGCATTGTGGTGGGAGCTGTCGGCTAGCTGACTGGCCTGGTGTGGCATGTGAAAAAACTACTCCATCATGTTGAGGAGACGGAAATGGCTGCTGCTACTGTTGCTGCGGCTTCTGCTGTTTCTGGCGGCAGAAAGGGGTAAGCTGCGGCAAGTTTTTTACACAGTGTTTCCTGGTAGTAAAGTAACTTGTCCTCCCTTTCTGCCAGAGGAAATCATTCCCCCATTTTGCCTTGGTATCAAGGGTTTAAAAGTATGGCTATCCAGGAGAGGGGCGGAGTCAGTGCTTGACGGGGAGATGGAAGCATAGTTTTGCTGCTCTGTGTCAAATATCACCCTAACAGCGTGTTATTACAGCGTGGAGGATCCACAATGGTTAAAACCGGTGGTTCCAAAGCTGGAGAGGCAACCGGTCCACAGAAAAACCCAGCAAATGGTGGAGAAATGGAGGAATTTATCAAGAAAGCGGCCGCAGCTGCAGCGGCCTGAGAACCTAAGATGGCGCCGGCCACCCCGCGTGCTACAGGACACAGTAAAGTGGAGCACTCATCTCAGGACCAAGAAGGTGAGGAGGACTTGGAAAGTCTGCCAATCTCCCGATCTTATTTGAAAGAGGCTCTAGCCTCAGCATTAGCCTCAACATTAGAACCGCTAAGTTCAGACCTGTCGTCCAAACAGGGAGACGAGTTAAGGCCTTAGAAGACTCCTAGAACAGTATTCTCAAGCACCAAAATGCTCTTTCGCAACACATCCAATTGATTTCAAAGAACCTCAATACAATATACTGTCACAAGGGCGTCAAGAGCCACGTCTGACTCCGTTATACCCGGGGTCAGGAAGTCGCAGCGGGTGGCTGCGCGCTCTATGTCTAAAGATAGTGCTGTTTCTTAATGGTAGCTTTCTGGGTTTGCCTTGCAATCCTTTTTGGCTAATTCAGGGATTTCCTCAGCTGTTTCTTGTCCAGCAATCCCAACCTCTTTATATTCCCCTCTCCTACTTCTCTGGTTGCCAGATATAGAGCTTCCTGCCTGGACTTCTATACTGACCCACTGGAGCTGTGTAGCTGTGATTCCTGGTTGTTTGTTGTCACCCACCTGGGATTATATGTTTTGTCTGTATTGTCTGTCCTCTCCTTGGTGTTTTCCTTTAGTGTTAGTGGTGCGGACTAGTGTTCCCACCGCCCTATTCACTACGTAGGGCTCATCTCAGGGAAAGCCAGGGTTTAGGCACGTGATCGGCGTACGGGTGAGGAACCTGTCTAGGGACGTCAGGGCAGTCAGGTGCCAGCCTCAAGGTGAGTTAGGGGTCACCACCCTTCCCTCTCCCTTGGACAGAGCCTTCCCATTTCTCTCCCTTTGCGTAACGTATGTGATCGGCACGCCGGTCATGACATATACAGTGCGATCGAGGATCAGGAGAATAGAGGAAGATGCAACAATTTGCTCTTTCACGGTATTCCAGAAACAGTGGCACCCTGCGATCTTCCCAACACTGTTGTACAAATCTGCTTATCGGGGTTTTCCACTTTCCTCCCACTCATTCAGGTGAGATATTTGATAGAATTAGCCCCAGTGGAGTTAAGACAAAGTTTTCCACCTTCACTAAGAACGTCCCAACTCCCCATCCTATCCTTCTTCAAAGAAGAGGGGGAACTAATAAATAAAGAGGACATTGCTTATTTACTACCTCTTTCCAATATGTTTCCTTCTCTAGCCTCTTTTCTTCTTTCTTATACAAACACATCCCTCACCAGGCTCTGCTTAGACCTATTACATGGTTTGAAGGATGGTTATTTAGTCATACCCCTCAAAAGAAACTAATCTTGCAACTATACAAAAAACTTTATAATCTATCCCTATGCCAAAACCCGCCTTCATTGGTCTCTGGGAGAGAGATCTTAAGACATCCCTGTCTTTATCTGAACAGTCCATATTTTTCATGCTTCTACATATTTCTTCTCGGTGTGTGCTCATCCAGGAGAATGGATATAGAATTCTCACGAGATGGTACAAAACACCAGATATCACATATAGATATAATAGCTTAAACTCAGATATTTGTTGGAGGTGTGAAAAGGAGAAGGACACTTTCTTTCACATATGGTGGTCCTGCCCACCCATCTTAAGCTGGTGGGAAGATTTGTTCAGGAAAAGTAGCAAAATATGCAATACATCTATCCACTCCTCCCCCAACTAGCTCTGTTGGGCCTGCCTTCCTCAAACATAATTTCCAATATCCCATCTTTGCTTCATAATCTCCTCATGGCAGCTCGCCTTATACCATGCTTTTGGTTAACAGCAGAACTCCCCTCACATGATCTTTTGAATAGGGAAGATAGATGCAATTTATAGATTTGAGGAAATAGCTGCAGCAGAGGCTCGCTCAAATTCTAGATTCAAGACTAAGTGGAGGGTCTGCGAGGCCCACAAAGGTTTTACTCCCTAGTAACACATAACCATTTTAATGCCAACTGTTCTTGCCATGTAACCAGGCTATCAAATTTTTGATGCCATTACTGCTATACTCTTAGATTGATATGCATATGTAGTTGATCATACCAACTATTCCCCTTATTATGTCAATGATACCTACTCTGTGCTTTGTACTTTTTTCACGTACAGTTTAGTGTTGTTGATACTATATGCTTACAATTATATGTATCTCACTATTTATTTTCAGTAAAGTATTTGAAAAAAATAAAAATAATAATAAATTTTTTTTATATCTATCCAGTAATCATCAAACTGCTTGATGTCAATGATATGCCTGTTACTGCACAAGCAAACCAGCATGTCCAAGGCGCCACTTCTTTCTGGCTCTGTCCCCCCATTTAGACAATTTGGTGTCTTGGCTGGTACTATCCTCATAATCATACAGTTACTCCTCTACTTCCGACTCCTCCTCTTGCAGTGGCATCTCCTCATCCTTATCTTCATCATTCAAATCTTCATCATCCTCCACCTCCATGTCAGATTCCCTTTGTGTGTCCCCAAAGGCTATAGGGCGGACAGTAAAAAGTATCAGCTGCTCTACTTCCGCAGTGGTTTCCTGCTGCATGAGTGTCAGCCTCTTTGAAGGGCTTTAGATTCTGACAGGCGTCTCGGATGAGCTGACACTACCTGACCTCAAAGCAGCACATGCTACCTGCTGCTGAGGCTGTCTGGTGAATGACACAATCGTTTACGGCTTTCCACTGCTCAAACATGTTCAATGTCAAATTCCAGTGAGTTGGCACATCCTGGATTAAGTGGTGTAGTGGCAGGCTGTTCTGTCACTTAAGGTCCAGGAGAGTGTTCCTTGCCACATACGAAGTGGCTGAAGTGCTTGGACAGTCTCCTGGACTTTGCAAGGACCTAGGTTGATGATGTTCACTAGAGATTAACGAATCAAAAAAAAATAATCTAAATTTATTTGCGGCGGATTGCGAAAAAGAAAAAAAATATATTTCCTGTATGCAGAGAGCCTTTATAGTGGTGTAGAACACTGTGCCTTGCAGTAACAGATAGGAAGTCTGCTCTGGTAGTGAAACAATACTGTGAGTCAGTATGACATGCAGATTAAAGGCGTCGCTGTTAGTGCCAAAAAGAAGCACACTCCTTTTACACAGTCATCTGCTGATTCCACAGAGATGTCTACAGAACCTGTTCTATTAAATGCTTATACAAGTAGAGCCCCATGACAGAGTGGCGAGGGTGTCAGCAGTAAGTTTGTGTTGATGTCACAGATTATTTTGCCCTTCCTCTGATCCGTCAGAACAATAACCCCCAAAAAACAGATCCTGTCTGTGGAGCATCTGCCTTCACTCGGTCAGCCTTTGGTTAGTAACTAATCAGGATTCAATTGTCCCTGCAGTGGAGGCTGAGGACACGGTGGAGGATGAGGACATTGTCGCAGGACCAACGTCGTGAGAGCGTGGAGGCGGAAGCAACGTCATCTGACCAAGTTGCTAGTGGAGGCTGGGCAGGATCCACATTTACCCAGTGGGCTATAAAAGACATATATTGTCCTTGACTGTAGTTACAGCTAACAACCAATTTTCCCCAAAAAGCCTGTTTCACAAAAAATGTCACCACTGAATGGCTAATCAACGTAATTCGGTCCCTACAGAAGAAATTCTCCAATCACCCATCAATTTCCCCAAAAAGGCTGTTTCACAAAACAAATTCCCCAACGAATGGCTAATCAACATAATGCAGTCCATACAGCAAAAAGAAGTCTACAATCACCCAATTTCCCCCCCAAAAAAGGCTGTTTCACAAAAAAAAATCTCCATTAAATGACTAATCCACATAATTCGGTCTGTACAGCAAAAAGAGGTCTAAAATCACTCATCAATTTTCCCAAAAAAAGCTGTTTCACAAACAGATTTCACCACTGAATGACAATGTAAATTCACTGCAGAACGGCTAATATCATGTACTTATTTTTCCCATTAATACACCCCAACAATAGCAGTATAACAATGTTGGTTCACTGCAGACCGGCTAATAAGACGTATTCTTTTTCCTATTAATATCCCCTGTAGGAAGGCGCAAGGGTCCGTCATTGACGAAAGGTACGTGTCACCGAGGTTCCTGGCCTCGGTGAGATAAGAACCGGTTATTTTATGTGTCAGCCGCAGCTAGTGCTCGCTGGCACTGTTTATTCTTAGTGTGGCTGAAAAGCCGATCCGGGCCGGTTCTTATTGGGAGCAGCCAAAGAGCAGGGTGGGTGGCTGTTCCCCACGTCCAGGCCAGGTTTTGGGCTGGTATGTTCCTCCAAGTGAAAGTGGAGCTGTGAAGGCTCTGTGTCTCTGGGAGCTGCATGAGAGCCACCAGCTGGAAGCCAGGCGCCCTAAAGCCTGCTGTGGATATCCAGGTGACGTGTTTGTTTTGAGTTCTGTGGACTTTGGCCGTGTGAAATAAAGCGAGGAATTCCTGTGGTGTGAATTAACACCAGGACTCTGTGTTTGTGTTATTTTTTTCCTTGTGTGAATAAACACTGAACTTTTTGCTTTACTACCGTGTTCTTGCCTCTGTACTGCGTCCGCTTACCCTGCCTACCAGAGCAAATCCCTACACCCCCAAAAAAAAAAAATATAACAATCACAATTCACTGCAGAACGGCTAATAGGACGTACGTATCTATGTTATTAATACACCCTGTAAATGGCTGTAGTACAATGGAACTTCACCTCTTAACGGCAAATATTATATTTGCCACTTATGCACACCAAAAAGGGCTGCAATTTTTTCACTTCACCACACAATGGCTAATAAGCCCTTTTTCTTTTTCCCCACTTATACTGGGGAAACCGGGCTGAAGAACATATAACTACACCACTGAATGGAAAATATATATTTTATTTTGCCACTAATACATGCCACAAAAGGCTTTAGAACATATAACTGCACCTGTGACTGGCAAATATATTTTACTTTTGCCACTAATACATGACAAAAAGGGCTGTAATTTTAGCACTTCACCACACATCGGCTAATAGGCCCTTTTTTTTACTACTAATACAAGCCAAAAAATTCTTTAGAACATATAACTGCACTGCACAAGGGCAAATAAGGGTACTTTCACAGTAGCGTTTTTCTTTTCCAGGGCTGAGTTCCGTCCTAGGGGCTCAAATCCGGAAAAGAACTGATCAGTTTTATCCCCATGCATCCACCATCTCCACCATCTGAATGGAGAGCAATCCGTTCAGGATGCATCCTGTTCAGTCTTTTTTACTGATCAGGCTTTTCAGAAAACTGTAGCATATTGTATTTTTACCTCCGGCCAAAAATCCGGAACACTTTGAACACCCGCATTTTTCCCATTGCCTTGCATTAATGCCGGATCCGGCGCCGTGTGTTCCGTTAAACCAGATCCAGCTTTTGCATATTAAACCTGAAAAAAGTGAAAATTTTAAAGTCCATAAATGGCAGATCAGTTTTTTCCAATGCATTTTTTCATTGTGATCAGAATCCCACAACGGATTGCCCGCCGGATTCAAACAACGCTAGTGTGAAAGTACCCTAAGACGTAGAAATATTTCCTTGTAATAAACCCTGTTAATGCCTGTATCAAACAGCACTTGCACCCTAATAAGAACTGTTTGCTGAAATTACAGAGCTGTATAATGGCAATTTGGATCCCCAGTCAGTGCAGCAAGGTGTAATAGGATTGTTCCTATTACTCAGGCTGTAACCAACCCTACTGAACTCTGTTCAACATAAATGCTGTGGAATGATTCCTCCCTATCCTTTCCCTACACCTTGAATAATCTTTCCCTGCACTTGTAAATAATTTTTTTAGCACAATGAAGTTTTTTATAGCACTGTCCCTAGCGCCTGCTGACGTCTCTCCCTGCACTAAGTACACTGGAAAATGGCTGACTCTAAGATGGCTGAGGCTATTTATAGGGCTGTGACATCACAGGGCTGGCTGGCTGCTGATTGGCTGCACGCATGGCATTATGGGTGATCCCACCTTTCCAGAGTTCCTTGCTCCATCTCCTCACACATGCAGCAGCTATTTTAGGAAAAAATTTGATTAAACACCACAAATCGCAAGGAAATTTGGCTTTGGTGAAAATCGATTTTTTCCTGAAATTCTGAATAAAGTCCACTTCATCAGCTTTAATTCGTTGATCTCTAATGTGCACCATGCAGGAAGCATGTGTTATTTCACCCCAGGTTCAGGGTGGCCACAATTTTGTGCTCATTGTCACTCACCACCTTGTCCATTTGGAGTCGGCCGGGTGACGGCCAGTGGGATGTTGGCTGCTTGTTGTACTTGAGCAGCTACTCTCTCCCAGGCTGATCATCTCCAACATGGCATGGCAACACTTGACCTGACACATGTCATAGGAAGGAAGGGTGTCCCACTGGAAGAAGAGAAAGACACCTCAGGTGACATCTGCTTTATAATCTGTACTCAGAGCATTATCACTGTGTTATCTGTTGTGTTACATTGGATCGCATGTAGGTATAAAAGAGTGTTTCCACAGGTTAGTGGGGGGCACAATACATGGCTTGACCCGGGCCCTGGCAACCCATGCTATGCCACTGAAGATATGTGCTACAAAATTAGGCTGTGCCAAGTATGTTTGTATGATATAATATCCAGTGCCAGCCTTCAACAATGTCGCTAGCATAGCATAACCATGGTTTGCTTGACACCACATATGAAAGCACATGCAATATGATATGCACATCCCTATTAGCTTCACCAACACAAAGTATTGAACTTAGGGTCTATAGAAACAAAACATCTTACAGTATTTAATACTTTTTAAAATACCCATATAGTAAGAACATATAAACAGGGACCATTGTCAAAAAAATCCACAAAAATTGCTTGTACAATTATAGCTGTATTTCCTGTGAATATTCTATTCTGTTTGCTATTGCAACGTTGTTGCTATAGCAGTGCCCGTGACATCAGTCTTACTTATGCAAAAGACTACATGGTATCAGCTTCAATACCTCTCCAAGGAGACAAAGCTTTGTTCTGTGAAAGCAAATGTCCTATTCAAGTTATTTCTTATGGAAAAATTAGACATGACTCAAACAACAAGGTACACTTGCTCTTCTCTTTCTCTCTGACTAACCTGATAAATGTCATGAAAACCTGCAGGGAACGTAGCACCAGCTACTGCATTATTTAAAAGCCTAGACTGAATGTTCCCTTCCATAGGTTTTCTTCATGTGTTGGTAAATGTTATGGTTTAAAGTTGTTGACTAAATAAGAAAACTATTTTCTGACAGATTTATATTCTATTAAAGGGGTTATCCGAGTTATGAAAAAAAAAAAAAACTTATAAAACTCATCAGGACTTACATATACATTAGTTAAGCTTGATTTCTTAAGCGAAAACCCCATACTTACACCTTTGCATGGTTCTGTAATTATTGCTTTGCTTACATGCTGCAGCAAAGCTGTGGGGGCATGTAACAACAATGCCTGAGCTCTCCCTCATGAATATTTGTGTGCGTGAATAATCTGACCTTCTCCTCACCCTGCTCTGCATAAATAAAGTCACATGTTCATCTCCTAGCTCACGCCGGCAGACGATCTTCTAAGATCTAAGCTATATGACACCCAGGGGAGGGCTGGCAGCCTTAGTCCTGGGGGGGAAATCCAGTCAAGTTGCACATTTTTATCCCTGCCCATTATTAAAAGCCCCTCCTACATATAATAGGCCACTCCCAAAAAACACTGTACAGCTGACATTCTATTGTTGAGACCTGTGTCTACATATCATACAGAGAGGGGAGGGCGTGTCCTGGCTGCACTGCCTGCTTCACATTATACAATAAACAACAGCAGGCTACAGCCAGGAAGCTCCTCCACTCTCCTCCCTCCCCAGATCCTGCTCAATGCCTGTGGTTCCACCCACCATCTGCCACCCGCCCATGGCCTGCTGCCCACTTTGGCTGTCCTCATCCAGCTCTGAATCCTCCTTCTGCAAATGGCAGGGGGAGTTGCCGGAGCATCTCCTCTCCTAAATAGCGCCACGTACCTCTTACATCCAGTGATGTCACCTTTGTTGTAGACATTCTCTCTTTATCTTCTCCATTCAGACCAGACCGCCATGATGCTTTTTCAGCCATCTCCGGTCTCTGCAGAGATTGACAAACAGACATTAGTTTCCCACATTTCCATCATCTTCGCATCTTCTGAACACCCTTTCCTGCCACCCCCAATACTATACTGCAGAAACAGTCCCCCTGGAAATACTACTACCACACAGATAGTGCCCCCTTCAACAATTATTGGCACACAGTTCTCTAAAAAGATAACTGAGCCCAGACACTAATAGTATAAAGATAATGTCCCCCAAAAATAATTGTGCTAAGCTGATACTGTGCCAGGGTGCCCCCCAAAGTAACAGTGCTCCCCAAAATCCCACAAATAGAAATAATTCTCTGCCAGAGCACAATTAGTAGTAATAATGCCCCTATAGTGCCCATACTAGTAATCATGTTCCTCATAGCCCCCCAGTAGTAGTAAAGCTCCACATAATACCTCCTAGTAGTAATGATTCTCCTTATAATATGACAGTACTTGAAATACCCCCGCTTAGTGCCTGCAGTTGAGTTAATGTCCCCATAATGTAGGCCAGTATAAAATACCTCTTATATAGTGCCCCAGTAAATGCCCTCATAGTGCTCCTCTCCCCCTTCCCCATAGTGTCCCCCATAATATGCCAGTAAAAAAATGCCCCTTTTTATTGCCCCCAGCAGATGCCCCTATAGTGATCCTCTCCCCCATAATGTGGCTGTAAAAAATGTTCCTTCTTAGTGCCACCAGATGCCCCAATAGTGCTCCACTCCTCCACAGTGCCCCCAAATAATGCCCCATAGTGCTTCTCTCCCCATAATGCCTCCCATAATGTGCCAGTAACAAACGCCCCCTTAGTGCCACCAGATGCCATAGTGCCCCCAAAATGTGCCAATAAAAAAGGCCCCTTTAGAGCCCCCACTTCCCCATAGTGCCCCTAAATAATGCCCCTATAGTGCCAACAGATGCCCCATAGTGCCGCTCTCCCCTATAGTGCCCCCCGTAATGTGTCAATAAAAAAAAGCCCCTTTAGAGCCCACAGATGTCCCCATAGTGCTCCTCTCCCCCATGGTGCCACCCCATAATGTGCCAGTAAGAAATTCCCCCATAGTGCCACCCAAAATGCGCAAGAAATAAATGCCCCCAGAATGCTCTAGAACAACTGTTAAGAGGAGACTGTGTGAATCAGGCCTTCGTGGTAAAATATCTGCTAGGAAACCACTGCTAAGGACAGGCAACAAGCAGAAGAGACTTGTTTGGGCTAAAGAACACAAGGAATGGACATTAGACCAGTGGAAATCTGTGCTTTGGTCTGATGAGTCCAAATTTGAGATCTTTGGTTCCAACCACCGTGTCACCGTGTGTTCCAAAAGGTGAACGGATAGACTCTACATGCTTGGTTCCCACTGTGAAGCATGGAGGAGGAGGTGTGATGGTCTGGGGGTGCTTTGCTGGTGACACTGTTGGGGATTTATTCAAAATTGAAAGCATACTGAACCAGCATGGCTACCACAGGATCTTGCAGCGGCATGCTATTCCATCCGGTTTGCTTTTAGTTGGACCATCATTTATTTTTCAACAGGACAATGACCCCAAACACACCTCCAGGCTGTGTAAGAGCTATTTGACCATGAAGGAGAGTGATGGGGTGCTGCGCCAATGACCTGGCCTCCACAGTCACCGGACCTGAACCCAATCGAGATGGTTTGGGGTGAGCTGGACCGCAGAGTGAAGGCAAAAGGGCCAACAAGTGCTAAGCATATTTGGGAACTCCTTCAAGACTGTTGGAAGACCATTTCAGGTGACTACCTCTTGAAGCTCATCAAGAGAATGCCAAGAGTGTGCAAAGCAGTAATCAAAGCAAAAGGTGGCTACTTTGAAGAACCTAGAATATGACATATTTTCAGTTGTTTCACACTTTTTTGTTATGTATATAATTCCACATGTGTTAATTCATAGTTTTGATGCCTTCAGTGCGAATCTACAATTTTCATAGTCATGAAAATAAAGAAAACTCTTTGAATGGGAAGGTGTGTCCAAACTTTTGGTCTGTACTGTATATGTATCTAAGCTATATGATGGGTATATGTATCTAAGCCACATGGTAGCTATACGTATCTAAGCCATATGACGGCTATATGACAGCCATATGTATCTAAGCTATATGACGGCTATATGTATCTAAGGCTACTTTCACACTAGCGTTCGATACGATCATAATAATGCAGACGGAGGCTCCGTCTGCATTATATTAGCATATAAAAGCTAAGTGTGAAAATAGCCTCGTACGGATCCGTCCAGACTTTCAATGTAAAGTCAATGGGGGACGGATCCGCTTGAAGATTGAGCCATATTGTGGCATCTTCAAACGGATCCGTCCCCATTGACTTACATTGTAAGTCTGGACGGATCCGCACGCCTCCGCACGGCCAGGCGGACACCCGAACGCTGCAAGCAGCGTTCAGCTGTCCGCCTGTCCGTGCGGAGGCGAGCGGAGCGGAGGCTGAACGCCGCCAGACTGATGCAGTCTGAGCGGATCCGCATCCATTCAGACTGCATCAGGGCTGGACGGAAGCGTTCGGGTCCGCTCGTGAGCCCCTTCAAACGGAGCTCACGAGCGGACCGACGAACGCTAGTGTGAAAGTAGCCTAAGACACATGGCAATAAAAGGGAATACTTTCCTTAATCCGGCTACTAACAAAATGGTTAATATCACCCAATATTTGAAGTGTGATTCATCCTACGTGGTCTACCAGTTGACATGCCCGTGTGGCAAGTGGTATGTAGGGGAGACCACGTGGGACGTGAAGACACGGCTAAATCAATACCGGTACTCCACCCGGAAGGAACAGATGGACCTACCGGTGTCTAAACACTTTAAAGAAGCAGGACACACACAGAAAGTTTTAAAATTCTGTATATTGGAGCAGATAGAATTGAGAAGGCGTGGGGGGGATAGACAAGCCCTCCTCAAAAAGCAGGAGTTATTCTGGATCTTCATTTAAAAAACCTTGAAGCCCAATGGGTTGAATGTAGACTTTAGGGTCAAGTAGTGTTGTCTCTCCCGTGTCACACATGGATCCTCACCCCCATTGTAGGTTGAGTGCACATGTGTACATAACAACCAAGTTATTTGATTCTGAACTTTTTTATTTTTATTCTTCTTTTGTTTTTAGATTTACATATCGATTATGGTCAAGACTGATGCTCCGTGTGGTGGGAGAAACATCATTGATCTGGGTGGCTACCCACGTATCTGATGGCTCGACTGCTGTTCCAGTACAGATGTAGAGCATGTTCCATGACAGTTCGGAACCTACCCATAGATTATAGTTATATAGTCCTCACTGTAAAATATTATTGTTCTGTTTCTCCCTACTTATCCAGTTCTGGCATCTACACCCAGTGCGCTTGTTTTTCGGGATGAGAGGTAGTCCAATGGAGTGGGCTACGTCTCACAGGGAGGCCCCTTGTGACGTCGCCACCTCCTCAGTTTGACAGTGGTTGGATCGCTGCCGCGATAAATCGCTGCCGCTGGTCGCCAGTCCCGCTCAATATGCGCATGGAAGGGTGTTAGTGTTGCCAGTTATCAGGTTGACAGGACATCAGGTCCTGGATCGCCACAATTGTTTCTTTGTGGGGACCCAGGATACACGGGTGTCCAGACCTATGCTTTAATACGCAGATTTCTTAAAACTGACATGTACTTGTTGATATCCGATCATGTGATCCAAATCACATGCCTACCGATGGGAGGCCGAGACTTATACATGGACATGCGCACACTGACCGGGAGACAGACCCGGCCATCTTTATTCTCAACGCATGTAGTATCGCGCGATTTGATTATTTCGCGCTTGCGCAGAGACTGAACAGGGACGCTGCCGGGATCATGATGCCAGCTCTGCACTGAGCATCAGTTGATCGTGAGTTTTTAATTGGGTAATTTTGTACGATACACCTGCACCAATTAAGGGTATTTACAGTACTGGCCTTACATTACCATCACCATGTAATTTTATTTGTTATTTCACACATGTACTGTATTTTGTAACGTCTTGGACACAATATATGTATTTTGTACACTATGCTGAATTATGGAACATATGTAATTTTCCTTGTATAGATAAATTCTTTTAATTATATTTCTAATTGATGCACCTTTAAAATGCACGCTTGTAACACATGTGCACATAGCTTGAAAAAGACAGCAACAAGCTGTTGAAACGTCGCTGCTGACTCTGGGTGAATAAACTACGCTTTTCCTGGTGACATCCGTGGTGTGCTGCTGGCCTTCTTTGACTTCTATATTGCCTTGGACCTTGGTGCTGGTCCACACTGGCCTGACTCGCACCCGTATTATTGCAGTGTGCTGCATCATCATTTTTTCAAAGTATAAGACACATGGCAGCTATATGTATCTAAGCTTAAAAAAGTCACATGATCATCTCCTAGCTCACACAGGCAGAAGATCTTCTAAGATCTAAGCTATATGACCTATATGTATCTAAGCTCTATGACAGCTATATGTATCAAAGCTATATGACAGCTATGTCTAAGCTATATGACGGCTATATGTATCTAAGCTATATGACGGCTATATGTATCTAAGATATATGGCAGCTATATTTATCTAAGCTCTATGACAGCTATGTCTATCTAAGCTATATGACACCTATATGTATCTAAGCTATATGACAGCTATGTCTAAGCTATATGACGGCTATATGTATCTAAGCTATATGACGGCTATATGTATCTAAGATATATGGCAGCTATATTTATCTAAGCTCTATGACAGCTATGTCTATCTAAGCTATATGACACCTATATGTATCTAAGCTATATGGCACCTATATGTATCTAAGCTATATGACACCTATATGTATCTAAGCTATATGGCAGCTATATGTATCTAAGCTCTATGACAGCTATATCCATCTAAGGTCTAAGCTATATGACACTTATATGTATCTAAGCTATGATGGCTATATGTATCTAAGCTATATGACAGCTATATCTATCTAATATAGCTTAGATACATATAGCCGTCACATAGCTTAGATACATATAGCTGTCATATAGCTTAGATACATATAGCTGTCATAGCTTAGATACACATAGCAGTCACATAGCTTATATACATATAGGTGTCATAGATTAGATACATATAGCAGTCATATAGCTTAGATACATATAGGTGTCATAGAGCTTAGATACATATAGGGGACAGAGCTTATATACATATAGATGTAATAAATAACACCTATATCTATCTAAGCCAGTGGTGGTGAACCTATGGCACGGGTGCCAGAGGCGGCACTCAGAGCCCTCATTGTGGGCACCCGCACCCTGGAAAAAGTCTGAGGCGTACCAATATGCCTTAGACTTTTCCTGCCATTCATCAGCGCAGGGCGCACTATTATTATTTATTATTAAAGCTCCCTTCATTCCATAGCGCTGTACATATGATAAGGGGTGCACATACATAATCCAGACAATTGCACTAATCATAAACAAGATGAGTTACAAACTGGTACAGAAGGAGAGAGGGCCCTGCCTGTGAGGGCTTACAATCTACATGGTATGGGAGAAGGACACAGTAGGTGCGGGTTAAGTTGGTCATGGCGGTATAGAGGCAGCAGGGTCACTGGTTGTAGGCTTGCCTGAAGAGGTGGGTTTTCAGGTTTCTTTTGAAGGATTCCACTGTAGGTGAAAGTCTGATATGTTGGGGGAGCGAGTTCCAGAGTATGGGGGATGCACGGGAGAAATCTTGGAGTCGATTGTGGGAAGAGGCAATAAGAGGAGAGGAGAGAAGGAGGTCTTGTGAGGATCGGAGAGTGCGTGTGGGGATGTATCGGGAAAGTAGCTCAGAGATGTAGGGAGGGGACAGGTTATGGACGGCCTTGTATGTATTTGTTAGTACTTTGAAGTGAATTTGTTGGGCAATGGTGAGCCAGTGAAGGGATTGGCAGAGGGGAGAGGCAGAGGAGTAATAGGGTGAGAGGTGGATTAGTCGGGCAGCAGAGTTGAGGACAGATTGGAGGGGTGCGAGAGTGCTAGATGGAAGGCCACAGAGGAGAATGTTGCAGTAGTCTAGGCGGGAGATAATGAGGTTATGTATAAGCATTTTTGCAGATTTAAAGTTAAGGAAAGCACGGATGCGGGAGATGTTTTTGAGTTGGAGGCGGCAGGTGGTGGAAGGGGCTTGGATGTGCAGTCGGAAGGAAATGGCAGAATCCAAGGTCACTCCAAGGCAGTGGGCTTTGTTGACTGGGGAGAGTGTGCAGCCATTGATCATGATAGATCGGTCTGTTGGGGGGTTGAACAAGATGGGGGAAAGATTATGAATTCTGTCTTATCCATGTTAAGTTTTAGAAAGCGAAAGGCAAAGAAGGATGATATAGAAGATAGACATTTTGGGATTCTTGATAATTAGGTGGTGATGTCTGGACCAGAGAGGTAGATTTGTGTGTCGTCAGCGTAGGAGTGATACTGAAAGCCATGGGACTCTATGAGCTGTCACAGGCCAAAAGTGTAGATAGAGAAGAGCAGGGGTCCTAGGACAGAGCCTTGCGGGACACCAACAGAGAGGGAATAAGACGAGGAGGTGGTGCGGGAGTGGGAGACGCTAAACATCCGGTCTGTGTGGTATGATCCAGGAGAGGGCCAGGTCAGTGATGCCAAGAGATGAGAGAGTTTGCAACAGAAGGAAGTGGTCAACAGTGTCGAAGGCAGAGGACAGGTCAAGGAGAAGGAGGACAGAGTATTGTTTCTTGGTTTTGGCTGTCAGTAGGTCATTGGTGACTTTGGTAAGGGCAGTCTCGGTCGAGTGGTGGGGTCAGAAGCCAGATTGTAGGTGGTCAAAGAGGGAGCAAGAGGAGAGGAGGGAGGACAGTTCTGAATGGACATGTTGTTCAAGTAGCTTTGAGGTATACGGAAGAAGTTATATGGGGCGATAACTGGACAAGGAAGATGGGTCAAGTGAAGGCTTTGAGGATGGGTGTAATGATAGCATGTTTAAAAGCAGAGGGGAAGACACCAGAGTTTAGTGATAGGTTGAAGAGATGAGTTAGGGCTGGGATAAACACCGTGGTGAGATTAGGGATGAGGTGGGATGGGATTGGGTCAAGTGCACAGGTGGTCAGAGGAGATTTGGAGAGTAGAGTGGAGAGTTTTATTTCTGTAATGGTGGAGAAGCGGGTTTTGGGAGAAGAGGCCTGAGCAGTTGTGTAGAGGGTCTGTGGGGACTGTGTAGTAAAGCTTTCTCTGATGTGGACTCTCTTTTGTTTGAAATATTTGGCAAAGTCCTCAGCTGAGAAGAGAGGAGAGGGTGGGGGCGCTAGGGGACGGAGAAAGGAGCTAAAAAGTTGTTTAGGGCTGTGTGACAGGGAAGATATGAGAGATGAGAAGTAGGCCTGTTTTGCATCAGCGAGTGAGGATTTGAATATGAGAAGGGATTGCTTGTATGCGGTGAAATGATCTTTAGAATGGGATTTCTTCCATCGCCGCTCAGCAGCCCTGGAAGCTTGTCTGAGTTTTTTGGTCAGGTTGGTGTGCCAGGGTTGTCTGTTGATTTTCCGGGTTTTGTCATGTGTGAGGGGGGCAACAGTGTCCAGAGCTGTACTTATTGTGGTGTTATATAGGGTGGTAGCAGCTTCTGGGTCTTGGAGGCAACAGATGGTAGAGAGTGGGAGAAGAGAGTCAGAAAGCAAGCGAAAGTCGAGATGTTTGAGGTTCCTGCGGGGGGGGTGCTGGTGTGTGGACCGGGGAGCTGCAGAAAAGACCAGTGAAGAGAAGGGTAGTAGGGTGTGGTCGGATAGGGGGAGAGGCGAATTAGAGAGGTTAGATAGGGAGCAGAGGCGGGTAAAGATCAGATCCAGAGTGTGACCATCTCTGTGGGTGGGAGCTGAAGACCACTGTGATAGGCCGAAGGAGGAAGAGAGTGACAGGAGTTTAGAGGCGGCCGAGTGGCATGTGTCAATAGGGATGTTGAAGTTGTATTATAGCTACTACATGATAAAGTACATGGAAGATATACAGTACAGACCAAAAGTTTGGACACACCTTCTCATTTAAAAAGTTTTCTTTATTTTCATGATTATGAAAATTGTAGATTCACACTGAAGGCATCAAAACTATGAATTAACACATGTGGAATTATATACATAACAAAAAAGTGTGAAACAACTGAAAATATGTCATATTCTAGGTTCTTCAAAGTAGCCACCTTTTGCTTTGATTACTGCTTTGCACACTCTTGGCATTCTCTTGATGAGCTTCAAGAGGTAGTTACCTGAAATGGTCTTCAAACAGTCTTGAAGGAGTTCCCAGAGATGCTTAGCACTTGTTGGCCCTTTTGCCTTCACTTCCAGCTCACCCCAAACCGTCTCGATTGGGTTCAGGTCCGGTGACTGTGGAGGCCAGGTCATCTGGCGCAGCACCCCATCACTCTCCTTCATGGTCAAATAGCCCTTACACAGCCTGGAGGTGTGTTTGGGGTCATTGTCCTGTTGAAAAATAAATGATGGTCCAACTAAACGCAAACCGGATGGAATAGCATGTCGCTGCAAGATGCTGTGGTAGCCATGCTGGTTCAGTATGCCTTCAATTTTGAATAAATCCCCAACAGTGTCACCAGCAAAGCACCCTCACACCATCACACCTCCTCCTCCATTCTTCACGTTGGGAACCAGGCATGTAGAGTCCATACCTTCACCTCTTCTGCGTTGCACAAAGACACGGTGGTTGGAACCAAAGATCTCAAATTTGGACTCATCAGACCAAAGCTTAGATTTCCACAGGTCTAATGTCTATTCCTTGTGTTCTTTAGCCCAAACAAGTCTCTTCTGCTTGTTGCCTGTCCTTAGCAGTGGTTTCCTAGCAGATATTCTACCATGAAGGCCTGATTCACACAGTCTCCTCTTAACAGTTGTTCTAGAGATGTGTCTGCTGCTAGAACTCTGTGTGGCATTGACCTGGTTTCTAATCTGTGCTGCTGTTAACCTGCGATTTCTGAGGCTGGTGACTCGGATGAACTTATCCTCCTCAGCAAAGGTGACTCTTGGTCTTCTTTTCCTGGGGCGGTCCGCATGTGAGACAGTTTCTTTGTAGCGCTTGATGGTTTTTGTGACTGCACTTGGGGACACTTTCAAAGTTTTCCCAATTTTTCAGACTGACTGACCTTCATTTCTTAAAGTAATGATGGCCACTCGTTTTTCTTTACTTAGCTGATTTTTTCTTGCCATAATACAAATTCTAACAGTCTATTCAGTAGGACTATCAGCTGTGTATCCACCTGACTTCTCCACAACGCAACTGATGGTCCCAACCCCATTTATAAGGCAAGAAATCCCACTTATTAAACCTGACAGGGCACACCTGTGAAGTGAAAACCATTTCAGGCGACTACCTCTTGAAGCTCATCAAGAGAATGCCAAGAGTGTGCAAAGCAGTAATCAAAGCAAAAGGTGGCTACTTTGAAGAACCTAGAATATGACATATTTTCAGTTGTTTCACACTTTTTTGTTATGTATATAATTCCACATGTGTTAATTCATAGTTTTGATGCCTTCAGTGTGAATCTACAATTTTCATAGTCATGAAAATAAAGAAAACTCTTTGAATGAGAAGGTGTGTCCAAACTTTTGGTCTGTACTGTACAATATTGGACTGTAGTATTCAGATTAATGGGGTTATCCCCATTTTCACCAAGGCAGCCCCCCTGACATGAGCATCAGAGTAGTTAATGCTCCGATGCTCTCCTTTGCCCTGCGCTCAATCGCACAGGGAAAAGGCATTTTGTGGAGTTCCAGTGATGTACCGGGCTCTCCATAGGGCTGCCAGGTGGAGGCTTTCGCCCAGCAATGAGCCTGGTGATGTGACCGGCACTGATGGGCTGCCTTTAGCACTGCCCTAGCCTGTAAAATGTTTTGGGCCTCGCTAAAGCCCGCCCATCAGAGCCGGTGACATCACCGAACACACTGCTGGGTGGAAGACTCCAGCTGACAGTGTGTTTGTGTAAATAAAAGAGCCCTTGCCCAAGGGAGAGAATCAGAGCATGAACTGCTCCAATGCTCAAGTCAGGGGTCTGCCTTGGTGAAAATATGGGTATGTCCGGGTTCAGCTCTGAACCCAGACAACCCCTTTAAATTGCCGTGTTGGCACTTTGCGATAAATAAGGGGGTTTTGGGCTGCGGTTTAGGCACTCAGTCTCTAAAAGGTTCGCCACCACTAATCTAAGCTATATCTATATTATGGACAATGATTTACTTTGTGATGTTCATGGGAGTGGTTTTGAGCTACCACCTGAGGCTAGTAAAGATCGCCAGACGCAGGGCAACGGGCAACATACAACATAGGCGTGCACAGCCTATTGCATTAGGGTGTGCACCCTAAAGTACAAACACCCCCCCCCCCCCCGCGCACGTGTGTTTGTATGTGTATATATATATATATATATATATATATATACATACACACACAGGCCGGGCCTCACCATAGCGTTGCCGTGACTCCGCCTCTGTGCAGTGGCGACTCTAGGAACAATATATAGGGGGGCACATAAGATATCACAGTCAAAAATGGGGGGCACTAATCATTTTTACCACTTAATCATACTACTGAAAAAAACAAAATAAGTATATATAAATAAGATAAAAAAATACGAGAGTATTGCAGTATGCAGGGATACCTTTTTATTGTACTATCCTAATACTTAAAAGACAAGCTGTCAAGACTTTTCCTTTCTTCCTCGGTATTGCTTCAGACCTGAGAAAGAGAGAAACACTCTCCAAAACTTTTCTTTAGAGTTTAAAGCAGTTTCAGCACTATAATAAAATAATTTACTTACAAAAGAAGCTATCCAGTCGTCTGCTGTGCTGTCCTCTGCTTGCATCCACGGATCTTCCCCTCCTTTCAGTCTGTTATGGGAGATCTGTGGATGACACACTGTTATGGGGGATCTGTGGATGACACACTGTTATGTGGGATCTGTGGATGACACACTGTTATGGGGATCTCTGGATGACACACTGTTATGGGGGATCTGTGGATGACACACTGTTATGGGGGATCTGTGGATGACACTGTTATGGGGGATCTGTGGATGACACACTGTTATGGGGATCTGTGGATGACATGCTGTTCTGGGGGATCTGTGGATGACATGCTGTTCTGGGGGATCTGTGGATGACACACTGTTATGGGGGATCTGTGGATGACACTGATATGGGCATCAGTGGATGACACACGGTTATGGGGGCATCTGTGGATGACACTGCTATGGAGACATCTGTGGATGATGTATTTGTTAAGGGGATATCTGTGGATGATGCACTGTTATTAACTGCGTCATCTACAAATCCCCCCATAACAGTATCATCCACAGATCCCCCCCATGACAGTGTCATCCACAAATCCCCCATAAAAGGTGACATATTCCACACAGATGCCCCCATAACAGTATCATTCATAGATCCCCCCCATAATAGTGTCATCCACAGATGCCCCCATAACAGTATCATTCATAGATCCCCCCATATCAGTGTCATCCACAGATATCCCCTTAATAGACTGTTATACTGTATATAGTATATGCCCAGCTGTCCCCCTTGACAGTAATATGCCCAGTAAAGTGTCCCCTGACAGGTTCCCCCTGACAGTAATATGGCCAGCTGTGCCCCTGACAGTAATATGCCCAGTAATGTGTCCCTTGACAGTAATATGCCCAGTAATGTGTCCCTTGACAGTAATATGCCCAGATGTGGCCCCTGACATTAATATGCCCAGATGTGCCCCCTGACAGTAATATGCCCAGCTGTGCCCCCTGACAGTAACATGCCCAGTAAAGTTCCCCCTGACAGTAATATGCCCAGCCGTTCCCCCTAACAATAATATGCCCAGCTGTGCCCTCTCACAGTAATATGCCTAGTAAAGTGCCTCCTTCACAGGCAGTAAAACTCCACATGGAGCTCCTGGCCGGCCCCTCCCCTTCCCTGCCCCCTGCCCAGACCCTACATTGTGGAGCGCAGACAGGGGAGGAATGATTGAGCAGAGATCCAATGGCTGGCTCTTGCTTCATCATTACAGGCAGGGACAGCTGCCATAAAGCAGGACATACCTCCCCGGAACAGCAGGACAGCAACTGAAATCCGGGACTATCTTACTATCTTGAGGTATGGGTCAGCCAGTTTTATAGGTACAAATATGCTGACAGATGCCCTTTAACCTGTTGGGGACACATGACGTACCGGTATGTCATGATGCCCTGGTACTTAAGGATACATGACGTACCGGTACGTCATGTGCCATCACGATAACCGTGGCGTGCGGTGATCAGAACAGAGTGCCTGCTGAAATCATTCAGCAGGCACTCTGCGACAATGCCGAGGTGGGTCCTGCTGTAACCCCCCCACCCCACCCCGTATCGGCGATCGACGCAAACCGCAGGTCAATTCAGAACTGCGGTTTGCGGCGTTTCTGGGTGGTTCGGGGGGGGGGGGGGGGGAGTGGTGGCCATCAGGTCCCCGTGCTGCTGTAATGGGGACCCGATGGCATGGAAGACAGCCCGATGCCTTCCTCAGGCATCGGGGCTGCCTTTCGGTAAAGAGCCTGTGAGATCCAGCCCCCTGGATCTCACAGGCATGAAGCTGTATGAGTAATACACTGTATTACTCATACAGCCAATGCATTCCAATACAGTAGTATTGGAATGCATTGTAAAGGGGATCAGACCCCCAAAAGTTGAAGTCCCAAAGTGACAAAAATAAAGTTAAAAAAAAGTTTAAAAAAATAAAGTTTTCCCCCCAAAAAATTAAAAGTTTCAAGTAAAAAAAAATGTAATTTTCCCCAAAAGTACAAAAAAATACATATTAGGTATCGCCGCGTCCGTATTGACCAGCTCTATAAACATATCACATGACCTGACCCCGCAGATGAACACTGTAAAAAATTAAAACTGTGCTAAATAAACCATTTTTTGGTCACCTTACATCACTTAAAGTACAACAGCAAGCCATCAAAAAGGCGTATGCCCACCAAAATAGTACTAATCTAACGTCATCTCATCCCGCAAAAAATGAGCTCCTACCTAAGACAATTGCCCAAAATATAAAAAAAAAATATGGCTCAGAATATGGAGACACTAAAACATAATTGTATTTGTTTAAAAAAAGCTGTTATTGTGTACAAATTAGGCCTCATGCACACGGCCGTTGTTTTGGTCTGCATCCGAGACGCCGTTTTGGCGTCTCGGATGCGGACCCATTCACTTCAATATGGCCGCAAAAGATGCGGACAGCACTCCGTGTGCTGTCAGCATCCGTTGCTCCGTTCCATGGCCCGCTAAAAAAATATAATATGTCCTATTCTTGTCTGTGCTTTGCGGACAAGAATAGGCTTTTTTTATTAAAGGCTGTCCGTGCTGTTCGGCAAATTGCAAAATGCGCACTGACACCATCCGTGATTTGCGGATTGCAAAACACACCACGGTTGTGTGCATTAGGCCTATTATAAATATTTAAATAATTACATATTAGGTATCGCCACGTCCGTAATAAACTGCTCTCTAAAAATATCACATGACCTAACCCCTCAGGTGAATGCCGTAAAAAAAAACTGTGTAAAAAAAAAATTCCATTTTTTGTCACCTTACAACACAAAAAGCGTAATAGCAAGCGATTAAAAAGTCATGTGCACGCCAAAATAGTGCCAATCAAACCGTCACCTCCTCCCGAAAATAAGACATTCGCCCAAAAAATAAATGAAACTATGCCTCTCAGACTATGGAGACACTATCCACGTCCGTAATAATGTGCTCTATAAAAATATCACATGACCTAACCCCTCAGGTGAATACTGTAAAAAAAACTTTAAAAAAAACAGTGTAAAAAAAGCAATTTTTGTCATCCTAAAATCACAAAAAGTGTAATAGCAAGCGATCAAAAAGTCATACGCACGCCAAAATAGTGCCAATCAAACCGTCACCTCCTCCCGAAAATAAGACAGTCGCCCAAAAAATAAATGAAACTATGGCTTTCAGAATGTGGATACACTAAGAAATCATTTAAAAATGGTATTTGGTATTGTCGCGTCCGTGACAACCTGCTCTATAAAAATACCACATGCTCTAACCTGTCAGATGAATGTTGTAAATAACAAAATATAAAAACGGCGCCAAAACAGCTATTTCTTGTCACCTTGTCTCACAAAAAGTGTAATATAGAGCAACCAAAAATCATATGTACCCTAAAATAGTACCAACAAAACTGCCACCCTATCCCATAGTTTCTAAAATGGGGTCACTTTTTTGGAGTTTCGACTCTAGGGGTGCATCAGGGGGGCTTCAAATGGGACATGGTGTCAAAAAACCAGTCCAGCAAAATCTGCCTTCCAAAAACCTTATGGCATTCCTTTCCTTCTGCGCCCTGCCGTGTGCCCGTACAGCAGTTTACAACCACATATGGGTTGTTTCTGTAAACTGCAGAATCAGAGCCATAAATATTGAGTTTTGTTTGGCTGTGAACCCTTACGTTGCAACTGGAAAAAAAGTTAATTTTTTTTAATTTTATCTCTATTTTCCATTAATTCTTGTGGAACACTTAAACGGTTAACAAAGTTTGTAAAATCAGTTTTGAATACATTGAGGGGTTTAGTTTGTAAAATTGGGTCATTTTTAGGTGGTTTCTGTAACGGGGCCCTTATAACCCAAATGAGTAGCTCTGTACTGTCACAAGATCATGCCATTCGGACATCCAGAACCATGCGATCATAATGTCCCTTTTTCCTCAGAGAAGACACCATACACCTCTGGTTCATGTGAACTCAGAACATAAACTGATTTATTGAGGTAAAACAACAGTTTTCATATCCCCCTCCCCAAGATGTGAGGGATAACAACAGTTTAGAATCCCCCCTCTCTCATGGCAGGTAACATGACATTATCACATTCCATTGCCCTTATAAGGCTTTACAGGTAAACAACCTTAAGTGCAGCTGTTAATCTGTCGTTGCCGGGCAGAGTCTCCGCAGGGGAAGAGATGATAGTTTCTTCATAGTTCATGACACACGACCATGGCACTTGCTCTCCTGATGTAACAATACTCCCCCAATTTGTCTAAAGGACCGGCAGCCCCGGCCAGATCCTAACGGGGCTGTCCAGGAAGATCAGCATTGTTCAGTTCTCAAGCTCCAGTTACCGGGATAGACCATCAGCATTCCCGTTCTGCTTCCCTGGTCAGTACTGAACCCTGAAGTCATAGGGTTGTAGGGCAAGGCTCCATCTCAAGAGTTGGCCATTGTCCCCAGAGACATGGTGAAGCCATACAAAAGGGTTGTGGTCAGTGAGCACCGTGAAGGACTGCCCATAAAGATAAGGCTGGAACTTTTTGAGGACCCAGACCAGAGCCAGACACTCCTTCTCCATGGCTGCATATCCTACCTCCCGAGGTACCAGCTTGCGGCTAATGTATATGACCGGGTGCTCACGGCCATCGTCCCCCACTTAGCTTAGTACTGCTCCAAGTCCAAAAGCAGAGGCATCTGGGTGAACACAAAACCGTTTGGTTTGTCAGGTGCAGTCACCAGAGCGTGTTTGAGTTTCTGGAAGACAGCTTAACACTCCGGAGACCACAGGACTTGTTTAGGCAGATTTTTCTTTGTCAGGTCAGTCAGGGGCTTGGCTATGGAGCTGTACTCGAGAACAAATTTTTGGTAATAGCCAGAGGTACCCAGGAACGTTAAGACCTGGGTCTTGGTGCAGGAGGTGGGCCATCGGGCAACTGCCTCTATCTTTGCCGGCTCTGGACACTGGCACCCACTACCCACTCAGTGCCCGAGGTATGGGACTTCAGATACCCCATTTACACATTTGTCGGGCCTGAGGGTGAGTCCCGCTGCCTGCATGCGGTCCAATACAATACCCAAGTGGTCCAAGTGGTCCTCCCAGGTATTGCTGTAGATAGCAATGTTGTACAGGTATGCGCAGGCATACTCCTGGAGGCCATCTAGGAGCTTATCTATTATCTGCTGGAACGTTGCTGGTACGTTCTTCATCCCAAATGGTATCACTTTAAACTGGTACAGGCCATAGGGGGTGATGAACACTGACTTCAGAATAGTCTCCGGGTCCAGACTAATCTGCCAGTACCCCTTGCAGAGATATAAGGTGGTGAGGAACGTGCCCCGGGCAATGCGGTCTAACAACTCATCGATACCGGGCATGGTGTAGGCATCAGTCGTCGTCCAGTCATTGAGTCTCCGGTAGTCCACGCAAAAACTGGTCGCCCCATCTTTCTTACGAAAACTACCGGAGAAGCCCAGGGGCTCTCAGATGCCTCGATGATCCCTAAATCAAGCGGTGATATTGTTTAACGGGGCAGCCTCGGGGTACCTGGCAGCAAAGTCTACAACTGTGAGGATGAACCTTTAGCCGGTGGGGCTGGGCTTAGCGAGGGGCCCAATAACATCGACTGCTATGCGGCTAAAGGGCTCCTCGATAACGGGTAACTGGTGCAGTTTAGCCCTGGTATTGTCGCCTCGCATGCCTGCCCGCCGGCAGGCATCACAAGTTCGCAGGTACATTTTCAAATCCTCGGATAGCTCGGCCCGAGTCAGGCGATCCCTGGTATGGTTTATTCCGAGGTGGACAGCCAGGGGAATGTCATGGCTAACTCGCATGAGGTCAGTTCGGTACTGCTGGGGCACAACCAGCTGCTTCTTAGGTATCTTAGTGGGTTTGGTGCCCTCTGTAAGTCGGTATAACAACCCCTGGATCCATATAATTTTACCATCGCTTGGCTTTGCCGGCTGAGCCCCAGCACGTTCTCGATACCCTGCTAGGGTTGGATCAGCAAGCGTGGCTTTCCGAAACTCTGCTGAGGTGGCCCACAGTCTATGGGGTGGGTCAGAACCGCTATCTGGGGCACTACCTAGGGACAGTCTCACTCACTTGGTTCTCCTCCTCGGTAGCCCCTCTGACCCTCTGGCTCTGCTGGCGTGTTACCACCGTACTTGTCTGGGGTTACAGTATCTTTCTGATAGTGAGAAGTTTAGTAGCCCAAATCATTGCCTAGAAGCACTTCAGCTGGTAACGCCTGCATAACTCCAACTTGGACCTGTTGGCTCCTGTTGCCCCAATACATTTTAACTTGGGCAAGGAGAATCCAATGTAAGTTGCCTCCGGCCACTCGGACAGCTATGAATTTGGACAACTGTCCAGCAGGGAGGACCAGGTGGGGCATAACAAGGGTGATTACATTCCATCCCAAGATGTGAGGGATAACAGCAGTTTAGAATCCCCCCTCTCTCATGGCAGGTCACATGACATTATCACATTCCATTGCCCTTATAAGGCTTTACAGTTAAACAATCTTAAGTGCAGCTGTTAATCTGCTGTTGCCGGGCAGAGTCTCCACTGTCACGGATGATGTTGCAGAAAGCTGGAACTTATAAATAAACATCCGACTGGCTTGATCCCAAACTAAGGAGCATATGGGTGAGCCCTATAAAACCCTTAGAGCTCTCCCTGACTGCTATGCCCATGCAAAGGTCTTTATGGTAGACAATTGCATGCCCACGTACCTAATACTATGTGACACCTAAAAAAAAAACTATAATAGTGAGGGGACACAACCACTGGCTCCCTGCACTTAATACGGACGGAGTCAGGGTCACCTAGAATCAAGCCAGCAAGGAAACACAAATAAAGGAAACAGACTTATCTGAGGAATCAGCAGAAGCAGCATCCAGCAGTGAACAACTCATCCAGGAAGAAGTATAAACCGCAAAGTGAGGCAGTATGGGAGGGAATATAAAGGGAGACAATTAGTGTAAATAGGTGGCAGCTGGGAGAAGGAAAAGAGATGACAAAGTGAAACCAAAACAAAGAACGTCATGCAAGAGGTAGCGAAGAACGTCTAACAGACCTCCTCACAGAACTGGCGGTGACATCCTCAGGGGAAGAGATGATAGTTTCTGCACAGTTCATGACACACAACCATGGCACTTGCTCTCCTGATGTAACAGTTTCTATTATGTAAGCCTCCCAAAGTAACTTCAGACCTGAACTGGTCCTGAAAAAGTGGGTTTTAGAAATGTTATGAAAAATTGTAAGATTTGCTTCTAAACTTCTAAGCCTTGTAATTTCCCCCCAAAAATAAAATGGCATTCCCAAAATGATCCAAACATGAAGTAGACATACGGGAAATGTAAATTAATAACTATTTTTGGAGGTATTGCTATGTATTATAGAAATAGAGAAATTGAAACTTGGAAATTTTCACATTTTCCCACATTTTTTGAATATTTGGTATTTTTTTTATAAATAGAAATGAAATTTTTTAACTCCATTTTACCAGTGTCATGAAGTATAATATGTGACGAAAAAACAATCTCAGAATGGCCTTGATAAGTAAAAGCATTTTAAAGTTATTCCCTCATAAATTGACACTGGTCAGATTTGCCAAAAATCGCCTGGTCCTTAAGGTGCCCATACTAATTAGACAGAAATTTTAAAACATTTCCCCAGACAGCAAAAGTCATACAAAGAAATATTGGACATGTTGAATTTCAGGATACCTGATCTTTTGCTCCCAAGGAATATAAACTATTGCTATAAGAAGTAACTATAAGAAGTGTCTGGGAATGGCCTATATTCATATCCCCATTGAAATGAGCCAAGTATTCATGTTTATGCAAAAGTTGGGAGAAATAACTGTCAGCCAGCAGTGTATTTAGTTTCACATATCTGTTTCAGATGCCAAATAATTAAGTATTATTTTCTTATTTAATCATTTTTACTTTATTGCTAACTTCAAGAATTCATCTTCCCAGTTCATATTAACATCTCCTTTCTTTCCTTACCATATTTTAGTGGTCTTATCCCAAAGATCTAGCTATTACCTTCATAAAATTCTACATTAAACTTTGTAGTATAGGAATGAAATTGACCACTAAAGTGTTCCAGTAGCCAACTAACAACCTGACAATGTTGACATCTACAGTAGTGTTAAGAGAATCAAACTTGATCCAAAGTCTAGGAAAAATTTGATTAGCTGCTAATTCAATTTTTTTCTAAAATGGCTGCTGCACGTGTTACAAAGTCCGGGAATGTGATATCACCCATAATGCAGTGCAGTATCCAATCAGCAGATAGATATCTCCTGTGATGTCACAGCCCTATAAAAAGCCTCATCCTCCACCATTTCACTGTTAGCTAAGCTTAGGGAGAGCTGTGACAAGCAAGAATGCTCTTGGGAAAAGTGTTCCAAAAAGCTTTCAATTGTAGTATATTGGATAGCGAGAGTGCAGAGAGAATGTAGGAAGCGTTTTTAGACACTGTACAGAGAGCATAGGGATAGCATAGGGAGACTGCCGGGACAATGTAGGTTAAGTGTAATAGCCATGTGCATCTTGTTCACCTGCTGCCACAATCCCAGTTAATCTGTTAGTTTATATATACAATTAATGTGCCTTAGTAGTAAAGGGCAGTCTAATCCATGGCCGTATTCATATTGTTGGTGTGCTGACACCATACTCATTAATCTCTTATTTTATATATAAAATTTAAACGCCTCAATATTAAAGGGCGGTCTAATATATTGCCACATGCATCTTGTTCAACTGCTGACACAATCCCTGTTAATACTTTAGTTAATATATTCAATAAATGTGCCTCAGTATCAAAAGACGGTCAAATATGTTGCCATCTGCATCTTGTTGACCTACTTACACAGTCCCTGTTAATCTTTTAGTTGATAAATATAATTACTGTGCCACATTGTTAAAGGGTGTTTTAATATACTGTATTGCTGTCTGCAGCTTGTTTTAACTGCTGACACATTTGCAGTTAATCTGTTACCAGGGGCGGCTTGACCATTTGGGCACTTGGGCATGGACCGAGGGCCCGCGGCCACTAGGGGGCATTCTCAGGGTCATCTTCTGTAGTCACATGCAATGGAGCGCTCTGACAGGGCCGGCATGAAGTACAGTGATAATACCGGGCCCCGTCAGAGCGCTCCTCAAACATGTATAATATGAGGCAAGGAAGGAAGGTGGGTGTTAGCACAGAGGCAAGGGGGGGGGGGGGGAATTTGCGGTGCGCACTCACACACCCGGCAGTTCTTGTCACTGCCAAGCTGTTGTTTCCATAGTGAAGCAGGAAGCGATCTCTTTTCCCTGCTTCACTGTTCTTCTGAGTGCTCCCCTGCTGGCCACACATCATGCTGCTGGCTGTGGGAGGAGCACTGAAGGCCCGGGAATCGGCCTCCAGCACAGCCAGCAGTGTGATGTCAGTGTGGGAGCATGTCATCAGGAAAAAAGGTAAGTATGTTTTTTTTTTTTATAAAGCTGCAGACTGGGGCAACAACTACTGTGAGTGGGCTGTGGGCACATAACTGGCATAACTACTGTGAGGGGGCGCATATCTGGCCATAAAAACTGTGAGGGGGCACATAATCTGGCATAACCACTGTGAAGGGGCACATATCTGGGCATATCTACTGCGAGATGCAGATAATCTAGCATAACTACTGTGAAGAGGCACATCATTTGGCAGAACTACTGTTAGTGGGCACATAATCTGTCATAACTACTATGAGGAGGCACATAATCTGACATAACTACTGTGAAGGGGCACATATCTGGGCATATCTACTGTGAGGGGAACATATCTGGCATAACTACTGTGAGGGAGGCACATATATGGGCATAGCTACTGTGAGGGGCACATAATCTGGCATAACTACTGTTAGGGGGCACATAATCTGGCTTAACTACTGTGAGGGGGCACATAATCTGACATAACTACTGTGAGGGGGCACATATGTGGGCATAACTACTGTTAGGGGCACATATCTGGGCATATCTACTGTGAAGGGCACATCATCTGGGGACTGAGAGGTATAATGGGGGCTGGCTGAGAGGCTTAATGGGGGATGAGAGGCATAATGGGGGCTGAGAGGCATAATGGGAGCTGATGAGAGGCATAAGGTCTGATAATGGGGGCTGATGAGAAGCATAAGGGCTGATAATGGGGGCTGATGAGAGGCATGGGGCTATCATCTGAGGTCTGATTGAGGATAATTTACATTGGGGTCTGAGCTGAGGTTTGATTGGGGGTCTGATTTGAGGTCTTATTGGGGTCTTATTTACATTGGAGGTCTGATTGGGGCTGTCAGCTGAGGTCTGATTAACATTGGGGGTCTGATTGGTGGTTGACCTGAGGTGTAATGAAAAATGTTTTTTTCTTATTGTCCTCCTCTAAAACCTCTTATAGGTCTCCTGAACTGCAGAGCGGTGCCGACTTCCAGCCCTGAGCAGGGCCGATCCTAGGGTCACAGGCGCCTGGGTGCAGAAATATTTCTGGCGCCCCCACATGGGCGTGGTTATCTTTACTAACTCCTCCCCTTTACAATGTTTCTATGGCAACAACTTCAGCCCCCAACTTCAGCCCCACTGAATCGGCGGCTCGGCTTAAAAAAAAAAAAAGTCAAAAAAAAAAAAAGTCCCGGCGGCTCGCTCGGCCAGGGCCGGACTGGGGATAAAAACCAGCCCTGGAAAAAGTTGCACACCAGCCCCACAGCATTGCGTCATTATTTACTTGTTTATAATAGGAGAAAGCATACATTTTAAAACACGTGTGTAAACACGAATATGAACTTTGCCCCACGATAGCTCTTTTGTAGAATCCCCATAAAAACTTACAGTTACTTGACTTGGCCCTTGGGGATCTCGGACGCCACTTCAACACTTTGGCCGGGGGCTCGGCGGAGCTGATGTTGTGCTTTAACCTAATGAGAAAGATTTCATAATAAGGATTTGGAGAAAGGGCAGAGGGATAGCAGAGCAGGGAGAGGCTGGTGCTGCTACTAGGGGGTCATACCATGGGGGAGTAATAAAGCCCACCATAATGCCCCCCCAGTAGTAATAATTCTCCTTATAATATGCAAAACATTTGTAATGCCCCCAGTTGAGCTAATGTTCCCATAATGTGCCAATATAAAATACCCCTTCTCAGTGCCCCCGTAGATGACCCCCATAGTGCCCCCCCCTTCCCCATAGTACCCACCATAATGTGTCCCAGTATAAAATGCCCCTATACAGAGCCCCCATATAAAATATCTTCTTTTTTAGCCTCAGTAGATGCCCCTATAGTGCCCCCCAATAATCTGCAGTAAGATGTGCCCCCATAGATGCCCCCAATCATGTGCCAGTAATAAGAGCCCCCCCACCATCATGTGCCAGTAGCCAGAGCCCCCCCATATCATGTCAGTAGCCAGAGCCCCCCCATATCATGTGTCAGTAGCCAGAGCCCCCCATATCATGTGCCAGTAGCCAGAGTGCCCCCAATCATGTGCCAGAAATAAGAGCCCCCCCACCATCATGTGCCAGTAGCCAGAGCCCCCCATATCATATGCCAGTAGCCAGAGCCCCCCCATATCATGTGCCAGTAGCCAGAGTGCCCCCATATCATGTGCCAGTAGCCCCCCATATCATGTGCCAGTAGCCCCCCTTATCATGTGCCAGCCCAGTAGTCCCCCCTTATCATGTGCCAGCCCAGTAGTCCCCCCTTATCATGTGCCAGCCCAGTAGCCCCCCTTATCATGTGCCAGCCCAGCCCAGTAGTCCCCCCTTATGTGCCAGCCCAGTAGCCCCCCTTATCATGTGCCAGCCCAGTATTGTACCTATATAAAAAAATTAAAAAAAATAATACACTTATACTTACCTCCAGCAATGCGATGCGATGCAGGCCGCCTCTTCCGTCTGTGTCCCTCGCTATACGGCTCAGGCGACGCGATGACGTCATCGCGCCGCCTGCACCGGCCTGAGCTCTGATAGGCTGCCAGCACTAAGCCGGCAGCCTATCAGAGGAACAGGAGGGGACACACCTCTCCCTCCTCTGCCGCAGCACAGGCATCTGTATTGCCGTCCTGAGGACGGCAATACAGATGACTATGGAGATGAGCGCTTCCGCAATGGAGGCGCTCATCTCCTGCTCTGCCCTGCCGCCGGCCGCGGCCGCCCCCACTTGTCACCAGGGCCGCGGCCTTGCGGCACTCAGGCTTGCCGGCCCACCGGGAAATTTCCCGCTATCCCGGCAGGCCAGTCCGGCCCTGCGCTCGGCGCCTTTCGGGTGACAGCGCTGGGGTGCGGGGCACCCACTGCACCCCGTGTAGGATCGGCCCTGGCCCTGAGTCCAGCTGCCCCCTGCCCAGAGCACTGATTCTGACCCTGCTGCATTCTTCAGAACTGTAAGTATTTACTGTAATTCACAGTAAGCTATATTATATATATTACTTGTTTTATGTGAGTAAGGGTGCTGGGTGGTTGGAGAAGGTGGGGGGATGGCAAAGAGAAATTCTGTACCAAGTGTAGGTGATGTGGGTGGTGCAATATGTGGGTGGGGCTGTGTGTGGGTGTGACTTGAGGGTGGATGGTACACAGGGGCCCCATAATCTCCTATTGCCCGGGGGCCCCATGAGTTGTCAGTCCACCCCTGTCTGTTACATTGGGCTACTCTCACATTGGCGTTTTGGTTTCCGTTTGTGAGAGCCATTGCAGGGAAATCACAAGCGGTCCAAAACGGATCAGTTTTGCCCTAATGCATTCTGAATAGATAAGGATCTGTTCAGGACGCATCAGTTTGCCTCTGTTCCGCCTCTATTCCGCTCTGGAGGCGGACACCAAAACACTGCTTGCAGCATTTTGGTGTCCGCCTGACGATGCGGAGGCAAACGGATCCATCTTGACCCACAAATTAAGTAAATGGGGACTGACACAATATGTCACAATAGAAAACGGATCCGTTCCCCATTGACTTTCAATGGTGTTCAATACGGATCAGTTTTGGCTATGTTACAGATAATACAAATGGATCCATTCTGAACGGATGCATGTGGTTGTATTATCTGAACGGAAGTGTTTTTGCAGATCCATGACGAATATGGTGACCAAACTGGGGCTGTTGCTGGTATGGCTCTTTAAAACAGCAGACATCCACTGCCCATGGCACCACTTTTAAATGGCCGGCCGCCAAGTAAATATACTGTCGGTGGTTGGAAAAGGGTTAACTTCTAAGCCTTCACACTCAGAGGCCTGGGTATATCTGATTTATAGCAATTTGTGACAAATGCATTTCTTGTCACAGTTCGGCGAATTGGCCGAATCAAATTTTCAAATCTTCACTCATCTCTAATCTACAGTGACATATTTTAAATATAACTGCTCTAATTTTTGTTATATACATACTTTTTAAAATTACAGAACCACCACTACTAAAACATAACCGTTATTAGATATTCTGTTTCTCTATCTGGCTTCTTGCACATGGGGCTATATAGCAAATGATTATCAGCTTATATATAATTCTGTTATCTACACATGGTTTATAGGGGGCTTTATTGATATGTACGGAGGTCATCACAGGGGTTCATCAATAACCGCCCCCTGCCCCCCTTCCTCATGCATTTTAGATTGTGGCCATTTGTGTGATCAAAAATGGAGCTATTGTATACTACTACATTTCATTCTGGTCTAGCTCCATAGAGGTTTTACATTCCTCCAGAGACTAGATGGTTGTATGTGAACCCCCTACTGAGGGCAATTGAGACAATTTATTGATCACAGGCATATACTTTTCAGGTCTTTGAAGTATATGAGTGTCATCTAATTTGTATATATCTGGTTTATGTGTTTTCATATATATCTTTGTGTTATCCTTGTCCCCGATGAACTATGGTATGACTACCACAGGGAAACGGGTTGGATATAGATTTTTTTGAAAATTATCACAGGATATTTGTGAAAGTATAACTATCTAATTTTTTTATTTTATTTCTCAGTATCTTGGCAAAATAATCCTTTGTATCGATTCATTAGACTAAAACTGACACCATATTTAAATAATGGACAAACACTCCTGGCGGTGTCTTTATTCTGTGTCAGGGACTCAGGGATATCAGGAGGTTTCTGACACGGGATCACCCCTGTCGCGGCATCTATCCCCTTTTTTAGGCAGGGCCCCATAAATATAGGACATTAACCACTTCAACCCCGCTAGCTGAAACCCCCTTAATGACCAGGCCACTTTTTACACTTCTGCACTACACTACTTTCACCGTTTATCGCTCGGTCATGCAACTTACCACCCAAATGAATTTTACCTCCTTTTCTTCTCACTAATAGAGCTTTCATTTGGTGGTATTTCATTGCTGCTAACAGTTTTACTTTTTTTGTTATTAATCAAAATGTAACGATTTTTTTGCAAACAAATGACATTTTTCACTTTCAGCTGTAAAATTTTGCAAAAAAAACGACATCCATATATACATTTTTCGCTAAATTTATTGTTCTACATGTCTTTGATAAAAAAAAAAATGTTTGGGCAAAAAAAAAAAATGGTTTGGGTAAAAGTTATAGCGTTTACAAACTATGGTACAAAAATTTGAATTTCCGCTTTTTTGATGCAGCTCTTACTTTCTGAGCACCTGTCATGTTTCCTGAGGTTCTACAATGCCCAGACAGTACAAACACCCCACAAATGACCCCATTTCAGAAAGTAGACACCCTAAGGTATTCGCTGATGGGCATAGTGAGTTCATAGAACTTTTTATTTTTTGTCACAAGTTAGCGGAAAATTATGATTTTTTTTTTCTTACAAAGTCTCATATTCCACTAACTTGCGACAAAAAATAAAAAAATTCTAGGAACTCGCCATGCCCCTCACTGAATACCTTGGGGTGTCTTCTTTCCAAAATGGGGTCACTTGTGGGGTAGTTATACTGCCCTGGCATTCTAGGGGCCCTAATGTGTGGTAAGTAGTTTGAAATCAAAATGTGTAAAAAATGACCTGTGAAATCCTAAAGGTGCTCTTTGGAATGTGTGCCCCTTTGCCCACCTAGGTGGCAAAAAAGTGTCACACATCTGGTATCGCCGTACTCAGGAGAAGTTGGGGAATGTGTTTTGGGGTGTCATTTTACATATACCCATGCTGGGTGAGAGAAATATCTTGGCAAAAGACAACTTTTCCAATTTTTTTATACAAAGTTGGTATTTGACCAAGATATTTATCTCACCCAGCATGGGTATATGTAAAATGACACCCTAAAACACATTGCCCAACTTCTCCTGAGTACGGCGATACCACATGTGTGACACTTTTTTGCAGCCAAGGTGGGCAAAGGGGCACATATTCCAAAGTGCACCTTTCGGATTTCGCAGGCCATTTTTTACACATTTTGATTGCAAAGTACTTCTCACACATTTGGGCCCCTAAATTGCCAGCGCAGTATAACTACGCCACAAGTGACCCCATTTTGGAAAGAAGACACCCCAAGGTAATCCGTGAGGGGCATGGCGAGTTCCTAGAATTTTTTATTTTTTGTCACAAGTTAGTGAAATATGAGACTTTGTAAGAAAAAATAAATAAATAAAAAAATTATAATTTTCCACTAACTTGTGACAAAAAATAAAAAAATTCTAGGAACTCGCCATGCCCCTCACGGAATACCTTGGGGTGTCTTCTTTCCAAAATGGGGTCACTTGTGGGGTAGTTATACTGCCCTGGCATTCTAGGGGCCCTAATGTGTGGTAAGTAGTTTGAAATCAAAATGTGTAAAAAATGACCTGTGAGATCCTAAAGGTGCTCTTTGGAATGTGTGCCCCTTTGCTCACCTAGGCGGCAAAAAAGTGTCACACATCTGGTATCGCCGTACTCAGGAGAAGTTGGGGAATGTGTTTAGGGGTGTCATTTTACATATACCCATGCTGGGTGAGAGAAATATCTTGGCAAAAGACAACTTTTCTCATTTTTTTAATACAAAGTTGGCATTTGACCAAGATATTTATCTCACCCAGCATGGGTATATGTGAAATGACACCCCAAAACACATTGCCCAACTTCTCCTGAGTACGGCGATACCAGATGTGTGACACTTTTTTGCAGCCTAGATGCGCAAAGCGGCCCAAATTCCTTTTAGGAGGGCATTTTTAGACATTTGGATCCCAGACTTCTTCTCACGCTTTCTGGCCCCTAAAAATCTAGGGCAGTATAAATACCCCACATGTGACCCCATTTTGGAAAGAAGACACCCCAAGGTATTCAATGAGGGGCATGGCGAGTTCATAGAATTTTTTTTTTGGCACAAGTTAGCGGAAATTGATTTTTTTTTTTGTATTTTCTCACAAAGTCTCCCTTTCCGCTAACTTGGGACAAAAATTTAAATCTTTCATGGACTCAATATGCCCCTCAGCGAATACCTTGGGGTGTCTTCTTTCCGAAATGGGGTCACATGTGGGGTATTTATACTGCCCTGGCTTTTTAGGGGCCCTAAAGCGTGAGAAGAAGTCTGGAATATAAATGTCTAAAAAATTTACGCATTTGGATTCCATGAGGGGTATGGTGAGTTCATGTGAGATTTTATTTTTTGACACAAGTTAGTGGAATATGAGACTTAGTAAGAAAAAACAAAAACAAAAAAATTTCCGCTAACTTGGGCTAAAAAAAATGTCTGAATGGAGCCTTACAGGGGGTGATCAATGACAGGGGGGTGATCAGGGAGTCTATATGGGGTGATCACCCCCCTGTCATTGATCACCCCCCTGTAAGGCTCCATTCAGACGTCTGTATGATTTTTACGGATTCACGGATACATGGATCGGATCCGCAAAACGCATACGGACGTCTGAATGGAGCCTTACAGGGGGGTGATCAATGACAGGGGGGTGATCAATGACAGGGGGTGATCAGGGAATCTATATGGGTGATCACCCGCCTGTCATTGATCACCCCCCTGTAAGGCTGCATTCAGACGTCCGTATGCGTTTTGCGGATCCGATCCATGTATCCGTGGATCCGTAAAAATCATACGGACGTCTGAATGGAGCCTTACAGGGGGGTGATCAATGACAGGGGGGTGATCAATGACAGGGGGTGATCAGGGAGTGTATATGAGGTGATCACCCCCCTGTCATTGATCACCCCCCTGTAAGGCTGCATTCAGACGCCCGTATGCGTTTTGCAGATCTGATCCATGCATCCGTGGATCCGTAAAAATCATACGGACGTCTGAATGGAGCCTTACTGGGGGGTGATCAATGACAGGGGGGTGATCAATGACAGGGGGTGATCAGGGAGTGTATATGAGGTGATCACCCCCCTGTAAGGCTGCATTCAGACGTCCGTATGCGTTTTGCGGATCGGATCAATGTATCCGTGGATCCGTAAAAATCATACGGACGTCTGAATGGAGCCTTACAGGGGGGTGATCAATGACAGGGGGTGATCAGGGAGTGTATATGAGGTGATCACCCCCCTGTCATTGATCACCCCCCTGTAAGGCTGCATTCAGACGTCCGTATGCGTTTTGCGGATCTGATCCATGTATCCGTGGATCCGTAAAAATCATACGGACATCTGAATGGAGCCTTACAGGGGGGTGATCAGGGAGTCTATATGCGTGATCACCCCCCTGTCATTGATCACCCCCCTGTAAGGCTGCATTCAGACGTCCGTATGCGTTTTGCGGATCCGATCCATGTATCCGTGGATCCGTAAAAATCATACGGACGTCTGAATGGAGCCTTACAGGGGGGTGATCAATGACAGGGGGGTGATCAATGACAGGGGGTGATCAGGGAGTGTATATGAGGTGATCACCCCCCTGTAAGGCTGCATTCAGACGTCCGTATGCGTTTTGCGGATCGGATCAATGTATCCGTGGATCCGTAAAAATCATACGGACGTCTGAATGGAGCCTTACAGGGGGGTGATCAATGACAGGGGGTGATCAGGCAGTGTATATGAGGTGATCACCCCCCTGTCATTGATCACCCCCCTGTAAGGCTGCATTCAGACGTCCGTATGCGTTTTGCGGATCTGATCCATGTATCCGTGGATCCGTAAAAATCATACGGACATCTGAATGGAGCCTTACAGGGGGGTGATCAGGGAGTCTATATGCGTGATCACCCCCCTGTCATTGATCACCCCCCTGTAAGGCTGCATTCAGACGTCCGTATGCGTTTTGCGGATCCGATCCATGTATCCGTGGATCCGTAAAAATCATACGGACGTCTGAATGGAGCCTTACAGGGGGGTGATCAATGACAGGGGGGTGATCAATGACAGGGGGTGATCAGGGAATCTATATGGGTGATCACCCGCCTGTCATTGATCACCCCCCTGTAAGGCTCCATTCAGACGTCCGTATGTGTTTTGCGGATCCGATCCATGTATCCGTGGATCCGTAAAAATCCTAAAAACTTGCCGCAAGGCCGGATCCGGAATGAATGCCCATTGAAAGGCATTGATTCGGTTCCGGCCTTAAGCTAAACGTCGTTTCGGCGCATTGCCGGATCCGACGTTTAGCTTTTTTAGAGTGGTTACCATGGCTGCCGGGACGCTAAAGTCCTGGCAGCCATGGTAAAGTGTAGCGGGGAGCAGCATACTTACCGTCCGTGCGGCTCCCGGGGCGCTCCAGAGTGACGTCAGGGCGCCCCAAGCGCATGAATCACGTGATCGCATGGCACGTCATCCATGCGCATGGGGCGCTCTGACGTCACTCTGGAGCGCCCCGGGAGCCGCGCGGACTGTAAGTATACCGCTCCCCCGCTCCCCGCTCCTACTATGGCAACCAGGACTTTAATAGCGTCCTGGGTGCCATAGAAACACTGAAAGCATTTTGAAGACGGATCCGTCTTCAAATGCTTTCAGTACACTTCCGTTTTTCCGGATCCGGCGTATAATTCCGGCAAGTGGAGTACACGCTGGATCCGGACAACGCAAGTGTGAAAGAAGCCTTACTGATGGTATTATAGTCAGAACTGTGATTTCATACATACTTTTTAGCCACAATATTATTCATCCTAGGCTGAAGATTTCTGCCACAATTTTTGCTTTAAAATATTATTAGACCTCAACTCATCCATAAACATAAAGGATGATTTTCAGAGGACGGTCTTTGTTTGCGCTTTCTTTACAGGAAAACACTATTTGTTCATTTACCTTTAGGGACACTGTTATATCCTAGTATGAATCTTATTTCATTGACAGTTCCTTCATAGTCTCCTAAGCACACATCACTTTCTGTCCTCTTCTGCTAAGGTTCCTCAGGGCACACTGTTCTGTTCTGTTCTCACTTCATATGGTCCCAGCTGGGAGCAGTGTCAGCAGGTTTGAGTTTCTATGCTGGTGATAATAAACTGTTCCCTTCCCGTGGAGAGATTCCTTCTAATAAATACCAGTGACTGTCAACCGTCTCAACCTTTAGAAAGTGAGCCCATACTGTTTCAATTAACTTCTATTTCTCAAAGTATTTTTTTATTTATTTCATTATGTAGATGCATAACCACAAGCTTGACATGGACGTTAAATTAATTCTCTCAATTGACAAGTCACCTTAACCTAAATTATCTGTCTGCATTAAATTCCAATTAGTGTACAGTGCTGCAGGATGTATTAGTGCTATGCATGCAACCCCAAAACAATAAATCTCGCTTTGTATGCAAAATATAAAAGTTGAAGGTCTTATCCAAATTTAGCTAAAACTCTCCCATCAACAGTAAATTTTCTAACATAACAAAAGAAGGAATAACATTTTTCTCCCTTGCCACTTTTAGTGCTGCACTTGGGTCCTGCAGCAATGACATCATCTTCCTGGCTGCACTAGTGATGTGCACACCACATCACCATGCAGCCAATCACAGCAGTATTGTCACGCTCGTGTGTGAACACCACACCGAGCATGGGAGAGAAAGGGGATACCAGAATATTCCTGGAAACTAGGGAAAGAAGATGGACACCGCCTGAAGAAAACCCTCCAGTCCTGACAGACTACCGACTGGAGAGTCTGCAATCCGGTCGGCAGAGAATTAGCCCATGACTAAGCGTCCCCATTTGCACGCCTCCCTAAACAAAATGAAATCATAACTTACCCAAGAGAATCTGTCAGGGATAGCAACTTTAGGCTCGAGACAGGCCTGATAACCACCACCACTAGGACCAGCAGCCTGTGGTCTCAGGATCTGCGAGACGGTCATGTGGAGGTCAGCTACCTCCAAAGACAACCCTTGCAGCTGTCCGGCCAGTGCAGAAATAGGATCCATGGCTGTACTGAAACAAGCAAAAATGGCGGTTTTGGCGGTTTATAATGTCACGCTCATGTGTGGGAGGAAAACACGACACCGAGCATAGGAGGGAAAGGGAATACCGGAATAAGGCCTGGAAACTAGGGAAGTAAGATGAACACCTCCTAGAGAAAACCCTAACTCCAGTCCTGACAGACTACCAGTATGCTCTTGAAAAAGGGAAACTATCCCAAAATGCGTCAAGCTTTATTTTAGCTATTAAAGACTTCTACTTCATTCCGGAGCTCTGGTGTCATCATTTTGGGACAAAAAAGCCTTATCTACAATCTTAAAGCGACCTCAGCGGGGGAAGCTGAAGTATAGGTGTCTTGAGTTTATCCTATACGTAACTCCCCGGTAAAGTAAGTCCTTTATCATTGCATTATGTCCATCAGTGACTACAAATCGTCAATGAGAGGGAGACACAGATACATGTACATGTGTGTGTTTGTATATGCATAATTTTTATACTCTCACTATTAGCTACATTCTTTAATTACTCATCACCTTTCATCCTTTCATTGGCTCTGTGGCACCCCCTTGGTGCTCTCAGGACATCACTGAAGAGCACCGTGACTGTTGTTTTACCCTAATCTATTCAACAGTTCACTGGTGTGTACTGATTCCTTTTTTGGTTTGAGGAGCTGTCTACATTCTTACTATATTCACCACTTCCATCTTTTATTACCACCTTTTATTACCACCTCGTTGAGTCATATTCCCCTTTCCTCCTCTCTTTCCAAAATTCCCCCTATCCTTAATATCCATTCAGTCAACTCCCTTTTCTATTTTTTCTTCACATATACTACCAGTATGAACAGGCCCCAAAGGTAGGCAAGTTCATACACCGGATACCTAGAATCCTATCTCACCCTATAGGACCCTGGAACTAATGTCAGGACTGAGTCTACCTGTTCCCCCAAAGGGAAGGACGAACAGGAGTCTCCCTCAGGCCTAATGACAAACAGGGAAAGGCAACACACACAAATATTAAAACAAAATACAAAAGGGAACGGAAATACTTATCTTCAATGAAGCTTTAGTAGCACCAGGAACTCCGCAGAGAACCAAACACAAGCTAACCACAAGTCCAACAGAAGCTATAAACCACATAGCATAGTGGGAGAAACAACAATAAATAGAGAAGCAATATCCAGAGAGTCAAATGAATGCGGCGGCACTGCAGATGTCCATTTAATATTATATGGATCTCCATGTACCCTTGTCCTTCATGCAGCATTCGTCGCGCTCAACCCAATACTAGAAATATGTCCAATCATCACATAGTAGATAAAGAAATGAATGAAGCATCATAGGTTGTCATAACAACCAGGTGAAGAGACAATTCAAAGTGTGCACGTGTTTGCGCAATGATGTCAATGGCCCGAGGAAGCACGCAAGCGCAAAACGTCCGTCGCCACTCTGCGGTCTGTATGAAGGCAAAGTCTGCCCCAGTCCTATTTTATTTGTACCAAAGCAGTTTTACTACTACAGCGGTGAGTGCCACCCCCTTTTCTTTATCTACGATGTTATGAATAAAAAGAGAAGATTAAATGACTAGTGATGAGCAGCATAGGCAATATTTGTTTTTGCAATATTTCGCTAGTTTTTGGCCTAATATTTGCGATAAATTAGCAAATTCTAGAATTCGTGATCTATGTAATATGGGCTTATTGCGTACGCAATACAGGCGTGGGTCACTTTTGCTACATTTTTCAAGCTGCTGGAAGTTTCCTGAAACTGGAGAATTTGGAGAAATTGCACAGTAATTCCTATCACACTACCTAACAACCTGCACTGGAACCTACAGCTACACTATATCACTATCTAACCTATACTGACTGTGGCGGAACCCGCCTCGCCACTGGGCATTGGAGAGGACTGGCTGGCCGCCTCCTACCTACTGACTATGGCCCCTGGTGATTTGGTACGTTTGAATGCAATATTTGGGCATGTGCTATTTTATATTGCTGCTACTGGCCCTTTAATGGCCATCCGGGGACATGTCTGACTTTTAGGAACAATGCCCCTTTAAGACTGTGTAGCAGATTGCATTCAGGCTGTCTTAAATACTATGTATGTTATTATGTGTTCGGTTACATTGTATATGTGTATGCCAGGGTTCAAGTTAGTCCATTACGTTTGATAATTGTATTTTGTGGATTGCGTCTGAGACAATGCTTATTGTGTTGGTTAATTACATCTCAGACAATGCTCATTGTGTTTTGTTTATTGCATTACAGACAGAGGGAAGGGGATTTTGTGTACAATTGCTGGGAAGGTTTAAATACTGTAGATACATATGATTGGCTGTTTTTACAAAACCCTGTGGGTGGTAACCTTGTTGGAAGATGTGTATAAATCAATGCTTGTGTTAAAATAAAGGGAGTTCCTGTTTGAAACCTCAAGGTGAAGTGTCGTCTCATTCTTGGGGGAGGATTTATTGCATGCTGTCCCAGTTTGACTGCTAGGAGTGTAAACCTATTCGTATGGTTTCCTATTCAACTGTCTACAGCATTCAGGCTTGAAGAGGATTTATCTGCTTCTTCGGTTCGGTGATTGTGGTGTCTGCCAGAGTGCTTGGAGATCTCAGGAAACGCTAGGAGCATCCAGCAACGGAGGTACTCAGTCGGGGTGCCAGGTGATCCGTTACATTGGTGGCAAGCAGTGGGATGGCGTCCTAGTGCGAGGAGAAGCAGCTCAGAGACACCGGTAACGTGTGGAGTTACAAATTGAGGGCAAACGCTAGCACTCGTGCAGCGCCCCTGGGAGCAGAGGTATCCAGCAACTTGGAGCAGACAAGTATGGAAGGCTCTGAAGATGACTGGCTGGCCGAGGTGAGGCAGCGAGTGGACCAGTATGGAGATAATGTGTCCATGGATATATGCCAGGCCATCTGGAACCAGGTCACAGCCAAGCGACACGCAAGGATGGAACGAGAATTCCGACTGGCGAAAGAGAGAGAAATTGCCCAGCAGAAGGAGTGCTACAGCAGCCGAGCAGAGGCTGCATCCGAGGAGGTAAGCCGTTTCCCCTTGAGGCGGCCAGAGGAACCCGAAGTAGGGGTCCTCATAGACTGGTCCTGTGAGGAACCACAACAGGCAGGTGGAGACGGGACCGAGGTCTCTCCACCGGGATGCTGGGCAGCTGGCCCAGACCCTCAGCAGCAGCCGAAGTTGCCAGGTGTGGACGCAGGTGGTCCTTACTCGCAAATGTTGAGGGACCTCACAGACTGGTCCTGGGAAGACCCACAGATGGCAAGTGGAGATGGGACCGAGATCTCTCTACCGGCCCTACAGGGATACTAGGCAGCCGGCCCAGATCTCCAACTCCAGCAGCAGTACCAGGAGGAGGAGGTAAGCAACCCCTCCCCTCCACAGCCAACTCCAAACCAGGTACTGGGGTCAGTAGAGGAGTCGTTAGCCCCCTCTGGCCCCCTCCCAGTAGAAGAGCTGGCATCTGGGCAGAGAGCCGCTGACCTCTGCCCTACTTGTCCCCTTACTACCCAACAGGACTGTACTCCAGTCCCTTCAGCAGAAGAGCTGGCATCAGGGCAGAGAGCCGCTAGCCTCTGCTCCACCGACCCCCTTGTTACAGGGCTGGCTTGTACCCCCCTCTCCCCAGCAGAAGTGCTGGCATCAGTGCAGAACACCGCTGGCCGCTGTTCCCCAAGTAGCCCCAGCGGTTTGCCTAGCACACCAAGAGGAGACAGCAAGCCCCACAACAGTGCAGAGGGGACCATAGTCTCTGTACCTGCACCACTGGAGATATGGACAGTCTGTCCTAGTCCACAACAACAGGACAATGTATTGGAAGGAGAGGCAGTCTGTTTTCCCCTACAACAAGGGAGGGTGTCGCATAGAGAGGAGCCTGTTACCCCTTCCCCCCAGCAACAGCTTTGTTCAACCAGGGGAGAGGGCACCCTGGTTACCTTCCCCCCAAGTCATGGATCTACAACTGGGCACAAGTGGCAGGGGGCCATAGGGACAACTACACCCTTGGAGAAAGGCCGGCTGACTATCAGAGCCCCAGACCGCCTGGAGGTCTGGAGTCTGGATAGTCTCAATGGGAAAGGGGAGAAATGTGGCGGAACCCGCCTCGCCACTGGGCATTGGAGAGGACTGGCTGGCCGCCTCCTACCTACTGACTATGGCCCCTGGTGATTTGGTACGTTTGAATGCAATATTTGGGCATGTGCTATTTTATATTGCTGCTACTGGCCCTTTAATGGCCATCCGGGGACATGTCTGACTTTTAGGAACAATGCCCCTTTAAGACTGTGTAGCAGATTGCATTCAGGCTGTCTTAAATACTATGTATGTTATTATGTGTTCGGTTACATTGTATATGTGTATGCCAGGGTTCAAGTTAGTCCATTACGTTTGATAATTGTATTTTGTGGATTGCGTCTGAGACAATGCTTATTGTGTTGGTTAATTACATCTCAGACAATGCTCATTGTGTTTTGTTTATTGCGTTACAGACAGAGGGAAGGGGATTTTGTGTACAATTGCTGGGAAGGTTTAAATACTGTAGATACATATGATTGGCTGTTTTTACAAAATCCTGTGGGTGGTAACCTTGTTGGAAGATGTGTATAAATCAATGCTTGTGTTAAAATAAAGGGAGTTCCTGTTTAAAACCTCAAGGTGAAGTGTCGTCTCATTCTTGGGGGAGGATTTATTGCATGCTGTCCCAGTTTGACTGCTAGGAGTGTAAACCTATTCGTATGGTTTCCTATTCAACTGTCTACAGCATTCAGGCTTGAAGAGGATTTATCTGCTTCTTCGGTTCGGTGATTGTGGTGTCTGCCAGAGTGCTTGGAGATCTCAGGAAATGCTAGGAGCATCCAGCAACAGAGGTACTCAGTCGGGGTGCCAGGTGATCCGTTACACTGACTATCTCCCACTATCTGTATTATATATATATATATATATGCTAACTAACTATCTAATGTAATTGATTCAGCAATGTAAATGAGTCAGAAAAGCACAGAGCACAGCAATGACACAGCTCTCTGCTCTCTCTCTCTCTCAGAACTGCAAAAAACAGCAGAAGCGGCTGCTGGGGAGTTTCTTATATAGTAAGGGGTAGGCAACTTTCCTATTGGTTGCTAGGGATGTTGCTAAGCTCTGACAAAGATATTGCAGCCTTCTCATTGGCCCACAAGCAAGAAGCAGTGAGGGTACTGCTGAAATAAAATCTAGAATATTCGCGATTACGAAGATATAGCACTATATTCTACATCTTCGCGAGTTAACGGAATGCCTATATTCATGATAAAAATTTGCGATTAGAATATTTGCGATCAACACTATAAATTACCACAATAGCAACACCTGGGGATAGACAGATGTCATTTGATCCAAAAGGAAAACATGTCAGATCAAACCACGTGATGCCAGTCTAACAGATCTCCTGCCAACTGTCGAGGGAACGTCCGTGTGTCTCAGTACGTGTGTGACAAGTATATGGCACATGACTTCTGGCTTGGCTGCAGCAGTGCATGATGTGTATGGGACATCACTGCTGTACTTGGGAAAATAAATATTTTTTGAGGAACAAAAGCAAAGTATAGAAAGCGGTAGGGGAGAATAAGTAAGTGGACTGCTTTTGTTATTTTAGCACACTTACTGAAGCTTTGATTTAATTGAACTTAGACAACCTGTTTAAACACTTTACAGCAGTCTGTATTCTGCTTATGTAATAATAACAGGCATCTACTTTTTTTTTAGAATGGCATTACATCTTTATGTAATATTTTTATTCTCCCCAGACCACAGTCTAGTGCAGAGAATGCCTCTTGGTGACGTGTTCATATAGCAATTAGAGTTGAGCGGACACCTGGATGTTCGGGTTCGAGAAGTTCGGCCGAACTTCCCGAAAATGTTCGGGTTCGGGATCCGAACCCGATCCGAACTTCGTCCCGAACCCGAACCCCATTGAAGTCAATGGGGACCCGAACTTTTCGGCACTAAAAAGGCTGTAAAACAGCCCAGGAAAGGGCTAGAGGGCTGCAAAAGGCAGCAACATGTAGGTAAATCCCCTGCAAACAAATGTGGATAGGGAAATGAATAAAAATAAAAATTAAATAAATAAAAATTTACCAAAATCAATTGGAGAGAGGTCCCATAGCAGAGAATTTGGCTTCACGTCACCCACCACTGGAACAGTCCATTCTCAGATATTTAGGCTCCGGCACCCAGGCAGAGGAGAGAGGTCCCGTAACAGACAATCTGGCTTCATGTCAGCAGAGAATCAGTCTTCATATCATAGCAGAGAATCAGGCTTCACGTCAGCCACCAATGCAACAGTCCATTGTCAGATATTTAGGCCCAGCACCCAGGCAGAGGAGAGAGGTCCCGTAACAGACAATCTGGCTTCATGTCAGCAGAGAATCAGTCTTCATATCATAGCAGAGAATCAGGCTTCACGTCAGCCACCAATGCAACAGTCCATTGTCAGATATTTAGGCCCAGTACCCAGGCAGAGGAGAGAGGTCCCGTAACAGACAATCTGGCTTCATGTCAGTAGAGAATCAGTTTTCATATCATAGCAGAGAATCAGGCTTCACGTCAGCCACCAATGCAACAGTCCATTTTCATAAATTTAGGCCCAGCACCTAGGCAGAGGAGAGAGGTCCCGAAACAGACAATCTAACTTCATGTCAGCAGAGAATCAGTCTTCATATCATAGCAGAGAATCAGGCTTCACGTCAGCCACCAATGCAACAGTCCATTGTCAGATATTTAGGCCCAGCACCTAGGCAGAGGAGAGAGGTCCCGAAACAGACAATCTGGCTTCATGTCAGCAGAGAATCAGTCTTCATATCATAGCAGAGAATCAGGCTTCACGTCAGCCACCAATGCAACAGTCCATTGTCAGATATTTAGGCCCAGCACCCAGGCAGAGGAGAGAGGTCCCATAACAGACAATCTGGCTTCATGTCAGCAGAGAATCAGTCTTCATATCATAGCAGAGAATCAGGCTTCACGTCAGCCACCAATGCAACAGTCCATTTTCATAAATTTAGGCCCAGCACCCAGGCAGAGGAGAGAGGTCCCGTAACAGACAATCTGGCTTCATGTCAGCAGAGAATCAGTCTTCATATCATAGCAGAGAATCAGGCTTCACGTCAGCCACCAATGCAACAGTCCATTGTCAGATATTTAGGCCCAGCACCCAGGCAGAGGAGAGAGGTCCCGTAACAGACAATCTGGCTTAATGTCAGCAGAGAATCAGTCTTCATATCATAGCAGAGAATCAGGCTTCACGTCAGCCACCAATGCAACAGTCCATTTTCATAAATTTAGGCCCAGCACCCAGGCAGAGGAGAGAGGTCCGTAAAAGACAATCTGGCTTCATGTCAGCAGAGAATCAGTCTTCATATCATAGCAGAGAATCAGGCTTCACGTCAGCCACCAATGCAACAGTCCATTTTCATAAATTTAGGCCCAGCACCCAGGCAGAGGAGAGAGGTCCCGTAACAGAGGATCTGGCTTCATGTCAGCAGAGAATTAGTCTGCATGTCATAGCAGAAAATCAGGCTTCACGTCAGCCACCACTGCAACAGTCCATTGTCAGATATTTAGGCCCAGCACCCAGGCAGAGGAGAGAGGTCCCGTAACAGAGGATCTGGCTTCCTGTCAGCAGAGAATTAGTCTGCATGTCATAGCAGAGAATCAGGCTTCACGTCACCCAACATTGGAACAGTCCATTGGCATATATTTAGGCCCCGGCACCCAGACACAGGAGAGGTTCATTCAACTTTGGGTAGCCTTGCAATATAATGGTGAAATGAAAATAAAAATAGGATTGAATGAGGAAGTGCCCTGGAGTACAATAATATATGGTTAAGGGGAGGTAGTTAATGTCTAATCTGGACAAGGGATGGACAGGTCCTGTGGGATCCATGCCTGGTTCATTTTTATGAACGTCAGCTTGTCCACATTGGCTGTAGACAGGTGGCTGCGTTTGTCTGTAATGACGCCCCTTGCAGTGCTGAATACACGTTCAGACAAAACGCTGGCCGCCGGGCAGGCCAGCACCTCCAAGGCATAAAAGGCTAGCTCTGGCCACGTGGACAATTTAGAGACCCAGTAGTTGAATGGGGCCGAACCATCAGTCAGTACGTGGAGGGGTGTGCACACGTACTGTTCCACCATGTTAGTGAAATGTTGCCTCCTGCTAACACGTTGCGTATCAGGTGGTGGTGCAGTTAGCTGTGGCGTGTTGACAAAACTTTTCCACATCTCTGCCATGCTAACCCTGCCCTCAGAGGAGCTGGCCGTGACACAGCTGCCTTGGTGACCTCTTGCTCCTCCTCTGCCTTGGCCTTGGGCTTCCACTTGTTCCCCTGTGACATTTGGGAATGCTGTAAGTAGCGCGTCTACCAACGTGCGCTTGTACTCGCGCATCTTCCTATCACGCTCCAGTGCAGGAAGTAAGGTGGGCACATTGTCTTTGTAGCGTGGATCCAGCAGGGGGGCAACCCAGTAGTCCGCACGCGTTAAAATGTGGGCAACTCTGCTGTCGTTGCGCAGGCACTGCAGCATGTAGTCGCTCATGTGTGCCAGGCTGCCCAGGGGTAAGGACAAGCTGTCCTCTGTGGGAGGCGTATCGTTATCGTCCTGCCTTTCCCCCTAGCCACGCACCAGTGATGGGCCCGAGCTGCGTTGGGTGCCACCCCGCTGTGATCATCCTCATACTCCCCCACCTCCTCCTCATCCTCGTCCTCCTCGTCCTCCAGTAGTGGGCCCTGGCTGGCCACATTTGTACCTGGCCTCTGCTGTTGCAAAAAACCTCCCTCTGAGTCACTTCGAAGAGACTGGCCTGAAAGTGCTAAAAATGACCCCTCTTCCTCCTCCTCCTGGGCCACCTCCTCTTCCATCATCGCCCTAAGTGTTTTCTCAAGGAGACATAGAAGTGGTATTGTAACGCTGATAACGGCTTCATCGCCACTGGCCATGTTGGTGGAGTACTCGAAACAGCACAACAGGGCACACAGGTCTCGCATGGAGGCCCAGTCATTGGTGGTGAAGTGGTGCTGTTCCGCAGTGCGACTGACCCGTGCGTGCTGCAGCTGAAACTCCACTATGGCCTGCTGCTGCTCGCACTGTCTGTCCAGCATGTGCAAGGTGGAGTTCCACCTGGTGGGCACGTCGCATATGAGGCGGTGAGCGGGAAGGCCGAAGTTACGCTGTAGCGCAGACAGGCGAGCAGCGGCAGGATGTGAACGCCGGAAGCGCGAACAGACGGCCCGCACTTTATGCAGCAGCTCTGACATGTCGGGGTAGTTGTGAATGAACTTCTGCAGCAACAAATTCAGCACATGCGCCAGGCAAGGGATGTGCGTCAAACCGGCTAGTCCCAGAGCTGCAACGAGATTTCGCCCATTATCGCACACCACCAGGCCGGGCTTGAGGCTCACCGGCAGCAACCACTCATCGGTCTGTTGTTCTATACCCCGCCACAACTCCTGTGCGGTGTGGGGCCTGTCCCCCAAACATATGAGTTTCAGAATGGCCTGCTGACATTTACCCCGAGCTGTGCTGAAGTTGGTGGTGAAGGTGTGTGGCTGACTGGATGAGCAGGTGGAAGAAGAGGAGGAGGAAGCCGAGAAGGAGGAGGTGGCAACAGGAGGCAAAGAATGTTGCCCTGCGATCCTTGGCGGCGGAAGGACGTGCGCCAAACAGCTCTCCGCCTGGGGCCCAGCTGCCACTACATTTACCCAGTGTGCAGTTAGGGAGATATAGCGTCCCTGGCCGTGCTTACTGGTCCACGTATCTGTGGTTAAGTGGACCTTGCTACAGATGGCGTTGGGCAGTGCACACTTGATTTTATCGGATACTTGGTTGTGCAGGGAAGGCACGGCTCTCTTGGAGAAGTAGTGGCGGCTGGGAACAACATACTGTGGGACAGCAAGCGACATAAGCTGTTTGAAGCTGTCTGTGTCCACCAGCCTATATGACAGCATTTCATAGGCCAGTAGTTTAGAAATGCTGGCATTCAGGGCCAGGGATAGAGGGTGGCTAGGTGGGAATTTACGCTTTCTCTCAAATGTTTGTGAGATGGAGAGCTGAACGCTGCCGTGTGACATGGTTGAGACGCTTGGTGACGGAGGTGGTGGTGGTGTTGGTGGTACATCCCCTGTTTGCTGGGCGGCAGGTGCCAACGTTCCTCCAGAGGAGGAGGAAGAGGCTGAGGCGGCAGCAGCAGAAGAGGTAGCAGGGGGAGCCTGAGCGACTTCCTTGTTTTTAAGGTGTTTACTCCACTGCAGTTCATGCTTTGCATGCAGGTGCCTGGTCATGCAGGTTGTGCTAAGGTTCAGAACGTTAATGCCTCGCTTCAGGCTCTGATGGCACAGCGTGCAAACCACTCGGGTCTTGTTGTCAGCACATTGTTTGAAGTGCCATGCCAGGGAACTCCTTGAAGCTGCCTTTGGGGTGCTCGGTCCAAGATGGCGGCGGTCAGTAGCAGGCGGGGTCTCTTGGCGGCGGGTGTTCTGCTTTTGCCCACTGCTCCCTCTTTTGCTACGCTGTTGGCTCGGTCTCACCACTGCCTCTTCCTCCGAACTGTGAAAGTCAGTGGCACGACCTTCATTCCATGTGGGGTCTAGGACCTCATCGTCCCCTGCATCGTCTTCCACCCAGTCTTGATCCCTGACCTCCTGTTCAGTCTGCACACTGCATCAAGACGCAGCAGTTGGCACCTGTGTTTCGTCATCATCAGAGACATGCTGAGGTGGTATTCCCATGTCCTCATCATCAGGAAACATAAGTGGTTGTGCGTCAGTGCAGTCTATGTCTTCCACCGCTGGGGAAGGGCTAGGTGGATGCCCTTGGGAAACCCTGCCAGCAGAGTCTTCAAACAGCATAAGAGACTGCTGCATAACTTGAGGCTGAGACAGTTTCCCTGATATGCATGGGGGTGATGTGACAGACTGTGCGCTTTCTGCAGAAGACTGGGTGGGAGATAATGTGAATGTGCTGGATCCACTGTCGGCCACCCAATTGACTAATGCCTGTACCTGCTCAGGCCTTACCATCCTTAGAACGGCATTGGGCCCCACCATATATCGCTGTAAATTCTGGCGGCTACTGGGACCTGAGGTAGTTGGTACACTAGGACGTGTGGATGTGGCAGAACGGCCACGTCCTCTCCCAGCACCAGAGGGTCCACTAACACCACCACGACCATGTCCACGTCCGCGTCCCTTACTAGATGTTTTCCTCATTGTTATCGTTAACCACAACAACAAAAATATTATTTGGCCCAATGTATTGTATTCAAATTCAGCTGAATATAAATTTGAGGCCTAATATTTAGGCGCTGGGTGACAGATATAGATTTACTGACAGAATTAGACTTGGAAATGCACAGTAGCGTGTGTGTGAAGTTATTCTGAATGACCCTATGTGCACCTTGAATATTATATACCCTTTTAGGGATGTATTTAAAGTAGGCCTGATACAGCAGAAACCACTAAATTAGGAAATTGCTAAATTGGGAATTGTATTTCAACCCAGAACAAAAAATGTGCTTTGACGGACACTAAATAACTTGCCCAGCCAGAACAGTACAGCAGTAACGACAGATTTAGCGGGATATAAATTTGAGGCCTAGTATTTAGGCGCTGGGTGACAGGTATAGATTTACTGACGGAATTAGACTTGGAAATGCACAGTAGCGTGTGTGTGAAGTTATTCAGAATGACCCTATCAGCACCTTGATTCTGATATACCCTTTTAGGGATGTATTTAAAGTAGGCCTGATACAGCAGAAACCACTAAATTAGGAAATTGCTAAATTGGGAATTGTATTTCAACCCAGAACAAAAAATTTGCTTTGACGGACACTAAATAACTTGCCCAGCCAGAACAGTACAGCAGTAACGACAGATTTAGCGGGATATAAATTTGAGGCCTAGTATTTAGGCGCTGGGTGACAGGTATAGATTTACTGACGGAATTAGACTTGGAAATGCACAGTAGCGTGTGTGAAGTTATTCTGAATGACCCTATGTGCACCTTTAATATTATATACCCTTTTAGGGATAGATTTCAAATAGCTCTGATACAGCAGAAACCACTAAATTAGGAAATTGCTAAATTGGGAATTGTACTTCAACCCAGAACAAAAAATGTGCTTTGACGGACACTAAATAACTTGCCCAGCCACAACAGTACAGCGGTAACGACAGAATTAGCGGGATATAAATTTGAGGCCTAGTATTTAGGCGCTGTGTGACAGGTAAAGATTTACTGACAGAATTAGACTTGGAAATGCACAGTAGCGTGTGTGTGAAGTTATTCTGAATGACCCTATGTGCACCTTGAATATTATATACCCTTTTAGGTATAGATTTCAAATAGCTCTGATACAGCAGAAACCACTAAATTAGGAAATTGCGAAATTGGGAATTGTATTTTAACCCAGAACAAAAAATGTGCTTTGACGGACACTAAATAACTTGCCCAGCCAGAACAGTACAGCAGTAACGACAGATTTAGCGGGATATAAATTTGAGGCCTAGTATTTAGGCGCTGGGTGACAGGTATAGATTTACTGACAGAATTAGACTTGGAAATGCACAGTAGCGTGTGTGTGAAGTTATTCTGAATGACCCTATGTGCACCTTGAATATTATATACCCTTTTAGGGATAGATTTCAAATAGCTCTGATACAGCAGAAACCACTAAATTAGGAAATTGCTAAATTGGGAATTGTATTTCAACCCAGAACAAAAATGTGCTTTGACGGACACTAAATGACTTGCCCAGCCACAACAGTACAGCGGTAACGACAGATTTAGCGGGATATAAATTTGAGGCCTAGTATTTAGGCGCTGGGTGACAGGTATAGATTTACTGACAGAATTAGACTTGGAAATGCACAGTAGCGTGTGTGAAGTTATTCTGAATGACCCTATGTGCACCTTGAATATTATATACCCTTTTAGGGATAGATTTCAAATAGCTCTGATACAGCAGAAACCACTAAATTAGGAAATTGCTAAATTGGGAATTGTATTTCAACCCAGAACAAAAAATGTGCTTTGACGGACACTAAATAACTTGCCCAGCCAGAACAGTACAGCAGTAACGTCAGATTTAGCCGGATATAAATTTGAGGCCTAGTATTTAGGCGCTGGGTGACAGGTATAGATTTACTGACAGAATTAGACTTGGAAATGCACAGTAGCGTGTGTGTGAAGTTATTCTGAATGACACTATGTGCACCTTGAATATTTAATACCCTTTTAGGGATAGATTTCAAATAGCTCTGATACAGCAGAAACCACTAAATTAGGAAATTGCTAAATTGGGAATTGTATTTCAACCCAGAACAAAAAATGTGCTTTGACGGACACTAAATAACTTGCCCAGCCAGAACAGTACAGCAGTAACGACAGATTTAGCGGGATATAAATTTGAGGCCTAGTATTTAGGCGCTGGGTGACAGGTATAGATTTACTGACAGAATTAGACTTGGAAATGCACAGTAGCGTGTGTGTGAAGTTATTCTGAATGACCCTATGTGCACCTTGAATATTATATACCCTTTTAGGGATAGATTTCAAATAGCTCTGATACAGCAGAAACCACTAAATTAGGAAATTGCTAAATTGGGAATTGTATTTCAACCCAGAACAAAAAATGTGCTTTGACGGACACTAAATAACTTGCCCAGCCAGAACAGTACAGCAGTAACGACAGATTTAGCGGGATATAAATTTGAGGCCTAGTATTTAGGCGCTGGGTGACAGGTATAGATTTACTGACAGAATTAGACTTGGAAATGCACAGTAGCGTGTGTGTGAAGTTATTCTGAATGACCCTATGTGCACCTTGAATATTATATACCCTTTTAGGGATAGATTTCAAATAGCTCTGATACAGCAGAAACCACTAAATTAGGAAATTGCTAAATTGGGAATTGTATTTCAACCCAGAACAAAAAATGTGCCTTGACGGACACTAAATAACTTGCCCAGCCAGAACAGTACAGCGGTAACGACAGATTTAGCGGGATATAAATTTGAGGCCTAGTATTTAGGCGCTGGGTGACAGGTATAGATTTACTGAGAGAATTAGACTGGGATATGGCCAAAAAATAACCACACTATTGCTGGTTAAATGCACTTGGTGTGACAGCTTGACCAACCACACTACTGACGGTTAAATGCACTTGGTGACAGGCGCAGCTTGCCCCTGATGTAGTATATGGCCAAAAAATGAACAGACTATTGCTGGTTAAATGCACTTGGTGTGACAGCTTGACCAACCACACTACTGAGGGTTAAATGCACTTGGTGACGGGCGCAGCTTGCCCCTGATGTAGTATATGGCCAAAAAATGAACAGACTATTGCTGGTTAAATGCACTTGGTGTGACAGCTTCACCCTGATGTAGGCTTTAGCCAAAAAACAACCACACCATTGAGGGTTAAATGCACTTGGTGACAGGCGCAGCTTGCCCCTGATGTAGTATATGGCCAAAAAATAAACAGACTATTGCTGGTTAAATGCACTTGGTGTGACAGCTTCACCCTGATGTAGGCTTTAGCCAAAAAACAACCACACCATTGAGGGTTAAATGCACTTGGTGACAGGCGCAGCTTGCCCCTGATGTAGTATATGGCCAAAAAATAAACTTACTATTGCTGGTTAAATGCACTTGGTGTGACAGCTTCACCCTGATGTAGGCTTTAGCCTAAAAAACAACCACACCATTGAGGGTAAAATGCACTTGGTGACAGGCGCAGCTTGCCCCTGATGTAGTATATGGCCTAAAAATAAACAGACTATTGCTGGTTAAATGCACTTGGTGTGACAGCCTCACCCTGATGTAGGCTTTAGCCAAAAAACAACCACACCATTGAGGGTTAAATGCACTTGGTGTGACAGCTTCACCCTGATGTAGGATTTAGCCAAAAAACAGCGCCAAGAAAGCGTCAAAAAGCGCCAAGAAAGCGGCGAACACCGAACCCAAACGCGGACTTTTACGAAAATGTCCGGGTTCGGGTCCATGTCACGGACACCCCAAAATTCGGTACGAACCCGAACTATACAGTTCGAGTTCGCTCATCCCTAATAGCAATCTCTAGCTATTCTCTCTGGCTCATAGAGGGGGTTTCAGAGCTTCAGGCACTGCCCACCCTGCAACACAAATATGCCTACATGCAAAATAAAAGCTAAGACATTTATAATGGCCTGTTTTCTACCTACAGAGTTGAGAAGAACAATAAAAACATATCACGGGGAGCTGCCAATCCCTTGCAGTGGCAGCGTAGTGTAATTACAAGTACTCACTCCTTTCAAGTGAATGGTGCGACTACTTGAAATTACACTGCGCTTCCAAAATGATGTACAGTGTCATTAAGAGGAAGTGGCACTTGCATGGAGTGCCGCCTCTGACCCCCACCAATCAGATATTAATCACCTATCTGGTGGATAGATCATCAATATAAAACCCCTGCACAATCCCTTTAAGTGCTGGTAACACATATGCAGGAAATGGCCATGTATAATTTATCGTACCTAAAATATAATGCAACATATTAAGGGTATGACACATGGTCAGGTTTCTGCATGTAGTTTTGGAAGCCAAATCCAGGAGTGAGATCAAAATAGAGAAGTTGTATCTGTCCTTTATACTTTCTTTTCTTTTATGGTGCACTCCTGATTTTGGGTTCCAAAATTGCATCAAGAAACCTGACTGTGTGGATGTACCCACAAAGTTGCAGAAGATCATTTGATTGATATAAACACGTGTCTGCCCCTTCACACATCATGCCATAGTAAATGGGGTAAACTGTTTGCACTGGCCATTTTGTATCATTGCAAGAAATTACAATACTAAATGCACAATTTATTGGAATATCAAACTGTAACCCGTTGTGAAATATTTAACTTTTTGCTTAAAAAATTGGGGGACTTTTTTTTACTTGCTTTCTTGAATTAATTAGCTTTTTCTGTTATCAGCTGCAACATTAATTTCAAATGCATCGCTCCTCAGATATTCAAGATTCAAAGGTAGCCTTTCTCATATGCATGGATATTCTTCAACTCATTCATCACATTATTTACTGGGAATTACTCTCAGTGCATCTGACTGAATCATTAAAGATGAGTTGTCACTTCTGTGGCAGATGCTTCTTGTTATGTATAGGATACGCAAAGCTTGTCACATAAAATATTTCTCACATTCTGCTTTGATGGGATTTTTAGTTTTATAATTTAGACTGACAGTATTCACTAAGAGTGCTCAGTGCACAGTGGTGTTCTCCTCTCTGGACAATCCTTACTTGTTAGAAAGGTCATTTGACAATAACCTTATTAGAAAGTGTCCTTCTGCGGGGACCACCGGTGTACAAGTGGTCCTTCAAGATACAATATTAATTGGCTCCAGGACAACCATTGTATGTTGAAACCATTGTACGGTAAGTTAAGTAATCGGTTCCAAAGCCCCAAAATGTCATCGAAGATAATAGAAAATGAAGAATTAAGAAAAATAAGCAGGTAACTAAGGCTCCTTTCACACCTGTGTTCAGGTGTCCGCCCGTGAGCTCCGTTTGAAGGAGCTCACGAGCGGCCCTGAACGCAGCCGTCTGGCCCTAATGCATTCTCAGTGGAGGCAAATCCACTGAGAATGCATCCGTCTGCCAGCGCTCAGCCTCCGCTCCACTCAGTGAGCGTACACCTGAATGCTGCAAGCAGCGTTCGGGTGTCCGCCTGGCCGTGCGGAGGCGAGCGGATCCGTTCTGACTTATAATGGAAGTCAATGGGGACGGATCCGCTTGAAGATGACACCACATGGCTCAATCTTCAAGCGGATCCGTCCCCGATTGACTTTCAATGTAAAGTCTGAACGGATCCGCTCAGGCTACTTTCACACTTAGAATTTCTTCTAAGTTATAATGCAGACGGATCCGTACTGAACGAATGCAAACGTCTGCATTATAGGAGCGGATCCGTCTGATGAAACATCAGATGGACCTGCTCCGAACGCTAGTGTGAAAGTAGCCTAAGGCTACATGCACACGACCGTATGTGTTTTGCGGTCCACAAATTGCGGATCCGCAAAAAAAACGGATGATGTTATGTATGGCATCCGTTTTTTTTGCGGATCCGTTTTTTTTGCGGATCCATTGTAATAATGCCTATCCTTGTCCGCAAACTAGAAAAAAATAGGACATGCACAATTTTTTTAGCGGAGCAACGGAACGGACATACTGATGCGGACATTGAAATGAATGGGTCCGCATCCTATCCGCTAAAAAACGGATCGGACACTGAAACAAAATACGGTTGTGTGCATGTAGCCTAAGACAGATAAGGCTACTTTCACACTAGCGTTCGATCGGATCCGTTCTGAACGGATCCGATCATAATAATGCAGACGGAGGCTCCGTTCAGTACGGATCCGTCTGCATTATTTTTAGCATATAACAGCTAAGTGTGAAAATAGCCTCGTACGGATCCGTCCAGACTTTCAATGTAAAGTCAATGGGGGACGGATCCGCATGAAGATTGAGCCATATTGTGGCATCTTCATACGGATCCGTCCCCATTGACTTACATTGTAAGTCTGGACGGATCCGCACGGATCCGCACGCCTCCGCACGGCCAGGCGGACACCCGAACGCTGCAAGCAGCGTTCAGCTGTCCGCCTGTCCGTGCGGAGGCGAGCGGAGCGGAGGCTGAACGCCGCCAGACTGATGCAGTCTGAGCGGATCCGCTCCATTCAGACTGCATTAGGGCTGGACGGCTGCGTTCGGGTCCGCTCGTGAGCCCCTTCAAACGGAACTCACGAGCGGACCGACGAACGCTAGTGTGAAAGTAGCCTTAGACAAGTCCTTACATTTAACAGTCAGGAGTAGCTGCTAACTAGCAACTGATGCAGCTATTTTACCAGAAAAGTGGCCTTGACTGGTTGGATCTGAGTCTGAGGCATTGTATGTTGAGTCTATTTTCAACTTACAATGGATCAGAAAAGACCATTATATGTTGAAAATATTGTATCCTGAGGCCATTGTATCTTGAGGGATCACTGTATTTGTGTGGAAACTTGACATGATAGGGAAAACCCTTCCAATAGCGGCTTACTATTGAAAAAAGTGTATGTATATTTTTACACCGAAAAACTGTAATTTGTAAAATAAATTGATCTCTGTTCTGTTTCCCTGCAGTGTCCCTACAGAGCAAACTAAACATAACACCGTGTCCATTTGAGTCAATAGTACAATAAAACAGGACAGACAGATGGTTCTAAGCAAGATAAACTATTTTAAACCATTTCCCACTAGCTAAAATATGCAGTTTCTGGATCTATTAATTTTGACTTTCATAATAGTTTCTGAAAATGAGTTGCCTGAATTTGACAACTTCTTTACGCATTACAATCTATGCACCATGTAGCCTAAGATAAGCATACTAGTCATCCAAACTATAGGACAAATCTACCTGCAACTGTCAATTTGACCAAGGACAATATCTGCATGTGAGTTTCCTCTGGCTACTCCAGTTTCATCCCACACCCCAAACACACCCCAGGGCATTTAGATTGTGAGCTCCAGTGGGGACAGGGAGTGATGATAATGTCTGTAAGGCTCTGCGGAATATGCTGGTGATATGTAAGCAAAATAATAAGTGTGTTTCATTGGATCTCACAAGAAAACATCTGTACAAGAGAAGTAAAGGGTTTATTCTTTTAGCTACCTATTTTTTATGTTTATAAGTATCTCTGGGCTTCCATATAGAAGGCAAACATTACCTTTCTGAATCTCTATTGACAATGCAGCAAGGTCTGGGTGCATTATGGAAGTGACAATGAATGGGTGTTAGTTTACACATACGTTATAATAGATAGCCTTCCATTAGTATGAAGCTGCATACTGGGTCAGCCTTTGGGCTGTGCGACTGCTCAAAGTGCAATTGCTTTTCCACTCACAGGAGGCGCTGTTTAAATTACAATACAGTTCTCATCTCAGGCATCTCCATGTACAGATATTGAATGCACTTGAAAATATATTGGTCACTTGAAAAGTAACAACATGTGCCAGGCGGTCCAGTCAATCACCAAGTATGATAGCTACTACAGTGCACTGCATAGGGACTGCTTTAAGGTAGGCCATTTAGACTATTGTCTGGGTCAGTGTCATGCCCCACTCTGACGATATGCGGAGGTCGGCCAGGATAGCAGCATGAGTTTAGTATTTGTTTTGGAGCGTGCTGGATCCGCCTCTCATCAGGTACACTGGGTGGAGTCATTAGTTTAAATGGCCTCCAGCTAAGTGCTCTGAGCAGATTATACTGATCATTGTGGTCTGGGAAGCTTGGAGGAAAGGTTGGCTGTCAGTCCCTGCTCTCTAAGATAAGTGTCATTTCTAGTTTGGTTGTTTGTGTCATCTATCCAATCCAGGTTCTGTGCGAGCAGGCTGCTCCTATTTCCCCACTTCACCATCTCAGGGAGTTCATGGTTTTTTCAGCCCAGGCTGGAGGACACAGCACACCTACCTTCAAGGTCTGCATGTGGGCTGAGCAGTGCAGGGAAAGAGGTCAGGGATGAGCTAGGAGGTGACCCTTCCCCTGTCTCCTGTCCAGAGCCTGGTTGGTGCGTTTTCTGTTATACTGAGTGCGCATCCACCGTGACATTATAATCTGCCATACTGTGACTGCCATTGCTCAGCGCTTTTGTGATGGCGTCAATTGATGCACTGGTTGACCGCATACAGGGTTTATACCTAGAGGTCGCGGGTCTGCGTAGTTCGGTCACACAGTGTCAGAGGGTTCTGGCATCAGGTACAGGTCAAATTGTTGGGGAGCCTAAAGTCACTCTTCCCGAGAAATTTACAGGGGGTACGGATGATTATTTCCGCTTCAAAGAGTCATGTAATTTATACTTTCGATTGCGTCCATTTTCATCAGGTAATGAAGATCAGAGGTTGGGTATTATCACGTCTTTGCTTAAAGGGGATGCGCAATCCTGGGCTTTTTCTCTGCCGCCCGGTTCTCTGGCCCTCCGGTCGGTGGAGGAATTTTTCAAAGCCCTGGGATTGATTTACAATGACCCAGATCAAGTCTCAATGGCAGAATTGGAATTACGTTACTTACTACAGGGTAAACATACTGCTGAGGTTTACTGCACAGAGTTTAGGAGGTGGGCTACTGAGTCGGGGTGTCAGGGGTTATCTAAAAGGTTGAAAGATGCCCTGGCTTTTCATGAATACCCAGATACTTTAGAGAATGCAACGTCTTTGGCTATACATTTGGATAGACGTATCAGAGAGAGGTGTAAGGGTCCCTCCGTGCAGGGGATTTCTCCCGCGTGTGGTTTTGTTTCACCAGCTGCCCAGGGTGATATTGCTCGTTACTCTGGGGTAGGGGAGGAACCCATGCAGTTAGGTCAGATATCTTGCCATTCTGATAGTAGAGACTTTCGAAAAGTGCACAATCTATGTTACTATTGTGGGAAGAGGGGTCATTTTATTTTTTCTTGTCCTTATGTTAAACCACAGGTGGAAGAGAAAAAGGAAAAAAAAACTCCCCTCACACTTGGTTGTATGAATGGTGTGGTGGAGCAGATGGGTATGCAAGCTCCCTGCAGTTCCCGTTTTCTCCTTTCAGCTATGGTGGCGCTAGAGTCTAGAAATGTGTTTGTTGATGTTTTCCTTGATTGTGGTGCTGGGGTAAACCTAATTGACTTTCTTTTTCTTCAAGACCTAGGACTAAGTACTTGCACGTTAGAGAACGAGATTCGTGTTTTTGCAATTGATTCTTCCCCTCTTTCTCAAAGGAGCCTTACTCACATTGTTCATGGTATTCCTTTAAGGGTGGGTGATTCACATGCTGAAATTATTTATTGTTTTGTCATGAAGGATTTGCCAGCTCCAATAGTTTTGGGGTTGTCATGGTTGTCTAGACATAACCCAATTATAGACTGGCAAGCGAGACAAATCATTGGTTGGAGCAAGTTTTGTTCGGATAATTGTTTTGTCACATCTATCTCTGATGTGTCCATTACGTCCTTGCCTCAGTATCTCTCGGATTTTTCGGATGTCTTTTCGGAGGGTGGGGCTCAGGAATTGCCCCCTCATCGAGACTATGATTGTCCAGTGAATCTCATTCCGGGGGCTAAGTTGCCTAAGTCTCGGCTTTACAACCTCTCTCAACCCGAGAGAGAGGTCATGCGAAAGTATGTCGCCAAGAGTTTGGCAAAGGGTCATATTAGACCATCTAAGTCTCCAGTGGCAGTAGGTTTTTTCTTCGTGAAGAAAAAAGATGGATCACTGAGACCGTGTTTGGATTTCCGGGAGTTGAACCGTATCCATATCCCCTGCCTTTGATCTCTGATCTTTTTGATCAGATTGTTGTAGCCAAGGTGTTCTCCAAGTTGGATTTGACAGGAGCATACAATCTGATCAGGATCAAGGAGGGGGATGAGTGGAAAACGGCCTTCAATACGCACGAGGGTCATTTTGAGAACCTGGTAATGCCTTTTGGGTTGACGAATGCGCCAGCAGTATTTCAGCGATTCGTCAATGACATTTTTCATCACTTGGTGGAGAGGTTCGTAGTAGTTTACCTAGATGACATTTTAATTTATTCTCCTGATCTGAAGACCCATCAGGATCATGTGAGACAGGTTTTGACGATCCTTCAGGAGAATAAGTTATATGCCAAATTGGAGAAATGTTTGTTTGCGGTGCAAGAGCTTCAGTTCTTGGGATACATGCTTTCTGATTCCGGTTTTCGTATGGACCCCGAAAAGGTCCGGGCGGTTCTGGAGTGGGACCGACCGGAGAATCAGAAAGCTTGGATGCGGTTCTTGGGGTTTACGAATTATTATAGAAAATGTATTTCGAATTATTCTACCCTAGTCAAACCTCTTACTGATATGACCAAGAAGGGCGCCGATGTCTCTGTCTGGTCGGATGAGGCATTGCAGGCCTTTTCGGCTATTAAGGAGCGTTTTGCGTCTGCTCCCATTCTGGTGCAGCCGGATGTGTCTCAGCCATTCGTGGTGGAGGTTGATGCATCAGAGGTGGCGGTTGGGGAGGTGCTGTCACAGGGTTCTTCTCCTGGCAAGTGGGTCCCGTGTGCCTTCTTCTCCAAGAAGCTCTCGGTCGCCGAGAGGAATTATGATGTTGGAGATAGGGAGTTTTTGGCTATCAAGTTGGCCTTTGAGGAATGGCGTCACTGGTTAGAGGGGGCGTCTCACCCCGTTACGGTGTATACAGACCCTAAGAATTTGGCTTACCTGCAATCTGCCAAGCGTCTGAACCCTAGGCAGGCCAGATGGTCACTGTTTTTTACCAGGTTCAATTTCATAGTTACCTTTCGCCCAGGGGTCAAGAACGTAAAGGCAGATGCCTTGTCTCGCAGCTTCCCTGGGGGAGGTGATTTAGAAGATCCAGCGCCGATTTTGGCGGATGGGGTGGTGGTCTCCGCTCTGTACCCTGAATTGGAGATGGAGGTGTTGGGAGCTCAGGAGGGGGCTCCTGGTTCTTGTCCCCCAGGGAGGTTGTTTGTTCCTGAGGGCCTACGATACAAGGTGTTCAAGGAACATCACGATACTGTTCTCGCTGGACATCCTGGTGGTAAGTCCACCTGTGATCTGGTTACGTAAGAGCATTGAGAGTTACGTGACAGCTTGTGAAACCTGTGCTCGGTCAAAGGTTGCTCATACTCGACCGCCTGGTTCACTTCTTCCATTGTCTATTCCATCTCGTCCTTGGACGCATTTGTCCATGGACTTTATTACGGACCTGCCGAGTTCCTCCGGGAGAACAGTGATTTTGGTGGTAGTCACCGTTTCAGTAAAATGTCTCACTTTATACCACTAATGAGTCTTCCTAACGCTAAGACTCTTGCGCAGATTTTTGCGGATAATATTGTGAAATTGCATGGTATTCCTTCGGATGTGGTCTCTGATAGGGGCACGCAGTTTGTCTCCAGGTTTTGGAGGGCGTTCTGCTCTCAGCTTGGCATTCAACTTTTATTCTCATCGGCTTTTCATCCGCAGTCGAATGGTCAGACGAAGCGTACCAATCAAAACCTGGAGACCTACTTGAGGTGCTTTGTGGCTGAGAATCAGGAGGACTGGTCCTCATTCTTGTCCACGGGTAAGAATTGTCTTGTCCACGGGTAAGTCGCCATTTTTTGGCGCATACGGTTTCCATCCTCAGTTTGGTACCTTTTCTGGGTCTGGTTCCTCCGGGATGCCAGAGGAGGAGAGATTCTCTTCTGCCTTGTCCTCTATCTGCGGAGGATTCAAGGGAATTTGGAGAGGATGGGTGAGAGGTATAAACGAATGGCTGACAGGAGACGTGTGACTGGTCCGGACCTGTGTGTGGGTGATCTTGTGTGGTTGTCCACTAAGAATATCAAGTTGAGTGTGCCATCTTGGAAATTGGGTCCAAGATTTGTTGGTCCGTATAAAATTTCTGTGGTGATCAATCCTGTGGTGTTTCGGCTGGATCTTCCGCAGACTTGGAGGATCCATGATGTCTTCCACAGGTCTTTACTAAAAAAATATGTGAAACCGGTGGTGCCATCGCCCCCTCCTCCTGTTCTAGTCGAGGGAAACTTGGAGTTCGAGATCTCCAGGATTCTCGACTCGAGAGTTCTTCGAGGTTCCCTCCAGTACCTGGTACACTGGAGGGGATACGGTCCTGAGGAGAGGATGTGGGTTCTGGCGTCAGATGTCAACGCCAGACGACTGGTGAGGGCCTTTCATAGGTCCCATCTGGATAATGTTGGTCAGGGGTGTCCGGAGGTCACCCGTAGAAGGGGGGGTACTGTCATGCCCCACTGTGACGATGTGCAGAGGTCGGCCAGGATAGCAGCACGAGTTTAGTATTTGTTTTGGTGCCGTGCTGGATCCGCCTCTCAGCAGGTGCACTGGGTGGAGTCATTAGTTTAAATGGCCTCCAGCTAATTGCTCTGAGCGGATTATACTGATCATTGTGGTCTGGGAAGCTTGGAGGGAAGGTTGGCTGTCAGTTCCTGCTCTCTAAGATAAGTGTCATTTCTAGTTTGGTTGTTTGTGTCATCCAGGTTCTGTGCGAGCAGGCTGCTCCTATTTCCCCACTTCACCATCTCAGGGAGTTCAGGGTTTTGTCAGCCCAGGCTGGAGGACACAGCACACCTACCTTCAAGGTCTTCATGTGGGCTGAGCAGTGCAGGGAAAGAGGTCAGGGATGAGCTAGGAGGTGACCCTTCCCCTGTCTCTCGTCCAGAGCCTGGTTGGGGCGTTATCTGTTATACTGAGTGCACGTCCACCGTGACAGTCAGTTCCCTTCCCTTCATTTACCTTGTAGAGAAGAGCATTCTCCTTGTGCTGACAGTGCAGTGCTGGAGAAGACTTCTGGTCAACAGTGTATGCTTCTAGCTGTCGATAGGAAAGAGGTTGTGCTGTTTCCTGTTACAAGCCAGGAGCAGACCTTCAACATCAATGAACACAGCATTATGATCAGCAGGGGCGGCTCCAGGTTTATGGGGGCCCTTGCGCAATAAAGCCTCAGTGGGCCACCGGGGTCTAAGGAATTCCTGCAAAAAGAGGTTTGTTGCTCATTATTCTCTGGGGGGGATCCCTCCCCCAAAACACCACACAATGTAGCATTAGTACGTGGTATTTGGTAGCACACACACACACACACACCATGCAAACTCCTGTATGAGTCTGGTCTGGGGTCCGAATAATGTATCTATATTCTGTAGTTGCCCCTACCCTCTACAGAAAATACATTCTACATACTGCCTAAATAAATGGAAACACCAAATTAAACTGCCTCTATCAGCATTGATCGCAGCACCTTAGGGGCTAAATGATGGGGTGGCACGATCAATATGAAACAGCCAGCACCCTCCACGTATGGAGTGGCCAGCTCCATACACCCATGAGAGAGAGAGAGAGAGAGAGAGGAAAAACAAAATACAGCAGCAGCACAGTCAGACCATGTGTACTGGGTGCAACTCCTCACGGAGGTCGACTTCTCCTCCACGATACGTACTTTCCAAAGAACGAGGAAGCACTTCCAGAATTCGGTGACAGGGTGAAGACCCCAAAAAACTTTATTCCCAGCAACGTTTCGGTCTACTCAATGAGGCCTTTGTCAAGCTATATAAGGATTTTTTTTTACATGAATAAATACTAGAGAGGGGCAAATAGATTTTAAATTAATAGGATTTAATCCGAATTTTGTAAAAATTTAAGCTGCATCTGAATCAGAATTTTTGGCGACTCTATTCAGGGGGATTTTGGGAAGGAGAGAATTTAAGCAGAAAGAAAAAGGTAAGAGACTAGAGAGACAAAATATGAGTCCTAGGAGACTTCAGAGTGTCATACACATATTTTCAGGCAAATAGAACCTACATTGAATAGGTGAATCGATTCAGTTGAATCGAACCGAAATGTAATTTTGAGCGATTTGCTCATCTCTAATAGTCACATAAAAATTAGAAGCAAAAGTGATTTCAATGCCCCTTTTTAATTAATGGCATGAACAGTATTTATCTAGTACAATAAGTATCTTGTGTCAACCTTAAAGGTGTTGTCCAGGTTAAGACTTATCCCCATCTTCCCCCACTCAGCCCCTCTGACATGAGCATCAATGCATTTCATGTTCCAATGCTCTCGCTTGCCCTGTGCTGAATCGCCCCAGACAAGGGCTTTTTCTGGAGATGTGTTGATGTCCCAGTCTCTCTGGAGTCCAGTGACGTCACCCGCACTGATGGGAAAGTTTTATCACTGCCCTAGCCTTTAAAAAATTATAAAACAGTTGTCCTTGCCCTGCACAATACAGCGCAGGGCAAGAGAGAGCATCAGAGCATGAAATGTTCCAATGTCAGAGGGGCTAATTTCAGCATGTTGATCATGCAGACACTGTAGATCAGCATTTATTTAATCAACAGTGCGTTGTTGCCATTCTGCTCTGTCCTATTTAGCTGTATGGTATTTAGCATCAGCTTATTTTTATTTTTTTTCATTAAAGGGGTTTTATGAGATATTTTAACTCATGACTAGGGATGGGCAAATTGACTTAGGATGTTTTATTGAACTCTGTTTCGGTTCCAGGTGGTACCTTGGAACCGAACCCGAGTTTGGTAAAAGGTTTTTTACAGTAGAAATTAATTTCTGAAGTTATTACCCAAAGTAATAACTTCGGAGCATAGGAGCCAATACATTCTAATACTGTACGGAGAGCTCTCTCCGTGCAGTATTCAAACAAATTTTTATGCAAATCGACTTTGGATTATTCACCCAAAGTTTATTCGCTCATCCCTAATCATGATCTATCCTCTGGATAGGTCATCAGTATCTGATAGGTGGGGGTCCGACACCCAGGACCTCTGCTGATTAGTTGTTTGAGAAGGCACTGACTTTCACAGTAGCACCGTGGCCTTAAACTACCTCAGCCAGCTATGTGACATCACGTTCATCGGTCACATGGCCTAGATGCAGCTCAGCCTCATTGAACAGAAAGGGGCTGAGCTGTGATACCAAGCACAGTTGCTATGTAATGTATGATGCCGTGCTTGGTTAGCAGACTGAAGGCTGCGCCACTACTGCCATTGCCAGTGCCTCAAACTGCTGATCGGTGGGGGTGTTCATCAAAGTAAAGTCATGTTTTCTTCTACAATGCTTTCACCTCTTCACACACACCATGTCACCTTTGGCATTCAATTAACAGGATTACAGTACATGACATCCAAGGGCTAAGTAATAGGATAATGGTGGCATTAGTGTTATTGTTTGTCTATATTTGTTTTAATTATGGGGAAAGGGGGGATGATATCATTTTTTTAATTTTATAATTGTTAGATAGCTTGTCCCACAGACTGCAATGATTTAATACTGCAATCTATGGGAGATTCAGTGTACTTCTATGAAACCCTGTCACCCTCAGGCCTCCAAAGAAACTACTGCTGTGGCAGCCTGGGATTAGTTAGAGTGAACCAACCTACCAAAGTGAAGGAACGGCTCACCAATCACTGTGCTCGGAAGCTGTTCATGCCCCAGGAGCACAGAGTTCCTCAAGTAAAGCTGCCTCAGATACCATAGTCTCAACTGACCACAGCATATGAGAAGTTAAATGTCTCCAATTATATAAATGAAGTAAAAAATTGAACAATAAAATAAAATAAAAACTTTGTATGCATTGTCGTGTCCAAAAGCCACCCTGATGCACCCCTAGAGTAGAAACTCCAAAAAAGTGACCGCATTTTAAAAACTATGAAATTGGGTGGCAGTTTTGTTGGTACTATTTTAGGGTACATATGATTTTTGAAGAAATAGCTGTTTTGGCACCGTTTTTATTTTTTATTTACAACATTCATCTAAAAGGTTAGGTCATGTGATTTTTTTTAGAGCAATTTATTGCAGACGCGGCGATATCTAATATGTATACTTTTTTTTAATGTAAGTTTTACACAATGATTTCATTTTTGAAAAAAAAAAAATCATGTTTTAGTGTTTCCATAGTCTGAGAGCCATAGTTTTTTTTTCAGTTTTTGGGCGATTATCTTGGGTAAAGTATGATTTTTCTGGGATGAGATGACAGTTTGATTGGCACTATTTTGGGGTGCGTGTGACTTTTTGATCGCTTGCTATTACACTTTTTGTGATGTAAAGTGACAAAAAATTGCTTTTTTTACACCGTTTTTTTTACAGTATTCACCTGAGAGGTTAGGTCATGTGATATTTTTATAGAGCAAGTTATTATGGATGCGGCGATATCTAATATGTATATTTTTTATCATTTACGTAAGTTTTACACAATAATATTGTTTTTGAAAAAATATATATCTTGTTTTAGTGTCTCCATATTCTGAAAGCCATAGTTTTTGAATTTTTTGGGCGATTATCTTAGCTAGGGTCTCATTTTTTGCGGGATGAGGTGACGGTTTATTTTGGGGTGCATATGACTTTCTGATCGCTTGCTATTACACTTTTTGTTATAAAAGGTAAAAAAATTGTTTTAGCACAGTTTTTATTTTTTATTTTTCACGGTGTTAATCTGAAGGGTTAGGTCATGTGATATTTCCATATAGCCGGTCCATACGGACGCGGCGATACCTAATATGTATACTTTTTTTTAATTATTGTAAGTTTTACACAATAACAGCTTTTTTAAAACAAAAAAATTATGTCTCCATATTCTGAGCCATAATTTTTTTTATTTTTTGGGGCAATTGTCTCAGTTATGGGCTCACTTTTTGTGGGATGAGGTGACGGTTAGATTGGTACTGTGTTGGTGGGCATACGCCTTTTTGATCGCTTGCTGTTGTACTTTTTGTGATGTAAGGTGACAAAAAAATGGTTTATTTAGCACAGTTTTAATTTTTTACGCTGTTCATCTGAGTGGTTAGGTCATGTAATATGTTTATAGAGCCAGTCGATACGGATGTGGCAATACCTAATATGTATACCTTTTTTCCCCCCTATTTTTTACCAATTTATTTTAACTTTATTTGGGGAAAATTACGTTTTTGTTTATTTTTACTTGAAACTTTTAATTTTTTGAGGGGAAAACTTAATATTTTCACCTTTTTATCACTTTACTTTTGTCCCACTTTGAGACTTCAACTTTTGGGGGTCTAATCCCCTTTACAATGCATTCCAATATTTCTGTATTGGTATGCATCGGCTGTATAAGTAATACAGTGTGCATTACTCATACAACTTCCGGCCTGTGAGATCCAGCACATCACAGGAAGGCAGCGGCGATGCCTCAGGAAGGCATCGCGCTGCCTTCCATGTAAAAGCTGCAAACCGCAGGTCTGAATTGACCTGCGTTTTGCAGGGTCACGGGACCCCCCGCACATTGACCCAAGGTGCCTGCTCAATGATTTGAGCAGGCACCTTGTTCCGATCACCGCCCGCTGGGCAGCGGTGATCAGAAATACACATGATATAACGGTTAGAGTTGAGCGAACACCTGGATGTTCGGGTTCGAGAAGTTCGGCCGAACATCCCGGAAATGTTCGGGTTCGGGATCCGAACCCGATCCGAACTTCGTCCCGAACCCGAACCCCATTGAAGTCAATGGGGACCCGAACTTTTCGGCACTAAAAAGGCTGTAAAACAGCCCAGGAAAGAGCTAGAGGGCTGCAAAAGGCAGCAACATGTAGGTAAATCCCCTGCAAACAAATGTGGATAGGGAAATGAATTAAAATAAAAATTAAATAAATAAAAATTAACCAATATCAATTGGAGAGAGATCCCATAGCAGAGAATCTGGCTTCACGTCACCCACCACTGTAACAGTCCATTGTCATATATTTAGGCCCAGGCACCCAGGCAGAGGAGAGAGGTCCCGTAACAGAGAATCTGGCTTCATGTCAGCAGAGAATCAGTCTGCATGTCATAGCAGAGAATCAGGCTTCACGTCACCCAACATTGGAACCATCCATTGGCATATATTTAGGCCCAGGCACCCAGGCAGAGGAGAGAGGTCCCGTAACAGAGGATCTGGCTTCATGTCAGCAGAGAATTAGTCTGCATGTCATAGCAGAGAATGAGGCTTCACGTCAGCCACCACTGCAACAGTCCATTGGCATATATTTAGGCCCAGCACCCAGGCAGAGGAGAGAGGTCCCGTAACAGAGAATCTGGCTTCATGTCAGCAGAGAATCAGTCTTCATATCATAGCAGAGAATCAGGCTTCACGTCACCCACCACTGTAAGAGTCAATTTTCATAAATTTAGGCCCAGAACCCAGGCAGAGGAGAAAGGTCCCGTAACAGACAATCTGGCTTCATGTCAGCAGAGAATCAGTCTTCATATCATAGCAGAGAATCAGGCTTCACGTCACCCACCACTGTAAGAGTCAATTTTCATAAATTTAGGCCCAGAACCCAGGCAGAGGAGAAAGGTCCCGTAACAGACAATCTGGCTTCATGTCAGCAGAGAATCAGTCTTCATATCATAGCAGAGAATCAGGCTTCACGTCACCCACCACTGTAAGAGTCAATTTTCATAAATTTAGGCCCAGAACCCAGGCAGAGGAGAAAGGTCCCGTAACAGACAATCTGGCTTCATGTCAGCAGAGAATCAGTCTTCATATCATAGCAGAGAATCAGGCTTCACGTCACCCACCACTGTAAGAGTCAATTTTCATAAATTTAGGCCCAGAACCCAGGCAGAGGAGAAAGGTCCCGTAACAGACAATCTGGCTTCATGTCAGCAGAGAATCAGTCTTCATATCATAGCAGAGAATCAGGCTTCACGTCACCCACCACTGTAAGAGTCAATTTTCATAAATTTAGGCCCAGAACCCAGGCAGAGGAGAAAGGTCCCGTAACAGACAATCTGGCTTCATGTCAGCAGAGAATCAGTCTTCATATCATAGCAGAGAATCAGGCTTCACGTCACCCACCACTGTAAGAGTCAATTTTCATAAATTTAGGCCCAGAACCCAGGCAGAGGAGAAAGGTCCCGTAACAGACAATCTGGCTTCATGTCAGCAGAGAATCAGTCTTCATATCATAGCAGAGAATCAGGCTTCACGTCACCCACCACTGTAAGAGTCAATTTTCATAAATTTAGGCCCAGAACCCAGGTAGAGGAGAAAGGTCCCGTAACAGACAATCTGGCTTCATGACAGCAGAGAATCAGTCTGCATGTCATAGCAGAGAATCAGGCTTCACGTCAGCCACCACTGCAACAGTCCATTGTCATAAATTTAGGCCCAGCACCCAGGCAGAGGAGAGAGGTCCCGTAAAAGAGGATCTGGCTTCATGTCAGCAGAGAATCAGTCTGCATGTCATAGCAGAGAATCAGGCTTCACGTCAGCCACCACTGCAACAGTCCATTGTCATAAATTTAGGCCCAGCACCCAGGCAGAGGAGAGAGGTCCCGTAACAGAGGATCTGGCTTCATGTCAGCAGAGAATCAGTCTGCATGTCATAGCAGAGAATCAGGCTTCACGTCAGCCACCACTGCAACAGTCCATTGTCATAAATTTAGGCCCAGCACCCAGGCAGAGGAGAGAGGTCCCGTAACAGACAATCTGGCTTCATGTCAGCAGAGAATTAGTCTGCATGTCATAGCAGAGAATCAGGCTTCATGTCAGCCACCACTGCAACAGTCCATTGGCATATATTTAGGCCTAGCACACAGGCAGAGGAGAGGTTCATTCAACTTTGGGTAGCATCGCAATATAATGGTAAAATGAAAATAAAAATAGGATTGAATGAGGAAGTGCCCTGGAGTCCAATAATATATGGTTATGGGGAGGTAGTTAATGTCTAATCTGGACAAGGGACGGACAGGTCCTGTGGGATCCATGCCTGGTTCATTTTTATGAACGTCAGCTTGTCCACATTGGCTGTAGACAGGCGGCTGCGTTTGTCTGTAATGACGCCCCCTGCCGTGCTGAATACACGTTCAGACAAAACGCTGGCTGCCGGGCAGGCCAGCACCTCCAAGGCATAAAAGGCTAGCTCTGGCCACGTGGACAATTTAGAGACCCAGAAGTTGAATGGGGCCGAACCATCAGTCAGTACGTGGAGGGGTGTGCACACGTACTGTTCCACCATGTTAGTGAAATGTTGCCTCCTGCTAACACGTTGCGTATCAGGTGGTGGTGCAGTTAGCTGTGGCGTGTTGACAAAAGTTTTCCACATCTCTGCCATGCTAACCCTGCCCTCAGAGGAGCTGGCCGTGACACAGCTGCCTTGGCGACCTCTTGCTCCTCCTCTGCCTTGGCCTTGGGCTTCCACTTGTTCCCCTGTGACATTTGGGAATGCTCTCAGTAGCGCGTCTACCAACGTGCGCTTGTACTCGCGCATCTTCCTATCACGCTCCAGTGCAGGAAGTAAGGTGGGCACATTGTCTTTGTAGCGTGGATCCAGCAGGGTGGCAACCCAGTAGTCCGCACAGGTTAAAATGTGGGCAACTCTGCTGTCGTTGCGCAGGCACTGCAGCATGTAGTCGCTCATGTGTGCCAGGCTGCCCAGGGGTAAGGACAAGCTGTCCTCTGTGGGAGGCGTATCGTCATCGTCCTGCCTTTCCCCCCAGCCACGCACCAGTGATGGACCCGAGCTGCGTTGGGTGCCACCCCGCTGTGACCATGCTTCATCCTCATCCTCCTCCACCTCCTCCTCATCCTCGTCCTCCTCGTCCTCCAGTAGTGGGCCCTGGCTGGCCACATTTGTACCTGGCCTCTGCTGTTGCAAAAAACCTCCCTCTGAGTCACTTCGAAGAGACTGGCCTGAAAGTGCTAAAAATGACCCCTCTTCCTCATCCTCCTCCTCCTCCTCCTGGGCCACCTCCTGTTCCATCATCGCCCTAAGTGTTTTCTCAAGGAGACATAGAAGTGGTATTGTAACGCTGATAACGGTGTCATCGCCACTGGCCATGTTGGTGGAGTACTCGAAACAGCGCAACAGGGCACACAGGTCTCGCATGGAGGCCCAGTCATTGGTGGTGAAGTGGTGCTGTTCTGTAGTGCGACTGACCCGTGCGTGCTGCAGCTGAAACTCCACTATGGCCTGCTGCTGCTCGCACAGTCTGTCCAGCATGTGCAAGGTGGAGTTCCACCTGGTGGGCACGTCGCATATGAGGCGGTGAGCGGGAAGGCCGAAGTTACGCTGTAGCGCAGACAGGCGAGCAGCGGCAGGATGTGAACGCCGGAAGCGCGAACAGACGGCCCGCACTTTATGCAGCAGCTCTGACATGTCGGGGTAGTTGTGAATGAACTTCTGCACCACCAAATTCAGCACATGCGCCAAGCAAGGGATGTGCGTCAAATTGGCTAGTCCCAGAGCTGCAACGAGATTTCGCCCATTATCACACACCACCAGGCCGGGCTTGAGGCTCACCGGCAGCAACCACTCGTCGGTCTGTTGTTCAATACCCCGCCACAACTCCTGTGCGGTGTGGGGCCTGTCCCCCAAACATATGAGTTTCAGAATGGCCTGCTGACGTTTACCCCGGGCTGTGCTGAAGTTGGTGGTGAAGGTGTGTGGCTGACTGGATGAGCAGGTGGAAGAAGAGGAGGAGGAAGCCGAGAAGGAGGAGGTGGCAACAGGAGGCAAAGAATGTTGCCCTGCGATCCTTGGCGGCGGCAGGACGTGCGCCAAACAGCTCTCCGCCTGGGGCCCAGCTGCCACTACATTTACCCAGTGTGCAGTTAGGGAGATATAGCGTCCCTGGCCGTGCTTACTGGTCCACGTATCTGTGGTTAGGTGGACCTTGCTACAGATGGCGTTGCGCAGTGCACACTTGATTTTATCGGATACTTGGTTGTGCAGGGAAGGCACGGCTCTCTTGGAGAAGTAGTGCCGGCTGGGAACAACATACTGTGGGACAGCAAGCGACATGAGCTGTTTGAAGCTGTCTGTGTCCACCAGCCTAAATGACAGCATTTCATAGGCCAGTAGTTTAGAAATGCTGGCATTCAGGGCCAGGGATCGAGGGTGGCTAGGTGGGAATTTACGCTTTCTATCAAATGTTTGTGAGATGGAGAGCTGAACGCTGGCGTGTGACATGGTTGAGACGCTTGGTGACGGAGGTGGTGGTGGTGGTGTTGGTGGTACATCCCCTGTTTGCTGGGCGGCAGGTGCCAACGTTCCTCCAGAGGCGGAGGAAGAGGCCGAGGCGGCAGCAGCAGAATAGGCCGAGGCGGCAGCAGCAGAAGAGGTAGCAGGGGGAGCCTGAGTGACTTCCTTGGTTTTAAGGTGTTTACTCCACTGCAGTTCATGCTTTGCATGCAGGTGCCTGGTCATGCAGGTTGTGCTCAGGTTCAGAACGTTAATGCCTCGCTTCAGGCTCTGATGGCACAGCGTGCAAACCACTCGGGTCTTGTCGTCAGCACATTGTTTGAAGAAGTGCCATGCCAGGGAACTCCTTGAAGCTGCCTTTGGGGTGCTCGGTCCCAGATGGCGGCGGTCAGTAGCAGGCGGAGTCTCTTGGCGGCGGGTGTTCTGCTTTTGCCCACTGCTCCCTCTTTTGCTACGCTGTTGGCTCGGTCTCACCACTGCCTCTTCCTCCGAACTGTGAAAGTCAGTGGCACGACCTTCATTCCATGTGGGGTCTAGGACCTCATCGTCCCCTGCATCGTCTTCCACCCAGTCTTGATCCCTGACCTCCTGTTCAGTCTGCACACTGCAGAAAGACGCAGCAGTTGGCACCTGTGTTTCGTCATCATCAGAGACATGCTGAGGTGGTATTCCCATGTCCTCATCATCAGGAAACATAAGTGGTTGTGCGTCAGTGCATTCTATGTCTTTCACCGCTGGGGAAGGGCTAGGTGGATGCCCTTGGGAAACCCTGCCAGCGGAGTCTTCAAACAGCATAAGAGACTGCTGCATAACTTGAGGCTGAGACAGTTTCCCTGGTATGCATGGGGGTGATGTGACAGACTGATGGGGTTGGTTTTCAGGCGCCATCTGTGCGCTTTCTGCAGAAGACTGGGTGGGAGATAATGTGAACGTGCTGGATCCACTGTCGGCCACCCAATTGACTAATGCCTGTACCTGCTCAGGCCTTACCATCCTTAGAACGGCATTGGGCCCCACCATATATCGCTGTAAATTCTGGCGGCTACTGGGACCTGAGGTAGTTGGTACACTAGGACGTGTGGATGTGGCAGAACGGCCACGTCCTCTCCCAGCACCAGAGGGTCCACTAACACCACCACGACCATGTCCACGTCCGCGTCCCTTACTAGATGTTTTTCTCATTGTTATGGTTCACCACAACAACAAATATATTATTTGGCCCAATGTATTGTATTCAAATTCAGCGGGATATAAATTTGAGGCCTAGTATTTAGGCGCTGGGTGACCGGTATGGATTTAGTGACAGAATTAGACTTGGAAATGCACAGAAGCGTGTGTGTGAAGTTATTCTGAATGACCCAATGTGCACCTTGAATATTATATACCCTTTTTGGGATAGATTTCAAATAGCTCTGATATAGCAGGAACCACTAAATTATGAAATTGCTAAATTGGGAATTGTACTTCAACCCAGAACAAAAAATGTGCTTTGACGGGCACTAAATAACTTTCCCAGCTACAACAGGACAGCGGTAACGAGAGATTTAGAGGGATTTAAATTTGAGGCCTAGTATTTAGGCGCTGGGTGACAGGTATGGGTTTAGTGACAGAATTAGACTTGGAAATACACAGTAGCGGGTGTGTGTGAAGTTATTCTGAATGACCCAATGTGCACCTTCAATATTATATACCCTTTTTGGGATAGATTTCAAATAGCTCTGATATAGCAGGAACCACTAAATTATGAAATTGCTAAATTGGGAATTGTACTTCAACCCAGAACAAAAAATGTGCTTTGACGGACACTAAATATCTTGCCCAGCAACAACAGTACAGCGGTAACGAGAGATTTAGCGGGATATAAATTTGAGGCCTAGTATTTAGGCGCTGGGTCACCGGTATGGATTTAGTGACAGAATTAGACTTGGAAATGCACAGAAGCGTGTGTGTGAAGTTATTCTGAATGACCCTATGTGCACCTTCAATATTATATACCCTTTTAGGGATAGATTTCAAATAGCTCTGATATAGCAGAAACCACTAAATTATGAAATTGCTAAATTGGGAATTGTACTTCAACCCAGAACAAAAAATGTGCTTTGACGGACACTAAATATCTTGCCCAGCAACAACAGTACAGCGGTGGGTAACGAGAGATTTAGAGGGATTTAAATTTGAGGCCTAGTATTTAGGCGCTCGGTCACCGGTATGGATTTAGTGACAGAATTAGACTTGGAAATGCACAGAAGCGTGTGTGTGAAGTTATTCTGAATGACCCTATGTGCACCTTCAATATTATATACCCTTTTAGGGATAGATTTCAAATAGCTCTGATATAGCAGAAACCACTAAATTATGAAATTGCTAAATTGGGAATTGTACTTCAACCCAGAACAAAAAATGTGCTTTGACGGACACTAAATATCTTGCCCAGCAACAACAGTACAGCGGTGGGTAACGAGAGATTTAGAGGGATTTAAATTTGAGGCCTAGTATTTAGGCGCTCGGTCACCGGTATGGATTTAGTGACAGAATTAGACTTGGAAATGCACAGAAGCGTGTGTGTGAAGTTATTCTGAATGACCCTATGTGCACCTTCAATATTATATACCCTTTTAGGGATAGATTTCAAATAGCTCTGATATAGCAGAAACCACTAAATTATGAAATTGCTAAATTGGGAATTGTACTTCAACCCAGAACAAAAAATGTGCTTTGACGGACACTAAATATCTTGCCCAGCAACAACAGTACAGCGGTGGGTAACGAGAGATTTAGAGGGATTTAAATTTGAGGCCTAGTATTTAGGCGCTGGGTCACCGGTATGGATTTAGTGACAGAATTAGACTTGGAAATGCACAGAAGCGTGTGTGTGAAGTTATTCTGAATGACCCTATGTGCACCTTCAATATTATATACCCTTTTAGGGATAGATTTCAAATAGCTCTGATATAGCAGAAACCACTAAATTATGAAATTGCTAAATTGGGAATTGTACTTCAACCCAGAACAAAAAATGTGCTTTGACGGACACTAAATATCTTGCCCAGCAACAACAGTACAGCGGTAACGAGAGATTTAGAGGGATTTAAATTTGAGGCCTAGTATTTAGGCGCTGGGTGACAGGTATGGGTTTAGTGACAGAATTAGACTTGGAAATACACAGTAGCGGGTGTGTGTGAAGTTATTCTGAATGACCCAATGTGCACCTTCAATATTATATACCCTTTTTGGGATAGATTTCAAATAGCTCTGATATAGCAGGAACCACTAAATTATGAAATTGCTAAATTGGGAATTGTATTTCAACCCAGAACAAGAAATGTGCTTGAACGGACACTAAATAACTCGCCCAGCTACAGCACTAGGGACAGATTTAGCTGGATATAAATTTGAGGCCTAGTATTTAGGCGCTGGGTGACCGGTATGGATTTAGTGACAGAATTAGACTGGGATATGGCCAAAAAATAAACAGACTATTGCTGGTTAAATGCACTTGGTGTGACAGCTTCACCCTGATGTAGGCTTTAGCCAAAAAACAACCACACCATTGAGGGTTAAATGCACTTGGTGACAGGCGCAGCTTGCCCCTGATTTTGTATATGGCCAAAAAATGAACAGACTATTGCTGGTTAAATGCACTTGGTGTGACAGCTTCACCCTGATGTAGGCTTTAGCCAAAAAACAACCACACCATTGAGGGTTAAATGCACTTGGTGACAGGCGCAGCTTGCCCCTGATTTTGTATATGGCCAAAAAATGAACAGACTATTGCTGGTTAAATGCACTTGGTGTCACAGCTTCACCCTGATGTAGGCTTTAGCCAAAAAACAACCACACCATTGAGGGTTAAATGCACTTGGTGACAGGCGCAGCTTGCCCCTGATTTTGTATATGGCCAAAAAATGAACAGACTATTGCTGGTTAAATGCACTTGGTGTGACAGCTTCACCCTGATGTAGGCTTTAGCCAAAAAACAACCACACCATTGAGGGTTAAATGCACTTGGTCGCAGCTTGTGCTGGCGCACCACAAGACACAAAATGGCCGCCGATCACCCCAGAAAAATGAGACTGACAAACGGTCTGTGCAGCCTAAAAACAGTGAGCAATTGAGGATCAGCAGCTCAATGATCCACAGCTGCAGATCGATCAGTTAATCAAGTCCTTTGGAGGAGTTAATCTGCCTAATCTCGCCCTACTGTCGCAGCCGCAACCTCTCCCTACGCTAATCAGAGCAGAGTGACGGGCGGCGCTATGTGACTCCAGCTTAAATAGAGGCTGGGTCACATGGTGCTCTGGCCAATCACAGCCATGCCAATAGTAGGCATGGCTGTGATGGCCTCTTGGGGCAAGTAGTATGACGCTTGTTGATTGGCTGCTTTGCAGCCTTTCAAAAAGCGCCAAGAAAGCGTCACAAAAGCGCCAAGAAAGCGACGAACACCGAACCCGAACCCGGACTTTTACGAAAATGTCCGGGTTCGGGTCCGTGTCACGGACACCCCAAAATTCGGTACGAACCCGAACTATACAGTTCGAGTTCGCTCATCCCTAATAACGGTACGTCATGTGTTCTTAAGTACCGGGACATCATGCTGTACCGGTACGTCATGTGTCCGCAAGAGGTTAAAACATAAATTGATTCCCCATATGTATACTTTATGTTGGCATAATTTTGTAAATGTCATTTAATTTTTTTTAGGATGTTAGAAGGCTTAGAATTTTAGAAGCAATTCTAAAATGCTCAAAACCCACTTTTTAAGGACCAGTTCAAGTCTAAAGTCACTTTGTGGGGCTTACATAGTGAAAAACCCCCATAAATGACCCCGTTGTAGAAACTAAACCCCTCAAGTTACTCAAAACTGATTTTACAAACTTTGTAAACCCTTTAGGCGTTCCACAAGAATTAAAGTAAAATGGAGATCAAATTTTTTAAATTGAACTTTTTGGGCAGATTTTCCATTTTAATCAATTTCTTACCTTTAACAATCGAGGGTTAACAGCCAAACAAAACTCAATATTTATTACCCTGATTCTGCAGTTTACAGTAACAGCCCACATATGGTCGCAAATTGATGTAAAGACACACGGCAGGGCACAGAAGAAAAAGAGCGCCATATGGTTTTTGGAAGGCAGATTTTGCTGAACTGGTTTTTAGATGCCATTTCCCATTTGAAGCCTCCCTGATGCACCCTTACAGTAGAAACTCCCAAAACGTGACCCCATTTTGGAAACTAGGAGGTGACAGTTTTATTGGTACTATTTTTGGGTACATATGATTTTTAATTGCTCTATGTTATGTTTTTTGTGAGGCAAGGTAACCAAAAAAATGGCTGTTTTGTCACTGTTTTTATTTTTTACAAGATTTATTGGACAGGTTAGATCATGTACTTATTTTATTGAACAGGTTGTTACAGACGCAATGATATCTAATATGTTTACTTTCTTTGTTTGTTTCAGTTTTACATAATAAAGCATTTTTGAAAAAAAAATATGTTTTTGTGCCTCCATTTTCTGAATGCCAAAAGAATGATCAAAAAATCATATGTACCCAATAATGGTACCAATAAAAACATCAACTCTTCCTGCATAAAATGAGTCCCTACACAAGAAGATTGGCAGAAAAATAAAAAAAAATTCTGCCAATCTTCTTGTGTAGGGACTCATTTTATGCAGGAAAAGTTGATGTTTTTATTGGTACCATTATTGGGTACATATGATTTTTTGATCATTCTTTTTTTTTTTTTGCACAGTTTTTATTTATTTATTCTTACAGTGTTCCCCTGAGGGGTTAGGTTATATAACATTTTTATCGTTACAGACTTGGAAATACCTAATATGGTATGTATACAGTTGCAAGAATAAATATGTGAATCCTTTGGAATGATATGGATTTCTGCACAAATTGGTCATAAAATGTGATCTGATCTTCATCTAAGTCACAACAATAGTCTGCTTAAACCAATAACACAAAGAATTAAATGTTACCATGTTGTTATTGAACACACCATGTAAACATTCACAGTGCAGGTGGGAAAAGTATGTGAACCTTTAGACTAATGACATCTCCAAGAGCTAATTGGAGTGAGGTGTCAGTCAACTGGAGTCCAAGACAAAAGAGCTCTCAGAAGACCTATGATTAAGAATTGTTGACTTGCATAAAGCTGGAAAGCGTTATAAAAGTATCTCCAAAAGCCTTGCTGTTCATCAGTCCACGGTAAGACAAATTGTCTATAAATGGAGAAAGTTCAGCATTGCTGCTACTCTCCCTAGGTGTGGCTGTCCTATAAAGATGACTGCAAGAGCACAGCACAGACTGCTCAATGAGGTGAAGAAGAATCCTAGAGTGTCAGCTAAAGACTTACAAAAGTCTCTGGCATATGCTAACATCCCTGTTAGCGAATCTATGATAGGTAAAACACTAACCAAGAATGTATTTCATGGGAGGATACCACAGAGGAAGCCACTGCTGTCCAAAAAAAAGATTGCTGCACGTTTACAGTTTACACAAGAGCACCTGGGTGTTCCACAGCAGTACTGACAAAATATTCTGTGGACAGATGAAACCAAAGTTGAGTTGTTTGGAAGAAACACACAACACTATGTGTGGAGAAAAAGACGCACAGCACACCAACATCAAAACCTCATCCCAACTGTCAAGTATGGTGGTGGGGGCATCATGGTTTGGGGCTGATTTGCTGCATCAGGGCCTGGACGAATTGTTATCATTGAAGAAAAAATGAATTCCCAAGTTTATCAAGACATTTTGCAGGAGAACTCAAGGCCATCTGTCCACCAGCTTAAGCTCCACAGAAGATCGGTGTTGCAACAGGACAACAACCCAAAGCATACAAGTAAATCAACAACAGAATGGCTTAAACAAAAGAAAATATGCCTTCTGTGGTGGTCCAGTCAGAGTCCTGACCTCAACCCAATTGAGACGCTGTGTCATGACCTCAAGAAAGCAATTCACACTAGACATCCCAAGAATATTGCTGAAATGAAACAGGTCTGTAAAGAGGAATGGTCAAGAATTACTCCTGACCATTGTGCACGTCTGATCTGCAACTACAGGAAACGTTTGGTTGAAGGTATTGCTGCCAAAGGAGGTTCAACCAGTTATTAAATCCAAGGGTTCAAATACTTTTTCCACCAAAACTGTGAATGTTTACATGGTGTGTTCAATAAAAACATGGTAACATTTAATTCTGTGTGTTATTATTTTAAGCAGACTGTGATTGTCTATTGTTGTGACTTAGATGAAGATCAGATCACATTTTATGACCAATTTGTGCAGAAATCCATAGGGTTCACATACTTTTTCTTGCAACTGTACTTTCTCTTATTTATTTAAGGTTTACACAATAATAACATTTTTGAAAAAAAAAAGATGTTTTAATGTCTCCATAGTCTGAGAGTCATAACTTTTTTTATATTTTTTTACCGATTGTCTCAGGTAGGGTATAATTTTTTGCGGGACTAGGTGACAGTTTGGCTTATTTGGCACTGTTTTTATTTTTATTTTTTATGGTGTTCACCTGAGGGGTTAGGTCAAGTGATATTTTTATAGAGCTGATTGTTACGGGTGCAGAAATACCTAATATGTCTACTTTTTATTATTATTTCACTTGTGATTCTGAAGGTTCTAGTCTAAATTTTCTTGCAATATATTGAGGTTAGCACCTCTTTTAGACTGAACATGCCCATCTACCGGGGACTTCTGAGCAGAGTACATTTGTAGCTGGTTCCTACACTGCCCTGAATATTGTAGGCTTAAGTAAGTCCAAAGTGAGGCAGTATATTTAGTGATAGTGACCCATCTGCAGAAGCCACCTTGACAACCTGGTAGATGGGCCCGACACGTATGTGCGCTAAGGGCTTCCATTGTTCATTTATAGTCGGTATTGTACCATTTTTATCTAGAATGACCCCCATTTCTTAGATCTATTGTTTGTATATATAACGGTGTGCAGCCATTTAGTTTTTTTGCATTGTCTAAGAGTCATAAGATTGTCTTAGGTAGGGTATCATTTTTTGTGGGATTAGGTGACAGTTTGATACTATTTTGGGTGGCATATGACCTTTTGATCGCTTGGTGTTGCAATTTTTGTGATGTAAGGTGACAAAAAATTGCTTTTTTGGGCACAGTTTTATTTTTTTAATGGTGTTTGCCTGAGGGGTTTGTTCATGTAATATTTTATAGAGCTGGTTGTTACGGATGCGTTAATACCTAAATATGTATGCTGTTTTTTATTTATTTGACTTTAACACAATAATAGAATTTTTGAAACAAAAAAATTATAAAAAATGATATTTTAAAGTCTCCATGTTCTGAAAGCTATAGTTTTTATTTTTTGAGCGATTTTCTTATTTAAGGGCTTATTTTTTTGCTGGAGGAGGTTACGGTTTTATTGGTACCATTTTGTGGGACATATGCATTTTTGATCACTTGGTGTTGCACTTTTTGTGATGTACGGTGACAAAAATGGCTTTATTTGACACCGTTTTTATTTTTATGGTGTTTGTCGGACTGGGTGGATCATGTGATATATTTATAAAGCCAGCCGTCACGGATGTGGCAATGCCAAATATGTCTATTTTATGAATAATTAAAAATTTTTATTACTTAATTGGGGATTTTTCTTTTTACATGTGAAACCTTTTTTTTTTTTTTGACCATGTCCAGGCAATTTTTCGTGATTTTGTGCACTTGGTAGTTTAGTGACCCTAACTTTTTAATTTGTTTGACTACCAAAATAATTTTTGAGATGTTTTTTACTTGACACTTAGGACTTTTTATTAGCATGCTTTTTTAGGAATTTATTTTTCTTTTTTTTGTTTTGGGGGAAAACCACAAATTCTTATTAAAAAGTCATTTTTTTAGTTATATTTTTAGTTACTTAAATATTAAAACTGACACAAAAATCTATTATTGTAATGGGTTTTCTATTTTGTGACGATCGCCTTGATACATAACATGTATAGATTTGAGTGAACGGGGGGACTATGGTGATGGTTTCCGTTAGCGCTGGCATTTTTAATATTGTTTTTGCATTTTTAATTTGTATTTAAAATTATTATTTTTTACTTATATTTTAATTTATTTTTGGCACATAATATGTCTCCCTGGAGGTCATTAAAAAAAAACCTTAGGGACACAGCCTTTTTACACCTTAGGACCAGGCCATTTTTTGCAAATCTGACCAGTGTCACTTTAAGTGATGATAACTTTAAAATGCTTTGACTTATCCAGGCCATTCTGAGATTGTTTTTTCGTCACATATTGTACTTCATGACATTGGTAAAATAAAGTAAAAAAAAATATTTTTTTTTGCATAAAAAAAATGTCAAATTTACCAAAAATTTTGAAAAATTAGCAAATTTCAAAGTTTCAGTTTCTCTACTTCTGTAATACATAGTAATACCCCTAAAAATTGTGATGACTTTACATTCCCCATATGTCTACTTCATGTTTGAATTATTTTGGGAATGATATTTTATTTTTTGGGGATGTTACAAGGCTTAGAAGTTTAGAAGCAAATCATGAAATTTTTCAGAAATTTACAAAAACCCAATTTTTAGGGACCACTACAGCTCTGAAGTCACTTTGCGAGGCTTACATAATAGAAACCACCCAAAAATGACCCCATTCTATAAACTACACCCCTCAAGGTATTCAAAACTGATTTTACAAACTTTGTTAACCCTTTAGGTGTTGCACAAGAGTTATTGGCAAATGGGGATGAAATTTGAGAATTTCATTTTATTGCCTAATTTTCCATTTTAACCAATTTTTTCCACTAACAAAGCGAGGGTTAACAGCCAAACAAGACTGTATCTTTATTGCCCTGACTCTGCCGTTTACAGAAACACCCCATATGTGGCTGTAAACTACTGTACGGCCACACAGCGGGGCGTAGAGTGAAAGGTGCGCCGTTTGGTTTTTGGAAGGCAGGTTTTGCTGGACTGTTTTTTTGACACCATGTCCCATTTGAAGCCCCCTGATGCACCCCTAGAGTAGAAACTCCATAAAAGTGACCCCATCTAAGAAACTACACCCCTCAAGGTATTCAAAGCTGATTTTACAAACTTTGTTAACCCTTTAGGTGTTGCACAAGAGTTATTGGCAAATTGGGATGAAATTTGAGAATTTCATTTTTTTGCCTAATTTTCCATTTTAACCCATTTTTTCTACTAACAAAGCAAGGGTTAACAGCCAAACAAGACTGTATCTTTATTGCCCTGACTCTGCCGTTTACAGAAACACCCCAAATGTGGCCATAAACTACTGTACGGCCACACAGCGGGGCGTAGAGTGAAAGGTGCGCCGTTTGGTTTTTGGAAGGCATGTTTTGCTGGACTGGTTTTTTGACACCATGTCCCATTTGAAGCCCCCCTGATGCACCCCTAGAGTAGAAACTCCATAAAAGTGACCCCATCTAAGAAACTACACCCCTCAAGGTATACAAAACTGATTTTACAAACTTTGTTAACCCTTTAGGTGTTGCACAAGATTTAATGGAAAATAGAGATACAATTTAAAAATTTCACTTTTTTGGCAGATTTTCCATTTTAATATTTTTTTTCCAGTTACAAAGCAAGGGTTAACAGCCAAACAAAACTCAATATTTATGGCCCTGATTCTGTAGTTTACAGAAACACCTCATATGTGGTCGTAAACCGCTGTACGGTCACACGGCAGGGCGCAGAAGGAAAGGAATGCCATACGGTTTTTGGAAGGCAGATTTTGCTGGACTGGTTTTTTTGACACCATGTCCCATTTGAAGCCCCCTGATGCACCCCTAGAGTAGAAACTCCCAAAAAGTGACCCCGTTTTAGAAACTACGGGATAGGGTGGCAGTTTTGTTGGTACAAGTTTAGGGTACATATGATTTTTGGTTGCTCTATATTACACTTTTTGTGCGGCAAGGTAACAAGAAATTGCTTTTTTGGCATCGTTTTTTTTTTGTTATTTACACCATTCATCTGACAGGTTAGATCATGTGGTAATTTTATAGAGCAGGTTGTCACGACGCGGCGATACCTAATATGTATACAATTTTTTTTATTTATGTACGTTTTACACAATAATTTCATTTTTAAAACAAAAAAAATGTTTTAGTGTCTCCATAGTCTAAGAGCCATAGTTTTTTAAATTTTTAGGCGATTATCTTAAGTAGGGTCTCATTTTTTGTGGGATGAGATGACGGTTTGATTGGCACTATTTTGGGGTGCACATGACTTTTTGATTGCTTGCTATTACACTTTTTGTGATGGAAGATGACAAAAAATGGCTTTTTTTACACCGTTTTTATTTTTATTTTTTTACGGTGGTCATCTGAGGGGTTAGGTCATGTGATATTTTTATAGAGTCGGTCAATACGGACGCGGTGATACCTAATATGTATACTTTTTTTTTATTTATGTAAGTTTTACACAATGATTTCATTTTTGAAACAAAAGAAATCATGTTTTAGTGTTTCCATAGTCTAAGAGCCATAACTTTTTCAGTTTTTGGGCGATTATCTTGGGTAGGGTATGATTTTTGCGGGATGAGATAACGGTTTGATTGTTACAATTTTGGCGTAGATGCGACTTTTTTTATCACTTTTATTACCTTTTTGGGGAAGTAAGGTGGGCAAAATTCCAATTTCATCATAGTTTTTATTTAATTTTTTTTATGGCGTTCACCGTTCGGGTAAAGTAACAATACCGTTTTATAGATCAGGTCGTTACGGACGCGGCGATACCAAATATGTGTAGGGAATTTTATTTATTTCATTTTTAATCAGTGATAAATGTGTTTTTTGATTTTTACTTTATTTTCACTTTTTTCACTTTTTTTTTTGACCCAGACCCACTTGGTTCTTGAAGATCCAGTGGGTCTGATGTCTGCATAATACAGTACAGTACAATATATATAGCACTGTACTGTATTTTACTTACACTTTGTCTGAACAGATCTCTGCTTTCAGCACAGATCTATTCAGAACCATGGACAGCAGGACGCCTGAGAAGGCGTCCTGTTGCCATGGGAACCTTCCCCGTCTGCTCAGTAGTGGCCAGAACTGCGCAGACGGGGAAGGGTAAGGACGGGGCTTGGGGGGCTGCCTGGAAGCTCTCTCCCTCTCCATTCGGGGGACTGCAAAGGCACAGCAGCCCCCGATGGGAGAGGGAGGGAGCTCCCTGAGCTGTTAACCTTTTCCATACAGCGGTCCGTACGGACCGCTGTATGGAAAGGGTTAAACGGCTGACATCGCATCACCGATGTCAGCCGTTTATACCAGGGTGCCAGCAATGTGCTGGCACCCTGGTATACCCACTAGACGCCAACGATTACGCAATGGGAGGCGGGCGGGGGATCGCGATCCCGCCTACCGCACCGCCCGCCTCCCGCACCGCCCGCACCGCCCGCAACCCTCCCCCTGCACCTCCCACCGTGCTCGAATAACTCAGGGGTGCAGGGGGGAGGGATACTGGAAACAATTTTTAATCCTAAAGTTTCTGATCCCCGCGGTCAGGGACCGCGGGGATCAGAAACTGCAGAAATCGCAGCAAACCGCAGGTCTGAATTGACCTGCGGTTTGCCGCGATAGCCGACATGGGGGGGTCACGGGACCCCCCCGCGCATTTAGCCTAGGTGCCTGCTCAATGATTTGAGCAGGCACCGGGTTCCGACCACTGCCAGCCGCACGGCAGTGATCGAAAATGCACAGGGCGTACATGTACGCCCTGTGTCCTTAAGTACCAGGGCACAAGGGCGTACCTGTACGCCCTGTGTCCTTAAGGGGTTAAAGACCTTTGGAGGATGCAGAGGAAGCGGCTCGGCTGCCTCCTCCACTTCCCCCTTGGCTCGTGCAGCACTTTCCTTCTGGCACAGAGCAGGCAAGAGCAGTAATAAACCTCTCATGTCTTCTCCTCAGTGTCTCCGCTGTGTCTCACAGCCAGGACCTGCTCCTGCTAGACTGCAGGAGATGCAATCCCATCACTGATCAGCGCTGGAATTAAAGCGCTGCCTGACCATTTATTTATGTGCTATCTGCACTGGGTATGTGCAGATAGGGTGTATATAGCCAGTGGGCAGTTGCAAAAGGGGTTAATACTGGAAAAAAAAATGGAAAAAATATTTTCTTTTCATTGCCATATTCTGACTCCTATAACTTTTTTATAGCTGCATCTATGGAGCTGTGTGAGGACAATCTTTTGTGGGGCGCTGTAGGTTTTATTGATACCATCCTAGAGTTTGTATAGTTTGTATGACTTTTTGATTAGATTGCAGTGAATTTCCATTGCGATCCATTGCAGATTTACTATGCTTTCATGAAGCCCTGTTAGTCATGTCACCCAAGAGTCAGAATGTGGGTAGTAGTGCAAACAGCTATAGCAGCAGTACTAGTTGTAGTAGTAGCAGGCCCTTGCTTCTGATAGGTGCCACATTACTGTATTACTGAGGACAAAGAGGATTGTAACTGACTGACTCCTTCCTCCTATAAGGCCGCATACACACAACCGTTGTGTGTATTGCCTCCATGTGCGTTCCGCAATTTTATGAAACGGCACAGACAGCCATTGATATAACTGCTCGTGTTGAGGAAGCATACTCTGCTGAACTGCTGTTTGGCTTGAGCATCGCTATGCTCGACAGATACAAGTGCTTGGCCGAATAATTCTGGTGCTCAAATACAATGGAAGTCAATGGGAGAACCCTAGGCACCCCCTGCTCGGAAAAGAGGGCTTCTGGTTCATAAAAAAAGGTTAGAAATTGATGGAAACTCCATCAAAATGGTTTGGCAACAGCATTAATCGGATAGCTGGAGGCATCTTAGACTCCTATTATGTATGGCATACAATAGACAACCACACAAAGGCCAAGCCATCAATCTATCCATGAAACAGATAACAGCCAGCATACCTTACAATAGCAGCCTTGTACACTATGAGATATTCCAAACCAGCTCTCATCTGACTGAGAACCAGTAAACCTCAAAGTTATTTTGCCTCTGTTGGATGGCTTGGGTGGACCTGCGCACCTAGATCAATATTATTAGGGCGACAAAAAGTTTTCTGATTGTCCTATCATAATATTTCTATACAGTTTTATCATGTAAAAACTCATTTGCATAAACATGGGCATATGGGAAAGACATGCAAATTAGCAGAATCTTGAACTAGTTGCATAGTGTTATGAAAAAACTATTCACTCAAATCAGCGAATTGTCTTGTCATAACACTATGCAACTAATAGAGGGCGCTGTTCATGAGTCATGATTCATGAGTCATGAATCATGACACATGAACAGTGCCCTCTATTAGTTGCATAGTGTTATGACAAGACTATTTGCTCTATATTCATTTTTTAGAATATTTGGAATATTCTAAAAAACTAATGTATAGCAATATAGCGAATATTATGTAATAAGTATGTGGTAAGTCAGTGATAATATCTGATACTGGAAAAGCTGGGTAATAACTCAGTGTAGATCGCAAGTTATTACCCAGCTTTCCTAGTGTCAGATTTTATCACTGAGTTATTACCCAACTTTCCCAGTGTCGGATTTTATCACTGAGTTATTACCCAGCTTTCGTAGTGTCAGATATCATCCTAGTGTAGATCTCGAATATTCTAATCGCAAATTTTTATCGTGAATTTTCCATGCAAAAGGGTACACTAATAAGCTTGTCATAAGACTCAGTCTAATATTTTCGTCAGAAGACTATGAAACCAATAGATGGCGCTATTGAGTTATGAACAGCGGCCTCTATTGGTTTCATAGTTTTCTGATAAGAATATTAGTCTTGTCATAAGACTGTGAAACCAATAGAGGGTGCTGTTCATAACTCAATAGCACAATCTATTGGTTTTCATAATCTTATGACAGCTGAAAAGCAAGGCAGATTCTGCTCATATGCATGTCTTTCCCATATGCCCATGTTTATGCAAATGAGTTGTTACATGACAAAACTGTATAGAAAGGTTATTGAATATTATGTTAGGTCGCCCTAATGATATTGATTTAGGTGTGCAGATCCAGCCAAGCCATCCAACAGATGCAAAATAACTTTGAGGTTTACTGGTTTTCAAGTCAGAAGAGAGCTGGTTTGGAATATCACATACTGCGCAAGGCTGCCATTGTAAGGTATGCTGGCTGTTATCTGTCTCCTGGAAAGATTGATGGCTTGCACATACCTGGCTTTTGGCATATAGCCTTTGTGTGGTTGTCTATTGTATGTTGTACATAATTGGAGTCTAAGATGCATACAGCTGTCCTCTTAATGCTGTTTGCAAAGCATTTTGCTGGGGTTTCCATCAATTTCAACAAAAACTGCAGATCGGATGTGGACCAAAACAACTGCCATGTGCATGAGGCCTTAGTCACAGCAGGATGATGTTTGGTTCACCACTGAGTCTGACACCATGCCTTGGAGTCAGAAGTCCCATTATTGCTCCTGCTCCTCCTCCTTACTATCATCTTTGTCATCCCCTCATCTATTGGGAAATCTTATTTTTTCTCTTAAGAAGAGGCAACAAAACCCCACATGTGATGGAAGATTTTCAAGGGAATCTCTCTGTTAATGAGTTGTGTGAGAACAGTCACAGTTTATATTGCCATGAGGAGTAGGCTCTGAGGGAGGTGGGGGAACCCATGCATAGTTGTGTTGATGGTGGTGTTGGCAGTTGGGGCAAGTGGTAGTGACAGTGGCACTTGGGGAAAATACAGAACAGGGAATTGGAAAGTGGGCCAAGATGCTCTCAATTGCATATCAAAGTCTGACATATCATAGTATGATTGCATGTTCCAAGCGTCTTCAATAGTATTGTACCTATGGTTGCACAACACCAAAAAGTTAGCGCAATCATCTGATTGTAACTCACACATATTTTACATCTCACCCTATGAGCGCCTGTCCCCTTTTGTTTTTACCACGGGTTGCTATGATTGTGTATGGGACGTGATCTAGGAGACAGATTGGAGTGTGGAGGAGGATGTGACATCAGAGCAGGAGAGTAGTGGCTGCCGCTGGGGCAATAGAGAGCAGAGACAACCCAAACAAACCAGAATCTCCCAAAACAACTGCCAGGGCCAGATCTGCTTCTATTATGGCCAGCTTTGGAACTGGTGATGCCACTGATACTCAAAACATACCAGATCTAAGACAAGCTCAGCTGTCACTAGAAGAGTGTGATTATCTTCTGCCTGTCAGTTTTTCTTCACAGTCAAAGCATTGCCATATGGGCATTCAAATACAAAAGTAGGCATTGTGGCTCTATCGTATAATATGAGGTGGCATCACCAGATCTTATAGAAAAAAAAATAGAACAGGCTTACTGCTAGAGGAACTGCTACAGTATCTTTTGCAGCAGGCAGGTGGCCTCTATGCGTAGTATAGTGTCCTTGTTGTTGCCTATCCCATTCAGACTCCTTCTCCTACCCTACTCCCTCATCAGCCATCAATAATGGAATGTGTGGCCAGGAAACAACCATTCCCACTCAGCAAATTGATTGTGTGCAAACTCGCACTTGGCCAAGTTGCTAGCGGTTCAGTTACGTAGTGGATCCTGCTGCCTTTAGGGAACTGATGGCATGCACTCAGCCTCTCTAGACAATATCTAGTCTGCATTGTTTCTCCAAAAATGCCATTCCTGCTTTGTACTCTTTGAGGCAGGCGCAGCACTATGAAGTGCCTTTAGCGCTGTGGCATTAGAAGAATTTTGATATCTCTAACTTTTCACTCCAACCAGACTGTTTGTTACTCTGTAATTCTTATAGCGCCATTCTATAGAAACTGTAGGTTTAAAGAGCACACCAAATGCTTGAGATAACTTTTTTATTAACGTTAACTTTTTTTCATATATAACAGTGCCGCCTCCGTATCAGATAGTCAATGTACAAACACGTGTTGCATAAAGATTCAGAAAATGGCTTCATGCATAAGATGGTGGTTTAACTGTTCAATCTGTCATTAAACATAAAATAGTGGCTATATTTCTCTCTTCAGTATCTGTACTCTCACTTTAAGTTATTTAAGTACTTTATGATCTCTCTGAGAGGTATATCTGAGGTTTAACCAATAGTTCTACTTGGTCTACTTGGTTTGAAGTTTGCTCTATACAATTGCTTTGACCAGTTTGCTTTTATGGCTCAGTATGATCTGGTATGAGCAGTTTGTAATTTGGATTGCAATATGGAATTTAAATGATTGCAATTGTTTGTATGGTATTTGTAGTTTGCAATTGGTGGAACTGTAAGTAAACACATAAATAGCTAGTTCATTATACAGTTCTAATCACTATATTAACAGTAGGAACATTATATAACTGTTTTAAATACCTATTTTGGCCTCTCTGTGTCCATAAAACACAGTTCTTAGTGGAGTGAATGTCTGTCCAGCTTCTCTCCTCTGGTGTAAAGATTCTAGCAGCTCCTGCTAGGGGAATTTCCCACACAGGCTGCATGTGAGGCTGGGTGTGATTGGTCAAAACTCCTGCCATTTGTGAGGCTGGCTGTGATTGGTCAAGACTCCTGCCCAGCAGCAACAGTTTAACTCTATGCTTTCTGTTGTTTCTGCTGTTTCATTGAGCTTACCTTACATTATATAATGAATCTTAAAGGGAACTTGTCACCAGTTTTATGGTGTCCTAACTAAAACTGATTATCTTAGCAAAATGCTGGCTCACTTTCTTTAATTGGCCCAGTCAATCTGCCAACATCTTGTATTGAAAATCTCCAGCTCATAATGATGAGTCCTGAATATTCATGAGCTACTGACTCTCCCCGCCTACCTGCTGCTGATTGACAGTTATTTTCCATCTGAATCAGCAGCAGGTGGGCAGGGGAGTAGCTATATCTCTGAATTAAATAAACGCTGGACTCACTGACATCACGCTGGACTTAAATCAGCTCATTAGCATGCGGCATGTGGCATCTTTGTGTGTATATTATGAGTTAACCATCAACCACACCAGTAAGTGAATACATCTAAGGCACTTTTTAGTAGTTAATGATTGTATATAATTAGTTAGATTATAATCAAATATCCACATGACAGGTTCCCTTTAAAGTCATATTATCTTTTCTGCTTCTGTGAACAAAATATATAACTGTTATGCCCCACTCTGACAATGTGTGGAGGTCGGCCAGGATAGCAACACGAGTTTAGTGTTTGTTTTGGTGCCGTGCTGGATCCGCCTCTCATCAGGTGGACTGGGTGGAGTCATTCGTTTAAATGGCCTCCAGCCAAGTGTTCTGAGCGGATTATACTGATCATTGTGGTCTGGGAAGCTTGGAGGGAAGGTTGGCTGTCTGTTCCTGCTCTGGAAGATAAGTGTCATTTCTAGTTTGGTTGTTTGTGTCATCTATCCCATCCAGGTTCTGTGCGACCAGGCTGCTCCTATTTCCCCATTTTCCCATCTCAGGGAATTCAGGGTTTTGTCAGCCCAGGCTGAAGGACACATCACACCTACATTCAAGGTCTGCATGTGGGCTGAGCAGTGCAGGGAAAGAGATCAGGGATTAGCTAGGATGTGACCCTTCCCCTGTCTCTCGTCCAGAGCCTGGTTGGTGCGTTATCTGTTATACTGAGTGCATGTCCGCCATGACAATAACAGTTATATGACACCCAAACATGAAGTCACTGTAAATAACTCTGTTGTCTTTAACACACAAACATAGGAACTGTATAAGTTTATTGGCAGGTCTAGCTGTATAAACATATAAACTATATTAGCAACCTAGGATAGGTCTTAGCTGGCCAGATACACTCTTAAATGTTAGGAAAAATAGGAAAATGCAGTACTATGGCAACACAATAAGATTCAAATGACACCTCCACTTTTGTGTTGGCCTGATTTCCACAGCTCTGCCTCCTCTACAGTTGTGGCCAAAAGTTTTGAGAATTACATAAATATTGGAAATTGGAAAAGTTGCTGCTTAAGTTTTTATAATAGCAATTTGTATAAACTCCAGAATGTTATGAAGAGTGATCAGATGAATTGCATAGTCCTTCTTTGCCATGAAAATTAACTTAATCCCAAAAAAACCTTTCCACTGCATTTCATTGCTGTCATTAAAGGACCTACTGAGATCATTTCAGTAATCGTCTTGTTAACTCAGGTGAGAATGTTGACAAGCACAAGGCTGGAGATAATTATGTCAGGCTGATTGGGTTAAAATGGCAGACTTGACATGTTAAAAGGAGGGTGATGCTTGAAATCATTGTTCTTCCATTGTTAACCATGGTGACCTGCAAAGAAACATGTGCAGCCATCATTGCGTTGCATAAAAATGGCTTCACAGGCAAGGGTATTGTGGCTACTAAGATTGCACCTCAATCAACAATTTATAGGATCATCAAGAACCTCAAGGAAAGAGGTTCAATTCTTGTTAAGAAGGCTTCAGGGCGTCCGAGAAAAGTCCAGCAAGCGCCAGGATTGTCTACTAAAGAGGATTCAGCTGCGGGATCAGAGTGCCACCAGTGCAGAGCTTGCTCAGGAATGGCAGCAGGCAGGTGTGAGCACATCTGCACGCACAGTGAGGTGAAGACTTTTGGAAGATGGCCTGGTGTCAAGAAGGGCAGCAAAGAAGCCACTTCTGTCCAAAAAAAACATCAGGGACAGATTGATCTTATGCAGAAAATATGGTGAATGGACTGCTGAGAACTGGGGCAAAGCCATATGCTCTGATGAAGCCTCTTTCCAATTGTTTGGGCCCTCAGAAAAAAGGCTTGTCCGGAGAAGAAAAGGTGAGCGCTACCATCAGTCCTGTGTCATGCCAACAGTAAAGCATCCTGAGACCATTCAGGTGTGGGGTTGCTTCTCATCCAAGGGAGTGGGCTCACTCACAATTTTGCCCCAAAACACAGCCATGAATAAAGAATGGTACCAAAACACCCTCCAACAGCAACTTATTCCAAGAATCCAGCAACAGTTTTGTGAAGAACAATGCATTTTCTAGCACAATGGAGCACTGTGCCATAAGGCAAAAGTGATAACTAAGTGGCTCGGGACCAAAACATTAACATTTTGGGTCAATGGGCCTTGAAACTCCCCAGATCTTAATCCCATTGAGAACTTGTGGTCAATCCTCAAGAGGCGGGTGGACAAACAAAAACCCACTAATTCTGACAAACTCCAAGAAGTGATTATGAAAGAATGGGTTGCTATTAGAGTTGAGCGAACACCTGGATGTTCGGGTTCGAGAAGTTCGGCCGAACTTCCCGAAAATGTTCGGGTTCGGGATCCGAACCCGATCCGAACTTCGTCCCGAACCCGAACCCCATTGAAGTCAATAGGGACCCGAACTTTTCGGCACTAAAACGGCTGTAAAACAGCCCAAGAAAGGGCTAGAGGGCTGCAAAAGGCAGCAACATGTAGGTAAATCCCCTGCAAACAAATGTGGATAGGGAAATGAATTAAAATAAAAATTAAATAAATAAAAATTAACCAAAATGAATTGGAGAGAGGTCCCATAGCAGAGAATCTGGCTTCCCGTCACCCACCACTGGAACAGTCCATTCTCAGATATTTAGGCCCCGGCACCCAGGCAGAGGAGAGAGGTCCCGTAACAGACAATCTGGCTTCATGTCAGCAGAGAATCAGTCTTCATGTCATAGCAGAGAATCAGGCTTCACGTCACCCACCACTGCAACAGTCCATTTTCATAAATTTAGGCCCAGCACCCAGGCAGAGGAGAGAGGTCCCGTAACAGACAATCTGGCTTCATGTCAGCAGAGAATTAGTCTGCATGTCATAGCAGAGAATGAGGCTTCACATCAGCCACCACTGCAACAGTCCATTGGCATATATTTAGGCCCAGCACACAGGCAGAGGAGAGAGGTCCCGTAACAGAGGATCTGGCTTCATGTCAGCAGAGAATTAGTCTGCATGTCATAGCAGAGAATCAGGCTTCACGTCACCCAGCACTGTAAGAGTCCATTTTCATAAATTTAGGCCCAGCACCCAGGCAGAGGAGAGAGGTCCCGTAACAGACAATCTGGCTTCATGTCAGCAGAGAATTAGTCTGCATGTCATAGCAGAGAATGAGGCTTCACGTCAGCCACCACTGCAACAGTCCATTGGCATATATTTAGGCCCAGCACACAGGCAGAGGAGAGAGGTCCCGTAACAGAGGATCTGGCTTCATGTCAGCAGAGAATCAGTCTTCATGTCATAGCAGAGAATCAGGCTTCACGTCACCCAGCACTGTAAGAGTCCATTTTCATAAATTTAGGCCCAGCACCCAGGCAGAGGAGAGAGGTCCCGTAACAGACAATCTGGCTTCATGTCAGCAGAGAATTAGTCTGCATGTCATAGCAGAGAATGAGGCTTCACATCAGCCACCACTGCAACAGTCCATTGACATATATTTAGGCCCAGCACACAGGCAGAGGAGAGAGGTCCCGTAACAGAGGATCTGGCTTCATGTCAGCAGAGAATTAGTCTGCATGTCATAGCAGAGAATCAGGCTTCACGTCACCCAGCACTGTAAGAGTCCATTTTCCTAAATTTAGGCCCAGCACCCAGGCAGAGGAGAGAGGTCCCGTAACAGACAATCTGGCGTCATGTCAGCAGAGAATTAGTCTGCATGTCATAGCAGAGAATCAGGCTTCACGTCAGCCACCACTGCAACAGTCCATTGGCATATATTTAGGCCCAGCACACAGGCAGAGGAGAGAGGTCCTGTAACAGAGGATCTGGCTTCATGTCAGCAGAGAATCAGTCTTCATGTCATAGCAGAGAATCAGGCTTCACGTCAGCCACCACTGTAAGAGTCCATTTTCATAAATTTAGGCGCGGCACCCAGGCAGAGGAGAGAGGTCCCGTAATAGACAATCTGGCTTCATGTCAGCAGAGAATCAGTCTTCATGTCATAGCAGAGAATCAGACTTCACGTCACCCACCACTGCAACAGTCCATTTTCATAAATTTAGGCCCAGCACCCAGGCAGAGGGGAGAGGTCCTGTAACAGACAATCTGGCTTCATGTCAGCAGAGAATTAGTCTGCATGTCATAGCAGAGAATGAGGCTTCACATCAGCCACCACTGCAACAGTCCATTGGCATATATTTAGGCCCAGCACACAGGCAGAGGAGAGAGGTCCCGTAACAGAGGATCTGGCTTCATGTCAGCAGAGAATTAGTCTGCATGTCATAGCAGAGAATCAGGCTTCACGTCACCCAGCACTGTAAGAGTCCATTTTCATAAATTTAGGCCCAGCACCCAGGCAGAGGAGAGAGGTCCCGTAACAGACAATCTGGCTTCATGTCAGCAGAGAATTAGTCTGCATGTCATAGCAGAGAATGAGGCTTCACGTCAGCCACCACTGCAACAGTCCATTGGCATATATTTAGGCCCAGCACACAGGCAGTGGAGAGAGGTCCCGTAACAGAGGATCTGGCTTCATGTCAGCAGAGAATTAGTCTGCATGTCATAGCAGAGAATCAGGCTTCACGTCACCCAACATTGGAACAGTCCATTGGCATATATTTAGGCCCCGGCACCCAGACAGAGGAGAGGTTCATTCAACTTTGGGTAGCCTCGCAATATAATGGTAAAATGAAAATAAAAATAGGATTGAATGAGGAAGTGCCCTGGAGTACAATAATATATGGTTAAGGGGAGGTAGTTAATGTCTAATCTGGACAAGGGACGGACAGGCCTGTGGGATCCATGCCTGGTTCATTTTTATGAACGTCAGCTTGTCCACATTGGCTGTAGACAGGCGGCTGCGTTTGTCTGTAATGACGCCCCCTGCCGTGCTGAATACACGTTCAGACAAAACGCTGGCCGCCGGGCAGGCCAGCACCTCCAAGGCATAAAAGGCTAGCTCTGGCCACGTGGACAATTTAGAGACCCAGAAGTTGAATGGGGCTGAACCATCAGTCAGTACGTGGAGGGGTGTGCACACGTACTGTTCCACCATGTTAGTGAAATGTTGCCTCCTGCTAACACCTTGCGTATCAGGTGGTGGTGCAGTTAGCTGTGGCGTGTTGACAAAAGTTTTCCACATCTCTGCCATGCTAATCCTGCCCTCAGAGGAGCTGGCCGTGACACAGCTGCCTTGGCGACCTCTTGCTCCTCCTCTGCCTTGGCCTTGGGCTTCCACTTGTTCCCCTGTGACATTTGGGAATGCTCTCAGTAGCGCGTCTACCAACGTGCGCTTGTACTCGCGCATCTTCCTATCACGCTCCAGTGCAGGAAGTAAGGTAGACACATTATCTTTGTAGCGTGGATCCAGCAGGGTGGCAACCCAGTAGTCCGCACAGGTTAAAATGTGGGCAACTCTGCTGTCGTTGCGCAGGCACTGCAGCATGTAGTCGCTCATGTGTGCCAGGCTGCCCAGGGGTAAGGACAAGCTGTCCTCTGTGGGAGGCGTATCGTCATCGTCCTGCCTTTCCCCCCCAGCCACGCACCAGTGATGGACCCGAGCTGCGTTGGGTGCCACCCCGCTGTGACCATGCTTCATCCTCATCCTCCTCCACCTCCTCCTCATCCTCGTCCTCCTCGTCCTCCAGTAGTGGGCCCTGTCTGGCCACATTTGTACCTGGCCTCTGCTGTTGCCAAAAACCTCCCTCTGAGTCACTTCGAAGAGACTGGCCTGAAAGTGCTAAAAATGACCCCTCTTCCTCCTCCTCCTCCTCCTCCTCCTCCTGGGCCACCTCCTCTTGCATTATTGCCCTAAGTGTTTTCTCAAGGAGACATAGAAGTGGTATTGTAACGCTGATAACGGCGTCATCGCCACTGGCCATGTTGGTGGAGTACTCGAAACAGCGCAACAGGGCACACAGGTCTCGCATGGAGGCCCAGTCATTGGTGGTGAAGTGGTGCTGTTCTGTAGTGCGACTGACCCGTGCGTGCTGCAGCTGAAACTCCACTATGGCCTGCTGCTGCTCGCACAGTCTGTCCAGCATGTGCAAGGTGGAGTTCCACCTGGTGGGCACGTCGCATATGAGGCAATGAGCGGGAAGGCCGAAGTTACGCTGTAGCGCAGACAGGCGAGCAGCAGCAGGATGTGAACGCCGGAAGCGCGAACAGACGGCCCGCACTTTATGCAGCAGCTCTGACATGTCGGGCTAGTTGTGAATGAACTTCTGCACCACCAAATTCAGCACATGCGCCAAGCAAGGGATGTGCGTCAAATTGGCTAGTCCCAGAGCTGCAACGAGATTTTGCCCATTATCACACACCACCAGGCCGGGCTTGAGGCTCACCGGCAGCAACCACTCGTCGGTCTGTTGTTCTATACCCCGCCACAACTCCTGTGCGGTGTGGGGCCTGTCCCCCAAACATATGAGTTTCAGAATGGCCTGCTGACGTTTACCCCGGGCTGTGCTGAAGTTGGTGGTGAAGGTGTGTGGCTGACTGGATGAGCAGGTGGAAGAAGAGGAGGAGGAAGCCGAGAAAGAGGAGGTGGCAACAGGAGGCAAAGAATGTTGCCCTGCGATCCTTGGCGGCGGAAGGACGTGCGCTAAACAGCTCTCCGACTGGGGCCCAGCTGCCACTACATTTACCCAGTGTGCAGTTAGGGAGATATAGCGTCCCTGGCCGTGCTTACTGGTCCACGTATCTGTGGTTAGGTGGACCTTGCTACAGATGGCGTTGCGCAGTGCACACTTGATTTTATCGGATACTTGGTTGTGCAGGGAAGGCAGGGCTCTCTTGGAGAAGTAGTGGCGGCTGGGAACAACATACTGTGGGACAGCAAGCGACATGAGCTGTTTGAAGTTGTCTGTGTCCACCAGCCTAAATGACAGCATTTCATAGGCCAGTAGTTTAGAAATGCTGGCATTCAGGGCCAGGGATCGAGGGTGGCTAGGTGGGAATTTACGCTTTCTCTCAAATGTTTGTGAGATGGAGAGCTGAACGCTGCCGTGTGACATGGTTGAGACTCTTGGTGACGGAGGTGGTGGTGGTGTTGGTGGTACATCCCCTGTTTGCTGGGCGGCAGGTGCCAACGTTCCTCCAGAGGCAGAGGAAGAGGCCGAGGCGGCAGCAGCAGAAGAGGTAGCAGGGGGAGCCTGAGTGACTTCCTTGGTTTTAAGGTGTTTACTCCACTGCAGTTCATGCTTTGCATGCAGGTGCCTGGTCATGCAGGTTGTGCTCAGGTTCAGAACGTTAATGCCTCGCTTCAGGCTCTGATGGCACAGCGTGCAAACCACTCGGGTCTTGTCGTCAGCACATTGTTTGAAGAAGTGCCATGCCAGGGAACTCCTTGAAGCTCCCTTTGGGGTGCTCGGTCCCAGATGGCGGCGGTCAGTAGCAGGCGGAGTCTCTTGGCGGCGGGTGTTCTGCTTTTGCCCACTGCTCCCTCTTTTGCTACGCTGTTGGCTCGGTCTCACCACTGCCTCTTCCTCCGAACTGTGAAAGTCAGTGGCACGACCTTCATTCCATGTGGGGTCTAGGACCTCATCGTCCCCTGCATCGTCTTCCACCCAGTCTTGATCCCTGACCTCCTGTTCAGTCTGCACACTGCAGAAAGACGCAGCAGTTGGCACCTGTGTTTCGTCATCATCAGAGACATGCTGAGGTGGTATTCCCATGTCCTCATCATCAGGAAACATAAGTGGTTGTGCGTCAGTGCATTCTATGTCTTTCACCGCTGGGGAAGGGCTGGGTGGATGCCCTTGGGAAACCCTGCCAGCGGAGTCTTCAAACAGCATAAGAGACTGCTGCATAACTTGAGGCTGAGACAGTTTCCCTGGTATGCATGGGGGTGATGTGACAGACTGATGGGGTTGGTTTTCAGGCGCTATCTGTGCGCTTTCTGCAGAAGACTGGGTGGGAGATAATGTGAACGTGCTGGATCCACTGTCGGCCACCTAATTGACTAATGCCTGTACCTGCTCAGGCCTTACCATCCTTAGAACGGCATTGGGCCCCACCATATATCGCTGTAAATTCTGGCGGCTACTGGGACCTGAGGTAGTTGGTACACTAGGACGTGTGGATGTGGCAGAACGGCCACGTCCTCTCCCAGCACCAGAGGGTCCACTAACACCACCACGACCATGTCCACGTCCGCGTCCCTTACTAGATGTTTTCCTCATTGTTATCGTTCACCACAACAACAAAAATATTATTTGGCCCAATGTATTGTATTCAAATTCAGCGGGATATAAATTTGAGGCCTAGTATTTAGGCGCTGGGTGACCGGTATGGATTTAGTGACAGATTTAGACTTGGAAATGCACAGTAGCGTGAGTGTGAAGTTATTCTGAATGACCCTATGTGCACCTTGAATATTATATACCCTTTTAGGGATAGATTTCAAATAGCTCTGATATAGCAGAAACCACTAAATTATGAAATTGCTAAATTGGGAATTGTATTTCAACCCAGAACAAAAAATGTGCTTTGGCGGACACTAAATAACTTGCCCATTCACAACAGGACAGCGGTAACGACAGATTTAGTGGGATATAAATTTGAGGCCTAGTGTTTAGGCGCTGGGTGACCGGTATGGATTTAGTGACAGAATTAGACTTGGAAATGCACAGTAGCGTGTGTGTGAAGTTATTCTGAATGACCCTATGTGCACCTTGAATATTATATACCCTTTTAGGGATAGATTTCAAATAGCTCTGATATAGCAGAAACCACTAAATTATGAAATTGCTAAATTGGGAATTGTATTTTAACCCAGAACAAAAAATGTGCTTTGGCGGACACTAAATAACTTGCCCATCCACAACAGGACAGCGGTAACGACAGATTTAGCGGGATATAAATTTGAGGCCTAGTGTTTAGGCGCTGGGTGACCGGTATGGATTTAGTGACAGAATTAGACTTGGAAATGCACAGTAGCGGGTGTGTGTGAAGTTATTCTGAATGACCCTATGTGCACCTTGAATATTATATACCCTTTTAGGGATAGATTTCAAATAGCTCTGATATAGCAGAAACCACTAAATTATGAAATTGCTAAATTGGGAATTGTATTTCAACCCAGAACAAAAAATGTGCTTTGACGGACACTAAATAACTTGCCCATCCACAACAGGACAGCGGTAACGGCAGATTTAGCGGGATATAAATTTGAGGCCTAGTATTTAGGCGCTGGGTGACCGGTATGGATTTAGTGACAGAATTAGACTGGGATATGGCCAAAAAATAACCACACTATTGCTGGTTAAATGCACTTGGTGTGACAGCTTGATCAACCACACTACTGAGGGTAAATGCACTTGGTGACGGGCGTAGCTTGCCCCTGATGTAGCATATGGCCAAAAAATGAACAGACTATTGCTGGTTAAATGCACTTGGTGTGACAGCTTGACCAACCACACTACTGAGGGTTAAATGCACTTGGTGACGTGCGCAGCTTGCCCCTGATGTAGTATATGGCCAAAAAATGAACAGACTATTGCTGGTTAAATGCACTTGGTGACGGGCGCAGCTTGCCCCTGATTTAGTATATGGCCAAAAAATTTACAGACTATTGCTGGTTAAATGCACTTGGTGTGACAGCTTCACCCTGATGTAGGCTTTAGCCAAAAAACAACCACACCATTGAGGGTTAAATGCACTTGGTGACATGCGCAGCTTGCCCCTTATGTAGTATATGGCCAAAAAATAAACAGACTATTGCTGGTTAAATGCACTTGGTGTGACAGCTTCACCCTGATGTAGGCTTTAGCCAAAAAACAACCACACCATTGAGGGTTAAATGCACTTGGTCGCAGCTTGTGCTGGCGCACCACAAGACACAAAATGGCCACCGATCACCCCAGAAAAAAGTGACTGACAAACGGTCTGGGCAGCCTAAAAACAGTGAGCAATTGAATTTCAGCAGCTCAATGATGCACAGCTGCAGATCGATCGATTAATCAAGTACTTTGGAGAAGTTAATCTGCCTAATCTCGCCCTACTGTCGCAGCCGCAACCTCTCCCTACGCTAATCAGAGCAGAGTGACGGGCGGCGCTATGTGACTCCAGCTTAAATAGAGGCTGGGTCACATGGTGCTCTGGCCAATCACAGCCATGCCAATAGTAGGCATGGCTGTGACGGCCTCTTGGGGCAAGTAGTATGACGCTTGTTGATTGGCTGCTTTGCAGCCTTTCAAAAAGTGCCAAGAAAGCGTCACAAACGCGCCAAGAAAGCGACGAACACCGAACCTGAACCCGGACTTTTACGAAAATGTCCGGGTTCGGGTCCGTGTCACGGACACCTCAAAATTCGGTACGAACCCGAACTATACAGTTCGAATTCGCTCATCCCTAGTTGCTATCAGTCAGGAATTGGCCCAGAAGTTGATTGAGAGCATGCCCAGTCGAATTGCAGAGGTCCTGAAAAAGAAGGGCCAACAATGCAAATACTGACTCTTTGCATAAATGTCATGTAATTGTCGATAAAAGCCTTTGAAACATATGAAGTGCGTGTAATTATATTTCACTACATCACAGAAAAAACTGAAACAAAGATCTAAAAGCAGTTTAGCAGCATACTTTGTGAAAACTAATATTTGTGTCATTCTTAAAACTTTTGGCCACGACTGTACATGCTTCTCCATAGATATCATCCCATTCCTGACAGAATCAAAGCAGAGCATTGCTTCAGCTATTCCAACTATCATATGTGTAAATTGCAGCACTGACATTCTGTGCTAGAGCTGATCAGCCTGGGTGAGATTAAATACACAGCCGATCACTTGTTAAAGTGCATCAAGCAGCAAACATCTTGTTGGCTGTCTCACCAACAACTGCAACTAGGCAAGGTGTTCAGGAAGAAGGGATGGAAGTTCCATGCTGCATTTGGAGGGAAAAAAAACACATGCTGCCTGCATGGCGCACGTGATAAGTATTAAGGCCAATTTTTTGGCCTGCATTTGTTGGAGGGGCGCTGCTCCCCTCCCCCACGCCTTCATATAGCCAGGCGCTCCCACGCCACCTCGTTCTGTGTGGATTCGGCGTCCTAGTAAGTGCTACGTGTGTCCTGCTTGAGGAGGCTCTGCTTCACGCGTTTCTTCTTGCCTCTTGGCTTCCAGGTTGGGTAAGTGACTTACTGCGGTCTTTTGTCCTCTCAGTCTGGCTCAGTCGGCTCCTTTAGGTAAGAAGGAGCACCACCACACCGGAATGTTTCTGCCTGGCTGCATCGGCTCCCCACGCGGCAGACTCTCAGGTTGCAGGAGTCAGCGCGACTCTGCTCTCGGTACATTGTAACGTATAGCACAGGCCGCCGTGCTCGTAGTGAGGCAGGGGTGCATGCAAGACTGTTTTGCTTCTGGTAGGCTCTTGATTTATCTGGTCTGCTGGAGCCTCCAGGCAGCAGGTGATAGTGGTTAAAAAAAAATGGGAGTTTGGTTTGTTTTAGAGAGAAAAAAAAAAAATTGTGAGTTTGGCTTTAAAAAAATAAATAAAGTGGCAGTTTGAAAAAAAAAAATTTTTAAATCAGCTCCCCACGCGGTAGACTCTCAGGTTGCAGGAGTCAGCGCGACTATGCTCTCGGCACATTGTAATGTATAGCACGGGACGCCGTGCTCGTAGTGAGGAGGCAGGGGTGCATGCAAGGCTGTTTTTGCTTCTGGTAGGCTCTTGATTCATCTGGTCTGCTGGAGCCTCCAGGCAGCAGGTGATAGTGGTTAAAAAAAAAAGAAAAAAAGTGGGAGTTTGGGAAGAAAAAGAAAGTGGCAGTTTGAGAAAAAAATCAAATACAAGGGGACTCTTTAAGGTTCTGCAGCATGTGTCGCAAGGTTATTGCCAATCACCTTCTTTTAGGTTGCAGCTTCACCTTTTCCACGGCTTCGTTTTCCGTTGGATCAGGTAGAAAAAAAAAAGAGAATATATATATCTCTGTATGTGCAGGTGCAGGGGTCGTTACTACTTCTTTGTTGCATTTTGCTATTTATTGACAATCATCTTCTTTTAGGTTGCAGCTTCACCTTTTCCGCGGCTTCGTTTTCCGTTGGATCAGGTAGAAAAAAAAAAAGAGAATATATATATCTCTGCATGTGCAGGTGCAGGGGTCATTACTACTTCTTTGTTGCATTTTGCTGTTATCATGTTCGTTATAGGTTCTTTGAATGTCACCAGGATCTCTGAAGCAGGCAGTATTCCATCACTCCGGAGTTGGACTGTTCCTAGGCTTACTTATGAGTTATTGAAGAGGGGTGTCCCCTTCTCGGCTTTGGCTAGGAAGGCGGAACTGTACCACTTACTGGTTGCCAGTACCACAGGCCCACAGCTAGAGGAGGGGTCTATGTCGTCTCTACAGACTTCTCTTACCCAATTGCATGCAATGGTCAACAACTTGTCGTCTTCGATTACTAACATCTGTAACGGATCTCCCGGCACCCCTACTGGGTACCTCCGTTGATAGATGCTCCTAGTACTTCCCGAGGACTCCAAGCACTTCACTCGACACATTAACCACCACAGGAACCAGGAACAGGAACAGCTCTTACAAGAGCTAGTAGTTATAGCCAGGGGAGTATAGCAAATCTTCAGCGTATAGCAATCCCCAGTGTCGATCAGTTACCCAAAAATTGATTGCTACCAGGGATATTTCTGACAACAAGGTCATGCCTGTGGTGACGTTTCCGTGGTTCTTAGGAGTCGTGACCACAGGCTCAATAGGAAACTTACTATTCCTGAGTTTGTTCTGGCATTTAGTCTGTATCGAGATGTAATTTGTTCAGTACGCCCAGACAGAAGAGAAGAGATAGATCTGTATCTTTACAGAGTGATTGACTTGGGGCATAAGTACGGCGGTATCCCATTTTATGATTACCATTGCTCTTTTTCTGCAAAAGCCACCGCAGCCCTTAGTCAGTTCCAGTTCTCCACTAACTGGGCCAATATTGACACCAAGCTCTTCTGTAAACATTTTGCCGGCCTCAAAGCCCCATCTTGTGCTCGGTGTCAATCTATTTTTCAGACCGCTGACTGGTGTCACCTGGCAGCTGGAGGTATGGACATAACACCCAGTACCTCCGCTGCCGGCCTGTCAGAGGTAATTGAAAAGTGGGATTGCCTTAAAAGATAACTTTTAATAGTCAATGGTTAAAATAGTAGGCCCAATAGTTTAATTAGAAACGACATACATTAGTAGTCATGCACCACCAAATGAAAAAGGTAGAGAAGAAAAGAAGGTGTGAAGTGTAAACACTTACTGGGAGGGTGAGTTTACAAAACATAGGGATACATGTAAAGAGGGAGACGGATGCTGGGTCTCTTCCTCTGGTATACCAGCCAGGAAAGAAACAGTATTTTGAAAAAAACTGATACTTAGCTTCTCTATGTGCAGCGATTCAGGGTCCACTCCTCCACTCCTCCTGCGTATGGCAGTGATGGCAATGAGTGCCTGTGCTGGTGTTCTTTTAAACCAGCGCGGGCCTAGATAGGAGATTTGCATCATTTTGTGGGAATCCTCAATATCAATGAGGTTGGCCTGCGATTCATTTCAGAGATGAAAAAAGATGCCCTCCCATTCTTGCATATTGTCATTATGAGAGGGAATCGGGGAGAACTGGTGACTAAAACTTATAGAAAACCCACATCCACCAATTCCTTGTTGAATTGGAATAGCCACCATCCCCTCTCGCTCAAAAGGGGAATCCCTACTGGACAATATTTGAGGATGAGAAGAAACTGCTCCACTGTGAACGATTACAAGCAACAAGCAGGAGACCTACGAGTTAGGTTAAAGGAAAAGGGTTATCCTAACTCTGTCCTAAAGCAAGCTTATCAAAGAGCCCGACTTAAAAATCGAACTGAACTCCTTCACCCCACAAAAACTAAGACTATACGATTGATTGGGACCTATGATGGTGCCGCAGGGGAAGTGAGAAGTGTCATTTCAAAACATTGGGGTCTCCTTCTCCTTGATCCCGACATCAAACAAATTGTTGCACCAAATGCACAAATTACGTATCGCAAGGGTCGCAGCCTCCGGGATCGCATAGTCACTTTAGAGAAACCGGTGCAAATACGGCTACATGGCTTAAACCACTAGCTGGCTGCTTTTGTTGCAGTGGGTGCGTTGCCTGCCCCTTCATCATGAGGGGTAGGGATTTCTGCAGTAATGTAACAGGCAAAATGTATTCAATCAAGTGCTTTCTGAATTGTAGATCAAGGGGAGTCATCTACAAGGTAACATGTCACTGCGGCTTAGAATATATAGGCAAAACCAGCCGGGAATTTCAAAGACGGGTGGGAGAACACCTAGGTGACTTTAGAAATGGTAGGGACACCCTATTGGCCAAACATGTAGAAGCTAGCCATAATGGCAAAATTGAGGGCATGACATTCATGGCTATTGAACTTGTTGAAAAGAGGAGGTAACTGGGACAGGAAAATACTGCAAAGGGAGACCTGGTGGATATTTGAATTGAAGACCTCACAACCAAATGGCTTAAATGAGCAACTTTCATTTGGGTGCTACATCGAGGAGACTAGGTCATCCCGTTGACTAGTGGCAGCTGTCCATTTTCCTCCTCCAAGTGGGTTGATAAAGAGGAGTTCATTATATGAGTGATCATAAACTGGGGTATCTTTGTTACCCAGAATGACCCTCAGAGTGCTCCTATATGGAGTGGGGCAATCTACCCCTACCTCTTATGTGCTGGGGTTGGATGCCCGATCTGCACGTTATTTCTATACTTCATATTACATATAGGGGCCCATCTACTTGTCTAGCCTCTTGTTATGGGGCTTTATTAGGCCCCCCTAGTCTATTTTTCTGCTAATATGCTTATTCTGCTGTACCAGATACCACTGGGAAATTTATCTGTCTATTTCTTTAAATCTAACCTGTCCAGTGAACCTGCTAATTAAATACCTTGGTAGCGCCTTCTATAATTCTAAAGGAACGATGCACCTTACTTGGCTATTTATGCCACTATGTATAGTTGATTGGGGGTGGCTGAGTTAGCCCATCTCTCATACCCCTCATCTCCATATTTCCCTTCTTCACCGCCACCCAATTGTAGGGGACGAACACTGGGCTACACGCACACACCTCTAGTCTGTGTCCCGATCATGTGACCCCTCTCCATGACGCGGTCCACTCGTGACTAGTGACGTCACGACCCACGTGATCGGAGCATGTGATCTTGGGGGTGGATCTATCTAGGCCCGCGCTGGTTTAAAAGGACGCCAGCACAGGCACTCATTGGCATCACAGGCACTCATTGCCATCACTGCCATACGCAGGAGGAGTGGACCCTGAATCGCTGCACATAGAGAAGCTAAGTATCAGTTTTTTTTAAATACTTTTTCTTTCCTGGCTGGCTCCAACATACTTGTAAGCGCCATGGATTGGATACTTCTCTAATGGTGTATGTGTGTGTACTTTGTTTTGTTTTGCATATAAGTCCCCTGATGACCTGGCTGACTGCCAATGAAACGCTTCAGGACTATGTTTATGTTTAGTACCATATGATTTGTATGTCCTTGTATGTGTGATACCTTTGCATTTCTGACAAAGCTGGGCAGTCACTGCTATTGCCTGCGAGGGACACTAAGGGACATATAGTGAGGGTTTCATCCTGAGTTAGAACCTAGGGATATACCAGGGGAAGAGACCCAGCATCTGTCTCCCTCTTTACATGTATCCCTATGTTTCGTAAACTCACCCTCCCAGCAAGTGTTTAAACATTTCACACCTGCTTTTCTTCTCTACCTTTTTCATTTGGTGGTGCATGACTACTAATGTATGTAGTTTCTAATTAAACTATTGGGCCTACTATTTTAACCATTGACTATTAAAAGTTATCTTTTAAGGCAATCCCACTTTTCAATTACACTGTCAATATTTATGGGCTATACTTATTAATTTTGGTTTGACTGGTTACAACTCCAGTTAAGTGATCATTCCGGCCTGTCAGAGGCCAATAAGGGCTTTGGCACGGTTGACAAATTGGGTCGTCCTGTAAAATTTCTAGGTAGATCCCACATATGTAATAATTATAATTTCTCAGGCTGTAACTATGGTCAATGTCACCTTCTCCATGTGTGCACCGATTGTTTCCGGGATCACCCCAAGGTGGTGTGTACATTCAAATCGGATAAATCCTACCTGAGCGTAGTGGACACTGATTATTTACAGCACTGTCTGCAGGGTCATCATGACCCTGAGTTCGTTAATTTTCTCATTTCGGGGTTCAAGAAGGGCTTCCATAGAGGATTGATCACACTTCCTAAGGTGACATACCTTGCAGGGGTCCAGTATTTCACCTAGGCTTAGTCATCCGGATAGGGGCTCCCTGTTTTCTGCACACGTTATCAAGGCCACTTTGAGACGATTAGAGAAATCCGGTACTGCAAAACAGTTGCGCAGTATGGGCATTTCCGGCAAATTATTGCGAGACGTATCGGACATGCTTGACAGAGCTCCGTTTGGACTTCTCCCCAGTTTAGTGTTAAAAGCAGCTGTCTACCTGACCTTCTACGGCTTCCTAAGACCAAGAGAGTTCACCTGCAAGAACTCCAAGAGCAGGTTAATCAGAATCAATCAGCTAATCAGTAGTCCTGATGGTCTGGTTTTGTCCTTACTGGTCACCAAGACATCCCAGACTGGTCCCCCTACAGAGGTGACCTTTTTCCCGACGGCACATGCCTGGTGTCCCGTCATGGTCCTGCAACACTTGCTAACCACCCTAGCAAGTCATGATTCTCAGGGGCCGCTATTGCTGTTTCCCACGCAGCCGTTAACCACCTCACAATTCCTTGAGCATGCCCGTGTTTTAGTTTCGAATCTAGGGTTGAATCCTGCCACCGTGTCCAGTCACTCTTTCCAGATTGGCGCTGCATCCGCTGCATCCAGTAACAAGGTCCCGGCTCATATTATTTGCAAATTAGGCCGCTGGCGATCCTCCTGCTTTGATATATACATTCCCCAACCTAAGCAGGAAATGTTGCTTGCATTTCAGCACTTGGTGATGTAAGAATTGTATGTAATAAATTCCTAATTTCGCATTTCTGGTGCCCTCTTATTCAGGTACCCCTACGACGCAGCGGTTATGGCACATATCAAGCCGCTCAGTCCTATTAGTTAGGCAGGTCACGTAGTCACCTATAGGATTCATGGTTTTCTGATGAGTCACGACCACAGGTATTAAGGCCGACTTATTGGCCTGTATTTGTGGGAGGGGTGCTTCTCCCCTCCCCCACACCTTCATATAGCTAAGCGTGCCCCCGCCACCTCGTCCTGTGTGGATTCAGCATACCCTCCCTACCCTCCCTCATTCAGTTTCATTCCTTTAGAAATGCCCTCTTATTCATGTACCCCTCCGACGCAGCGGTTATGGCACAACTCAAGCCGCTTAGTCCTATTAGTTAGGCAGGTCACATAGTCACCTGTAGGATTCACGGTTTCCTGATGAGCCACGACCACAAATCAAGTCGTACAACACTTTTTGAAACAGTACATTGGCTTGCAGAAGGTGCTTGCCATGTCCAGAAGACAGTCCTCACATTTCAGCCATTCTTTTGTGCCAAGGAGCACCCACCTGGACTTGTAGCAACAGTCTGCATTTGATCCGCAACATCTAACTTGCTGGAATTCCACCATAAATATGCTAGACCTTCTATGAGAGCAGCATAAAGCGGTGAATGATTTTGCCTCAGTGGCATACTTTAATGATAAATTCAGCCCCATGTCTTTTAAATAGATAGCGAGGATCACAGGGAGTAGAGCAGACACTTTTTTATTTTCTGAAAATTAATGCTTGGCTATCATGTCGGAGGCTAATTCTGCGGCAGTAATATTAACTAAAGTGAATTAGCAATGTAAGATTGTTTATGCAAAGAGATTGGAAATATTAAAAAAGAAAGAGCTGAATTTGTCTTTGCATACTTCAACGGTGACTATATATTTAAGGGTGCAGCATATATCACGGGGACTATGATTCACCTTAAAGGGAATCTGTCAGCAGATTTGTAACAATGAAACAGGCTGAAGACATCTGTGTTGGTCCTGTGCTCATATGTGTCCTAACTGCTGAGAAAAATTAAGTTTTAATATATGCAAATGTGTCTTCTGACGTTAGAACAGCCTAAGTTGTGTAATATTTATTAATACATTTAGTGAATTTTCCATCAAATTATTTTGGTTTGAGACTGGGGTATGAACTACTAGCCATACATTTCCCTCATTAACATTTACCTAAAAGACAGAAGGATTTTACTTTGATTTAATGAATATTCATTTAATGTACTGTACCATACTGACAAAGGATACAGTTAGAGATGAGCGAATTTTTTTAAAATTTCATTCGCTGGTTTGCCAAATTTTTGGGGAAAAATTTGGTTTGATCTGAATTTATTCACAGCATATTTTGTTAAAAAAATGGCTATTTCCTGTCTGCAGAGAGCCTTTATAGTGGTTTAGAACACTGTGCCTTGCAGTCATACACACATAGGGAGTCTGCTTTGGTAGTGAAATATTACTGTGAGTCCGTATGACATGCAGATGACAGGCGTCGCTCTTAGAATAACTGCACACTACACTTATTTGGGCAGTCACAGAGCCAAAACTGACCAAATAACTGAAGTATGAACTCAGCCTTACAGGTCGATGTTAGTGCCATGAGAAAGCGCACTCCTTTTACAACGTCGTCAGCTGATTCCACATAGATGTCAACATAACCTGTTCTATTAAACGCTTTTACAAGTAGAGCCCCCCCCCCCCCCCCCCCCGACAGAGTGGAGAGGGTGTCAGCAGTAAGTTTGTGTTGACGTCACTGATTATTTTGCACTTCCTCTGATCCGTCACCACAATAACCCACAAAAAACAGATTCTGTCTGCGGAGCATCCGCCTTTACTTGGTCAGCATTTGGTCAGTAATCCATCAGTATTGTTAATACCCCCCAAAAAAGAGTGGATCCAAAAACAGAGATGACACGTGAACTGAATATTTGCAAGTCTTCTATTTTGTACCCACTCCTGCTTTTGGCTACCAAATCATAAGTCAATTCTGATGGGACCATAGAGGACTTACAGCTGCTACACAGAGAGGATCTGTTGTGCGTCTTATTTTACATTCCTTCTGACAGATGAGAAGGGTCAAATAAATTATGTCATCCAAGCCAAAAAGGCTAAATAATGGCCCAGTCATGAAGTGGGGAGGGTGGGAACAGCATGAGAAGACCACTGTCACGGACGGTGTACAGGAAACAAGGCAAAGCAACATGTATAAACGACTCGCTGGATCCAAAAACTAAGGAACCAAGGGAGACCCCTGCAGAAGACCTGGCACTTTCCCTGGCTGCTCAGCCTATGCAAAGATCCGAATGGTGGAGGTTTGCATATCCACGAACCTTGACTATAAAGCCCTGAGCACCCTACAATAGTGAGGGGACACGACCACCGGCTCCCTACACAAGATACGGAGGGAGTCAGGGTCACCTGGGATCCAGCAAACAGAAAATAACAGATAAAGGTACAACACTTAGCTTTGAAGCAAACAGGAGGACAGAGTCAGCGTGCACACACACTCCAGGAAGTAGTATAAGCCGCCCAGAAAAGCCTTCTGGGGAAGAATTTAAAGGGAAGCAATTAGTCCAACACATGACAGCTGAGAGAGGCTAACGAGAGGAGGAGCTGAATACCACAACACAGAAACTCAAGGAGGAGGTTCTGAAAGGCCTCTGTCAGAGCTTCTCAGCTGTCTGGTTGTGACAGTACCCCTCCCTCTATGAGTGGACTCCGGACACTCAGAACCCACCTTCTCAGGATGGGACCTATGGAAAGCCCTGATGAGACGAGAGGCCTTAATGTCCGTCACTGGGACCCACATCCTCTCCTCAGGACCATACCCCTCCCACTGAACAAGGTACTGAAGAGAACCGCGGACAAGACGAGAATCCACAATCCTAGAGACCTGAAATTCAAGATTCCCATCAACCATAATCGGAGGAGGAGGCAAAGGCGAGGGTACAATGGGTTGAACATAAGGTTTCAATAAGGACTTATGAAAAACATTATGGATCTTCCAAGTCTGAGGAAGATCAAGACGGTATGCAACAGGATTGATGACAGACAGGATTTTGTAAGGCCTAATAAACCTAGGACCCAACTTCCAGGAGGGAACCTTCAATTTGATATTCTTGGTAGACAACCACACCAGATCACTAACATTCAGGTCCGGACCAAGCACACGTCTCTTATCTGCCACACGCTTATATCTCTCACGCATGCTCTTTAGATTATCTTGAATCTTTTGCCAAATAGATGACAAAGACGAGGAGAATCTGTCCTCATCAGGTAAACCAGAAGACCCCTCTCCCGAGAAAGTCCCAAACTGTGGCTGAAACCCATTTGCACCAAAAAATGGTGACTTATCAGAGGACTCCTGACGACGGTTATTTAAAGCAAACTCAGCAAGGGACAAAAAAGAACACCAATCCTCTTGATTCTCCGCCACAAAACAACGCAGATATGTCTCCAGATTCTGATTGACGCGCTCTGTCTGGCCATTCGACTGCGGGTGGAAAGCAGAAGAGAATGACAACCGAACCCCCAAGCGAGAACAGAAAGCCTTCCAGAATCTGGAAACAAACTGCGTGCCCCTATCAGAGACTATGTCTGAAGGAATACCGTGCAATTTGACAATGTCTACGCCAGCGTCTTAGCATTGGGCAAACCAGGAAAAGGGATGAAATGCACCATTTTGCTAAAACGGTCCACCACCACCAGAATCACAGTCTTCCCCGAGGAACGAGGCAGGTCCGTTATGAAGTCCATGGACAGATGTGTCCAAGGACGGGAAGGAATGGGTAAGGGAAGGAGAGGACCTGATGGCCGTGAATGAGGGACTTTGGCACGAGCGCAAGTCTCGCAGGCTGCCACAAAACCCTCAACCGACTTACGAAGCGCAGGCCACCAGAATCTCCGAGCGATGAGATCCAGTTTGGCTTTTACCCCCGGGTGCCCAGCAAGGACCGTATCGTGGTGTTCTTTAAAAATCTTGTGTCTTAAAGCGAGAGGCACAAACAACCTCCCAGGAGGACAAAGATCAGGAGCCTCTGACTGGGCTGCCTGCACCTCTGCCTCCAATTCAGGAAAAAGAGCAGAGACCACCACACCTTCGGCCTAAATGGGACCCGGGTCTTCAAAATTCCCGCCTCCCGGAAAACAACGTGACAGGGCATCTGCCTTCACATTCTTAACTCCAGGGCGGAACGTGACAACAAAATTAAACCTAGAAAAGAACAACGACCATCTGGCCTGTCTCGGGTTCAGACGCTTGGCTGACTCCAAGTAGGCCAGATTTTTATGGTCAGTAAATACGGTAATAGGGTGTCTGGCTCCCTCTAGCCAATGGCGCCATTCCTCAAAAGCCAACTTGATGGCCAACAATTCCCTATCTCCCACATCGTAATTTCTCTCTGCGGAGGAGAGTTTTCTTGAGAAAAAGGCACACGGTCGCCAATTGGCAGGAGAGGAACCCTGAGACAAGACCGCCCCCACACCCACCTCAGAAGCATCAACCTCAACTATGAAGGGTAAAGAAACATCAGGTTGCACCAAGATGGGAGCGGAAGCAAAACTCTCCTTGATATCACAAAAAGCCTTACGCGCCTCTACTGACCAAGAAGAAAAATCTACCCCCTTTCTGGTCATATCAGTGAGTGGTTTAACAATAGAAGAATAATTCAAAATGAACTTCCTGTAATAATTGGCAAAGCCCAAAAAATGCATCAGCGCCTTCTGATTCTCAGGAAGCTCCCACTCAAGCACAGCGCGGACCTTCTCGGGGTCCATGCGAAAACCAGAAGCGGAGAGAAGAAACCCCAGAAATTGAATTTCTGGAACCGCAAACACACATTTTTCCAGTTTCGCATATAATTTATTTTCCCGCAGGATGAGCAAGACCTGACGTAAATGTTCCTTATGAGTTTTGAAATCGGGAGAAAAAATCTAAATGTTATCCAAATACACCAATACAAATTTTCCCATCAAATGATAAAAAATGCTGTTCACGAAATGCTAAAAAACGGCTGGGGCATTCATCAAACCAAAAGGCATAACCAAATTTTCAAAATGGCCCTCAGGGGTATTGAAGGCCGTCTTCCATTCGTCCCCTTCTCTGACCCTGACCAGGTTGTATGCCCCTCTTAAATCTAATTTGGAAAAGACTTTAGCCCCAACAACCTGGTTAAATAGGTCCGGGATCAGAGGAAGCGGATAAGGGTCACGAATTGTGATATTGTTCAGCTCCCTGAAATCCAGACAAGGTCTTAAAGAACCATCTTTTTTCTTAACAAAGAAAAAAACCAGCGGCAACAGGTGACTTTGAAGGTCATATGTGTCCCTTTCTCAGACTCTCAGAGATATAAGCACTCATAGCGATCCTCTCAGGTTGGGAAAGATTGTATAAACGAGATTTAGGCAGCTTGGCGTCTGGGATGAGATTAATAGGGCAATCGTACTCCCTGTGCGGGGGCAAATCCTGAACTCCACTCTCAGAGAAGACATCCGAAAATTCAGAGAGAAAAGATGGTACAGTCTTAGTAGCAACCTCAGAAACAGATGTCATGAGGCAATTCTCTCTGCAAAAGTCACTCCAACCATTTATTTGCCTCGCTTGCCAATCAATGGTGGGGTTATGCTTAGTGAGCCAGGGCAGCCCCAACACCAGAGGGGTGGGTAAACCGCTAAGGACGAAACATGACACATCCTCAACATGAGCATCACTCACAATTAAACGGATATTGTGAACTATGCCCTTTAATGATTTTTGAGAAAGTGGAGCGGAATCGATAGCAAAAACAGGAATATCCTTTCCCAAAGTGCGCACCTGGAAACCATGAGTTATCACAAATTGATTATCAATGAGATTGACCGCTGCTCCACTATCCACAAAAATCTCACAAAAAATGTTCTTGCTCTCTAGCGCCACCCTAGCCGGCAGGACAAAACGGGAACTACAAGCAAATGGAAAACCTTGAATTTCCGCCTCAACCCTGCCAATAGTAACAGACGGAACATTTTTAAAAGATTTTTTCCTGTTTGTTTCTTTATTACTCCCAGAAAACTGCCTGAATCTCCTAGAGGGACAAATATTTGCCAAATGATTTATACCTCCACAACAAAAACAAACCCTCCCATGCGAGCTGAATCTTCTATTGTCAGAAGCAATCAACCCCAGCTGCATGGGCTCCTGCTCAGAAGGGGCTGACGGCGACTGATACCCCTGCGCACAGAACGGGACCGCTGCACTGTCCTGGGACTGAGTATGACAGGAAGGGGACATCTCTCCTCTCTCTCTAAGATGCCTGTTAATACGAACGGCCTGAGACATAGCAGAGTCCAAAGAAATAGGCCTCTCATGAAAGGCAAATGCATCTTTCAATCCCTCTGAAAGACCATGGCAAAATTGACTTCGGAGCGCAGCATCATTCCAACCAGTATCAACTGCCCATCTCCGAAATTCTTAACAGTATATTTCTGCGGATTGTTTACCCTGGCATAATAGACGTAGTTTAGACTCAGCCAGAGCAATACGATCCGGATCATCATATATCTGACCCAGGGCTAAAAAGAATTCATCCACTGAACGGAGGGGCCGTGCCCCCTCCGGCAGCGAAAATGCCCAGGACTGAGCGTTACCTCTGAGCAGCGATATAATGATCCCCACCCTCCGTTCCTCATCACCAGAGGAGTGGGGAAGAAGGTGAAAATGAAGTTTGCAAGCCTCTCTAAAACGCACAAAATTCTCACTACCCCCGGAGAACGTATCCGGGAGCGAGATCTTAGGCTCAGAACAAACTCCATGAACGCAAGCTGAACCGGTCACTTGAAGCTGAGAAAAAGTCTTACGGAGATCAGCTACCTCCAATGAAAGACCCTGGAAGCGTTCAGCCAAAAGTGAAACCGGATCCATGCTTGAGACGGTTATGGCGGCTTATAATGTCACGGACGGTGTACAGGAAACAAGGCAAAGCAACATGTATAAACGACTCGCTGGATCCAAAAACTAAGGAACCAAGGGAGACCCCTGCAGAAGACCTGGCACTTTCCCTGGCTGCTCAGCCTATGCAAAGATCCGAATGGTGGAGGTTTGCATATCCACGAACCTTGACTATAAAGCCCTGAGCACCCTACAATAGTGAGGGGACACGACCACCGGCTCCCTACACAAGATACGGAGGGAGTCAGGGTCACCTGGGATCCAGCAAACAGAAAATAACAGATAAAGGTACAACACTTAGCTTTGAAGCAAACAGGAGGACAGAGTCAGCGTGCACACACACTCCAGGAAGTAGTATAAGCCGCCCAGAAAAGCCTTCTGGGGAAGAATTTAAAGGGAAGCAATTAGTCCAACACATGACAGCTGAGAGAGGCTAACGAGAGGAGGAGCTGAATACCACAACACAGAAACTCAAGGAGGAGGTTCTGAAAGGCCTCTGTCAGAGCTTCTCAGCTGTCTGGTTGTGACAGTACCCCTCCCTCTATGAGTGGACTCCGGACACTCAGAACCCACCTTCTCAGGATGGGACCTATGGAAAGCCCTGATGAGACGAGAGGCCTTAATGTCCGTCACTGGGACCCACATCCTCTCCTCAGGACCATACCCCTCCCACTGAACAAGGTACTGAAGAGAACCGCGGACAAGACGAGAATCCACAATCCTAGAGACCTGAAATTCAAGATTCCCATCAACCATAATCGGAGGAGGAGGCAAAGGCGAGGGTACAATGGGTTGAACATAAGGTTTCAATAAGGACTTATGAAAAACATTATGGATCTTCCAAGTCTGAGGAAGATCAAGACGGTATGCAACAGGATTGATGACAGACAGGATTTTGTAAGGCCTAATAAACCTAGGACCCAACTTCCAGGAGGGAACCTTCAATTTGATATTCTTGGTAGACAACCACACCAGATCACTAACATTCAGGTCCGGACCAAGCACACGTCTCTTATCTGCCACACGCTTATATCTCTCACGCATGCTCTTTAGATTATCTTGAATCTTTTGCCAAATAGATGACAAAGACGAGGAGAATCTGTCCTCATCAGGTAAACCAGAAGACCCCTCTCCCGAGAAAGTCCCAAACTGTGGCTGAAACCCATTTGCACCAAAAAATGGTGACTTATCAGAGGACTCCTGACGACGGTTATTTAAAGCAAACTCAGCAAGGGACAAAAAAGAACACCAATCCTCTTGATTCTCCGCCACAAAACAACGCAGATATGTCTCCAGATTCTGATTGACGCGCTCTGTCTGGCCATTCGACTGCGGGTGGAAAGCAGAAGAGAATGACAACCGAACCCCCAAGCGAGAACAGAAAGCCTTCCAGAATCTGGAAACAAACTGCGTGCCCCTATCAGAGACTATGTCTGAAGGAATACCGTGCAATTTGACAATGTCTACGCCAGCGTCTTAGCATTGGGCAAACCAGGAAAAGGGATGAAATGCACCATTTTGCTAAAACGGTCCACCACCACCAGAATCACAGTCTTCCCCGAGGAACGAGGCAGGTCCGTTATGAAGTCCATGGACAGATGTGTCCAAGGACGGGAAGGAATGGGTAAGGGAAGGAGAGGACCTGATGGCCGTGAATGAGGGACTTTGGCACGAGCGCAAGTCTCGCAGGCTGCCACAAAACCCTCAACCGACTTACGAAGCGCAGGCCACCAGAATCTCCGAGCGATGAGATCCAGTTTGGCTTTTACCCCCGGGTGCCCAGCAAGGACCGTATCGTGGTGTTCTTTAAAAATCTTGTGTCTTAAAGCGAGAGGCACAAACAACCTCCCAGGAGGACAAAGATCAGGAGCCTCTGACTGGGCTGCCTGCACCTCTGCCTCCAATTCAGGAAAAAGAGCAGAGACCACCACACCTTCGGCCTAAATGGGACCCGGGTCTTCAAAATTCCCGCCTCCCGGAAAACAACGTGACAGGGCATCTGCCTTCACATTCTTAACTCCAGGGCGGAACGTGACAACAAAATTAAACCTAGAAAAGAACAACGACCATCTGGCCTGTCTCGGGTTCAGACGCTTGGCTGACTCCAAGTAGGCCAGATTTTTATGGTCAGTAAATACGGTAATAGGGTGTCTGGCTCCCTCTAGCCAATGGCGCCATTCCTCAAAAGCCAACTTGATGGCCAACAATTCCCTATCTCCCACATCGTAATTTCTCTCTGCGGAGGAGAGTTTTCTTGAGAAAAAGGCACACGGTCGCCAATTGGCAGGAGAGGAACCCTGAGACAAGACCGCCCCCACACCCACCTCAGAAGCATCAACCTCAACTATGAAGGGTAAAGAAACATCAGGTTGCACCAAGATGGGAGCGGAAGCAAAACTCTCCTTGATATCACAAAAAGCCTTACGCGCCTCTACTGACCAAGAAGAAAAATCTACCCCCTTTCTGGTCATATCAGTGAGTGGTTTAACAATAGAAGAATAATTCAAAATGAACTTCCTGTAATAATTGGCAAAGCCCAAAAAATGCATCAGCGCCTTCTGATTCTCAGGAAGCTCCCACTCAAGCACAGCGCGGACCTTCTCGGGGTCCATGCGAAAACCAGAAGCGGAGAGAAGAAACCCCAGAAATTGAATTTCTGGAACCGCAAACACACATTTTTCCAGTTTCGCATATAATTTATTTTCCCGCAGGATGAGCAAGACCTGACGTAAATGTTCCTTATGAGTTTTGAAATCGGGAGAAAAAATCTAAATGTTATCCAAATACACCAATACAAATTTTCCCATCAAATGATAAAAAATGCTGTTCACGAAATGCTAAAAAACGGCTGGGGCATTCATCAAACCAAAAGGCATAACCAAATTTTCAAAATGGCCCTCAGGGGTATTGAAGGCCGTCTTCCATTCGTCCCCTTCTCTGACCCTGACCAGGTTGTATGCCCCTCTTAAATCTAATTTGGAAAAGACTTTAGCCCCAACAACCTGGTTAAATAGGTCCGGGATCAGAGGAAGCGGATAAGGGTCACGAATTGTGATATTGTTCAGCTCCCTGAAATCCAGACAAGGTCTTAAAGAACCATCTTTTTTCTTAACAAAGAAAAAAACCAGCGGCAACAGGTGACTTTGAAGGTCATATGTGTCCCTTTCTCAGACTCTCAGAGATATAAGCACTCATAGCGATCCTCTCAGGTTGGGAAAGATTGTATAAACGAGATTTAGGCAGCTTGGCGTCTGGGATGAGATTAATAGGGCAATCGTACTCCCTGTGCGGGGGCAAATCCTGAACTCCACTCTCAGAGAAGACATCCGAAAATTCAGAGAGAAAAGATGGTACAGTCTTAGTAGCAACCTCAGAAACAGATGTCATGAGGCAATTCTCTCTGCAAAAGTCACTCCAACCATTTATTTGCCTCGCTTGCCAATCAATGGTGGGGTTATGCTTAGTGAGCCAGGGCAGCCCCAACACCAGAGGGGTGGGTAAACCGCTAAGGACGAAACATGACACATCCTCAACATGAGCATCACTCACAATTAAACGGATATTGTGAACTATGCCCTTTAATGATTTTTGAGAAAGTGGAGCGGAATCGATAGCAAAAACAGGAATATCCTTTCCCAAAGTGCGCACCTGGAAACCATGAGTTATCACAAATTGATTATCAATGAGATTGACCGCTGCTCCACTATCCACAAAAATCTCACAAAAAATGTTCTTGCTCTCTAGCGCCACCCTAGCCGGCAGGACAAAACGGGAACTACAAGCAAATGGAAAACCTTGAATTTCCGCCTCAACCCTGCCAATAGTAACAGACGGAACATTTTTAAAAGATTTTTTCCTGTTTGTTTCTTTATTACTCCCAGAAAACTGCCTGAATCTCCTAGAGGGACAAATATTTGCCAAATGATTTATACCTCCACAACAAAAACAAACCCTCCCATGCGAGCTGAATCTTCTATTGTCAGAAGCAATCAACCCCAGCTGCATGGGCTCCTGCTCAGAAGGGGCTGACGGCGACTGATACCCCTGCGCACAGAACGGGACCGCTGCACTGTCCTGGGACTGAGTATGACAGGAAGGGGACATCTCTCCTCTCTCTCTAAGATGCCTGTTAATACGAACGGCCTGAGACATAGCAGAGTCCAAAGAAATAGGCCTCTCATGAAAGGCAAATGCATCTTTCAATCCCTCTGAAAGACCATGGCAAAATTGACTTCGGAGCGCAGCATCATTCCAACCAGTATCAACTGCCCATCTCCGAAATTCTTAACAGTATATTTCTGCGGATTGTTTACCCTGGCATAATAGACGTAGTTTAGACTCAGCCAGAGCAATACGATCCGGATCATCATATATCTGACCCAGGGCTAAAAAGAATTCATCCACTGAACGGAGGGGCCGTGCCCCCTCCGGCAGCGAAAAGGCCCAGGACTGAGCGTTACCTCTGAGCAGCGATATAATGATCCCCACCCTCCGTTCCTCATCACCAGAGGAGTGGGGAAGAAGGTGAAAATGAAGTTTGCAAGCCTCTCTAAAACGCACAAAATTCTCACTACCCCCGGAGAACGTATCCAGGAGCGAGATCTTAGGCTCAGAACAAACTCCATGAACGCAAGCTGAACCGGTCACTTGAAGCTGAGAAAAAGTCTTACGGAGATCAGCTACCTCCAATGAAAGACCCTGGAAGCGTTCAGCCAAAAGTGAAACCGGATCCATGCTTGAGACGGTTATGGCGGCTTATAATGTCACGGACGGTGTACAGGAAACAAGGCAAAGCAACATGTATAAACGACTCGCTGGATCCAAAAACTAAGGAACCAAGGGAGACCCCTGCAGAAGACCTGGCACTTTCCCTGGCTGCTCAGCCTATGCAAAGATCCGAATGGTGGAGGTTTGCATATCCACGAACCTTGACTATAAAGCCCTGAGCACCCTACAATAGTGAGGGGACACGACCACCGGCTCCCTACACAAGATACGGAGGGAGTCAGGGTCACCTGGGATCCAGCAAACAGAAAATAACAGATAAAGGTACAACACTTAGCTTTGAAGCAAACAGGAGGACAGAGTCAGCGTGCACACACACTCCAGGAAGTAGTATAAGCCGCCCAGAAAAGCCTTCTGGGGAAGAATTTAAAGGGAAGCAATTAGTCCAACACATGACAGCTGAGAGAGGCTAACGAGAGGAGGAGCTGAATACCACAACACAGAAACTCAAGGAGGAGGTTCTGAAAGGCCTCTGTCAGAGCTTCTCAGCTGTCTGGTTGTGACAACCACAGAGTGGCCCTATGAAATAGTGGTGAGGTGGAAACAGGATGAGGAGACCACAGAGTGGCCCAAAGACAGAGTGTGGAGGTGGCGGCAGCATTGGGAGGCCACAGAGTGGCGCAATGACAGAGTGTGGAGGTGACGGAAGCATCAGTAGGCCACAGAGTGGCACAATGACAAAGTGTGGAGGTGGCTGCAGCATCAGAAGACTAGTGTTGATCACAAATATTTGAATTGCGAATTTAAATCGCGAATATCGGCACTTCGAGAATTTGCAAATATTTAGAATATCGCAAAATATATTCATAATCGCGAATATTAAATTTTTTCAAAAATGCCAGTTTTTATGGGAAATTTTTGCAACCAAGAGAATAATGCCTGGAGATCTGGAATTTGCGAATTCTCGAATATATGGCGAATATTTGCCCAAATATTCGAGAAATATGGCAAATTTGAATATTGCCCCAGCCGCTCATCACTACAGAAGACCACAGAGTGGCAAGGTGACATGGTGTGGAGGTGGCAGCAGCATGAGAAGACCATAGAGTGGCAAGGTGACATATTGTGGAGGTGGCAGCAAGAGGCCACAGAGTGACAAAGTGACATAGTGTGGCGGTTGCAGTAGCATCAGGAGGCCACAGAGTGGCAAGGTGACATAATGTGGAGGTGGCAGCAGCATAAGGAGACCACAGAGTGACAAGGTGACATAGTTTGAAGGTGGAAGTAGCATGAGAAGACCACAGAGTGACAAGGTGACATAATGTGGAGGTTGCAGTAGCATTAGGAGGCCACAGAGTGGCAAGGTGACATAGTGTGGAGGTGGCAGCAGAATCAGGAGGCCACAGAGTGGCAAGGTGACATAGTGTGGAGGTGGGTGGCAATACCAGTACCCACTGAAGATGGAGGGTGAAAGAAGGAGGAATTGGCATCAGATGTGTGGCACCAGGCAGGTGGCAGCATCAGAATAGTAGCTGAGGCAGGTAGCCAGAAGAAACCAGTCTCATTTGTCAAAGTGTTGGTGTGGCACAATGGATTATCTAGTCTGATATATCAGACAATGGTGGGTGGAAATCCTGGCTGATACATGCCTGATTTATTGTCACAACCAGACATCTGAGAAGCTCTGGCGTCTTAGAGAGAGAGGAGAGATCTCTCCTTCCTGTCATACTCAGTCCCAGGACAGTGCAGCGGTCTCATTCTGTGCGCAGGGGTCTCAGTCGCTGTCAGCCCCTTCTGAGCAGGAGCCCATGCAGCTGGGGTTGATTGCCTCTGACAATAGAAGATTCAGCCCGCATGGGAAGGTTTGTTTTTGTTGTGGAGGTATAAATCATTTGGCAAATGTTTGTCCCTCTAGGAGATTCAGGCAGTTTTCTGGGAGTAATAAAGAAACAAAGAAAGCTCAAAGAGGAGGTTCTGAAAGGCATCTGTCAGAGCTTCTCAGATGTCTGGTTGTGACATTTATCTTGACAAAGGTCAGTTTCTCCACTTTTTGGGTGGACAGGTGAGTTTTTCTTGGGGTAACTATGGCCCCCGCCGCACTAAACACCTGCTCTGATGCCACACTACTGGCGGGGCAGGACAGCTTTTCCAGGGCAAACTCGGCCAGTTGCGGCCACAGATCCAGTTTTGCTGCCCAGTAGTGCAGCGGATCTTCAATGATGGCTTGCAGGGTGCACTCCAAGTATGCCACCACCTGCTGGTTCAGGTTCTGCTCCAGGTCTATATTCTGCTACCGGTAAGTAATTTCTTCACTAGGCGGTGAAGAAAGCTGCTAAACAGCGATTCTAGACTCAGGCTGCTGCTGATGGGGTACTGCTCCTTCCAACCACCCCTCCTCAGCAACCATGGGAGTGGAACATGAGCACAGAGGGCCCCCCCGGACAGACCTGCGAGAAGATGGATGATGGCGCAGATAGGCAGTGGCCAACTGTATAGTCTCTATAGTGTGGTCTCTATAGTAGTTTGGTTTGTCCTCTCTCTCAGCGGGTGTAAAAAAGGCCCCCTTTTTTTTTTTTTTTTTAAATACAAAGAGTGTTTATTGGTAGTGCAGGATCCAGTTATTACATTGATAATTAGTGTTAACCCTATAATACCACAGGTCTGTCTGCAGCATGGAAGACACTGTACCATAGAAGAATGCATAGTCAGAAGCTCTCATTATAGTGTGCTACCACAGAGGAAGCTGAGGTGTCAGTTCACTGTCATACAACATTGGGGAGGTTTAACATGAGATGGAAGTCCTCTCTGAGTGAACCCCAAGTCTTAAGACACAGACATGTCCTCCTTCACCAGTCCCGAGAACGACTGATGTGTAGTGTCCACCATGTACGCCAGAGATCAGGAGGAAGAGAAAAGGTGTCTGGAAGGAGGTAGTACTGAGGGTATTAGAGGGGAGTTACAAGGAGGGTATCCGTGTGGGCAGTAAGTGGTGATCTGTTCTGGTACTGTACAGATATAAAGTAGGGATCTGTACAGGACAGAGCCGTGATCTATTGGGGAGTACAACACAGTACATATAACAGATCTGCGGTCCTTTGGGAAAACAGTACACAGAAACAGTACACAGAGCAGGGGTCATTTGGGTATACTAGGCATAGAGGTGTCATCTCTTGAGGATACTGTGCACCGAAGAGTGATTTAGGGATACTCTGAACAATAAGCAGGGATCTACTGGGGATATTGTATATACACAGAGTACACTGTGTACGAAGCAAGGTGATTGCTTGGCATATACTGTAGAGGAGCGATCATTTTGGATACCTTATTCACAGAAGAGAGATCTCTTGAGATACTATGTAAACAGAGTAGTGATCTACAGTAATTGGGATACTGTGTATACAGAGCAGTGATCTCTTGGGGATACCTTGTAAGTGAGCAGTGATCTCTTGGGGATACCTTGTAAGTGAGCAGTGATCTCTTGGGGATACCTTGTAACTGAGCAGTGATCTCTTGGGGATACCTTGTAACTGAGCAGTGATCTCCTGGGGATACCTTGAAACTGAGCAGTGATCTCTTGGGGATACATTGAAACTGAGCAGTGATCTCTTGGGGATACCTTGAAACTGAGCAGTGATCTCTTGGGGATACCTTGAAACTGAGCAGTGATCTCTTGGGGATACCTTGAAACTGAGCAGTGATCTCTTGGGGGTATGGTATCCGTTTTTCGATCCTGTGTATGTGCACAGTGGTGATCTGGTTGGGGTTGTTGCACAGACATTGGGGTTTTCTTGAGAGAACATAGAAGGGATCATGGTCGCACACTGACTGATAGTTCTGTAGATCGAACAGATCTTCTGTATTATTGTCCGAGATGTGAAAAATGATGCAGATCCTCTCTCTGGTTAGGTCACGTCCAGACTTCGGTAGGGATCACCCCTTCTTTGCTATTGAGAGGAGGCAGAAGATACTCTTCAGCCAGAAAGTACAAAGGGAACTCCACCAGATGTCCCCTCACCCTCGCCAACATCTCCCGGGAGAGGATGGGATCAGTATTTGCCAGATGGGGTACGCAGGTGTAAGCCTGGCGTATTCGATGACTTGGCACACTGTTGGTCGGAAGACATCGAAACACCTGATCATAAAGTGCGGTATTATTCAGTGCTATCTGATTCCAGACATTACTAAAGAACTCATCGGATATTGGATCGGAGACATCCAGACACGGCGGCTTCTGTGCACCCAGGAGAGTATTAAAGCAGTCCATGCGCAGGCTGAGTGCATATTTTCCTGCCTGGTATGGCTTCCCATCCATAAAGGACTGCTGATATTCTGTATCTTCCACCATGATGGCCAGTTCACTGTCCCTCTTTCCCAGCATGCTCCTGTCATTGATATTAGCCGAGCCTATGATGACTTTTCGGTCATCCACAATCAGCATTTTGCTGTGTATGTAAACGAGTTCTGTGACCAGAGACCCATCCGGCATCTCCCCGTGTGTCCGCAGGCCACACACTGACAGGTACTGGCGCCAGGCGTCTCCCATTTCTTCCTTCAAACGATAAATTATAGAATTATCTCCACGGCAAATAGAACTGAATGTAAAGTGCAGGATGGCCTGGATGGAGTTTCCACCTCCCAACTCAATATTGCCCTCAAAGCCAGGTAACAGAGGGATCACAATGAAGACCCGGAATTTTTTGCCTTCCTTGTGAGCGTGGCATATCCTCTGTACGATGGCGTCCGCTATCATGTTCTGGATTATTCTTCCATCTGTAGAACTGATGAAAAACTGGTTCTCTATGTACACGTAGTGCTCAGCGTGGGATATACAGTCCAGGTAAGCATTGAGGATGGAGCATTCATTACATCCTGCTGACCAGCGATCGACTGACCGCAGCACCTGTACACTGGCACTGCAACATCCTGGTACTGTGTAATTATACCGCTCTGCCGTAGAAAGAGACTTGGGAAGCAAATATGGATACTCCGGCCCATTATATTTTCTTGTCTTGTTAAAGTTCCACCTCTGGATGAAGTGTCTGGAGGCATCCCTAGCTGCTTTACCATGAATCACAGCACCCACGTCCCGCCACGGCATTCGGGGATTTTTCATGCGATCAATAAAATCCTCGAACGGTTTGTCCAGTTGTACCCAGTCTCTGAGGATGAGGTTACTGTAGTCTTTGCCCATCCAGGTCTGGCATTCCATAGAGGGTTCCTTTGTAGGATGTTCAGCAGATGAGGTTGCTTTCTGGTGAGAGACAGCAGGAGTCCACCTGTTGCTGCATCTCCGTAGATCGTGCATCAGTCAGTCAATAGTCATGATCATCCCATCGGCCATAGGCCAAGTCTAAACCACCCAGAAACACAACAGACTGGTCAATGGCCACCATCTTCTCATGGTGAGCCCAGAGGAAGACTATGGAAGACAAGTGATCGGGGTGACGCATCACCTTAATATTGGGGTGCAGAAGCATTAACGCTCGTTTGCTGTACCCACTGTTAATACCGAGAGCCATTTCCATCTCCTTAAAGAGTATGACACAAACTTTTACCCCAGCCTCCGCCTTATGTTTCAGGATAATGTCCAGTCTAAACTGGTCATCAAACGCTGGGCGCTTCAGGTGGATTTCTGGGCTGAGCCACCAGTCAGTGATGAAGATCTCCTCACGAGCCTGCAGCAGGGCATCAGCAACCGCAGCAAAATAAGTGGCGCCATTAACAAACCACTTCACTTGGGTTTTATGCCTCACTGGTGCATGAGCATCAAACCGATGAAGACTCAGAAAGTCCTTCCCTTGATCCTCAGCAATCTGGGTGATCTGCTGTGTCCACCAGCGAGCCTGACGATACCCACTGAACTTCAGGTTCAGCGTCCGTTGATAGCTCTGTACACTGACCCCGTATTTAGTCTCCGTTGCTTTTTTGCCAATCTCAGTTTTAAATAAAGGATCAAAGAGAAGAACAAAGGAAATTTCTCCAGAGTCCGGTTTTATGTACAGAAGAAAGGAGTCTTTTACCACAAACCACCTTTTTGACCAACGGTAACAGATTCTGTGATGGCCGAAGCAATTGATACCTTGAACTTGATGACCACCAGATCTCTTAAGTATGAAACCTTCTAATCCTTTAATCCCAAGGTCTGTAATGAAGGAGAACTGACTGACCTCCAGAAACTCCCTCATAGCATGGTAGTTTCGGTAGAAGGCCTTGGCCAGTAGCGCATTGAGGTAGTCTGCAAGGTATTTCTGTTTACTTGGGGTCCTTCGTGACGACTCTCCAGAAGCATGAAGCAGAGAGGGCATTTCTTCGGAGGTGGTTTCAGCTCGTGACCGAGTCACATTAAACCGAGAGAGTGGGTTCAGGGGAAGGAGGGAGACAAATATTTTGTGTCTTAGAAGATCACGGTGAAGCTCCTGAAAATGTTTGAACTTCTTTTTAATGATCCATTGGAACGGGCCGTGTGTCAGGGCTACAGAATATAAAGTGCTGGTTCGAACCTTGGATCCGCTGGTATAACGCTCGGTCTGTAATATATTTGCAGTCACGGGGACACCTTTCAGGAAAACAGACCCTTGGTGCTTTAGTGGCTTCAGATCATAGATGGTCAGGAAAGCTTCATCATCTCCAGCATCCAGCTCATCAACGTCCAACTCTAGGACTGCAGCGTCCAGGTGTTCAGGCAGGAAGCAGCCATCGGGGGAGTCTGGAGTCTGCATGTTAGAAGACACCTGACTGCGGCGTGCCCTCACTTCCTGCAGCCGCACACACCTCTCCCAGCCCTCCCCAATCTGTACCAGTGACTCCACCCTGCCCTCCCCTAACTCTGAAAAAGGCCCCCATTTTGGACCGGTAGCGAGGGTCCAATACAGTGGAGAGCCATTCTGCTGAATGGTGACAATTCAGCTGTCCCTACCCAAGCAAGTGAGCATGCAGTGGGCCGTTTGCGCAAGTGACTCAGAGGGACTCCCTGCCTCCATCTCCACCGCATACTGCCACTGTGTGTCTAGGTTCTCTGCCTCTACTTCCTCATCACCCTGTAGCTCTTTTGGCTGCTCCTGCTCCTCCTCTCCTGCCACCTGTGTAGAAAAATCACCCATTTTGCTACACATTGCTTGTGCTCCAATATCCTTCTCCTTCTCCAGTTCAGCCCCCACAGGGCCCACTTGGCCATGAAATGTAGGCTCCATGTCTCCAGTCCCCTGACCAGCCAGATTTACCAGCATCTGTCTTAGGACATGAAGCAGTGGAATGACATAGTTTATCCCATAGTCCTGGTGACTGACAAATAATGTGGCCCTCTCAAAGGGCCTGAGAAAATGGCAGGTGTCACTCATGAGCTGCCATTGGCTGACATCGAAGGTACACAGGGGAGTACTCCTGTCCACTTGGATCATCAGGAAATTGTTTATGGCCTATCTCTGTTCGTACAGTTGGTCCAACATATGGAGGGTGGAATTCCTACGGGTGGAAACATAGCATATCAGCCTATGTTGGGGGATACCGTTTTGCAGCTGCAGCCTAAGGAGGGTGTCTGTTTTTGCAGTGTCTGAAGTGCATTCAAAGTTTCCTGGCCATTTTTAGGATGCCTTGCTGATGGGTGGAAGACATCAGGAACCGCTTGACAACCAGATTGAACACGTGTACCATGCAGGGCGCATGGCTCAGCCCTCCTTGACGCAGCTCCGACACAATGTTCTTCTCGTTGTCGGTCACCATGGTTCTGATTTTCAGTTTTCGCGGAGGAAGCCAAAATTTGATTTCTTGCTGAGGGACATCAAGCAGTTTCTCCCCTGTGTGACTCGCCCAGGCAAACGAGGTGCAGAAGAGCATGACACCGCAGTGCCCTGCACATGTGGTATGCTGGAGGGGCACTGTGAATTGTCCCTGCCTGCAGTGGAGGGCTGAGGACATGGTGGATGATGAGAAGGCAGAGGCAGACATTGTCGCTGGACCAATGGCGTGGCCACGTGGACAACTTGGACAGGAGCATGTTCAACTTCTGTGCCATTGGATGAGTGCACGCATACTATTGTCTCTTGGCAATCTTTTAAAAAAAAACTGCCACACTGCTGAGTAGGTGATTTTACCCCCAACACTACGCACTGACTGACTGCTACCGCCACTGCCTCCTTGAACTGGTGCACCACTACTCCCTGGCAGGTAGGCTCCCATGAAGTGGGTGGTCCACCACGGGCACGTTTGGCTACCAATTTTCCACTGCTGCCACCCTGCTGACTCCCACCCACGCTAACGACTTGCTGGATCACGGGCAAGCTGCCATCTTCTTCTCCCAATGATGATGAAGCCCCTTCGTCACCTGGCTCCCAAGTGCGATCTGCTACATCATCATCATCATCGAGTAGTGTCTGCATGTCACTGATGTCCTCCCCAACAATCTCTGGGTCAGGAGCCTGACCGCTCGCAACACCAGCTCCCACACCACTCTCCTCATCACTACTTGCCCGCCTAGCGGAGGAAGCATCGGATGTCTTGTCCAGATCTTGGCTGGGCAGTAGCAGCGAGCTCTTCCTCGCTGAAAAGTGGAGCCAAGCCTACTGCATATAATACTTCTCACGGTGTGGAACTGAAAATTACAGAGGAAGGTTCAGGACAGGTGGGGGCACAGGGCCTGCTCCCGGGCCATGCCAAATAAGCGTTGTGTCAGAGGAACCCACCGACTCTTGGCTGAGAGTGTCTGATGTCACTTGGGAGCTCAGGGCTCTCACTGCGACCTGTGCTGCCACGCCACCTTACTCTGCTGTGACCTCTGCCTGTGCCAGAAAAATTTAGGCCTCTGCTACTCCCCAGTGCAGGGTCTGGCACTTCTTTGTCTGACATACTGTTAGATCAAATAACAAAATGTTAGATCAAATATTTTTTATTTCGCCCCTAATACACAGCAAACAGGGCCTTAGAGTATATCAGTGCACCGCTGAACAGCAATTAGGCCCTAATTTTGTTTCTACTTTGACACAAAACAAAAGGCTTTTCAACAGATAAGTGAAACTTTAAAAGGCGAATATACTTTAATTTCACCACTAATACATGGCAAACAGGGCTTTACAATATATTATTGCACCGCTGAACGGCAAATAGGTCCTAATTATTTTCTACTTTTGCACAACATAAAAGGCTTTTCAAACAGATAAGTGCAACGCTGAATGGCGAATATGTTTTTATTTTGCTACTAATACACGGCAAACAGGGCTTTAGAATATATCGCTGCACCGCTGAATGGCAATTAGGCTCTAATTGTTTTCTATTTTTACACAACACAAAAGGCTTTTCAACGGATAAGTGCAATGCAGAACGGTGAATATATTTTTATTTCACCAATAATACACAGCAAACAGGGCTTTAGAGTATATAACTGCACCGCTGAACGGAAATTAGGCCCTAATTTTTTATCTACTTTTACACAACAGATAAGTGAAAAGCAGAACAGTGAATATATTTTTATATTTATATTTTTATCCTTGCACCGCACAAGGGCAAATATATTTTTCTTTTGCCACTAATACATGGCAAAAAAGGGCTTCACAACATATAACTGCACCGCACAAGGGCAAATAAGACGTAGAAATATTTCCTTGTAATAAACCCTGTTAATGACTGTATCAAACAGCACTTGCAACAATAATGGATTGCTGGAATTACAGAGCTGTATAATGGCAATTTGGATTCCCAGTCAGTGCACCAAGGTGTAATAGGATTGTTCCTATTATCCAGTCTGTAACCTCCCCTATTGAACCCGGTTTTACACAAATGCTGTGAAACAATTCCTCCCTAGCCTTTCCCTGCTCTTATAAAAAAAAATTCATCACAATCAAGTCTTTCCTATCACTTTCCCTAGCGCTTGCAGACGTCTCTTTCTGCACTAAGTACGCTGGTAAATTAATCTAAGATGGCTGCCGCTATTTATAGAGCTGTGACATCACAGGGCTGGCTGGCTGCTAATTGGCTGCATGCATGGTATTATGGTTAATCTTGTCTTCCCAGAGTTCCTTTCTCTGTGTTCACACATGTGCAGCAGCCATTTTAGGAAAAAATTTGATTTGTTACCACAAAGCTGAAGGAAATTCGGCTTCGGTGCAAATCGAATTTTTCCTGAAATTCAGATCGAATTCCACTTCGTCAGCTTTGATTTGCTCATCTCTAGATACAGTATGTAATAAGCAATGGACAATGTATTCTAAAGATTATTAAAAGTCACATTTTATATGTTGCATAATGTACAGTAGCTTACGGTAATTCATAGAATTTGTACTAATATAAAATGTTATTAAGGATATTTATCCTTATGTATTCTCTACATACATTACTGATGTCATCATGAGCAGTATCCTCTCTCATTATACAAAACAAAAGTGTGTAACTAGCCAGCACCATATTATACTAACACAGTGCTGGGTGATAATTAGTGAGTGACAGCAAAATAATCTGGTAATTATCTTAAAGTATTTTGTCATGATGAGCTGCTTCACAGATGACTGCATTTGCTATATAAGAAATGCCACAGGCAATACATGAGCTTATTAATATCTTTTAAATTTCATGCCAATTTGATTTGCCTAATTTTTGCCTAATTTTGTTGCAGCATTCAGTGCATCTGACCTAATGAAGTATGCACTTCTCATATAAAACGCATTGTCTGATGACTCACAATAAAAATATTAAGCACATCATTAGCCTTATTGTACATAGATAAAAAAAATAACAATGGATTCCTAGCTATGCTGTAAGAATAGTTTGTGACCTTCCATTGATAAGATGATTATATTTAGTGTTGAATAAATTGACGTATCTAAAGTGGACTTCAATCCGAATTTCAGGAAAAAATTGATCGCAAAGCCAAGTTTCTTCATAGTTCGTGGTAAAGAATCAGTTTTTCTTGAAAATGGGGGTTAAAAAAATAAATGATGCTCATCTCATCCACTTGCTCGCAGAGAGACCTGTGTTGATTGAAAAAATTTGCCAAAGGATCTGCGGCGAGTGTGAAGACGTTACCACGTGATCACACTGGGCGCATGCAGTGACGTCATCAGTGATTCACCTCATGAAAGGCTGAATGTGAGTCACAGATGCCGGGGTCGGCGTTGAACACAGCATCTGAGGGGGTTAAATGACATGAGGTGGTGCGATCACCATTCCCCATCATTGTGCCCACTTCATATAATGGAAAGTGATTTGTGATAAAGTAATTTGTAACTAATCAAATTTTTTGTAGAAGTTCGGTAAAGCAGCCAAATCGATTTTCTCTAAAGTTTGCTCATCTGTAAATACATTAATAAATAATCTGCATAGTAATAATCTACAAGTTAGAACAGTAGCCAGTGTTTAGAAATTGTGTTATTTATTCACACAGAAATTAAAGGGATTGGTCACTTCCTGTTACTACTTTTGCCCAATGTGTATGTGAGATGAGTATATGACACTTATAGTATAGCCTGTGTTGATATTCTGTACCATGTGCTATATTTCATAAAACATGTCCTTGTGGGAATAACTTCTGTGCTGGCCGCATAAAGTTCCTGTCCATAAAATGGCTGCTGATGGAGGGTCATGTGACCAGAAACATCATGCAGTGTATTGGATTAGCAGTAGATTGTGATTTGCCTGGTCACATGACCCTCCATCAGCAGCCATTTCATAGACAGGACCTCCGTGCGGTCATCACAAAAGATGGCCGAAAAATTGTATACCTTATAAAATACAGAAAACGGTGCAAAAAATGACTAGATTTGTTTTTTGCTCTTGTGCTTTCAGCCATGACAACATGACCCTGCGCACTGGGATGTGTTGACTGACCCCCAATTTTATTTCCTTTGCCATTTGGATTGGAAGTGTGGAAAACTCTGTTGGTTGTGCACTCCTGATTAACCTGTTTGCACCATAGTCTGATTTTAATTAGTGAAGTTCTAAAGCAGTAGCCTGCTCTGATTGTATGTATTGGAGGCCATTTGGCACCAGGAGAGGTGGAATACAGCGTGGGCTCAGTATACTAGTGGAACCTGCATTCCCTGAACAAAATGGAGGCCAGTGAGGCACCACGAGAGGTATAATATAATGTGGGCCCAGCATGTATGTGGAACCTGCATTCCCTAAATGTAATGGAGGCCGGTATGGCACCAGTAAATGTGGTATTTAGCGTTAGGTTTCTGTCTTAATGAGATCACCTTGACACTGGCAGATGGGGACAAATAATTTTGTACAAAATGTATTTGCCAAGGTGAGTTGAGCCAGTGCCAGAAGTAAATGGCTGCTTGAAGCTGCTGCTCTGTGTCTGAGCTCACCCTTCTAGCATGGCTTTATTGCTTGGCGGGTCAAAAATGGTCAAAATTGGAAATCTCTGGTCAACAAAAATCAGGGATAGGCGTGGGAGAGATGGAGAAATTTATCAAGAAAGCCGCTGCTGCATACATAGCCAAGGAATCAAAGATGGAACCGGCCACACCATGCGCAGTGGGACACAAGCAGACGGAGCTGACAGACCAGGCCCAAGGTGGTGAGGACGAGAGTGACAGCCTGCCTATATCGCACACATACCTGAAAGAAGCCCTAGCTTCATCCCTAGCCTCAGCGATTGAGCCATTAAGCTCGGACCTGTCGGCGATCAAACAAGATGTCCGACAGATAGGAAGAAGAGTGGAGGCCTCAGAGGAATCCCAAACTAGCATTCTCCAATACCAGAACGTACTAACACAGCGTATTAACTCAATTCAATCCAACCTTAATACACTTTATGGCGCTATAGATGATCAGGAATATCGGGGTTGGCGCAATAATCTGAGCTTTCGCAGCATTCCAGAGATGGTTAGTATGGGTGATATCCTAAATACAGTTGTCCAGATCTGTCTCTCTCTCCTGGGCCCCTACTCAGCTCATAAAGTTATATTGGAGAGGGTGCACAGACCCCTAAAAACTAAACCCACACCCGCAGACCCACCGAGAGACATGATATGTAAGTTTCTGAATTTTCCAGTCAAGGAAGCTGTTCTGGCTAAAGCACGAAATGCCCAATCGGTGAAATGGGATGGCCATGATAGTCTCACCTTTCAGGATCTCGCCCAATCCACCCTGAAAAAAAGAAGAACTCTAAAGCCTTTAACAGACTGGCTTCGGTCTCAGAAAATACTTTACAGATGGTTGTTTCCATTTGGACTATCATTTATGCACAAAGGCCACAGAATGACAATCACTTCATTTCTGGACTTTGGCTCAGTCAATGACCATTTGAAGATCATTCCCCTTGATATCCAAAACTGGGACCCAATTCAGGACTTAGCTAACCTCCCGGATTTACCACCAGCTGAACCCGGGGAAAGACAGCACACCCCTAAACCCACACAAGAGCAAGAGAGGTACCTCAGGAGCAACCCCCAGAAGACTCCCTATGGGAGATTGATACAGCTATGTCCTGTCAACCTCTCAAATCTGTCCTAATAAGCTGACACCTGTCCTTCCTATTCTACCTTTCTCATCCATCTTCTACCTCTACCTCATCTTACTAAAATTCTCCAACTGCTGGTAATCCCAGCCAATATCAATCTACTTCTCTGACCAGATCCTTAATCTTAAATGAAGGTGACTCCACAGATCACTCTTTTCTTCCTATTCCCCTCTTTCTTATTTATCTATACAGTTATTTCACTGTACAAGATGCATTGGTTTTTAAATATTGTGCTTATATTGCATTGCACCAAATGTTTAATTTTTGTTTTTGTTACTTTCTGTTTTAGTAGATCCTCCACTGAATACTATGGTTTTGAACACATACAATCGGACCCCCAGATGAGGGCCACTACTGCGCTTTGGGAGGCTGAGTATTATCCCTATACATGGGGGAGTACAGGGCCTTTTACTATGCCACAGACTTTGTCCCACCTTCTATTTACATCTAGATGGCAGATATACAGGTAGCCTCGTACAATGTCAAGGGCTTTAATTCATCTTCCAAGAGGTGCCAAATCCCTTTACATTTGAAAAAGAAAAACTGCTCTGAAGTGTTGATCGAGCATCACTATGCTGGGCACATCGCGGAGTTCGGCTGAACACCGCGTGTGCTCGAGCGCGATGCTCAGGTCAGTGTATTTAAATGTAATTTAGCATCTATTTCTGAAAAGCTTCTGCCAGGATTTGAACTCCCACTAAAATGTATCAGAAAAACCTCATAGTAGTTTCTGATGTAGTGAGTAATACTCACTACATCATAAACTACTATGAGTTTTTTCTAACAAAGTTTAGCATTCAGCTTTATAGCTGCGTGGATAAGGTCCTTACCTCTAATATACAAGGTTGGGAGTTCGAATCCTGGCAGAAACCTTTCAGAAATAGAGATTACCTTTATATAGTTTAAATATTTTTTTGTAATTGTAAAAAATGTATGGCACAAAGCAAATGTGTAATTATATAAAAGAAAAAGGATTTGAATTCCCAAACTTGTATGTTAAAGGCAAGGACTTTATCCACTCAGCTATAAAGTTGAATGCTAAACTGTGTCAGAAAAACCTCATAGTACTTTCTGATGTAGTGAGGTTCTATGAGGTTTTTATGACACAGTTTAGCATTCAGCTTTATAGCTAAGTGGATGAGGTCTTTGCCTCTCACGTACAACATTGGGAGTTCAAATCCTGGCAGACACTTTTCAGAAATGTGATTTAAATACACTGGAGTGTCCCCAAGCACTGACTCCATATATGTATATAGCTACAGTGGATATAAAAAGTCTACACACCCCTGTTAAAATGTCAGGTTTCTGTGATGTAAAAAAAATTTGACCGATAAATCATATCAGAACTTTTTCCACCTTTAATGTGACCTATAAACTGTACCACTCAATTGGACAACAAACTAAAGTATTTTAGGCGGAGGGAAGAAAACTAAAAATAAATAAAACTAAAATAATGTGGTTGTATAAGTGTGTACACCCTCTTATAACTGGGGTTGTAGATGTGTTTAGAATTAAGCAATCACATTCAAAATCATGGTAAATAGGAGTCAAATAACTGAAATAAAGTGGTCTAAATGTGAGGAAATGCTGAAAAACCCCGAACACTGTGGTGTGTTTATAACCGAGGGAGCAATTCCTCCTCATGTGATCCGTTGCTAACGGCAATCCCCAGCAAAAATGCATACAATGGAGGATATCACTAGCAGACCACATGCACCACAATGGCATCCTACACAAGATGGGATAATGTGTGGATGCAGCTATAAAAATACATAAATCACTGCGAAAGGTGCACCACAATGATATGCAACTGACAACACTGGCTAATCCCTCAAGCTTGTGTTAAGAACTGAGACTTTAGCCAATGTATTCCAGTCAGGAACACATTGGAGCCCTTTTGCACCACTGTCAAGGTATCTTAGCGTGGCATGGGCTCCTACCACTAGACTACCTACGGAGTGTGAACGCGGTCTGAGAGGTCCTAAGATACAGCTTATAGTCAAACTCCCACATACCTCCATAGTGAAATCACTCAGGCAGTGTGAGAGATAAGGCTGTAAGCCGCACCTATAACAGGCCATGTGACACAGGCTACCAGGTACAACAGAATGCTACCAGCAGTATGCAATGGCACATTCTTAACATATCAAGAAAAATAACTGAAATAAAGTGGCGTAAATGGGAGGAAATGCTCAAAAGCCCCACACACTGTGGCGTGTTTTTAATCGAGGGGGCAATTCATTTACGATCCGCTGCTAACGGCAATCCCCAGCAAAAATGCATACAGCCTTATCATCTCTCGCACTGTCTGAGTGATCTCACTATGGAGGTATGTGGGAGCTTGGCTGTAAGCTGTATCTTAGCACCTCTCAGACCATGTTCACACTCCGTAGGTAGTTTAGTGGTAGGAGCCCATGCCACACTGAGATACCTTGACGGTGGTGCAAAAGGGCCCCGATGTGTTCCTGACTGGAATACATTGGCTAAAGTCTCAGTTCTTAACATCAGCTTGAGGGATTAGCCAGTGTTGTCAGTTGCATATCATTGTGGTGCACCTTTCGCAGTTAAATAGGAGTCAGCATACACCTGCCATCTTTAAAGTGCCTCAGATTAACCCCAAATAAAGTTCAGCTGCTCTAGTTGGTCTTTCCTGAAATTTTCTTAGTTGCATCCCACAGCAAAAGCCATGGTCCACAGAGAGCTTCCAAAGCATCAGAGGGATCTCATTGTTAAAAGGTATCAGTCAGGAGAAGGGTACAAAAGAGTTTCCAAGGCATTAGAAATACCATGAAACACAGCAAAGACAGTCATCATCAAGTGGAGAAAATATGGCACAGCAGTAACATTATCAAGGGCTGGACGTCCCTCCAAAATTGATGAAAAGATGAGAAGAAAACTGGTCTGGGAGGCTACCAAGAGGCCTACAGCAACATTAAAGGAACTGTAGGAATATCTGGCAACTACTGGCTGTGTTGTACATGTGACAACAATCTCCCGTATTCTTCATATGTCTGGGCTATGGGGTAGAGTGGCAAGATGAAAGCCTTTTCTTACAAAGAAAAATATCCAAGCCAGGCTACGTTTTGCAAAAACACATCTGAAGTCTCCCAAAAGCATGTGGGAAAAGGTGTTATGGTCTGATGAAACCAAGGTTGAACTTTTTGTCCATAATTCCAAAAGATATGTTTGGCACAAAAACAACACTGCACATCACCAAAAGAACCCATACCCATACCATACCCACAGTGAAGCATGGTGGTGGCAGCATCATGCTTTGGGGTTGTGTTTCTTCAGCTGGAACTGGGGCCTTAGTTAAGCTAGAGGGAATTATGAACAGTTCCAAATACCAGTCAATATTGGCACAAAACCTTCAGGCTTCTGCTAGAAAGCTGAACATGAAGAGAAACTTCATCTTTCAGCATGACAACAACCCAAAGCATACATCCAAATCAACAAAGGAATGGCTTCACCAGAAGAAGATTAAAGTTTTGGAATGGCCAAGCCAGAGCCCAGACCTGAATCCGATTGAAAATCTGTGGGGTGATCTGAAGAGGGCTGTGCACAGGAGATGCCCTTGCAATCTGACAGATTTGGAGTGTTTTTGCAAAGAGTGGGCAAATCTTGCCAAGTCAAAATGTGCCATGCTGATAGACTCATACACAAAAAGACCGAGTGCTGTAATAAAATCAAAAGGTGCCTCAACAAAGTATTAGTTTATGGGTGTGCACACTTATGCAACCACATTATTTTATTTTTATATTTTTTATTCCCTCTACCTAAAAGATTTCAGTTTGTTTTTCAATTGAGTTGCACAGTTTATAGGTCACATTAAAGGTGGAAAAAGTTCTGAAATGATTTATCTGTCTCATTTTTTTTACAGCACAGAAACCTGACAATTTAACAGGGGTGTGTAGACTTTTTTATCCACTGTATATATGGAGTCAGAGCAGGGACTCCTAAGCCAAATTAGGGGCCAACACCCTCCCCTCTTCAGACCAGAGGGTACCTAGGGTTCTTCTATTTACTTCCATTGTGTTCGGGTGGTCGGTAGAACACCCGAGCATCGCGTAGTGTTCTACTCGAGCACACAAGCACTTTGGTGCTTGATCAACATTACTGCTCTACTTCAGGAAACACACCTACCTCCTACTTCAGGAAACACATTTTAGATTTAACCACTACCCAAATCTCTCATACTCTAGTTTCCCAGTGTGGTATCACTGTGGATCAGACTCCTTGGCCTCCAGGGGTGTAAGTATTGGCTTCAGAAGGGGGCTCCTATTTCAATACTGCAGAAATATTCAGGCTCCTGAGGGGAGATATATTATGCTGAAAGACACTATTGGAGCCCCTGGTTGATTCCTTGTCCAAAAAATTGTCTCTTTCTCATAAAGCATTAAGCTTTCTACTAGAGTTGAGCGGACACCTGGATGTTCGGGTTGGACGGGTTCGGCCAAACTTCACAAAAAAGTTTGATTTCGGGACCCGAACTTGACCCCGAACCCAAACCCCATTGAAGTCAATGGGGACCCGAACTTTTGAGCACTAAAATGGCTCTAAAAATGTCATGGAGCATGGCAAGTGCTCTGCAAAAAAACGTGGATTGGGAAATGACTTTAAATAACATAAAATACATAAAAAAAATATTATAATCTTGATCTAGGAGGACGAGGTCCATGTGGAGTAGGAGGTTGAGGAGGCAGTTGATGTGGTGGTGTAGGTGGAAGCGGAGGTGGAGGAAGTAGCCTCACTGCTGTTTGGTTTCAAAATCTTTTATTTTTTTTTAAAATTAGGATACCCCCTAAAACATTGGGAAATATAACCTGTGATAACCCCCTCCAGTCGTGCTAAACACACGTTCAGACAATACACTGGCTGCAGGGCAGGCCATCACCTCTAAGGCGTAAAGGGCAAGCTCAGGCCATGTGCCCAATTTAGAGACCCAGAAGTTGCAGGGGGCAGAACCATCATTCAGTTTGTGTAGGCATGTGCACACATACTGCCTCACGTCCCCGTGATGTTAATGATCCAATTGGATATCTGCTCTATCAACTTTCGATATTCTTTTCTGCACCTACCATATTGATCACGGTTAGCGATGAATCAGGGTTCCATGCCGGAGAGGGAGCGTGTGAAAGAGAGACCACAACCAAGGGAGATCAATGGATGAAATTTAATTGTGATCGAGCGGCAATGTGGGAAAAGTTATTAACACTGAAGAATCGAAGGAAAGGAGGGGGCGTGCGTCAATTAACCACTCCCAACTTGAGGAGGTAGTGACGATAAATAACAATACAGGACTCTTAAGATGCCCTGTTATTGGAATGATTGTTAAAAAATTATAGGGAATGTCACTAGGGTATTTAGGATTTGCAAATGTTAGAAAGGAGAGGCCCTGCTGCCGCTTTGTTGACTCTAGATAACTTCTGCCTGATCGCACGTCACTGTGATGTCCACGATCCATTTGGATATCTTCTCTATCAACTTTCGATGTTCTTTTCTGAGCCTACCATGTTGATCACGGTTATCGGCGAATCAGGGTTCCACGCCGGAGAGGGAACATGAGAAAGAGAGACCACATCCAAGGTAGGTTAATTTTTTTAAAATTAAATATGATCAAGTGGAGAGCGGGACAAATTATTGAAGCGCAAATGTGGGACAAGTTGTTAAAGTTTAAGCATTGAATGAAATGAAGAAGAATTTTTAAAATTCAATTCCCTGTCACATATGCAGGGGTTTGTATACAACAAAATTGGTAAAAATGTCACCTTGTAACAGACGATTTTTATTTATTTTTGTCCCTATCAGCTATACAGATGTCACGAGGGTGTCAAGAGCCACGTCTGACTCCGTTATACCCGGGGTCAGGAAGTCGCAGCGGGTGGCTGCGCGCTCTATGTCTAAAGATCACGGTGTTTCTTAGTGTTTGTTTTCTGTGTTTGCCTTGCTATCCTTTTTGTCTCACTCAGGGATCCGTAGCTTCTCCTCCTCAGCTGTTTCTTGTCTGCCACTCCCAAACTCCTTATATTCTCCTCTCACACTTCTCTTGTTGCCAGTTATAGAGCTTCCTGCCTGGACATCTATACTGACCCACTGGAGCTGTGAATCCTGGTTGTTGTTCCAGAGTGCTTCCCTCCGGATCCCTGTTGGGCTTTTGTTGTCTCCTGTTGTTGCCCACCTGGGATTATATGTTTAGTTTGTATTGTCTGTCCTCCCCTTGGTGTTTTCCTCTAGAGCTAGTGGTGCGGACTAGTGTTCCCACCGCCCTGTTCACTATCTAGGGCTCATCCTAGGGAAAGCCAGGGTTTTAGGCACGTGATCGGCGTACGGGTGAGGAACCCGTCTAGGGACGACAGGGCAGCCAGGTGCCAGACGCAAGGTGAGTCAGGGGTCACCACCTTCCCTCTCACTAGGGCAGGGCCTCCCTCTTTTCCTCCCTCCGTGTCACGTATGTGACAGTTACGCCGATCGTGATATTATAACTGGCCCTTATTTTTTGAGAAAAAAAAAATATATATATTTAATTTTTTTTTCTCTACTTAGAATCCAATATGGATCCTATTGCTGCTTTGGCAAAACAGCTTCAAGGCCTGTCTTTGGAGGTGGCAGGATTGAAGGCGTCTGTCCTCCAACAGCAGCAGCAAATGCAGCAGACCGTAAGCCCAGCGGTTGCTATGGGTAACCAGGTTGTTACAGAACCCAAGGTTGTTCTTCCTGACAGATTCTCTGGGGGAAGGGACAAATTTGTGTTGTTCCGTGAGGCCTGCAAATTATATTTTAAGCTGCGCCCTTACTCCTCAGGTAATGAAGAACAGCGGGTGGGGATTGTTATTTCCCTGCTTCAGGGGGACCCGCAATCCTGGGCGTTCTCGTTACCCCCTGGTTCCCAGGCTCTCCGGTCAGTGGAGGGATTTTTTGGGGCTTTGGGTCTCATATATGATGACCCTGACCGTGTCGCCCTGGCTGAGTCGAAGTTACGGAGACTCCTACAGGGAGAGCGGCCAGCAGAGGAATATTGCTCAGAGTTCCGCAGGTGGGCTACGGATACTCAGTGGAACGACCCGGCTCTCAGGAGTCAGTTCTGCTCTGGGTTATCTGAAAGGGTTAAGGATGCGCTGGCGCTGTATGAGACCCCCCTTTCCCTTGATGCTGTTATGTCCCTCTCTATCAGGATAGATAGACGTCTTAGGGAGAGATCGAAAATTCCTGAGCAATCGGTAACCTCTCCCAAGCAGCAGTTAGTCTGTACGGACTTGGATGAGCCTATGCAGCTAGGAGGAACTTCTCGTCAGGTCCGTCCTCCTGAGGTTCGCCGTAGGTGGGGGGCTTGTTTTTTCTGTGGGGGGAAGGGTCATTTCATTAATGTCTGTCCCTCCTTTCCCAAAAACAAAAGACCGTCGGAAAACTACTAACCCCAGGCTGTGCGGAGGATGTCAGCCGGGGGGTATACGTTTCCTCCATACGAACATCTCAATTTGTGTTGCCAGCGGTTATTGTTTTTGGTGTTAAGACGGAGTCTATTTCTTTTTTTCTAGACAGTGGTGCAGGGGTAAATTTGATAGATGCCCATTTTGCCCGCACTATGGGTTTGTCTCTCTGTACGCTGCAGAGACCCATTCCCATATTCGCTATTGACTCTGCTCCTCTGTCTCAGAGAAACCTCACTCACGTTGTCCATAACTTACATCTTCGGGTAGGGGACCACCATAAGGAGCGTCTTTCATGTTACGTTCTGGAGGGCCTTCCCTCTCCTGTGGTATTGGGTCTTCCCTGGTTGGTAGCGCACAATCCAGTGGTGGATTGGCAGGCCAGGGAGATATTGGAGTGGAGTGAGCATTGCAGAGAGAATTGCTTAAATAACAATTGCTTAATCGCCTCCATAGCTTCCCTACCTACATTTATTTCGGACTTTGAGGACGTTTTTTCTGAAAAGGGTTGTCAGAAGCTACCACCTCATCGTCCTTATGATTGCCCGGTTAACCTGATTCCCGGTGCAAAATTACCCAAGTCCAGGTTGTATAATCTTTCGGGTCCCGAGAGACAAGCCATGAAAGATTATATCTCCGAGAGTCTGGCCAAGGGACACATCAGACCCTCTTCTTCACCCGTGGCTGCAGGGTTTTTCTTTGTTAAAAAGAAAGATGGGGGCCTGCGTCCTTGCCTAGATTTCCGTGAGCTAAACCGGATAACCGTCCGAGACCCATACCCTCTTCCTCTCATTCCTGACCTTTTTAATCAGATTGCGGGTGCTAGGTGGTTCTCCAAACTTGATCTTAGGGGGGCCTACAATCTGATTCGTATCAAGGAAGGGGATGAGTGGAAGACAGCTTTTAACACCCCTGAGGGGCATTACGAAAATTTAGTCATGCCTTTCGGTCTGACCAATGCCCCTGCTGTCTTCCAACATTTCGTTAATGATATTTTTAGTCATCTCATCGGCAGGTTTGTAGTCATATACCTAGATGATATCTTAATTTATTCGGCTGATCTGAAAACACATGAAGTACATGTCAGGCAAGTACTGCAGGTCCTACGGACGAATAAATTATATGCGAAAATTGAAAAATGTGTCTTCGCCGTTCAGGAAATACAATTCCTGGGATATCTATTATCTGCTTCAGGTTTCCGTATGGATCCTGGGAAGGTCCAGGCAATTTTAGATTGGGATCTTCCTGAGAACCTTAAAGCTCTACAACGGTTTTTGGGTTTCGCAAATTTCTACAGAAAGTTTATAAAAATTATTCAGTGATCGTTAAACCCCTTACTGACATGACTAGGAAGGGGACTGATTTTTCTAAATGGTCTGACGCCGCTAAAATTGCATTTTCCTCTCTAAAAGAGAGATTTACCTCGGCACCTGTCCTAATTCAACCTGATGTCTCCCAGCCTTTTATTGTTGAAGTTGATGCGTCGGAGGTGGGAGTGGGGGCTGTATTGTCTCAGGGTCCGTCTCCTGGCAATTGGCGTCCTTGCGCTTTCTTTTCCAAAAAATTATCTGCAGCAGAAAAGAACTATGATATTGGAAATAGGGAACTGTTGGCGATTAAACTGGCGTTTGAAGAGTGGCGTCACTTCTTAGAGGGAGCAATCCACCCCGTCACGGTAATTACGGATCACAAAAACCTTCTGTACCTAGAATCGGCTAAGCGTCTCACCCCTAGACAAGCTAGGTGGTCGCTATTCTTTACCAGATTTAACTTTGTAATCACCTATCGTCCTGGGGCAAAAAATACCAAGGCAGACGCATTGTCCCGTAGTTTCCCTGGAGGGGGTAATGTTAGTGATCCGGTACCTATTTTACAAAGAGGAGTGGTTGTCTCGGCTGTACACTCTGTTCTAGAGGGAAAGGTGTTAGAGGCCCAGGGGGACGCCCCGGCCTCTTGCCCCTCAGAGAAATTGTTTGTACCGTTAAACCTGCGTCTTGAGTTATTGAAGGAACATCATAATTCGGCACTTGCTGGGCACCCAGGTAGTAAAGCAACCTTGGAGCTATTGTCTCGTCGTTTTTGGTGGCCAAGGTTGCGTCAGGATGTAATAGATTTCGTGTCTACTTGTTCTACTTGTGCACGCGCGAAAGTCTCTCATACACGTCCAGCAGGGTCTTTATTGCCACTTTTCATCCCCAATAGACCATGGACACATCTATCAATGGATTTCATCACTGACTTACCTTTGTCTGCGGGTAAAACAGTTATCTTGGTAGTAGTAGACAGGTTTAGCAAAATGGTACACTTTATTGCGCTACCCGCACTTCCTAATGCTAAGACTCTTGCTCAGGTGTTTATCAGTGAAATCGTGAAGCTTCACGGGGTCCCTTCCGATGTGGTTTCGGATCGGGGAACCCAGTTTATTTCTAAGTTTTGGAAAGCTTTTTGTACCCGTTTAGGGGTACACTTATCCTTTTCCTCAGCTTTCCATCCTCAGTCGAATGGACAGACTGAGCGTACCAACCAAAACCTAGAAACATATTTAAGGTGTTTTGCGTCTGAAAACCAAGAGGTGTGGTCATCATATTTACCGTTAGCCGAGTTTGCCATAAATAATCGCCGTCAGGAATCCACTGGCAAGTCACCATTTCTTGGTGCATACGGTTTTCATCCCCAATTTTGTACTTTCAAAGAGGGGGGGTCTTCTGGGGTTCCCGAAGAGGAACGGTTTTCTTCATCTCTTTCATCGGTATGGCAGAAGGTGCAAGCTAACTTGAAAAATATGAGTGGTAAATACAAATGCATGGCCGATAAGAAACGGTCGCCAGGTCCGGACCTAGGAGTGAATGACTATGTGTGGTTGTCTACTAGGAATATTAAGTTGAAGGTTCCCTCTTGGAAACTGGGTCCTAGGTTCATTGGTCCTTATAAAATTGTAGCCGTCATTAACCCTGTGGCTTTTCGCCTGGAGCTACCTCAGACTTTTAAGATCCATAACGTCTTCCATAAGTCGTTGCTCAAGAAGTATGTTCCACCTCTAGAACCATCACCGCTGCCACCTCCTCCTGTTGTTGTGGATGGTAATCTGGAGTTTCAAATATCCAGAATTGTTGATTCTCGTCGGGTCCGCCGCTCTCTTCAGTATCTGGTGCATTGGAGGGGTTACGGTCCCGAGGAAAGAATGTGGGTTCCAGCGTCAGAGGTAAACGCCAACAGGTTGATTCAGGCTTTCCATGTCTCTCATCCGGAGAGACCTGGTCCTGAGTGTCCGGAGGCCCCTCGTGAAAGGGGGGGTACTGTCACGAGGGTGTCAAGAGCCACGTCTGACTCCGTTATACCCGGGGTCAGGAAGTCGCAGCGGGTGGCTGCGCGCTCTATGTCTAAAGATCACGGTGTTTCTTAGTGTTTGTTTTCTGTGTTTGCCTTGCTATCCTTTTTGTCTCACTCAGGGATCCGTAGCTTCTCCTCCTCAGCTGTTTCTTGTCTGCCACTCCCAAACTCCTTATATTCTCCTCTCACACTTCTCTTGTTGCCAGTTATAGAGCTTCCTGCCTGGACATCTATACTGACCCACTGGAGCTGTGAATCCTGGTTGTTGTTCCAGAGTGCTTCCCTCCGGATCCCTGTTGGGCTTTTGTTGTCTCCTGTTGTTGCCCACCTGGGATTATATGTTTAGTTTGTATTGTCTGTCCTCCCCTTGGTGTTTTCCTCTAGAGCTAGTGGTGCGGACTAGTGTTCCCACCGCCCTGTTCACTATCTAGGGCTCATCCTAGGGAAAGCCAGGGTTTTAGGCACGTGATCGGCGTACGGGTGAGGAACCCGTCTAGGGACGACAGGGCAGCCAGGTGCCAGACGCAAGGTGAGTCAGGGGTCACCACCTTCCCTCTCACTAGGGCAGGGCCTCCCTCTTTTCCTCCCTCCGTGTCACGTATGTGACAGTTACGCCGATCGTGATAACAGAGCAGGGGTTTAATCATGGCAGAAAAAGGTCAAATGTCACCCAAGAATGTAATAGACAAATTAGTGAAATGTTTTTACCTGTCTACTAGGTATAGCAGGGGTATATCACAGCCAAAAATTGGTGAATTTCACCTGAATATGTAACAGACAAATTTATGTTTATTTTTTTTTTTTACCTGTCTACTAGGTATAGCAGGGGTATATCACACCCAAAAATTGGTGAATTTCAGCCGAAAATTTAACAGACAAATTAGTGAAACGTTTTTACCTGTCTACTAGGTACAGCCGGAGTATATCACACCCAAAAATTTGTGAATTTCACCGAATATGTAACAGACAAATTAGCAAAATGTTACCTGTCTACTAGGTATAGCAGTAGTATATCACACCCAAAAGTTGGTGATTTTCACCCGAAAATGTAACAGACAAATTAGTGAAATGACATAAAAGAAAAGAAAATACTTACAAATAAAAAAATAAAAATTGATTTAGGAGGTGGAGGTGTAGGTAGAAGCGGCTGTGGAGGAGGACATGGTAGCCAACACTGGTTTTTGGTTTTAATTTTTAATTTTTATTAGGGTACACTCCAAAAGAGTGTGAATTATCCAAAATACAACAATGAGCAATTGCGCTGTAGTATAACAATGGCTGGTTAAGGCCAGTATACATGTCTATTCTGCACAAGGTACGGACAAGTCTTGTGGGATCCATGCCTGGTTCATTTTAATGAACGTGAGCTTATCCACATTGGCTGTAGACAGCCGGCTGCGCTTGTCTGAGATAATGCCCCCTGCCGTGCTAAACACATGTTCAGACAATACACTGGCTGCAGGGCAGGCCAGCACCTCCAAGGCGTAAAGGTCATGCTCAGGCCATGTGCCCAATTTAGAGACCCAGAAGTTGAAAGGGGCAGACCCGTCATTCAGTATGTGCAGACATGTGCACACATACTGCTCCACCATGTTGCTGAAATGATGCCTCCTGCTAAGACGTTCCATATGAGCTGGTGGTGCTGGTTGTATGCTAACCCTGGCTTCTGAGGTGCTGGTGGTGCCCCAGCTGCATTGGCGACCTCTTCCTCTGCTTTCGCCTTGTGCTTCCACTGTGCCCCCGCTGTCTGGTGAGAATGCCACCAGCAGAGTGTCTACCAGTGTGCGCTTGTACTCGCGCATCTTACGATCAAGCCCCAGTGACAGAATTAAGGATGGTATGTTGTCCTTGTAACGGGGATCCAGCAGTGTGGCTACCCAGTAATCAGCACAAGTTAGAATGTGGGCAACTCGGCGGTCGTTGCGGAGACACTGCAGCATGTAATCGCTCATGTGTGCCAGGCTGCCCAGAGGCAACGAAAAGCTGTCCTCCATGGGAGGTGTATCGTCTGTGTCCTCTGTATCCCCCCAGCTACGCACCAGTGATGGCCATGAGCTGGTTTGGGTTCCACCCTGCTGTGAACACTGTTCCTCCTCCTCATCCTCCACCTCGTCATCTCCAGAACTGTGCCCTGGCTGGACAATTGTGTACCTGGCGTTTGTGGGTACAGGAACCCACCCTCGGAGCCACTTGTGAATGACTGGCCTGAAACCCTATGAAATGATCCCTCCTCCTCCTCCTGTGTCACATCCTCTTCCATCATCGCCCGAAGCGTTTTTTCAAGGTGGCATTGAAGTGGGATAGTAATGCTGAGAACGGCGTCATTAGCACTGGTCATGTTGGTGGAGTACTCATAACAGCGCAGCAAGGCACACAGGTCTCGCATGGAGGCCCAGTCATTGATGGTGAAGTGGTGCTGTTCTGCAGTGCGACTCACCCGTGCGTGCTGCAGCTGAGACTCCACTATCACCTGCTGCTGCTCGCACAGTCTGGCCAGCATGTGCAAGGTGGAGTTCTACCTTGTGGGCACGTTGCATATGAGGCTGTGAGCAGGAAAGCCGAAGTTGCACTGCAGCGCTGACAGGCGAGCAGCACCAAGGTGAAAAAGCCGAAAGCGTGCACAGACGGCCTGCACTTTATGCAGCAGCTCTGACATATCTGGGTAATTTTTAAGGAACCTTTGCACCACCAAATTCAGCACATGAGCCAGGCAAGGGATGTGCGCCAAACTGGCTAGTCCCAGAGCTGCTACGAGATTTCGCCCATTATCGCACACCACCAGGCCGGGCTTGAGGCTCACTGGCACCAACAACTCATCGGTCTGTTGTTCAAGGCCCTTCCACATCTCCTGCACGGTGTAGGGTTTGTTCACCAAACAGATACGTTTTAAAACTGCCTGCTGTCGTTTAACCCTGGTTATACTGAAGTTGGTGGTGAAGGTGTTACGCTGACCGGATGAGGAGCTTGTAGAGAATGAGGAAGTGAAGTAGGAGGAGGAAGCAACAAGAGGCAAACTGAAGCGCCGTTGAAATCCTCAGTGGTGGAAGGACATGCACAAAACTGCTATCCGCGTCAGACCCAGCCGCCACTACATTTACCCATATAACATCCACCACCGTTCTTACTGTTCCACGTATCCGTAGTGAGGTGGACCTTGCCACAGATGGCGTTGCGCAGTGCACACCTAATGCAATCCCCCACTCAGTTGTGCAGGGAAGGGATGGCACACCTGGAAAAGTAGTGGTCGGCTGGGCATGACGTACTGTGGGACAGCCACCGCCAAAAGGCTTTTAAAAATCTCTGTCTCCACCAGACGGAATGACAGCATTTCAAAGGACAGTCATTTTGAGATGCTGACATTCAGGGCCAGGGATCACGGGTTGGTAGGGGAGTACTTCCTCTTCCGCTCCAGTGTTTGGGACATGTAGAGCTGAACGCTTCCGTGGGACATTGTGGAGATGCTTGGTGACCCAGGTGGTGGTGTTGCTGGCAGATCCTCTGTTTGCGGTGTGGCAGGTGGCACTGTCACTCCAGAGGTGGATGAAGAGGACAAAACTGCAGCAGAAGAGGAAGCAGGAGGAGCCAGAGACCTTTCTTGTTTTTTTTGAGGCATCTACTCCACTGCAGCTCGTGCTTTGCACTTAGATGCCTGGTCATGCAGGTTGTGCTCAGGTGGAGAACGCTTATGCCTCGCTTTATTGCACAGCGTCCAAACCACTAGTGTCTTGTCATCAGCACATTGTCTGAAGAACTGCCATGCCAGGGAACTGCTTGGAGCTGGCTTTGGTGTGCTCGGTCCCATGCTGCGGTGGGCAGTAGCAGGCGTCTAGGGGACGGCCGCTCCACTTTTGCACCTGCTGTGCTGGTGGCTCTGTGCGACCACTGCCTCTTCCTCCGAACGACACAGGTCCCTCGCATGACCTTGATTCCATGTGGGGTCGAGGACCTCATCGTCCTCCACATCATTTATCACCCAGTCTTCACCCCCCCCCCTGCCCTCCTGGTCGGTCTGAAAATTTTCGAAAGCCACAGCAGTTGGCACCTCTGTTTCGTCATCATCTGAAACATGCTGCGGTGGTACTCCCATGTACTCATCTTGAATCATAAGTGGTTGGGCATCGCTGCACTCAATATCTTCCAATTCTGTGGCAGGGCTAGGTGGATGGCCCTGGGAAACCCTAAAAAGCAGAAGAGACTGCTGCATGACTTGGGGCTCAGACTGCTTGGCTGATTTGCAAGAGGGTGAATTGAAATATTGATGGATATTGGCTGCAGGTGCCAACTCTGATCTTTCAGCAGGAGACTGGGTGGGAGACAATGTAAAGGAACTGGAGGGCACTGTCAGCAACCCAATCTACTATCGCCTGTACTTGTTCTGGCCTCACCATTCGTAGAGCCGCATTAGGCCCAACCAAATACAGCTGAAGGTTCTGTCACCTACTGGCACCTGTCACGGCCTTTGGTTTGCGCTGTGACACTGTTGCCACACTTGCGGTTGCCCGCGGCAACATGTTGCTGTGAGAGCATGCCGATGGTAACATGTGGATTGGTATACTTGTGTGTGCACTTCCCCTTTAAGTGGCTTTCTTCCCTTGTCTGGTGTTGGAAAGGATAACACCCTTTCTAGTGTTTTGTGAACACTGGGTTTATGTCTGTGTGTGTGTGTGGCTGTTTGGGCTATTTAGCCTCTGCTGGATGCCTGAAGCTCTGGGTTCCTCCAGCCTTGGTGTATGCTGGTGGTTCACAGTTCCTGGCTTGTTCCATCTGTCCAGAGAGGGCAACCCTTGTGGTCATAGATGTTCTTATGGTGCAGTTATGGGTGTCCTGGGTCCCTGTGTGGTTTGTGGTGTGTGCTGTGTCCTTTTTTGTTGGTATGGACACCAGCACTTGTGCATGGGTTCCAGTCGTTGTGTCTGTGGCAGGTAAGTGTGTTATGGGTGTCATTTACCTGCCATTTCTATATGCTGTATGTGTTCCCCTCTCCTTGCAGCCTGGCCTCAGATAGAGACTCCTGTTCCTCCATGACTGGGATGAACAGGTCGTCTCTTCCCTGCTCCTTGTTGAGGGATTACCAGGGCGACTTAGGGTCGCTAGGAATCCTGGGTATGAGTCGTCCTACCATCGGGGTCCGCTCATACGGTCAGGAGTCAGGGAGTGGATTAGGGACGCTTTAGGAGGTGACCTGCTCCCTTATTTTGCCTTTTGGCCAGGCTGATCCCCTTTTACCCTTTGACACCGCACAGTGGGGGGTTTCCCCCACTCCCCACAGTGACAGCACCTGAGGAAGATGTTTAACTTGTGTGTGTAGCTGGCACAGATCAACCACGTCATCTCCGTGCAACAATAGCTCCACCAGCAGCAACCGGGGCCAGGCCACTTATTTACCGCTTTCCTCATATTTCTCAAATTTAGGATCTTGCTCAAAATGGGTGTTTTTTTAATAACAGAATAGAACAATAGTATCTAAAGGGTGTATCTCACAATAACAGATGCAGCAAAGGCTGCAAAATTACGTTTTTTGCCCAAAATAGGGCTGGAAAATTGCAACAAGGGCTGGAAAATGGAGTATTTTCCCCTAAAGGTGTTTTTTAAAACCCAGAACATTATAGCTGTATTTCTAGCTTAAATTGCACACTGACTAATGTGGCAGAAGCCCCAGATGGAGGTTATTGCCAAAAATTTGTGTTTTTTAAAACCCAGAAAATTATTGAACTATTTCAAGCTTGTTTTTAACAATCACAGATGCAGCAAAGGCTGCAATATTAAGTACTTTGCCCCAAAATGGGTGTTTTTTACTAACAGAATATGAGAGCAGTATATAACGCTTGAATTTCACACGTACAAATGCAGCAAGGGCTGTAAAATTTAGTATTTTGCCCAAAAAGTGAGATGTTTTTTAAAACCCAGAAAATTATTGCTGTATTTCTAGCTTAAATTTCACACTGACTAATGCTGCAAAGCCCACAGATGTTGGGTCTCGCCAAAAATGGGTGATTTTTTTAAACCCAGAATATAATTGCAGTAGTTCAAGCTTCTATTTGACTGTCACAAATGCACATATGATGTGCTGTTGCACAGAACTTGCATAAAATGGCCGCCACCGCCTCCGCCCACCTAACTAAAAGACGGATAAAAGTTTGTTTTCTGGGTCACTGGGCTCAGGGCAGGGTAAAAATATTGAGCACTGCACCCACAAAACAACAGTAGGCATGGCTGTGATGGCTTCTTAGGGCACAGAGTTAAACGCTTGTTGATTGGCTGCTCTGCAGCCTTTCAAAAAGCGCCATAAAATAGCCAAATACTGAAACCGAACCCAAACTTTTACTGAAATGTTCGGGTACAGGTCCGGGGTCTAAAAATCCTAAAGTTCGGTACGAACCCAAACTTTACAGTTCGGGTTCGCTCAGCCCTACTTTCTACGTAAAAATGTACAAAATGCCCACTTGGTGGATACATGGAGACTTCTGAATCCCTCTTGTCGTGACCACACCTTCTTTTCTAACATGGTTCATATCAAAGACTAGATTATTTATTTATATCCAAGGAACACCTCTAGTTATGCTCTAGTGCCCAAATCGACTCCATACACCTATCAGACCACTCCCCTGTACTCCTATCTATATCAACCCCGCAGCTAGCTCCATGAACCTTTAAATTGAGGCTCAATGAACAGTTGATCACAACAACTGAACTCAGGAACGCGTGCAAAAACTCCTGGATGAGTACTTCCTGATGAACTCTCTCCCAGAGACCTCACCACACATGGTGTGGGATGCCCATAAAGCATATATACGAGGACAGTTCATCAAAATGGGAACTCACCTCAAAAAGGAAAGAATGGCCCAAATAGAAATACCTCTGTTGGAAATACAAAGGATAGAGACCCTACATAAGCAATCCCTATTAGAAACGCACCTATCCCAACTCACTAATTTTTGAGCCGAGTTGAAAAACCTTCTAAACACAACATCTGCTAAATATTTCCTACACTCACAATATAAATATTTTGAGCACGGTAACAAAGCCTCTAAATTTATGATGAGCTACTTTAAGAAGAGGAAAGCTCACAACTACACACTGTATGTAAAATTATTAAATCGGGAGGAGACATAGCCTTAACAACTAAAGATGTAACTATCTAATAGTGTTGATCGCAAATATTCTAATCGCAAATTTTTATCGCAAATATCGGCATTCGCGAAGATGTAAAATATAGTGCTATATCTTCGTAATCACAAATATTCTAGATTTTTTTTTTCATCAGTACCCTCACTGCTTCTTGCTTGTGGGCCAATGAGAAGGCTGCAATATCTTTGTCAGAGCTTAGCAATATCCCTAGCAACCAATAGGAAAGTTGCCTACCCTTTTACTATATACAAAACTTCCCAGCAGCCATTTTCTGCAGTGAGAGAAAGAGCAGTGTCATCGTTGTGCTCTGTGCTTTGCTGTGTCATCTGGATCCTTATTTAATCACATTAGTTATTTAGCTTATATATACAGTACAGACCAAAAGTTTGGACACACCTTCTCATTCAAAGAGTTTTCCTTATTTTCATGACTATGAAAATTGTAGATTCACACTGAAGGCATCAAAACTATGAATTAAGACATGGGGAATTATATACATAACAAAAAAAGTGTGAAGCAACTGAAAATATGTCATATTCTAGATTCTTCAAAGTAGCCACCTTTTGCTTTGATTACTGCTTTGCACACTCTTGGCATTCTCTTGATGAGCTTCAAGAGGTAGTCACCTGAAATGGTCTTTCAACAGTCTTGAAGGAGTTCCCAGAGATGCTTAGCACTTGTTGGCCCTTTTGCTTTCACTCTGCGGTCCAGCTCACCCCAAACCATCTCGATTGGGTTCAGGTCCGGTGACTGTGGAGGCCAGGTCATCTGGCGCAGCACCCCATCACTCTCCTTCATGGTCAAATAGCCCTTACACAGCCTGGAGGTGTGTTTGGGGTCATTGTCCTGTTGAAAAATAAATGATGGTCCAACTAAAAGCAAACTGGATGGAATAGCATGCCGCTGCAAGATGCTGTGGTAGCTATGCTGGTTCAGTATGCCTTCAATTTTGAATAAATCCCCAACAGTGTCACCAGCAAAGCACCCCCACACCATCACACCTCCTCCTCCATGCTTCTCGGTGGGAACCAGGCATATAGAGTCCATCCGTTCACCTTTTCTGCATCAAACAAAGACACGGTGGTTGGAACCAAAGATCTCAAATTTGGACTCATCAGACCAAAGCTTAGATTTCCACTGGTCTAATGTCAATTCCTTGTGTTCTTTAGCCCAAACAAGTCTCTTCTGCTTGTTGCCTGTCCTTAGCAGTGGTTTCCTAGCAGATATTCTACCATGAAGGCCTGATTTACACAGTCTCCTCTTAACAGTTGTTCTAGAGATGCGTCTGCTGCTAGAGCTCTGTGTGGCATTGATCTGGTCTCTAATCTGAGTAATCTGAGCTGCTGTTATCCTGCGATTTCTGAGGCTGGTGACTCGGATGAACTTATCCTCCGCAGCAGAGGTGACTCTTGGTCTTCCTTTCCTGGGGCGGTCCGCATGTGAGCCAGTTTCTTTGTAGCGCTTGATAGTTTTTGTGACTGCACTTGGAGACACTTTCAAAAGTTTTCCCAATTTTTCAGACTGACTGACCTTCATTTATTAAAGTAATGATGGCCACTCGTTTTTCTTTACTTAGCTGCTTTTTTCTTGCCATAATACAAATTGTAACAGTCCATTCAGTAGGACTATCCACCTGACTTCTCCACAACGCAACTGATGGTCCCAACCCCATTTATATGGCAAGAAATCCCACTTATTAAACCTGACAGGGCACACCTGTGAAGTGAAAACCATTTCAGGTGACTACCTCTTGAAGCTCATCAAGAGAATGCCAAGAGTGTGCAAAGCAGTAATCAAAGCAAAAGGTGGCTACTTTGAAGAACCTAGAATATGACATATTTTCAGTTGTTTCACATTATTTTGTTATGTATATAATTCCATATGTGTTAATTCATAGTTTTGATGCCTTCAGTGTGAATCTACAATTTTCATATTCATGAAAATAAAGAAAACTCTTTGAATGAGAAGGTGTGTCCAAACTTTTGGTCTGTAATTTATATAATGCAGATAGTTAGTGGGAGATAGTCAGTATAGGTTCGATAGTTATATAGTATAGCTGATAGGTTCCAGTGCAGGATGTTAGGTAGTGTGATACGAATTACTGTTTCTCTGCTGTCCAGTGTCCATACAGTAATACATGCTACAGACATAGTGCTGTGATGTCACAACAATACTGGGTAGAAATGGAAGCTCTAAATTTCCAAATATCCTTTAGAACACTATTGGACAGAGAAAATAACCATTCCCTTAATGTAACAGGCCTAAACCCAACAGTTAAAGCCACCCTTAATACTTGAAACTGGTTTCAAACATCACCCTGGGGGTTCCCTCTACCTTCTCCACTTATACAGGTGAGAGATCTGATTGATCTAGCCCCAACTGAATTGAGACAGAGCCTCCCCACTGTGTTACACAAGTCTACAGTCCCCATATTCTCATTTTGTAAGTTAGGAGGTGAGATGATTTTTATATATCTAAGCACATTCCCCAACAAGCTCTGCTTAGACCTCTTACATGGTTTGAGGGGTTAATTTGTTATCACTCCCCCCCCCCCTCCCTTCCAAACCAATCTCACAAATATACCAAAGACTTGGCACCACTTTTTTATGCCAAAACATGCTTTCATTGGTCTCTGGGAAAGAGATCTGGGGATTTCCTTCTCCCCAACCGAGCAATCTCGGCCACACACCTCATTGAGATGTGTGAGAATACAAGAAAATGAGTATAAAATTCTCACAAGGTGGTACAAAACCCCGGACATCACATGTAGATATAACAATACGAGATCGGATCTTTGCTGGAGATGCGGGAAGGAGAAAGGTACATCTATTCATGTGTGGTGGTCATGTCCACGTATTCAGACCTGGTGGTGGGGAGACATTTTTCAGAAAAGTAATGCTATTTGTAGAACATCCATACCACCTTTCCCCCAACTAGCTCTTCTGGGCTTCCCTCCGCCAGGTGTGGCCTTAAATGTCCCTTTCCTCTTTCCACCGCCTGTCTTCTGGTGCCCTGTTACTGGTTACAACCCGCGCTCCCCCCATTTAATCAACGGATAGGGAAAATTGACACTATTTACAGATTTGAAGAAATTGCTGCATGGAAAGATCGCACATTCTCCAAATTCAGGGTTAAGTAGAGGGAATGGGAGGTCTATAGGGATTTTAAACGATAATTGTGCTTCGACCTTTGAGTGTAGATATCCTAACCGTGCATCCAGCCATGTACAGATGTTGCATCAACTTTGTAAATGTCCCTGTACAGTCTTTTGTTGTTGGTACTGTACAGTATGTATACTCTTATAAACATTCAATAAAACTATTTGAAAAAGAAAATGTATTTGCCAAGAATCTCACATTATTATAACGCAGCATTAGCATTTTACATTTTCTATAGTGAGTATGGCAAGATTGTAGTGTTGATCGAGCACTTGTTGCTGGGGTACCCTGGCTGAGCACATCGGGATGCTAGGGTACTCTAATAAGCACCCGAGTATAATGAAAGTCAATGGGAGAAACCGAACATTAAACCAGACACCTCCTGCTCTGAAGAGGAGAGGGTGTCTGCTTCACAGAAAAAGGTCAGAAATTGATGGAAATGCCACTGAAATGGTTTGGAAACAGCATAGGGAGAACGTCTGGATGCATCTTGGACTCCTATTACCTATGACTTACAATAGACAACCACACAAAGGCTATATGCCAAAAGCCATGCTGCTGATTTTGATTGTCTGATAGTGTAGAAAGTTGTCTTGTAAGGTATGCTGACTGTATCTGTCTCATGGATAGATTGTTGGATTGCACATACCCAGCTTTTGGCATATAGTATTTGAGTGGTTGTCTATTGTATGTAATAGGGGTCCAAGATGCATCTAGACATTCTCTCTATTCTATTTTCGAACCATTTCAGTGGTGTTTCAATCAATTTCTAACCTTTTTCTATGAACTAGACAACCTCTCCTCTTCAGAGCAGGGGTTGCCTGGTTTAATGCTCCGGTTTCCCATGGATCTTCATTGTGTTAAATTGTGCTCGAGAGTACATAGTATTCGGCCAAACACTGTGATGTGCCGAGTATAGCGATGCTCGAGCCCAACTGCTATTCGGCCGAGCATGCTCGCTCAACAATTGTCACAACCAGACAGCTGAGAAGCTCTGACAGAAGCCTTTCAGAACCTCCTCCTTGAGTTTTCTTTGTTGTGATGTTCAGTTCCTCATCTCGTTAGCCTCTCTCAGCTGTCATGTAGTTGGACTGATTGCTTCCCTTTAAATTCCTCCCCATAATGCATTACTGGGCGGCTTATACTACTTCCTGGAGTGTGTGTGAATGCTGATCCTGGTTTCCAGTCTGCTACAAAGTTAAGTGCTGAACATTTATCTGTTATTTCCTGTTTGCTGGATCCCAGGAGACCCTGACTCCCTCCGTGTCTGGTGTAGGGAGCCGGTGGTTGTGTCCCCTCACTATTGTAGGGTGTTCAAGGGTTATATAGTCGAGGTACGTGGATATGCAACCATCCACCTCTGGGATCTTTGCATAGGCTGAGCAGACAGGGAAAGTCTCAGGTCTTGTGCAGGGGTCTCCCTTTTGGTTCCTTAGCTTTGGATCCAGTGAGTCATATATGCATGTTGCTTTGTCTTGTTTCCTGTACACCGTCCGCAACATTATAAGCCGCCAAAACCGTCTCAAGCATGGATCCGGTTTCACTTTTGGCTGAACGCTTCCAGGGTCTTTCATTGGAGGTAGCTGATCTCCGTAAGACTTTTTCTCAGCTTCAAGTGACCGGTTCAGCTTGCGTTCATGGAGTTTGTTCTGAGCCTAAGATCTCGTTCCCGAATACGTTCTCCGGGGGTAGTGAGAATTTTGTGCGTTTTAGAGAGGCTTGCAAACTCCATTTTCGCCTTCTTCCCCATTCCTCTGGTGATGAGGAACGGAGGGTGGGGATCATTATATCGCTGCACAGGGGTAACGCTCAGTCTTGGGCCTTTTCGCTGCCAGAGGGGGCACGGCCTCTCCATTCAGTGGATGAATTCTTTTTCGCCCTGGGTCAGATATATGATGACCCGGATCGTATTGCTCTGGCTGAGTCTAGACTACGTCTATTATGCCAGGGTAAACAATCCGCAGAAATATACTGCTCAGAATTTCGGAGATGGGCAGCTGATACTGGTTGGAATGATGCTGCACTCCGAAGTCAATTTTGCCATGGTCTTTCAGAGGGATTGAAAGATGCATTTGCCTTTCATGAGAGGCCTATTTCTTTGGACTCTGCTATGTCTCAGGCCATTCGTATTGACAGGCGTCTTAGAGAGAGAGGAGATATGTCCCCTTCCTGTCATACTCAGTCCCAGGACAGTGCAGCGGTCTCATTGTGTGCGTAGGGGTCTCGGTCGCTGTCAGCCCCTGCTGAGCAGGAGCCCATGCAGCTGGGGTTGATTGCTTCTGACAATAGAAGATTCAGCTCGCATGGGAGGGTTTGTTTTTGTTGTGGAGGTATAAATCATTTGGCAAATATTTGTCCCTCTAGGAGATTCAGGCAGTTTTCTGGGAGTAATAAAGAAACAAACAGGAAAAAATCTTTTAAAAATGTTCCGTCTGTTACTATTGGCAGGGTTGAGGCAGAAATTAAAGGTTTTCCGTTTGCTTGTAGTTCCCGTTTTGTCCTGCTGGCTAGTGTGGCGCTAGAGAGCAAGAACATTTTTTGTGAGATTTTTGTGGATAGTGGAGCAGCTGTCAATCTCATTGATAATCAATTTGCAATAACTCGTGGTTTCCAGGTGCACACTTTGAGAAAGGATATTCCTGTTTTTGCTATTGATTCCGCTCCACTTTCTCAGAAATCATTAAAGGGCATAGTTCACAATATCCGTTTAATTGTGAGTGATTCTCAGGTTGAGGATGTGTCATGTTTCGTCCTTAGCGGTTTGCCTACTCCTCTAGTGTTGGGGCTACCCTGGCTCACTAAACATAACCCCACTATTGATTGGCAAGCGAGGCAAATAAATGGTTGGAGTGACTTTTGCAGAGAGAATTGCCTCACAACATCTGTTTCTGAGGTTGCTACTAAGACTGTACCATCTTTTCTCTCTGAATTTTCGGATGTCTTCTCTGAAAGTGGAGTTCAGGATTTGCCCCGGCACAGGGAGTACGATTGCCCTATTAATCTCATCCCAGGCGCCAAATTGCCAAAATCTCGTTTATACAATCTTTCCCAACCTGAGAGGATCGCTATGCGTGCTTATATCTCTGAGAGTCTGAGAAAAGGACACATACGACCCTCGAAGTCACCTGTTGCCGCTGTTTTTTTCTTTGTTAAGAAAAAAGATGGTTCTTTAAGACCTTGTCTGGATTTCAGGAAGCTGAACAGTATCAGTATTCGTGACCCTTATCCGCTTCCTCTGATCCTGGACCTGTTTAACCAGGTTGTTGGGGCTAAAGTCTTTTCCAAATTAGATCTAAGAGGGGCATACAACCTGGTCAGGGTCAGAGAAGGAGACGAATGGAAGACGGCCTTCAATACCCCTGAGGGCCATTTTGAGAATTTGGTTATGCCTTTTGGTTTGATGAATGCCCCAGCCGTTTTTCAGCATTTCGTGAACAGCATTTTTTATCATTTGATGGGAAAATTTGTATTAGTGTATTTGGATGACATTTTGATTTTTTCTCCTGATTTCAAAACTCATAAGGAACATTTACGTCAGGTCTTGCTCATCCTGCGGGAGAATAAATTATATGCGAAACTAGAAAAATGTGTGTTTGCGGTTCCAGAAATTCAATTTCTGGGGTTTCTTCTCTCCGCTTCTGGTTTTCGCATGGACCCCGAGAAGGTCCGCGCTGTGCTTGAGTGGGAGCTTCCTGAGAATCAGAAGGCGCTGATGCGTTTTTTGGGCTTTGCCAATTATTACAGGAAGTTTATTTTGAATTATTCCTCTATTGTTAAACCACTCACTGATATGACCAGAAAGGGGGTAGATTTTTCTTCTTGGTCAGTAGAGGCGCGTAAGGCTTTTTCTAATATCAAGGAGAGTTTTGCTTCCGCTCCCATCTTGGTGCAACCTGATATTTCTTTACCCTTTATAGTTGAGGTTGATGCTTCTGAGGTGGGTGTGGGGGCGGTCTTGTCTCAGGGTTCCTCTCCTGCCAAATGGCGACCGTGTGCCCTTTTCTCGAAAAAACTCTCCTCCGCAGAGAGAAATTACGATGTGGGAGATAGGGAATTGTTGGCCATCAAGTTGGCTTTTGAGGAATGGCGCCATTGGCTAGAGGGAGCCAGACACCCTATTACCGTATTTACTGACCATAAAAATCTGGCCTACTTGGAGTCAGCTAAGCGTCTGAACCCGAGACAGGCCAGATGGTCTTTGTTCTTTTCTAGGTTTAATTTTGTTGTCACGTTCCGCCCTGGAGTTAAGAATGTGAAGGCAGATGCCCTGTCACGTTGTTTTCCGGGAGGCGGGAATTTTGAAGACTCGGGTCCCATTTTGGCTGAAGGTGTGGTGGTCTCTGCTCTTTTTTCTGAATTGGAGGCAGAGGTTCAGGCAGCCCAGTCAGAGGCTCCTGATCTTTGTCCTCCTGGGAGGTTGTTTGTGCCTCTCGCTTTAAGACACAAGATTTTTAAGGAACACCACGATACGGTCCTTGCTGGGCACCCGGGGGCAAGAGCCACACTGGATCTCATCGCTCGGAGATTCTGGTGGCCTGCGCTTCGTAAGTCGGTTGAGGGTTTTGTGGCAGCCTGCGAGACTTGCGCTCGTGCCAAGGTCCCTCATTCACGGCCATCAGGTCCTCTCCTTCCCTTACCCATTCCTTCTTGTCCTTGGACACATCTGTCCATGGACTTTATAACGGACCTGCCTCGTTCCTCGGGGAAGACTGTGATTCTGGTGGTGGTGGACCGTTTTAGCAAAATGGTGCATTTCATCCCTTTTCCTGGTTTGCCCAATGCGAAGACGCTGGTGCAGGCATTTATTGATCACATTGTCAAATTGCACGGTATTCCTTCAGACATAGTCTCTGATAGGGGCACGCAGTTTGTTTCCAGATTCTGGAAGGCTTTCTGTTCTCGCTTGGGGGTTCGGTTGTTATTCTCTTCTGCTTTCCACCCGCAGTCGAATGGCCAGACAGAGCGCGTCAATCAGAATCTGGAGACATATCTGCGCTGTTTTGTGGCGGAGAATCAAGAGGATTGGTGTTCTTTTTTGTCCCTTGCTGAGTTTGCTTTAAATAACCGTCGTCAGGAGTCCTCTAATAAGTCACCATTTTTTGGTGCATATGGGTTTCATCCGCAGTTTGGGACTTTCTCGGGAGAGGGGTCTTCTGGTTTACCTGATGAGGACAGATTCTCCTCGTCTTTGTCATCTATTTGGCAAAAGATTCAGGATAATCTAAAGAGCATGCGTGAGAGATATAAGCGTGTGGCAGATAAGAGACGTGTGCTTGGTCCGGACCTGAATGTTGGTGATCTGATGTGGTTGTCTACCAAGAATATCAAATTGAAGGTTCTCTCCTGGAAGTTGAGTCCTAGGTTTATTGGGCCTTACAAAATCCTGTCTGTCATCAATCCTGTTGCCTACCGTCTTGATCTTCCTCAGACTTGGAAGATCCATAATGTTTTTCATAAGTCCTTATTGAAACCTTATGTTCAACCCATTGTACCCTCGCCTTTGCCTCCTCCTCCCATTATGGTTGATGGGAATCTTGAATTTCAGGTCTCTAGGATTGTGGATTCTCGTCTTGTCCGCGGTTCTCTTCAGTACCTTGTTCATTGGGAGGGTTATGGTCCTGAGGAGAGGATGTGGGTCCCAGTGACGGACATTAAGGCCTCTCGTCTCATCAGGGCTTTCCATAGGTCCCATCCTGAGAAGGTGGGCTCTGAGTGTCCGGAGTCCACTTGTAGAGGGAGGGGTACTGTCACAACCAGACAGCTGAGAAGCTCTAGAAGGAAGTTTGGCCGGCACGAGCGGATATTGGGAGCACCCGTGGTACTGTCAAACAGGGGGTACTGGCCACACAACGGAAGGGCACCTTTTTGTGTCTCCATTGTTTCCAATGCTCTAATGTTATCAAAGGCCCCAATGTTTACCACCCACATACTGGACGGACATAGGCAGTTAATGGCTTTTTCACATGCGAATCAGCCAATGTCATATATCTAATAAAATGTCCTTGTGGGTTGTTATACATTGGGGAAACTATGCAGAGTGTGAAAGATCGCATTGGAAAACACAAATCCACTATCAGGACAAAAAATTTACTTTTACCAGTTCCCTCCCATTTTGATAAATTTAATCACACAATTGCCCAACTAAAGTTCCAGGTCATAGAACAGATTTCTAGACCTAGACGAGGTGGCGATATCAAAAAACTACTTTTGCGCCGAGAGGCCTACTGGATTCACACCCTTGATACCCTTCATCCAAGAGGTCTGAACCGCGACTATGAAATTACGCATATTTGATCGTTACTAATGCTATTTTCTATTCACCTTTCATTTTATGGTTGTAATTTCTTGTATTATATTTTTTCTAGACATCGACTATATAAAAGAAGGAGTCCCCCAACTGTATTGGTATTTAATTACAATATCTAATAACATTACTACTGACATGTATTCTGACACCTGTTATGCTTTTTTTGATTCTTTGATTGCCTTGATTATGTTATCACGTGACTATGTATGTACCGCCCCTATTTTGGGCGTTTTCACTATTGGGAGGTTCTCATCATTGATATGTGTATATATATATGAGCTGTTGACCATGTATATTTATCTGTTGAGAAAGGCTATTGAGCCGAAACGCGTCCTATTCATGGACATATTGCTACTTGCAAAATAAATTTCACAAGCATTGAAGACACGTCTGCTGGGATTTCTTTCTATTAAGCTGAGAAGCTCTGACAGAAGCCTTTCAGAACCTCCTCCTTGAGTTTTCTTTGTTGTGATGTTCAGTTCCTCATCTCATTAGCCTCTCTCAGCTGTCATGTAGTTGGACTGATTGCTTCCCTTTAAATTCCTCCCCATAATGCATTACTGGGCGGCTTATACTACTTCCTGGAGTGTGTGTGCATGCTGATCCTGGTTTCCAGTCTGCATCAAAGTTAAGTGCTGAACATTTATCTGTTATTTCCTGTTTGCTGGATCCCAGGTGACCCTGACTCCCTCCGTGTCTGGTGTAGGGAGCCGGTGGTCGTGTCCCCTCACTATTGTAGGGTGTTCAAGGGTTATATAGTCGAGGTACGTGGATATGCAACCATCCACCTCTGGGATCTTTGCATAGGCTGAGCAGCCAGGGAAAGTCTCAGGTCTTGTGCAGGGGTCTCCCTTTTGGTTCCTTAGCTTTGGATCCAGTGAGTCATATATGCATGTTGCTTTGTCTTGTTTCCTGTACACCGTCCGCGACAACAATACTAGAGATGTCGCAAACATAAAATTGTCCGTTTGCGAATGGTGATCGCGAATTTCCGCTAATGTTCGTGAACGGGCGAACCGGGCAAACCGCCATTGACTTCAACAGGCAGGCAAATTTTAAAACCCACAGGGACTCTTTCTGGCCACAATACTGATGGAAAAGTTGTTTCAAGAGGACTAACACCTGGACTGTGGCATGCCAGAGGGGGATCCATGGCAAAACTCCCATGGAAAATTACAGAGTTGACGCAAAGTCGGGTTTTAATCCATAAAGAGCATAAATCACCTAACATTCCTAAATTGTTTGGAATAACGTGCTTTAAAACATCAGCTATGATGTTGTATCGATCAGGTAGTGTAAGGGTTATGCCCGCTTCACAGTGACAGACCAAACTATGACAGACCAAACTCCCTGTTTAACGCACCGCAAACAACTGCAAACAGTCCATTTGCACAACCGCAAACTCCCCATTTGCACAAGGTTGGATAACAAGCTAGCCATGTCCTCTACCCAGCCACGTACAACACCAAGGGTCACCGAAAGGTGATAACAAGCCCCCTGGGACGCCTGCCGTGGTTGGTCTTCCACCTCCTCAAAGCCACCTTCCTCCTCTGACTCCTTTTCTTCAGACTCCTCTCTCTGCGTTGCCACAGGTTCAGCAATCAACGACGACAAGGCTGCTTCTGGTGGTGATGGTGACCACAACTTTTCCTCTTCATGCTCATCTACGGCCTGATCAGCACTCTTCACAGGGCACGCTCCAGAAAAATGCATATGGGATGAGGTCGATGATGTTGCCATGGGTTTGACTGACTAGGTTTGTTGTCACCTCCGCAAAAAAAAAATCAGGTATTGTTGCAGCCGCTGCTGTAGCAGCGGCAGGAAAGAATTATGTTTTCAAGGCAGAAAGTGCACTAAAACATTGCGGCTTGAACCCTATTTGGTGGCGGAGAAGTCACGCAAGTCATCCGGCATGCAGAGATAAAACACATCAGCGTGTGGACCATTTTTAGCCCAAGGCATCTCATCTCATCAGGCCTTTTTTAGTCAAATGTATCGCCCACTGTCAGTCCATTCGGGATCCATGCCTCCTCATTCATCTTAATAAAGGTGAGGTAATCTAGACTTTTTTGAGCTAGGCGACTTCTCTTCTCAGTGACAATACCTCCTGCTGCACTGAAGGTCTGTTCTCACAGGACACTTGAAGCAGGGCAGGCCAGAAGTTGCAAAAGCAAATTGGGATAGCTCAGGCAACAGGTCAAGCCTGCACACCCAGTATTCAAGGGGTTCATCGGGCTCCTCAGAGTGTCGATATCTGCAGTTAAGGCAAGGTAGCAATGCATAGGACTTAAAAAGCTCTGCATGTCCTCCATCAACAACACGTCTGTAAAGCATCCTGTCCTTGCCGGCGTGGTCGTGGTAGGAGGAGGATTACTTTCACCTCTTCCCCTGTTAGATTCCCGTTTTGTGCTGTGACATCACCCTTATACGCTGTGTAAAGCATACTTTTTAACTTGTTTTGGAACTGCTGCATCCTTTCCGACTTCCGTTAATTTGGTAAAATTTCAGGCACTTTCTGCTTATACCGGGGGTCTAGTAGCGTGGCCACCCAGTACAGGTCGTTCTCCCTCAGCCTTTTTATACAAGGGTCCCTCAACAGGCACAACTGCATGAAAGACCCCATTTGCACAAGGTTGGATGCCGAGCTACTCATGTCCCGTTCCTCATCCTCACTGATCTCATTGAAGGTCTGTTCTTCCCCCCAGCCACGTACAACACCACAGGTACCAGATAGGTGACAACGAGCACCATGGGATGCCTGCTTTGGTTAGTCTTCCTCCTCCTCAAAGCCACATTCCTCCTCTGATTCCTCTTCCAGCGTTGCCGCAGGTCCAGCAAGCGATGCTGATAAGGCTGTTTCTGGTGGTGATGGTGACCACAACTCTTCCTCTTCCCGCTCATCTACAGCCCGATCCAGCACTCTTCGCAGGGCACGCTCCAGGAAGAAAACAAATGAGATGATGTCGCTGATGGTGCCTTCGGTGCAACTGACTAGGTTTGTCACCTCCTCAAAAGGACGCATGAGCCTACAGGCATTGCACATGAGCATCCAGTAACGTGACAAAATAATACCTAGCTCCGCAGAGGCTTACCTAGCACCCCGGTCATACAAATACTCGTTGACAGCTTTTGTCTTGTTGGAGCAGGCGGTCGAACATTAAGAGTGTTGAATTCCAACGTGTCGGGCTGTTGCAAATCAAGCGCCTCACTGGCATGTTGTTTCACCACTGAATATCTGAAAAGTGGGCGGCCATGGCCATGTAGGAACTCCTGAAATGGCCAATACCTTCCTGGCCTGCTTGAGGACGTCCTGTAAGCCTGGGTACTTATGCACAAAGCGTTGTACGATGAGACACGTCACATGGAACATGTGTCAACTTGCTTAAATTCAATGCCGCCAACAAATTGCTTTCATTGTCACACACCACTTTGCCGATCTCCAGTTGGTGCTGAGTCAGCCACTGATCCACCTGTGCATTCAGGGCGGACAGGAGTGCTGGTCCGGTGTGACTCTCTGCTTTCAGGCAAGTCAACCCCAAGAAGGCGTGACACTGTCGTATCCGGGATGTGGAATAGCCCCTGGGGAGCTGGGGGGGGGGGGTGCAGTTGATGTGGAGCAAGATGCAGCAGCAGAAGAGGACTCAGCCGATGAGGTTAGCGAAGAGGATGGAGTAGGAGGAGTAGAGGAGGTGGCAGCAGGCCTGCCTGCAAGTCGTGGCGGTGTCACCAACTCTGCTGCAGAGCCACGCATTCCATGCTTGGCAGCCATCAGCAGGTTTACCTGCCCTGACCGTGCTTTGCAGACCAGTTATCAGTGGTCAGATGGACCCTTGCCCCAACACTGTGTGCCAGACATGCCATGACTTCCTTTTCCACAATAGAGTACAGGTTGGGTATTGCCTTTTGTGAAAAGAAATTTCGGCCGGGTACCTTCCACTGTGGTGTCCCAATAGCTACAAATTTTTTGAAGGCCTCAGACTCCACCAGCTTGTATGGCTAAGAGTTCCGACAAGCCAGCTGTCAGACGCCGGGCAAGGGAGTGACTCTGTGACATTGGCTTCTTACGCTCAAACATTTCCTTGACAGACACCTGACTGTGGGCAGATGAGCAAGAACTGCTCAAGGCGAGAGGCGGGTGGTTGAGAGGAGGCAAGGAGGACAGCAGTGGTTGACGTGGCTGAAGATGCTGGACCAGGAAGAGGATGGTGGTTTTGAGTTTGTGTGCTGCTTGTACTCGTCATCATGTGTTGATCCCATAGGCGTTTGTGATGTGAGATCATGTGCCTTCGCAAAGCAGTTGGGTGTTGGACTTCCCACGACTCTTTTGGCACAGGTTGCAAATGGCATTGCTGTTATCAGAGGCAGACACACAAAAAAAATACCACACTGCTGAGCTTTGCAATGATGGCATTCTGGTGGTGGCAACAGTATGCGTTGATTGGCGTGCTGTCTGGCTGACCCCGGGTGCCGATACATGCTGTCTGACTGTGCCACTAGCTCCTTGTGACGCCCTCCCCCTGCTTCCAACTCGTCTTCTTCTCCTCCTCTCTGTCTCCCCACCTGAACTTTCACCCTGTTCTTCTTCTCTTCAAGCGGGTACCCACGTGACATCCACGTACACATCGTCAACCGCTTCACTTGTATCTGACAACTCAGCAAAGGAAGCAGCAGCGGGTACAACATCATCATCATCACACCGTACGTCCATGTGTGTAATGCTGCCTGACTGAGACATATCCCTGTTATCTACATCCTCTGGCAATAATGGTTGCGCAACACTCATTTCTTCCAACTGATGTGTAAATAAGGCTACTTTCACACTTGCGCTTGATCGGATCCGTTCTGAATGGATCCGATCATATTAATGCAGACGGAGGCTCCGTTCAGTACGGATCCGTCTGCATTAATAACTTAGAAAAATTTTGCAAGTGCGCAAGTAGCCTGAGCGGATCCGTTCAGACTTTCAATGTAAAGTCAATGGGGGACGGATCCGCTTGAAGATTGAGCCATATGGGCTCATCTTCAAGCGGATCCGTTCCCATTGACTTACATTGTAAGTCTGAACGGATCCGCTCGCCTCCGCACGGCCAGGCGGACAGCTGAACGCTGCAAGCAGCGTTCAGCTGTCCGCCTGTCCGTGCGGAGGCGAGCGGAGCGGAGGCTGAACGCCGCCAGACTGATGCAGTCTGAGCGGATCCGCATCCATTCAGACTGCATCAGGGCTGGACGGAGGCGTTTGGGTCCGCTCGTGAGCTCCTTCAAACGGAGCTCACGAACGGACCCATGAACGCTAGTGTGAAAGTAGCCTAACTCCTCTGACAGATCAAGTGAAGCAGCTGTGGTGCTAGTGTTGGTGGTGGCGGCAGGCAGGTGAGTGGTAACTTCAGAGGTGCCCGAAGCTGAGCTGGAGGAGGATGGTGCGTCAAGGTTCTGAGCGAAAGCTATAGAACATTGGGTGTCCTGTGTTAACCAGTCAACTTTGTCCTCAGAACTTTTCAAGTTCAGGGTACGTGGCCTCTGAACACTGGGCATTATTCTAGGGCCAAAGGAAATCACAGAACCACGGCCTCGACGGCCCCGCGGGGTGGCCTGCCTCTGCCTGTAATTTTTTTTCCGATTAGTTGTACTATGCGTGCAAGCTACTGTGACACCAGATATGAGTGTTGGTACTGGGCACTGGCAGTAGTGGGCAAAGTACACGCTGTAGGCCTGACACACACGCTTGCAGGCAACTGCAATTATATTGCAGTGAAAAAATTATTAATTTTTTTAAATGTAATCTACTGTACTGTGACACCAGATATGAGTAGTGGCACTGGGCACTGTCAGTAGTGGGCACAGTATACGCTGTAGGCTTGACACACACGCCTGCAGGCAACTGCAATTATATTACAGTGAAAAAAGTTTTTTTTTTGTTTTTTTTTTTATGCAAGCTACTGTGACACCAGATATGAATGGTGCTTTTAAATGCAAGCTAGTGTGACACCAGATATGAGTGGTGCAACTGGGTACTGGCAGTAGTGGGCACAGTACACGCTGTAGGCCTGACACACACACTTGCAAGCAACTGCAATTATATTACAGTGAAAAAAGTTTTTTTTTTTTTTAATGCAAGCTACTTTGACACCAGATATGAGTGGTGGCACTGGCAGTAGTGGGCACAGTACACACTGTAGGCCTGACACACACGCTTGCAGGCAACTGCAATTATATTACAGTGAAAAAAGTTGTTGTTTTTTCTTAATGCAAGCTACTGTGACACCAGATATGAGTGGTGGTACTGGACACTGGCAGTAGTGGGCACAGTATACACTGTGGGCCTGACACACACGCTGGCAGGCAACTGCAATTAGATTACAGAGAGAGAGAAAAAAAGCAGACTGATGTACTAGCCCTAAAAAGTGCTTTTTGGGGTGCTGTCAGGATGCTATCCTTACAGCAGATCAGATGAGTCTTACAGGACTGGAGTGGACACTGAATACACTGGCCTAACTATCGATTTCCCTATTAAATCAGCAGCAGCTACACTGTCCCTGCTCTCACTAAGACTGCAGCTTCCGAATGAATCTAAGATGGGTGCTGTCCTTGCTTTTTGCTAGGAAGTGGGAGGGTCTGGGAGGGAGGGTCTGCTGCTGATTGGCTGGAATGTGTATGCTGACTGTGAGGTACAGGCTCAAAGTTTGCTCAATGATGACAAATAGGGGGGGGATCGAACATCGCATATGTTTGCCCGCCGCTGCGAACAAGTGATGTTCGCCAGCGAATAGTTCGGGACATCTCTAAACACTACAAGATTGTATTTACTTTATTATTTAATCATGTTTCTGCACCGTCTTGTGGCCATTTTTGCAGGAAGTGACCGCAGGTGTAGCCATATTGATTGTAATTTTTGAATCCGCAGTAGCTGACATTTCAGCCTGTCCAATCATTAAACAACGGAAATTCAAATGTGACAACTAACATGGCTGTATGTCTTTTTGTCAATTAGTGTATAGTATATGCTTTCAAAAAAGAGTTTGCCATGGTCATAGTTTTTTGTCCCTCTTTTATTCTTTTCTACCTATGTGTGTATTTACACTTGACATTGTCTTCTATTTATGCAAGCTCCATACATCAGCAGTGTCAAGGCTGGGTAACTCTGCGTAGGATTCCTGCTGGAAACATTTATCAATGTCTACTGTGACTCAGAGAGAAGATACGAGCGGCACTACTGCTTACAGCGGAGCGGTGCGCGTGTCCAGGGAAGAAGATCCACAGATAATGATATAGTAAGGACCGGCACTCGCTATTGGTAGTGATATCAAATAAATTTAATGGTCACATACAAATGGTTAATGTGACGCGTTTCGGCTATTAGAAGCCTTTGTCAAACATGTTTGACAAAGGCTTCTAATAGCCGAAACGCGTCACATTAACCATTTGTATGTGACCATTAAATTTATTTGATATCACAACCAATAGCGAGTGCCGGTCCTTACTATACCACTGTCTACTGTGACTGTCAGCTTTAAAACGGGACAATATTAACACTTTCTCATTTGAAATGTACTCGGTTGAGAGAGTTATTTTCTACAGAATACTGTCTTGAAAATGTAAATGTTAAGGTTAAAGAATATGGTTGATTTACTATGCTACTTTAGCCTCTATTGTACCCTTACTTGCCCCAGCTACTAAATAATAAAACTTTTAATAATTACTCCATAAATGAACACAACTACAGTGCAAACAGTGGCTGTGCCCCCCCCCCCCCCAACTAAAATGGCCCCCATTAATTTTGGTGGTGGATGGTCTATGCTGCGCTGCTGTGCACTGTGTAGGCACTAGGCAGCCCTACCGGACATCTTCTTCACATCTGATGATCTGACTGAGTCTCGGACTTGGTTCCGTTACGGTCTCACTCTCTAGTCTCCACCCACCGTTGCCGCGTCCCCGGCCCCGCTTCAGCTCTGCCCCGGCCCCGCCCCCGGTCCCAGGACCTGACAAGTCTCTTTCTATTCTAACTAGAGAGATCAGATCTGACTCTGACTGAGTCTGAGAGGAGAGCTGGCTGGCAGCTGCCCCAGAAGCTTCCTGATTTAAAAGTTAAAGGGGTTCTGCACTTTAATTTAATTGATGATCTATACTCTGGATAGATCATCAGCTTCTGATCGGCGGGGGTCAGACACCCGGGACCCCCGCCGATCAGCTGCTTGAGAAGGCACCGGCGCTCCAGTAGCGCCGCGGCCTTCTCACTGTTTACCGCCAGCCCACTGACGTCACGACTAGTATCAACTAGCGTGGGAGTGGCTAAGCTCCATTCAAGTGAACAGAGCTTAGCCGCGCTCAGGCTAGTTGATACTAGTCGTGATGTCAGTCAGTGGGCTGGCGGTAAACAGTGAGAAGGCCGCGGTGCTGCTCGAGTGCTGGTGCCTTTTCAAACAGCTGATCGGCGGGGGTACCGGGTGTCTGACCCCCACCGATCAGAAGCTGATGATCTATCCAGAGTATAGATCATCAGTTAAATGAAAGTGCAGAACCCCTTTAAAGTTACTGTCAGTGCAGCCTGGATGATTACAGTGTTTACTTTACCGTTTAGAGAAATCATGTTCAAATGTGAGCGGTGGGAGGGTGATCTGTGGTCTGTGGATGTCATGAGTCATTACACTATTATAGGGGGGGAGGGATCTATAGATGATACTCTTATAGTGTTATAGGGAGGGGGATCGGGGGTCTTTGGATGTCATGACACTGTTACTGGGGGGGGGGATCTGTAGATGACACTGTTATAGAGAGGGGGATCTGTAGATGACACGGTTATGGGGGGGGGGGATCTGTGCCACTCTGTGGATGACACTGTTAGGCTCCATTCAGACGTCCGTAACAGCGGCAATGTGCGGTTCGGCATTTTTTTTCGGGAACGGAATTGCGGACCCGGAAGTGCGGGTCCGCATTTCCGTATCCAGCAGCACGTCGTGCTTCCCTATGGAAATTAATGGGTCCGCGATTCCGTTACACAAATTACGGATGTGTGAATGGGGCCTTATAAGGAGAGGGATCCCGATATGACACTGATATGAGGTGGATCTGTGGATGACACATAGCATAAGATGCTATAAACGGTATGTGTCATCCACAGATCCCCCTCCATAAGTGTCATCCACAGATCCCCAGGCAGCTAGGACATGTTGAAATCTGAGTGATTGGGGTTTTTCTTCCCTATTGCGGTTTTAGGTATTGGGTAAAGTATTGCAGCATTTCTAAGCGTACTTGTGTAAATGTATCGTTGTTATAGCTGCCCCACTACTTTTGTCCTGGCCCCCAGTGTGCCCCCCCCAAAATTTGAAAGCTAGAGACTAGAGTTGAGCGAACACCTGGATGTTCGGGTTCGAGAAGTTCGGCCGAACTTCCCGGAAATGTTCGGGTTCGGGATCCGAACCCGACCTGAACTTCGTCCCAAACCCCATTGAAGTCAAAGGGGACCCGAACTTTTCAGCACTAAAAAGGCTGTAAAACAGCCTAGGAAAGGGCTAGAGGGCTGCAAAAGGCAGCAAAATGTAGTTAAATCCCCTGCAAACAAATATGGATAGGGAAATCAGTCATCATGTCATAGCAGAGAATCATGCTTCACGTCACCCAACACTGGAACAAGCCACTGTCAGATATTTTTAGGCCCCGGCACCCAGACAGAGGAGAGGTTCATTCAACTTTGGGTTGCCCCGCAATATAATGGTAAAATGAAAATAAAAGTAGGATTGAATGAGGAAGTGCCCTGGAGTACAATAATATATGGTTAAGGGGAGGTAGTTAATGTCTAATCTGCACAAGGGATGGACAGGTCTTGTGGGATCCATGCCTGGTTCATTTTTATGAACGTCAGCTTGTCCACATTGGCTGTAGACAGGCGGCTGCGTTTGTCTGTAATGACACCCCCTGCCGTGCTGAATACACGTTCAGACAAAACGCTGGCCGCCGGGCAGGCCAGCACCTCCAAGGCATAAAAGGCTAGCTCTGGCCACGTGGACAGTTTGGAGACCCAGAAGTTTAATGGGGCCGAACCATCAGTCAGTACGTGGAGGGGTGTGCACAAGTACTGTTCCAACATGTTAGTGAAATGTTGCCTCCTGTTAACATGTTCCGTATCTGGTGGTGGTGCAGGTAGCTGTGGCGTGTTGACAAAACTTTTCCACATCTCTGCCATGCTAACCCTGCCCTCAGAGGAGCTGGCCGTGACACAACTGCGTTGGCGACCTCTTGCTCCTCCTCTGCCTTCGCCTTGGGCTTCCACTTGTTCCCCTGTGACATTTGGGAATGCTCTCAGTAGCGCGTCTACCAACGTGTGCTTGTACTCGCGCATCTTCCTATCACACTCCAGTGCAGGAAGTAAGGTGGGCACATTGTCTTTGTACCGTGGATCCAGCAGGGTGGCAACCCAGTAGTCCGCACACGTTAAAATGTGGGCAACTTTGCTGTCGTTGCGCAGGCATTGCAGCATGTAGTCGCTCATGTGTGCCAGGCTGCCCAGAGGTAAGGACAAGCTGTCCTCTGTGGGAGGCGTATCGTCATCGTCCTGCGTTTCCCCCCAGCCACGCACCAGTGATGGGCCCGAGCTGCGTTGGGTGCCACCCCGCTGTGAACATGCTTCATCCTCATCCTCCTCCACCTCATCCTCATCCTCGTCCTCCTCGTCCTCCAGTAGTGGGCCCTGTCTGGCCACATTTGTACCTGGCCTCTGCTGTTGCAAAAAACCTCCCTCTGAGTCACTTCGAAGAGACTGGCCTGAAAGTGATAAAAATGACCCCTCTTCCTCCTCCTCCTCCTCCTCCTGGGCCACCTCCTCTTCCATCATCGCCCTAAGTGTTTTCTCAAGGAGACATAGAAGTGGTATTGTAACGCTGATAACGGCGTCATCGCCACTGGCCATGTTGGTGGAGTACTCGAAACAGCGCAACAGGGCACACAGGTCTCGCATGGAGGCCCAGTCATTGGTGGTGAAGTGGTGCTGTTCCGCAGTGCGACTGACCCGTGCGTGCTGCAGCTGAAACTCCACTATGGCCTGCTGCTGCTCGCACAGTCTGTCCAGCATGTGCAAGGTGTAGTTCCACCTGGTGGGCACGTTGCATGTGAGGCGGTGAGCGGGAAGGCCGCAGTTACGCCGTAGCGTAGACAGGCGAGCAGCGGCAGGATGTGAACGCCGGAAGCGCTAACAGACGGCCCGCACTTTATGCAGCAGCTCTGACATGTCGGGGTAGTTGTGAATGAACTTCTGCACCACCAAATTCAGCACATGCGCCAGGCAAGGGATGTGCGTCAAACAGGCTATTCCCAGAGCTGCAACGAGATTTCGCCCATTATCGCACACCACCAGGCCGGGATTGAGGCTCACCGGCAGCAACCACTCGTCGGTCTGTTGTTCTGTACCCCGCCACAACTCCTGTGCGGTGTGGGGCCTGTCCCCCAAACATATGAGTTTCAGAATGGCCTGCTGACGTTTACCCCAGGCTGTGCTGAAGTTGGTGGTGAAGGTGTGTGGCTGACTGGATGAGCAGGTGGAAGAAGAGGAGGAGGAAGCCGAGTAGGAGGAGGAGGCAACAGGAGGCAAAGAATGTTGCCCTGCGATCCTTGGCGGCGGAAGGACGTGCGCCAAACAGCTCTCCGCCTGGGGCCCAGCTGCCACTACATTTACCCAGTGTGCAGTTAGGGAGATATAGCGTCCCTGGCCGTGCTTACTGGTCCACGTATCTGTGGTTAGGTGGACCTTGCCACAGATGGCGTTGCGCAGTGCACACTTGATTTTATCGGATACTTGGGTGTGCAAGGAAGGCACGGCTCTCTTGGAGAAGTAGTGGCGGCTGGGAAAAACATGCTGTGGGACAGCAAGCGACATGAGCTGTTTGAAGCTGTCTGTGTCCACCAGCCTAAATGACAGCATTTCATAGGCCAGTAGTTTAGAAATGCTGGCATTCAGGGCCAGGGATCGAGGGTGGCTAGGTGGGAATTTACGCTTTCTCTCAAATGTTTGTGCGATGGAGAGCTGAACACTGCCGTGTGACATGGTTGAGATGCTTGGTGACGGAGGTGGTGGTGTTGGTGGTACATCCCCTGTTTGCTGAGCGGCAGGTGCCAACGTTCCTCCAGAGGCAGAGGAAGAGGCAGAGGCGGCAGCAGCAGAAGAGGTAGCAGGGGGAGCCTGAGTGACTTCCTTGTTTTTACTCCACTGCAGTTCATGCTTTGCATGCAGGTGCCTGGTCGTGCAGGTTGTGCCGAGGTTCAGAACGTTAATGCCTCACTTCAGGCTCTGATGGCACAGCGTGCAAACCACTCGGGTTTTGTCGTCAGCACATTGTTTGAAGAAGTGCCATGCCAGGGAACTCCTTGAAGCTGCCTTTGGGGTGCTCGGTCCCAGATGGCAGTGGTCAGTAGCAGAAGGAATCTCTTGGCGGCGGGTGTTCTGCTTTTGCCCACTGCTCCCTCTTTTGCTACGCTGTTGGCTCGGTCTAACCACTGCCTCTTCCTCCGAACTGTGAAAGTCAGTTGCACGACCTTCATTCCATATGGGGTCTAGGACCTCATCGTTCCCTGCATCGTCTTCCACCCAGTCTTCCTCCCTGACCTCCTGTTCAGTCTGCACACTGCAGAAAGAAGCAGGAGTTGGCACCTGTGTTTCGTCATCATCAGAGACGTGCTGAGGTGGTATTCCCATGTCCTCATCATCAGGAAACATAAGTGGTTGTGCGTCAGTGCATTCTATGTCTTCCACCGCTGGGAAGGGCTAGGTGGATGCCCTTGGGAAACCCTGCCAGCAGAGTCTTCAAACAGCATAAGAGACTGCTGCATAACTTGAGGCTCAGACAGTTTCCCTGATATGCATGGGGGTGATGTGACAGACTGATGGGCTTGGTTTTCAGGCGCCATCTGTGCACTTTCTGCAGAAGACTGGGTGGGAGATAATGTGATCGTGCTGAATCCGCTGTCGGCCACCCATTTGACTAATGCCTGTACCTGCTCAGGCCTTACCATCCTTAGAACGGCATTGGGCCCCACCAAATATCGCTGTCAATTCTGGCGGCTACTGGGACCTGAGGTAGTTGGTACACTAGGACGTGTGACTGTGGCAGAACGGCCACGTCCTCTCCCAGCACCAGAGGGTCCACTAACACCACCACGACTATGTCCACGTCCACGTCCCTTACTAGATGTTTTCCTCATTGTTACCGTTCACCACAATAAGAAAAATATTATACATACAACTGATTTAGGGAATTGCTAAGTTGGGAATTGTATTTCAACCCAGAACAAAAACTGTGCTTTGGCGGACACTAAATGAAATGACCAGCCTCAGCAATAAACAAAGATTTAGCTGAATATAAATTGTATGCCTAGTATTTAGGCGCTGGATGACAGGTATACGTTTACGGACAGAATTAGACTAGGAAATGCACGGTAGTCTGTGAAGTTATTGTAAATGACCCTATCAGCACCTTGAATCTAATATACCCTTTTATGGATAGATTTAAAGTAGGCCTGATACAGCAGAAACCACTAATTTAGGGAATTGCTAAGTTGGGAATTGTATTTCAGCCCAGAACAAAAACTGTGCTTTGACGGACACAAAATAACTAGAGCTGAGCGGACACCTGGATGTTCGGGTTCGAGAAGTTCGGCCGAACTTCCCGGAAATGTTCGGGTTCGGGATCCGAACCCGATCCGAACTTCGTCCCGAACCCGAACCCCATTGAAGTCAATGGGGACCCGAACTTTTCGGCACTAAAAAGGCTGTAAAACAGCCCAGGAAAGGGCTAGAGGGCTGCAAAAGGCAGCAACATGTAGGTAAATCCCCTGCAAACAAATGTGGATAGGGAAATGAATTAAAATAAAAATAAAATAAATAAAAATTAACCAATATCAATTGGAGAGAGGTCCCATAGCAGAGAATCAGGCTTCACGTCAGCCACCACTGCAACAATCCATTGTCAGATATTTAGGCCCAGCACCCAGGCAGAGGAGAGAGGTCCCGTAACAGAGAATCTGTCTTCATGTCAGCAGAGAATCAGTCTGCATGTCATAGCAGAGAATAAGGCTTCACGTCAGCCACCAGTGCAACAGTCCATTGTCAGATATTTAGGCCCAGCACCCAGGCAGAGGAGAGAGGTCCCGTAACAGAGAATCTGTCTTCATGTCAGCAGAGAATCAGTCTGCATGTCATAGCAGAGAATCAGGCTTCACGTCAGCTACCACTGCAACAGTCCATTGGCATATATTTAGGCCCAGCACACAGGCAGAGGAGAGAGGTCCCGTAACAGAGAATCTGTCTTCATGTCAGCAGAGAATCAGTCTGCATGTCATAGCAGAGAATCAGGCTTCACGTCAGCTATCACTGCAACAGTCCATTTGCATATATTTAGGCCCAGCACACAGGCAGAGGAGAGAGGTCCCGTAACAGAGAATCTGTCTTCGTCTCAGCAGAGAATTAGTCTGCATGTCATAGCAGAGAATCAGGCTTCACGTCAGCCAAACCTGCAACAGTCCATTGTCAGATATTTAGGCCCAGCACCCAGGCAGAGGAGAGAGGTCCCGTAACAGAGGATCTGGCTTCATGTCAGCAGAGAATCAGTCTGCATGTCATAGCAGAGAATCATGCTTCACGTCACCCAACATTGGAACAGTCCATTGGCATATATTTAGGCCCCGGCAACCAAGACAGAGGAGAGGTTCATTCAACTTTGGGTAGCCTCGCAATATAATGGTAAAATGAAAATAAAAATAGGATTGAATGAGGAAGTGCCCTGGAGTACAATAATATATGGTTAAGGGGAGGTAGTTAATGTCTAATCTGGACAAGGGATGGACAGGTCCTGTGGGATCCATGCCTGGTTCATTTTTATGAACGTCAGCTTGTCCACATTGGCTGTAGACAGGCGGCTGCGTTTGTCTGTAATGACGCCCCCTGCCGTGCTGAATACACGTTCAGACAAAACGCTGGCTGCCGGGCAGGCCAGCACCTCCAAGGCATAAAAGGCTAGCTCTGGCCACGTGGACAATTTAGAGACCCAGAAGTTGAATGGGGCCGAACCATCAGTCAGTACGTGGAGGGGTGTGCACACGTACTGTTCCACCATGTTAGTGAAATGTTGCCTCCTGTTAACACGTTACGTATCAGGTGGTGGTGCAGTTAGCTGTGGCGTGTTGACAAAACATTTCCACATCTCTGCCATGCTAACCCTGCCCTCAGAGGAGCTGGCCGTGACACAGCTGCCTTGGCGACCTCTTGCTCCTCCTCTGCCTTGGCCTTGGGCTTCCACTTGTTCCCCTGTGACATTTGGGAATGCTCTCAGTAGCGCGTCTACCAACGTGCGCTTGTACTCGCGCATCTTCATATCACGCTCCAGTGCAGGAAGTAAGGTGGGCACATTGTCTTTGTAGCGTGGATCCAGCAGGGTGGCAACCCAGTAGTCCGCACACGTTAAAATGTGGGCAACTCTGCTGTCGTTGCACAGGCACTGCAGCATGTAGTCGCTCATGTGTGCCAGGCTGCCCAGGGGTAAGGACAAGCTGTCCTCTGTGGGAGGCGTATCGTCATCGTCCTGCCTTTCCCCCCAGCCACGCACCAGTGATGGGCCCGAGCTGCGTTGGATGCCACCCCGCTGTGACCATGCTTCGTCCTCATCCTCCTCCAACTCCTCCTCATCTTCGTCCTCCTCGTCTTCCAGTAGTGGGCCCCGGCTGGCCACATTTGTACCTGGCCTCTGCTGTTGCAAAAAACCTCCCTCTGAGTCACTTCGAAGAGACTGGCCTGAAAGTGCTAAAAATAACCCTTCTTCCTCCTCCTCCTCCTCCTCCTGGGCCACCTCCTTTTCCATCATCACCCTAAGTGTTTTCTCAAGCAGACATAGAAGTGGTATTGTAACGCTGATAACGGCGTCATCGCCACTGGCCATGTTGGTGGAGTACTCGAAACAGCGAAATAGGGCACACAGGTCTCGCATGGAGGCCCAGTCATTGGTGGTGAAGTGGTGCTGTTCCGCAGTGCGACTGACCCGCGCGTGCTGCAGCTGAAATTCCACTATGGCCTGCTGCTGCTCGCACAGTCTGTCCAGCATGTGCAAGGTGGAGTTCCACCTGGTGGGCACGTCGCATATGAGGCGGTGAGCGGGAAGGCCAAAGTTACGCTGTAGCGCAGACAGGCGAGCAGCGGCAGGATGTGAACGCCGGAAGCGCGAACAGACGGCCCACACTTTATGCAGCAGCTCTGACATGTCGGGGTAGTTGTGAATAAACTTCTGCACCACCAAATTCAGCACATGCGCCAGGCAAGGGATGTGCGTCAAACCGGCTAGTCCCAGAGCTGCAACGAGATTTCGCCCATTATCGCACACCACCAGGCCGGGCTTGAGGCTCACCGGCAGCAACCACTCGTCGGTCTGTTGTTCTATACCACGCCACAACTCCTGTGCGGTGTGGGGCCTGTCCCCCAAACATATGAGTTTCAGAATGGCCTGCTGACGTTTACCCCGGGCTGTGCTGAAGTTGGTGGTGAAGGTGTGTGGCTGACTGGATGAGCAGGTGGAAGAAGAGGAGGAGGAAGCCGAGAAGGAGGAGGTGGCAACAGGAGGCAAAGAATGTTGCCCTGCGATCCTTGGCGGCGGAAGGACGTGCGCCAAACAGCTCTCCGCCTGGGGCCCAGCTGCCACTACATTTACCCAGTGTGCAGTTAGGGAGATATATAGCGTCCCTGGCCGTGCTTACTGGTCCACGTATCTGTGGTTAGGTGGACCTTGCTACAGATGGCGTTGCGCAGTGCACACTTGATTTTATCGGATACTTGGTTGTGCAGGGAAGGCACGGCTCTCTTGGAGAAGTAGTGGCGGCTGGGAACAACATACTGTGGGACAGCAAGCAACATGAGCTGTTTGAAGCTGTCTGTGTCCACCAGCCTAAATGACAGCATTTCATAAGCCAGTAGTTTAGAAATGCTGGCATTCAGGGCCAGGGATCGAGGGTGGCTAGGTGGGAATTTACGCTTTCTCTCAAATGTTTGTGAGATGGAGAGCTGAACGCTGCCGTGTGACATGGTTGAGATGCTTGGTGACGGAGGTGGTGGTGGTGTTGGTGGTACATCCCCTGTTTGCTGGGCGGCAGGTGCCAACGTTCCTCCAGAGGCGGAGGAAGAGGCCGAGGCGGCAGCAGCAGAAGAGTCCGAGGCGGCAGCAGCAGAAGAGGTAGCAGGGGGAGCCTGAGTGACTTCCTTGTTTTTAAGGTGTTTACTCCACTGCAGTTCATGCTTTGCATGCAGGTGCCTGGTCATGCAGGTTGTGATAAGGTTCAGAACGTTAATGCCTCGCTTCAGGCTCTGATGGCACAGCGTGCAAACCACTCGGGTCTTGTCGTCAGCACATTGTTTGAAGAAGTGCCATGCCAGGGAATTCCTTGAAGCTGCCTTTGGGGTACTCGGTCCCAGATGGCAGCGGTCAGTAGCAGGCGGAGTCTCTTGGTGGCGGGTGCTCTGCTTTTGCCCACTGCTCCCTCTTTTGCTACGCTGTTGGCTCGGTCTCACCACTGCCTCTTCCTCCGAACTGTGAAAGTCAGTGGCACGACCTTCATTCCATGTGGGGTCTAGGACCTCATCGTCCCCTGCATCGTCTTCCACCCAGTCTTGATCCCTGACCTCCTGTTCAGTCTGCACACTGCAGAAAGACGCAGCAGTTGGCACCTGTGTTTCGTCATCATCAGAGACTTGCTGAGGTGGTATTCCCATGTCCTCATCATCAGGAAACATAAGTGGTTGTGCGTCAATGCATTCTATGTCCTCCACCACTGGGGAAGGGCTAAGTAGATACCCTTGGGAAACCCTGCCAGCAGAGTCTTCAAACAGCATAAGAGACTGCTGCATAACTTGAGGCTCAGACAGTTTCCCTGATATGCATGGGGGTGATGTGACAGACTGATGGGGTTGGTTTTCAGGCGCCATCTGTGCGCTTTCTGCAGAAGACTGGGTGGGAGATAATGTGAACGTGCTGGATCCACTGTCGGCCAACCAATTGACTAATGCCTGTACCTGCTCAGGCCTTACCATCCTTAGAACGGCATTGGGCCCCACCATATATCGCTGTAAATTCTGGCGGCTACTGGGACCTGAGGTAGTTGGTACACTAGGACGTGTGGATGTGGCAGAACGGCCACGTCCTCTCCCAGCACCAGAGGGTCCACTAACACCACCACGACCATGTCCACGTCTGCGTCCCTTACTAGATGTTTTCCTCATTGTTATCGTTCACCACAACAACAAAAATATTATTTGGCCCAATGTATTGTATTCAAATTCAGCTGAATATAAATTTGAGGCCTAGTATTTAGGCGCTGGGTGACAGGTATAGGTTTACTGACAGAATTAGACTTGGAAATGCACAGTAGCGGCTGTGTGAAGTTATTCAGAATGACCCTATGTGCACCTTGAATATGATATACCCTTTTAGGGATAAATTTCAAATAGCTCTGCTACAGCAGAAACCACTAAATTATGAAATTGCTAAATTGGGAATTGTATTTCAACCCAGAACAAAAACTGTGCTTGGACGGACACTAAATAACTTGCCCAGCCACAACAGTACAGCAGTAACGACAGATTTAGCTGGATATAAATTTGAGGCCTAGTATTTAGGCGCTGGGTGACAGGTATAGGTTTACTGACAGAATTAGACTTGGAAATGCACAGCAGCGGGTGTGTGAAGTTATTCTGAATGACCCTATGTGCACCTTGAATATGATATACCCTTTTAGGGATAGATTTCAAATAGCTCTGATACAGCAGAAACCACTAAATTATGAAATTGCTAAATTGGGAATTGTATTTCAACCCAGAACAAAAACTGTGCTTTGACGGACACTAAATAACTTGCCCAGCCACAACAGTACAGCAGTAACGACAGATTTAGCAGGATATAAATTTGATGCCTAGTATTTAGGCGCTGGGTGACAGGTATAGGTTTACTGACAGAATTAGACTTGGAAATGCACAGTAGCGGGTGTGTGAAGTTATTCTGAATGACCCTATGTGCACCTTGAATATGATATACCCTTTTAGGGATAGATTTCAAATAGCTCTGATACAGCAGAAACCACTAAATTATGAAATTGCTAAATTGGGAATTGTATTTCAACCCAGAACAAAAACTGTGCTTTGACGGACACTAAATAACTTGCCCAGCTACAGCAGTAACGACAGATTTAGCTGGATATAAATTTGAGACCTAGTATTTAGGCGCTGGGTGACAGGTATAGGTTTACTGACAGAATTAGATTTGGAAATGCACAGTAGCGGGTGTGTGAAGTTATTCTGAATGACCCTATGTGCACCTTGAATATGATATACCCTTTTAGGGATAGATTTCAAATAGCTCTGATACAGCAGAAACCACTAAATTATGAAATTGCTAAATTGGGAATTGTATATCAACCCAGAACAAAAAATGTGCTTTGACGGACACTAAATAACTTGACCAGCCACACCAGTAACGACAGATTTAGCTGGATATAAACTTGAGGCCTAGTATTTAGGCGCTGGGTGACAGGTATACGTTTACTGACAGAATTAGACTGGGATATGGCCAAAAAATAACCACACTATTGATGGTTAAATGCACTTGGTCTGACAGCTTGACCAACCACACTACTGAGGGTTAAATGCACTTGGTGACAGGCGCAGCTTGCCCCTGATGTAGTATATGGCCAAAAAATAAACAGACTATTGCTGGTTAAATGCACTTGGTGTGACAGCTTCACCCTGATGTAGGCTTTAGCCAAAAAACAACCACACCATTGAGGGTTAAATGCACTTGGTGACAGGCGCAGCTTGCCCCTGATGTAGTATATGGCCAAAAAATAAACAGACTATTGCTGGTTAAATGCACTTGGTGTGACAGCTTCACCCTGATGTAGGCTTTAGCCAAAAAACAACCACACAATTGAGGGTTAAATGCACTTGGTCGCAGCTTGTGCTGGCGCACCACAAGACACAAAATGTCCGCCGATCACCCCAGAAAAAAGTGACTGACAAACGGTCTGGGCAGCCTAAAAACAGTGAGCAATTGAGTATCAGCAGCTCAATGATCCACAGCTGCAGATCGATCAATTAATCAAGTCCTTTGGAGGAGTTAATCTGCCTAATCTCGCCCTACTGTCGCAGCCGCAACCTCTCCCTATGCTGATCAGAGCAGAGTGACGGGCGGCGCTATGTGACTCCAGCTTAAATAGAGGCTGGGTCACATGGTGCTCTGGCCAATCACAGCCATGCCAATAGTAGGCATGGCTGTGATGGCCTCTTGGGGCATTTAGTATGACGCTTGTTGATTGGCTGCTTTTCAGCCTTTCAAAAAGTGCCTAGAAAGCGACGAACACCGAACCCGAACCCGGACATTTACGAAAATGTCCAGGTTCGGGTCAGTGTCACGCACCCAACGAACCCGAACTATACAGTTCGGGTTCGCTCATCCCTAAAAATAACTTGACCAGCTACAGCAATAACCACAGATTTAGCTGAATATAAATTTGAGGCCTATTATTTAGGCGCTGGGTGACAGGTATACGTTTACGGACAGAATTAGACTTGGAAATGCACGGTAATGTGTAAAGTTATTGTGGATGACCCTATCAGCACCTTGAATCTAATATACCCTTTTATGGATAGATTTAAAGTAGGCCTGATACAGCCAAAACACTAATTTAGGGAATTGCTAAGTTGGGAATTGTATTTCAACCCAGAACATAAAAGTGTGCTTTGACGGACACAAAATAACTTGACCAGCTACAGCAATAACCACAGATTTAGCTGAATATAAATTGTAGGCCTAGTATTTAGGCGCTGGGTGACAGGTATACGTTTACGGACAGAATTAGACTTTGAAATGCACGGTAGCGTGTGAAGTTATTGTGGATGACCCTATCAGCACCTTGAATCTAATATACCCTTTTATGGACAGATTTAAAGTAGGCCTGATACAGCAGAAACCACTAATTTAGGGAATTGCTAAGTTGGGAATTGTATTTCAACCCAGAACAAAAAAGTGTGCTTTGACGGACACAAAATAACTTGGCCAGCTACAGCAATAACCACAGATTTAGCTGAATATAAATTGTAGGCCTAATATTTAGGCGCTGGGTGACAGGTATACGTTTACGGACAGAATTAGACTTGGAAATGCATGGTAGCGTGTGAAGTTATTGTGGATGACCCTATCAGCACCTTGAATCTAATATACCCTTTTATGGATAGATTTAAAGTAGGCCTGATACAGCAGAAACCACTAATTTAGGGAATTGCTAAGTTGGGAATTGTATTTCAACCTAGAACAAAAACTGTGCTTTGGCGGACACTAAATGAATTGACCAGCCTCAGCAATAAATACAAATTTAGCTGAATATAAATTTGAGGCCTATTATTTAGGCGCTGGGTGACAGGTATACGTTTACGGACAGAATTAGACTTGCAAATGCACGGTAGCTTGTGTGTGAAGTTATTGAGAATGACCCTCTCTGCACCTTCAATCTAATATACACTTTTATGGATAGATTTAAAGTAGGCCTGATACAGCAGAAACAACTGATTTAGGGAATTGCTAAGTTGGGAATTGTATTTCAACCCAGAACAAAAATATATCCTTTGCCAGACAGTAGACAGTATTACAATTGGCTGGCCAAAGCTGAAACGCCAGATTTAGGGTACTGCTATTTTTGCAATTGTATTTCACCCCTCAATAAAATAGCAAGCACAGCCAAGCCCCTGATGTAGGATATAGCAAAAAAATAACCACACTATTGATGGTTAAATGGACTTGGTGGCAGCTTGCCCCTGATGTAGGATATAGCAAAAAAATAACCACACTATTGATGGTTAAATGGACTTGGTGGCAGCTTGTGCTGGCGCACCACAAGACACGAAATGGCTACCGATCACCCCAGAAAAAAGTGAATGAAAAACGCTCTGGGCAGCCTAAAAACAGTGAGCAATTGAATAGCAGCAGTTCAATGATCCACAGCTGCAGATCGATCACTGAATGAAGTATTTTGGAGGAGTTAATCACTGCCTAATCTCGCCCTACTGTCGCAGCTGCAACCTCTCCCTACACTGATCAGAGCAGAGTGACGTGCGGCGCTACGTGACTCCAGCTTAAAAAGAGGCTGGGTCACATGCTGCACTGGCCAATCACAGCCATGCCAATAGTAGGCATGGCTGTGACGGCCTCTTGGGGCAAGTAGTATGACGCTTGTTGATTGGCTGCTTTGCAGCCTTTCAAAAAGCGCCAAGTCGACGAACACCGAACCCGAACCCGGACTTTTACGAAAATGTTCGGGTTCGGGTCCGTGTCACTTTACATTTCGGGTTCGCTCATCCCTACTAGAGACGCCACTGCTGTGAATCTACAATTCCCAGCAAGTGTGCATGCTGGGAGTTGTAGTTACACAACAGCTGGAAGTTGCCTACAACTACTCTGTATGTAGAGTCTAGGACTCATGTATTAAAAGTGTGTTAGGAACATGGTCATTGTACATAGCAAGCTTCTCCTGAACTAAAAAATGATTGCAATAGACAAGTAGGCCGCTTATCTGAGGCCCCCTAGTGGGAGGATTACTACGTAGAGTTGTTGCCATACCAAATTTGGATTTGGTTTCAATACCATAAAGAAGTATTGCGATACTTGATACCATTCGATACCACGTGAAAAAAAGAAAACACCAAAAAAAACATGTGCATTCCAGATTTAAAAAAATGGAGAATCGCAGAGTTTTTATATTTTATTTGTTCTGTTCCGGCATTCACTGCATAGATTTTTTAAATATTTTAATAGTTTGGACTTTTCGGGCGTGGCGATATGTTTATTTGTTTATTGTTTATATATAAAATTGGGAAAGGGGGTGATTTATACTTGGTGTGTTTTTTGTTTACTAGTTTATTTAGTTACTATTTCCCCCTTAGGGGCTATAACCTGGGATCTTTTAATCCCTTGTCCTAGTCACCCTGATAGATCTCAATCAGGGTAAATAGGACTTCACACTCTCCCTGCTGCCCTGTGCATAGTGCACACAGCAGCAGGGAGCGGACTATGGCAGCCGGTGCTTCAGTAGCACCCTGGCTGCCATGGTAACCGATCGGAGCCCCGCGATAACACTGCTGGGGCTCCGATCAGAAGCTGCCACCAATGAGGGGGAGGGGACCCTGTGGTCACTGCCACCAATGACTTTAATACTGGGGGGGTTGAGGGGGGCGCACTGCGCCACCAATGATAATTAACCTTTAATACAGGAGGTGGGTGCCGGTCAGGCACCTGAGGGGGTTAACTGCCGCTGATCGCAGCTCCCTGTCAGAGGTAGGGTGCCGGCTATGTGATTTTGCTGCCGGCACCTGCCTCCTGTATTAAAAGTTAAAGGCGACCTTTCATGAGCAGGCTACATAGAGCGGCACCCAGGAATCTCCCTGCACTTACTATTATTCCTGGGCACCGCTCCGTTCGCCCGCTGTGCCCCCATTACCGTCTCCTGCTCCGTATGCTAATTACTACTATCAGAGCAATGGGGAGGAGACATCAGCTTCTCTTCTGGGCATTCCTTCTCCCTTGCGATTGGACAGCGGTACAGCTGGGAGAAGGAATGACCAGGCAGAGAATCTGATGTCTCCTCTCCATTGCTCCGATAGTAGTAATTAGTATACGGAGCAGGAGACTGTAACTGGGCACAGCAGGCAAACGGAGAGGCCCTGGAATAATAGTAAGTGCAGGGACATCCCTTTGTTCTTTCTATGTTCCTAACTAAGCAAATATAACAGCTTTCCAATTCACTCACTTTATCTCCGGTGCCTGGTTTCTCAGATTTCACTGATGGTCACATGACCTGTGATGTCAGCTTCTCTCCCTGCTCTGATAAAGGTCGTTTACAAGCCTGTAAACCAGACGTCACTGTGCTGGCCATGCCCCCCTTCACTGCCGTCTACTCTCTGCTGGGATTCTTAACCCCTTCAGCTGCACAGCTCTGCAGGCAGTGAGGAGACAATGCTGGGCACTGGAGCTGATATACTAGAGCGAGCATTACACAAGAAGGTAGGGGGAAGATCCTGTGTGTATTAGCAGTGTCATTATACAGCTGGGTCATGTAGTCCTACACATACAACATGCTGCAGAGTCTCCCAGCACTCAGGGAAGCTCTTGTATTCACTCCCTTAGCAGAGCAGGGGGAGGGGCAGAGATTGTTTTTATTGCATGTAAACAAAGGCCCAGAAAATAACCAGGGAAATTAGGAAAAATAGATATTTTTTTTGCATAAAACTTGCTTAGCTCAGTTATATATCAGATTTTCAGTGCAATATTATTTTTTTCATAACTCGGACAACCCCTTTAACTAAGTCCGGACCCATTTAAAGTTCTGCTATCATTGGTGGCGCAGTGCGCCTGCCCCTCTCTCCTCATTGGTGGCAGCGGCACAGGAGGGAGGTAGAGACTGCTTCCTCCTCACCTGTGCTGCTGAGGGAACATGAGCATGCTCACAGCAGCACGCTCATGTTCAGAGATACTAGACTCGAAAAGTATCGAAAAAATGGAAATCCCGGTATCGTATCGATCTCGGGACAAAGGTATTGATTGGGTATCGAAATTTCGATACCTGCAACAACCCTACTACTAAGGCCTCATGCACACGACCGTTTTTTTTTAAGGTCCGCAAAACGGGCCTCCGTTGTTCCGTGATCCGTGTCCGTTTTTTCATCCGTTGTGCTTCCGTGTGTCTCCGTGTCCGTTTTTTTTGCGGACCGTACAAAATCATGGTCTGTTGAAAAAAATGAATTTTTACTAACTCCACCCTAGAAACTGGTATAAATCAAGGGCACCTGAGTTTGGTTTTGTGGCCATTTTCTGTAGTCTTTCCAGAGTACAGAGGTTATTTTGGCTGCTACTCTTTGCTGTATCACCATGTCGGATTCAGAGGAAGAGGTCGTGCTGCATTGGCTGGTTTCTCGGCGTTGGGGACAGCGCACTCCTTTGTTGGAGGAGGAACCGCGTAGAAGGCGACGATTTTGGGTCCATCCGATTGTTTCACAACGTTACCGGAAAGGACACTTCCATACCCTCTACAAAGATCTGCGGCTGCATCCTGAGAAGTTCTTTGCCTTCTGTCGGATGTCAGTGGGTACCTTTGATCGCTTGCTGTCGTCTCTACGTACTGTCCTTACCTTTATGGACACCAATATGAGGCGCAGCATTTCACCTGAGGAAAGGCTCATCGTCACGTTGAGGTAAGCAGTATAGTACTTGTAAAGTTACCCCAGTAATGTGCCGTGCTTGTATCTTGAGGAACATGTGGCAGAAAATGGCTGCTGTTAGACATGTGCTACTGTTTGCTTAAAGTTAGCTTAATTTGTCTGCTTGCTAAATTTAATTTGTGCTTTAAAATCCAGGTAATCACTGTCATATGACATTCTAAATTGAATTTCAGTTTTCCACCTTTCTGCAAGTTTGCAACTTGTGTTCAGGTAACGTTTAAGAGACACTGCAATAATCCAATGCACTGGACAGTAGTTTGTGTATAAAGTTGAATTATTTCGTCAGTCAGCCAGGTTCCAGCAGGCAGTAACCTGCCTGTATGAGTGAATAACTCTCTTTTTGGTTTCAAACTACTGTCGAGTGCTGTGTATTATTATATTGGCTTGAAGAGTTGGTGCCCTCAGTCAGGAGCCCTTTTTGCATGCATCCCCCAGTTTGTCGCCTAGATACCGCGCAGGACGTTATTTTGTGTGAGTTTTGGTTCAATGAAACTCAAGGGTTTTTCAGGTACCATACTAATTGTGTACAATGTTAACATACTTCTGAAGTGGCGGGAAAATGTCATCATTTCCAAGGCTCCAAACACAGTTGTGCACTTGTGTTAATACTGGCCTCATCCCAATAGCTGGTATTGTTTGGCTCTTAGCCCTTTACTACGGGTTTAAAGGGGTTTGGCTTATTCAACAAAGGCCATTAGGTAGTGTGATGGAGCTGTTTAGTTAACAATGTGATCCCCAAATTTAACCCACAACTTACCACATATTCGACTTTCAGAATTCGTTTAGCTTCCATGTATTATTCATCACAACTATAATAGACTGTCTACATTCAGTGCTGTATGTCCCGTTCTTAGTGTGGCCTCTGCTGATGAATGGTATGCAAATGCAAAGTTATTTGATTTGGGTTTTTCAATTGAGATTTAAGGGTGAGCGTGTGGCCAAAGACAGGCCCTAGAGTGCTGCCTCTGGCGTCCGTGCCATAGGGTTGACTCCATTGCCCTTGTTTTTTGAAAATTATTTGGTTCTAAAACATTAAATGTGATTCCTGCATCTGCTGTGCACTTTGTTTTTGTGTCGAATTTTAACTTTCGTTTCCATTTGCCTACAGATTCCTTGCTACTGGTAACTCATTTGCATCCCTGCATTTTGAGTTTTTACTCGGAACCTCGACGATATCTCGGATAGTCCGTCACACTTGTCAAGTCATCTGGCAGCAACTCCGAGAGACGATGATGCCGCAGCCCAAGGCGGACGATTGGTTTCGGATTGCTGAGGGCTTCCAAATTTCTGCGCAGTTTCCAAACTGCATCGGGGCAATGGATGGCAAGCACATCCGTGTGAAGAAGCGCCTCACTCAGGGTCCCGATTCTTCAATTATAAACAGTTTTGTTCGGTAGTACTGATGGCTGTTGCTGACAGTAACTACCGGTTTATAATGGTTGATATTGGGGCCTATGGAAGCACTGCTGATGCTCGCATCTTTAGTGCTTCTAGAATGGGTGAGCGGCTTCGTGCCAACCAGCTTGCCCTGCCTGAGGCCAGAAGACTGCCCGGATCTGCTGGTCCGCCGGCTCCATTTGTCATCGTGGCGGATGAAGGGTTTGCATTAACTACCCATGTTATGCGGCCCTTCCCAAAGCGTGGTTTGGATGTCAGGAGGCGTATCTTCAACTACCGGTTGACTCGTGCCCGTCGGTATGTGGAGTGCGCTTTCGGGATACTCTCCAGCAAGTGGAGGGTGTTTTTGTCATCCATACAGATGAATCCGGATAATGCTACCCTGGTGATTCAAGCTTGTGTTGTTCTACACAACTTCACCAGGATTCATGAGGCTTCCTCTTCTGGTGACATGGAAGACCTTCCGACGTCATCAGAATTGGGTTTGGATCGGACCCTGCATAGGCGACCTGGGACTGCTGGACTTGCAGTTCGGGAACTCTATGCAGACTACTTTTCAAGCCCCGAGGGGTCCTTGCCATGGCAGAGGGACGCAATTCGTGGCAGTTTTTGAAATCTTCTGGTCTCATTAGTGTTTTTTTATTTTGTAGATAGTTTGCAAATATTTACTGTGGTATAGTTGAGTGTAGGGACTCGCAAGACACTGAGGACCCTTGACGTGGGCTTGCGGGCTGAGGTTTGGAGAATTCTATTTTTAAAATACCTAATCTTTGCATTTTTTTCCCGTTTTTCTTTGGGGCGATGACTAACATCAAGGAATTTTGATTTTAAAATTAGAATCCCCAAACCTTCTAATACCTCTTTACCAATTTTTAATACAAAAAATTCTCTTGCAAGATGAAGTGTGTTTGGGGCTTTTTTTGGGTAATATCTGTTGTGACTAAAACTGGTTGAAGTGTTCCACTGTGTTGTATAAATGAAAAAACATAAGTCAATTGATTGTTAAATATTTTAACTGAAAAACAATAAAACTTTTTTTTGTTTTCAAAAGGAGTAATTTTGTGACTTAATAATGCAAGCAATAGCAGCACACAAACCAAATAAAATAAAATTTACAATTCAAATAAGTCTCTGGAAAACGAGCCAGGGGCGTACGACGACGCCGGACGCACCTGGGCTGGTTGAGGGGGAGCAGCAGCAAACATGCCCACATTAAAGGACTGGGCAAGGGGAGGGTTCTGCTCTTGGGAGCCCTGGAAAGTGGGACCCCCAGATTGATGTCCATGGAAAGGATGTGGTGCCTGCTGAAATGTTTGTGGCTGCTGATTCGTAGCCACCATATATTTATGCAATAAATTGTTGATATCCCCTAAAATGTCTCCCTGGTATGGCAGGGAGAACATTTTAAGGACCAACAAAAGGGAGGCCACACATTGTTGCTGGCTCGCTTGGGGAACGAGCTTCAGCATTGGCGCAAGCCCCCTAAGCATAGTTTCTTCATGCCCATCAGTCCTCCTCTGAGCTAGGAACTGGATGACTCGGGCATCTATCATTTCCCGATTCGCTAGCTCAGAGGACGACTGACGGGCATTCCTCCTCCTCCTGGGCTGTGGTCTTGTTTCAGGCCTTTCAGGTTCCCCACCACTGGTTCCCATGGGTGGTTCAGTGGTTTCCAACACTGGGGAATGTTGGGGGCTGGATTCCGGGGAAAATACAGCAGGGGTTTCTTCACCGCCCTCCTCTGATTCGTCACTGTCCTCCAGATTGTCCACAGTTCTGTAGATATAAATCACACAAATGTAAATAATTATTGATTTTTCAAGTTGCCAATCCAACATCCCACATCCCAAACTATTTTTGGACAATGAATATGGCTAATATATGTATGTGCATGCAACATATATCACAAAAGGTCTAATAAACCATCTATTTGACAATTTCAAGCAAATGACACTTTGCATACTTTACTCATTTGGGCAAATGTGATATGTACAGTGTTTCAGTAGCGTACGTTTAAACCACTAAACAAAGGGGTGTTGTTTGGGAGCCAGATTAGAATCTTGCAGGTTTTGCCTTAGCCAACAGAAGAGATTCTGGCCTTCTCGGCCATCCGTACTGAAGAAATGTGCCACCTTAACTGGTTCTAAATTTCACTACCAGCATGTCCTAATGTCCAAATAGCTGAAAACATTCCCCTGATGCTGGGGGATGCATTTTTAACGTTGCCAGAGTGTACCAGTATGGATGTGCCTGACATTTACTCGTCCAGCTCAAGGGTCAGGCCGGACTTTTATTTCTGGTAAACCAAGAACAATGGGGTAAGAGAACCCCTTGATAGAGTTCCAGGGTGTACTGACAATCCGTTATAAATCATGATATAAGTTATACAAATTTGGATATTATACTGTCAAGTCAAGGAACATGCACACAGCAAATTTAGGCATTCCTATTTGCAAAAATATTTAAATGTGCCGCAAGAGCAATGTGTCCACCTTCCCAATCAGGGGTATGCTGGCGAATTTTATCCAACTGCCATCGGACAGACGATTTGCTGTAAGCCAATAGCCGCATATCCTCTCAAAATGCCCATAGTTGACGAGGTAAGTAACTTACTTTGAATAAGTTGGTTACACTAAAAACCAACAATGAGTAGGCATCATTTTCCAAATACACAACAAAAAGGGAGATTTCTCTCAAATGTAATGGATACATTGGTGGCTCTGGCGATCCTGTCGAAAGGCAACCCCCTTATGTGTGAAGAAAACCTGCAACTTCCAAAATTGCATCACACACTTGGAGTAAGGCAAGGTCTACACGACGACATTTGTGGCGAGCCATTTTGTAGCACCAATGTTGCGCATCAATTTTTAGAATGGCAGTGTCACGAGGGTATCGAGAACCACGCCTGACTCCGTTGTACCCGGGGTCAGGAGGTCGCAGCGGTTGGCTGCACACTCTATGTAAGGTAGGGATGTTTCCTTATTGTAGCTTTCTGGGTTAGCAATGCAAACCCTTTTCGCTCACTCAGGGATCCGTAGCTCCTTCTCTCAGCTGTTCCTTGTCCAGCACTCCCAACCTCCTTATATTCCCCTCTCACACTTCTCTGGTTGCCAGAGATAGAGCTTCCTGCCTGGACATCTATCCTGACCCACTGGAGCTGTGTTGCTGCGTTCTCGGATGGTTGTTTCAGAACACTACCCTCCGGATCCCTGTTGGACCTTTGTGGACTGCTGTGGTCGTCCACCTGGGTGTTTGGGTTTGTTTGTATTTGTCTGTCCTCTCCCTGGTGTTTCCCTCTTAGTGCAGTGGTGCGGACTAGCGATCCCACTGGCCCGTTCACTATCTAGTTCTCATTTCTGTGAAAGCCAGGGTTTAGCCACGTGATCGCCGCACGGGTGAGGAACCCGTGTAGGGACGTCAGGGCAGTCAGGTGCCTGCCGCAAGGTGAGTTAGGGGTCACCACCTTTCCCTCTCCGTTGGCCAGGGCTTTCCCTGTTTTCCTCCCTGTGTGTGACGCCGGTCATTACAGGCAGTCAAGGGTGTCGCACTGCAACATGCGACATGCTGCGATTGCAACGCCACTGTCGCCTAAAATCCATTGTCGACTGATTTTAGAGCAAAAGACACATCGCAGTCGTCAAATGTCGCATGCTAGAGTGCAACAATAGTGTTGAGCGCGAATATTCGAATAGCGAATTTTTTTCGCGGATATCGGCACTTCGCTAATTCGCGAATATTTCGAATATGGTGATATAAATTCGATATTTCGAATATTCGTTTTTTTTTTTTTTTTATATTTTTTTCTTTCCCACTTCCCTAAAGTTGTTCTACCTGTCCCTTGGATTCCGGGCTTCCTGGCTGCTCCAGTCAGTGCCCGTTGCCGCTTCTGCCGACTTGCGTGCTCATGGAGCGTCCCCATCACCATGGGAACGTCTCCATATACTAGAATGTACTGTCGGATTTGAGAATTACGTTGAAATCGCAATTCGATTATTTCAAGTTATAAAAATCGAATTTCGATTTTAACTTAGCACTGCTATATTCCATATTCGTTAATTCTAGCCTAATATGGACTATAGCAGTGCTAAGTTAAAATCGAAATTCGATTTTTATAACTTGAATTAATCGAATTGCGATTTCAACTTGGACCTGGTTTACTATGGTTGGCTTGGTAGAATTAGCGAATATGACGAATATATTCGTTATATTCCACAAAACGAATATGGCGAATGTATTCGTTATATTCCACAAAACGAAGATAACGAAATATTCTCCATCTCTAGCTAGCTACCTACCTATCCATCAACTTCGCTAATTCTAGCAATCATATAGCAAAGTTTACTATAGAGACAGCTAAGTTTAATTCGCTATTCGATTATATTATATATTTTTTTTTAAAATAAATACAATAATTATGATAATTATCAGGTATTATAATTATTCTATTTACTTTTCTAAAAAAATCAAAGTAATTTTCGCATAGCGAATTAAACTTAGCTGTCTCTATAGTAAACTTTCCTATGATTGCTAGAATTAGCGAAGTTGATGAATATGGAGCTAAAACGAAGATGCTGAATACTTCGTTATCTTCGTTTTGTGGAATATAACGAATATATTCGTCATATTTGCTAATTCAACCAAGCCAACCATAGTAAACCAGGTCCAAGTTGAAATCGCAATTCGATTAATATAACTCGAAGGAATCGCATTGCGATTTCAACTTAGAAGTAATGCTATATTCCATATTCGTTAATACTAGCCTAATGTATTTTGCTAAATCGTAATGCGATTACTTCAAGTTATATTAATCGCATTGCGATTTCAATTTGATGCTGCTGCTGCTGGGTCTTTAATGGAATGGGTCTAGAATTAACGAACTTTAACTGATATTGAATCTTGCAGTGGTAATTTTTAATCACAATGTGATAATATTTTCTATCATTAGTAACCACATTGTGAATCCAAATTTTATAATGCACTATTCTGACATACAGTAATATATTTGTTTTATTAGTTAATTCTACCAATACCACCTATAGCAAAATCTCCAAAGCAGGAATTGCAATGCAATAAAAATAAGTTGCATTTTGAATTCAACACTATTGCTAAAATATTCGTATTGCTGGTATTGTTATAGTTAACAAGTCACCACTACATCTTATGGGTTAAGATGTCCACCATCGGTATTACTGGTGGTCACGCACATTAGCCGTGGGTGTATGCAGCCACACAAAGCAGGTGGCCATGGCGCCCGCATAAGTATTAATCCATGTTTAATTATTCTGCTGGATGAAGTATAGCTACGTCATTGGGTGTGAAGCGGTAAATGATTATGGCACAAATTATGGTGGTTACATCACACTACAATGTCTGTAACATGTATGTATGGATAGCAGACAAATGTCTCTCATATGCACATAGCACCTCTATTTACGTTCTACACACTGTATATCCAACGCTATAAAATCCACACCAACCCCACCTCCCCCCTTAAACCCTCCACCACCTTAAACCCCCCTCCATCATGTCCCCCCCCCCACACCTCCTCACTCACACATACACAGTTTATGAGAAGTAAAGATTGACCTCCAGTATTTTAGTATTCGCTGGTTCATTTACCATAACCCAGGGTGCACAGCGTAGAGGCGAACCAGATGTACACCCCATACCGTACCGTCACCTCACTACACAGGTACACCTCTCCTTAGATGACCATTGGCCAATACCCCATTGCTCATACCCCACACACAATGGAATGTTCTAACGGTAACCTAAAATCAATTTTTCTTCATTCATACCCATATTTTTTATTTTTTTTTGATGACATGATCACATTAAGTACAAATACTTGTATTTCCAAAGTTTTTGATTACATGTATGCATGTTGTGCAAGGTCTATGATTGGACCTGGTCCCGTCACGCGTGTTGCTAAGAGCGCCACAGTCCGCAGTATTCGGTTTGAATTGTGGCACACACATGACCACCGGCACAAGAAAATAGTCATAGCGAATAAGTGGTGCGACCATAAGCGGCGCCATGTCTATTACCCTGTTTCCATGTAACGGCGGCTGCTGTATGTAATGATAATGAATTATTACTTTGGCCCAGACTAAATTGTCCGTACTCTAACCCCATTGGTTAAAATAAAACAAAACACAATAAATGAGATAGTCAATAAATTTTTCGAAAACATTCTTTAAATAAAGAAAAATATTATTAACAAATAACAGAAGTAACGTACAAAAATAAAATGAAAAAAATTATGGAAGCCTTTTCATTTCTATCAGCTCTTGGATCCCTTCCTCAAAGGCCTTTTGGTTGGCCATCTCCATCACCGTTATCTCATGTGAGAATTGGAGCTTCAGCTCCCTCATCCTCCTCATTTGATGTGCCCTCAATTGTTTCATCCTCTCGAGCTGCTCCTGCTTCATCTTTTGAAATTTCCGAATACACCTGTTAAGCTCTGTAAAAGTAAAGGAAATGTACATTTTAAATCTACTTTAAAAGACAATCATTGATTGGTGTATAAAGCAGATGAATTCCTGTCTGACCCAGTAAGAAGTACATCAGCGACTTAAAAAGATTAAAATAGACAAATCGCCAGGACCGGATGGCATACACCCCCGTATCCTAATGGAATTAAGTAATGTCATAGCCAGACCCTTATTTCTGATATTTGCGGACTCTATACTGACAGGGAATGTCCCACAGGATTGGCGCATGGCAAACGTGGTGCCAATATTCAACAAGGGTCTAAAAACAGAGCCTGGAAACTATAGGCCGGTAAGTTTAACATCTGTTGTGGGTAAACTGTTTGAAGGTTTTCTGAGAGATGCTATGTTAGAGCATCTTAACAGAAATAAGCAGATAACGCCATATCAGCATGGCTTCATGAGGGATCGGTCATGCCAAACTAATTTAATCAGTTTCTATGAGGAGGTAAGTTCTAGACTTGACAGCGGCGAATCAATGGATGTCGTGTATCTGGACTTCTCCAAAGCATTTGACACTGCACCACATAAAAGGTTAGTATATAAAATGAGAATGCTCGGACTGGGAGAAAACGTCTGTATGTGGGTAAGTAACTGGCTCAGTGATAGAAAGGGGTGGTTATTAACGGTACACACTCAGATTGGGTCACTGTCACTAGTGGGGTACCTCAGGGGTCAGTACTGGAGGGGTCACTGTCACTAGTGGGGTACCCCAGGGGTCAGTATTGGGCCCTATTCTCTTCAATATATTTATTAATGATCTTGTAGAAGGCTTGCATAGTAAAATATCAATTTTCATAGAACACACTTAACTGTGTAAAGTAATTAACACTGAAGAGGACAGTATACTGTATATATACTACAGAGGACAGTATACTGTATATATACTACAGAGGACAGTATACTGCTACAGAGTGATCTGGATAGATTGGAGGCTTGGGCAGATACGTGGCAGATGAGGTCTAACACTGACAAATGTAAGGTTATGCACATGGGAAGGAATAATGCAAGTCACCCGTACATAGTAAATGGTAAAACACTCGGTAACACTGACATGGAAAAGGATGAATGAATTTTAATAAACAGCAAACTAAGCTGCAAAAACCAATATCAGGCAGCTGCTGCAGAGGCCAATAAGATAATGGGTTGCATCAGAAGGGGCATAGATGCCGGTGATGAGAACATAGTCCTACCACTTTACAAATCACTAGTCAGACCACACATGGTGTACTGTGTACAGTTCTGGGCTCCTGTGAACAAGGCAGACATAGCCGAGCTGGAAAGGGTTCAGAGGAGGGCAACTAAGGTAAAAACTGGAATGGGGGGCGGTGGGCACACACACGACTACAGTACCCTTAAAGATTATGAAAATTAGGGTTATTCACTTTATAAAAAAGACGACTGAGGGGAGATCTAATTACTATGTATAAATATATCAGGGGTCAGTACAGAGATCTCTCCCATCATCTATTTATCCCCAGGACTGTGACTGTGACGAGGGGACATCTTCTGCGTCTGGAGGAAAGAAGGTTTGTACACAAACATAGAAGAGGATTCTTTACGGTAAGAGCAGTGAGACTATGGACTCTATACTGTAAGAGCAGTGAGACTATGGACTCTATACTGTAAGAGCAGTGAGACTATGGACTCTTTACGGTAAGAGCAGTGAGACTATGGAACTCTCTGCCTGAGGAGGTGGTGATGGTGAGTACAATAAAGGGATTCAAGAGGGGCCTGGATGTATTTCTGGAGTGTAATAATATTACAGGCTATAGCTACTAGAGAGGGGTCGTTCATCCAGGGAGTTATTTTGATTGCCTGTTTTGAGTCGGGCTCAGAATTTTTTATTCCCCTAAAGTGAGGAAAATTGGCTTCTACCTCACCTTTTTTTATGTATATTAATTACTTTATAGTGTTCATGTTTTATATTACTGTTGTGTGTTGTACGTTCTTTGTTGACATTTTTTTATATAAATATTAATATTGTTTTGTGCACTTTCATTTTTTAGTCTAAGAAAATTTTTATATTTTGGATGTTCGTTACAGCCATTATTAAACCAGTATGCCTCATTTAGATACTTTACGGAAATCAGTACACCAGTAACATCAGCTAGCTGTAAAAAAAAAAAATTACTAGTATTTAATTAGGGTCCGTGTTTTTGGACTGAGTGCCCAGACAGATATAGTGGCACAGGTCACTCCCATACTCCATCAAGCCTTTTTAATAAAGTTTTGATTAAAAATGCTGTTCTTTTCAAGTGTGGACAGGAGATGTGAAAACTTAACCTGCGGAGAAATAAGCATGGTCTCTGACAGACCCTAAAGACTGGTGATATACTAATATTGTTGTTACACTGCTTGGAGCGAACGCAAAGTGGAGGACTTTAGGTTATGCAATATCTGAAGTCTGAATAAGAATTAGAGGTTTAACTTGAACTTGTTTAAAATTGTTTTCTTGACTAAAATCTGCCTGTGGTGAAGACTAAACTGACACCTGTATGTGTGTGGGGACATTTTTTGAATTAAAACAACAGAATGTATTTACCCTCCTGGTGGGGGGTGGTCACCAACTCGTCTTGTTCCTCCTCCTCCTCATTCTCCTGGACCTCATCTGCCTCCGGTGGGCTATGGGCCTGATGCCCCGATGGTCCTGCCTGCTCCTGTTCCTGCTCCTCATCCTCCTCATCCTCCATCAGCTCCTCTTCCACCACCACCACCTTCATCTTATTGGAGCGCTTAGGGCGCACTTTAGGAAGAGTAGCCCCTGTAATGAACAAATGTTACAAAAATTCCAAGATAAACAAGCAAAGCAAAAAAAAAAAAAAAGCTACCGGTACACAAATGAATCTATGGTGTGATCTCGATGGGATGATGATTACCCCTATGTTTGATTTCACATGATTTGGTGTTTGATGAAACTATGAATGAAGTCTTTCAGATGGTTTACAGTTGAGTACGTTAAGAGCTAGGATGAGGTACCGGGGGGGTATTTGTTTGTAAGGTACTGTTGCAGGGTTATTGAAATGAGGTGGACCAAGTCAACTGTTTTGACATTGGATAAGGGTTTACATCATATATCTGTATCTCGCTGTCAGTGTATGTATATATTGTAAATATCAGCTACGTGTCCCACCATGTACTAAATCCGTGCTGGAGAACTTTTAGGCAGAAGAGAAACCCAACTAAATTATTTATTGCAAATTTCCAACGTTCCCATTGTACCATAATACCAGTATAGTCTGTCCTCTACACAATTATCATTTTGCTGTAACAGCTGCTTACATTCAATATGCTGACTGTGCTGTTAATAGTGTGCCTGCCAAGCTGTATGGTAGGAAAGGTCTAAAGGCGATTAGTGCACCTTAGACCTTTTCAAGGGTATGCGGCCCACAGAGAGGGCTCTGAGTGCTGCCTCTAGCACCCGTCCCATCGGTTCGACACCACTCAACTAAGTTATCAGTTGTAAAGGGATAGAAATACTTATTTGACTAACTGAACACATAAATAACAATAGGTGGGTGATAGAAAATTAATGTAAGCATCATACCTGGACAGTTCCTGTCTCTGACCTCTTTGATAAATTTCATTTTGTGCCTCTTCAGGTCGGACCATTTTTTTAAGTATGCATTCTTTGAATGCCTCCTTGAATTCAAGTTAAACAGGTGCTGGGCAATTCGCCTCAGAATCACCTGCTTCTCTATCCGTGAAGTTTTTTCATCATAATTTTTTTCCAACATTTTCTGCAATATAACAATTAAAGGATGTAATCCCAAAATTCTAAAATCCAATTATTAGTAATTATAGTCATCTCAACCATAAAAAAATATAATTTAATATGAAAAAGGTAAACGAGTACATATTTATATAGTTCACTATGGAACTATATGAAAGTAAAGTAATAATTTTTTTTTTTTATTAAAAGCAAATATACAAAATAAACTTCACATTGGACGCCACTTTAACAGTGACTTTCAACAATGGCCTCCCATGTAACAGTGACCTTGACAGAGTCCGCCCTTTTAATACTGACTTTGACAAAGACCTCACCTTTAACAGTGACTTCCCCTTTAAGAGTGACTTGAACAGCTGCTTCCCATTTAAGAGTGAGCTGTAACAGTGGCCGCACCTATAACAGTGACTAGAACAGTGGCCGCCCCTTTAAGAGTGACTTGGAACAGTGGCTGCACTTTGGACTTGTACAACAGCACAGTGACCGCCCCTTTAACAGTGACTTGGAACAGTGACCGCCCCTTTAAAAGTGACTTGGAAACTGGCCGCACCTATAACAGTCAATAGACTAGTGACCGCCCCTTTAAAAGTGAATTTGAACAGTGGCCGCACCTATAACAGTCAATAGACTAGTGACCGCCCCTTTAAAAGTGACTTGGAACAGTGGCCGCCCCTTTAAAAGTGACTTGGAAACTGGTCGCACCTATAACAGTCAATAGACTAGTGACCGCCCCTTTAAAAGTGACTTGGAAACTGGCCGCACCTATAACAGTCAATAGACTAGTGACCGCCCCTTTAAAAGTGACTTGGAACAATGGCCGCACCTATAACAGTCAATAGACTAGTGACCGCCCCTTTAAAAGTGACTTGGAACAGTGGCCGCACCTATAACAGTCAATAGACTAGTGACCGCCCCTTTAACAGTGACTTGGAACAGTGGCCGCCCCTTTAAAAGTGACTTGGAACAGTGGCCGCACCTATAACAGTCAATAGACTAGTGACCGCCCCTTTAAAAGTGACTTGGAACAGTGGCCACCCCTTTAAAAGTGACTTGGAAACTGGTCGCACCTATAACAGTCAATAGACTAGTGACCGCCCCTTTAACAGTGACTTGGAACAGTGGCCGCCCCTTTAAAAGTGACTTGGAAACTGGTCGCACCTATAACAGTCAATAGACTAGTGACCGCCCCTTTAACAGTGACTTGGAACAGTGGCCGCCCCTTTAAAAGTGACTTGGAACAATGGCCGCACCTATAACAGTCAATAGACTAGTGACCGCCCCTTTAAAAGTGACTTGGAACAGTGGCCGCCCCTTTAAAAGTGACTTGGAAACTGGTCGCACCTATAACAGTCAATAGACTAGTGACCGCCCCTTTAAAAGTGACTTGGAAACTGGCCGCACCTATAACAGTCAATAGACTAGTGACCGCCCCTTTAAAAGTGACTTGGAACAATGGCCGCACCTATAACAGTCAATAGACTAGTGACCGCCCCTTTAAAAGTGACTTGGAACAATGGCCGCACCTATAACAGTCAATAGACTAGTGACCGCCCCTTTAAAAGTGACTTGGAACAATGGCCGCACCTATAACAGTCAATAGACTAGTGACCGCCCCTTTAAAAGTGACTTGGAACAATGGCCGCACCTATAACAGTCAATAGACTAGTGACCGCCCCTTTAAAAGTGACTTGGAACAGTGGCCGTACTTTGGACTTGGACAACAGCACAGTGACATACTTTTTCGAGTCAAATTACTTACAGTGATGAAATACTCCAGCTCTTCATCATTAAAATTGCTTCGTGACATTTTTCACGTCTCTCTCCACTCACTACTCGATCCCAGACACGCCCCTACAGACGCAGGCAGTGGCACGCACAGACGCACGATGATTTAAATGACGTTTTTTCGAGATAACGAACCAAACATAGTAGACTGTATAGGCAGGCAAATATCATATTGGTACCTTGCTCTAAGTTGTATTCGAGTGCGAATGTAACTTTTTTATATTGAGCCATAGACTATTACATTAGACAAATAGCGCTTCATTCGAACTCGATCCAAACTTATAGTGGGGGACTAATTGGAAAATTGAATAATGTGAACAATTGACTTTTAGATTTAACAAATAAGAAAATAGAGCAGGATTCACTTTATTGGTTGGTTAGGTTCAATCTGGACAGTAGTAAGTTAAAATAGCAATGCTAATAATTTAAGTTAAAATAATAGCATTGCGTAAAGACCTTATTATTAGCAGGATTAGATATCAATTCAACCTATTGGGTGAATCGAAAGTATTTACTAGCACTATTAGCATTGATAATCCAACTGCTATAATGCACTATTCATACATATAGTCATATATCAGTTCTATTTGTTAACCCCTTAGGGACTGGTCTATTTATCACCATAAGGCTATTTTTGCAATATCGGAACAGTGTCACTTTAAGTGGAGGTAACTTTAAAACGCTTTGATTTATCCAGGCCATTCTGAGATTTCTCCCCCCCTCACATATTGTACTTTATGATACTGTTAAAATGAAGTATAAATAATTAATTTTTATATATAAAATAATACCAAATTTAACCAATTTTTTTTTTAAATTAACAAATTTTAAAGATTCAATTTCTTTACTTCCATAATACATATTAATGCCTCAATAAAATAGTTATTACTTTACATCCCCAATATGTCCACTTAATTTTTAGTTGATTTTGTGAATGATATATAATTTTTTAACGTTGTTACAAGGCTTAGAAGTTTAGAAGCCAATCTTGAATTTTTCCTAAATTTTCACAAAACAAATTTTTAGGTACCAATTCTGTTCTGAAGTCACTTTGTGATTAGAGTTGAGCGAACACCTGGCTGTTCGGGTTTGAGAAGTTCTGCAGAACTTCCCAGAAATGTTCTGGTTCGGGATCCGAATCCGACCCTAACTTCGTCCCGAACCCGAACCCCATTGAAGTCAATGGGGACCCAAACTTTTCGGCATTAAAAAGGGTGTAAAAAAGCCCAGGAAAGGGCTAGAGGGCTGCAAAAGGCAGCAACATGTAGGTAAATCCCCTGCAAAGAAATGTTGATAGGGAAATAAATTAAAATTAAAATAAAATAAATAAAAATTAACCAATATCAATTGGAGAGAGGACCCATAGCAGAGAATCTTGCTTCACGTCACCCACCACTACGGCATACATATTAGGACATCGTCAGACATCATCCACAACTCCATCCTCCATCAGGCAAAACTCAATCAGCTCTCAGACATCAGACAAAACTCCGTCCTCCGTCAGGCAAAACTCCATCAGACATCAGACAAAACTCTGTCCTCCGTCACCCAAAACTCCATCAGACCTTAGACATCACACAAAACTCCGTCCTCCATCAGGCAAAACTCCATCAGACCTCAGACATCAGACAAAACTCTGTCCTCCGTCACCCAAAACTCCATCAGACCTCAGACATCACACAAAACTCCGTCCTCCATCAGGCAAAACTCCATCAGACCTCAGACATCAGACAAAACTCCGTCCTCCGTCACCCAAAACTCCATCAGACCTCAGACATCAGACAAAACTCCGTCCTCCATCACCCAAAACTCCATCAGACCTCAGACATCAGACAAAACTCCGTCCTCCGTCACCCAAAACTCCATCAGACCTCAGACATCAGACAAAACTCCATCAGACCTCAGACATCAGACAAAACTCCGTCCTTCGTCAGGCAAAACTCCATCAGACCTCAGACATCAGCTAAAACTCTGTCCTCCCTCAGACATCAGCCAAAACTCCGTCCTCCCTAACTCAAAATACGCCCTACTACACACACTCTTCACCTGACGGAGCTGCTAGCTGCTGGAGAGGCAAAGGACCTGTGATGACGTCATGACCATGTGACGAGTCACGCGTGTGGGAGGGGTCAGATGTGCACAGCAGCTGGTAGAGTGTACAGAACAGTAGCCATCAAATAGAGCTCTGTACTAGAGATGTGTGTGTAACCTGCATGTAGCAGAGCTGTGTACTGTGTTACAGAGATGTATGTGTAACCTGCATGTAGCAGAGCTGTGTACTGTGTAGCAGATCTGTATGTGTAACCTGCAGGTAGCAGAGCTGTGTACTGTGTTACAGAGATGTACGTGTAACCTGCAGGTAGCAGAGCTGTGTACTGTGTAGCAGATCTGTATGTGTAACCTGCATGTAGCAGAGCTGTGTACTGTGTAGCAGAGCTGTATGTGTAACCTGCATGTAGCAGAGCTGTGAACTGTGTAGCAGTGCTGTATGTGTAACCTGCATGTAGCAGAGCTGTGTACTGTGTTACAGAGATGTGTGTGTAACCTGGGAACTATAAAAAAGTGTAAAAAAACCCCATAAATATTCAGATCACCCCCCTTTTCCCAAAATTAAAATAAAGACACATCATGGGTTTTGCAATGTGTAAAAACGCCCATTGTATAAAAATATATTCCCCATACGGCAAACAGCAAAACAGAAAAAAAAAAAGAGTCCAAATGTCCGATTCGCCGTTTTTGGTCACTTCATTTGCTACAAAAAAGTAAATAAAAAGTGATCAAAAAGTCTTAAACACCCCAGAATGGTATCAGTAAAAAGTTTAGATTGCCCCGCAAAAAATGAGCCCCCATCCAGCTCTGTACACATAATTACAAAAAAGTTATGGGGCTCAAAATATGGCGACAAAAAAACCCGGATATTTTAATTTTTTTATCACTATTAAAACGCAAGAAAAACTATACATATAAGGTATTGCCGGATTCGATCTGACCTGTAGAATAAAAGTAACCAGTCAGTTTTATCGCACATCGAATGTTGTAAATAAAAATCACGTAAAACTGTGGTGGAATTGCTTTTTTTTTTCAACAGGAAGAATGGGCAGTTTTACCATCTGAGAAAATAAAGACCCTCATCCATAACTACCACAAAAGACTTCAAGCTGTCATTGATGTTAAAGGGGGCAATACATGGTATTAATAACTGGGGCGTGTAAACTTCTGATCAGGGTCATTTGGGGAGTTTGTGTTGTGATTATGATTTATAAAGAGTAAACACCGTTGTTTGACATAAATGGCTTCAGCCGACCACTAACCATGAGCGAGAGAAAAGTGTCTGTGGTATCAATCATATTCTTTGAACAATGGCTAAAGGGGTATTCTCATCTTAATGATCACTGTTACTGTTAATGATTTGACAGTGATAATTTTTCTAAATACATTTTATTACCCAATTCCCATCCTTTTTTAGAAAATAAGTCCCCTCTTACCTGATGTTGTCTTTGGTCTCCCCTGGTCATGGCCACCTCTCCTGTCGAATCCAGCCGGGCCACGCTTGCGCAGAAGACGGAAAATTCTCTCCCGGCTGGGCCGCGCAATGTCCTGAACGCGCATGCCGCCGCGCATGCGCCATGATGACTTCTTCCTGGCCAGTATAGTACAGAGCCGTGAATGCGCACGCCGACTCTGTACTATACAGGCCAGGAATAAGTCACCATGGCACATGCGTGGCGCTGTGCGCGTTCAGGACATTGCGCGGCCCGGCCGGGAGAGAATCTTCAGTCTTCTGCGCAAGTGCGGCCCGGCCGGGAGAAGAATACAGGAAGTGAACGTCACGCTCAAGGAAGGTAAGTATGAAAAAGGGAAGATGAGAATACCCCTTTAAGAAATCATAAATTCTGCAAGGGTATGTAAACTTATCAGCACAACTGTAAGTAGCTGTGTGATATAAATCTGTGGAATATGGGAAGCACAAGAGGATGTGCACCTTAAATCCCATCTTTGTAAGGCCTCTTGCACATGGTCGCTGTGTGCCTGTGGTCGTATTGTGGACCACATACGGCGGTTCCGCAATACACAGGGCACCAGCCGTGTGCATCCCGCATCCGTGATGTCGACCCATTCACTTGAACGGAACAGAAACACGATTCGGATCCCCACAGAAGCACTACAGAGTGCTTCCGTGGTGTTTCTGGCCATGCCTCCGCACAGCAAAAAAGTAGAACATATTCACGGACCTATTCAAGTTGAATGGGTCTGGATCTGTCCCGGCCGCTGCACGCACGTTGCCCGTGCATTCGGGACTGCAAATTGCTGTCCCCAATGCACGGAATGGACCAACAACGTTCATGTGCAAGAGGCCTAACACTTGTGATCTGTGTGAAGCGGCATATATGCATTCATGTTGCATGTATTTATTAATTAGGGTTACCAATTCTGAGTAACTCGGAGTGACAGGAGATTTACAGAATCAGATTTATTTTTTTTGTCATCATATTTTGAGCTCTATAACTTTTTTGTAATTATGTGTACAGAGCTGGATGGGGGCTCATTTTTTGCGGGGCAATCTGAACTTTTCACTAATACCATTCTGGGGTGTTTAAGACTTTTTGATCACTTTTTATTTACATTTTTGTAGCAAATGAAGCGACCAAAAACGGCGAATCGGACATTTGGACTCTTTTTTTTCTTCTGTTTTGCCGTTTGCCGTATGGGGAATATATTTTTATACAATGGGTGTTTTTACACATTGCGACACCCATGATGTGTATTTTTTTAGTTCTTTTATTTTCATTTTGGGAAAAGGGGGGTGATCTGAATTTTTATGTTTTATTTTACACTTTTTTATAGTTCCCAGGTTACACACACATCTCTGTTACAAAGTAAAAAGCTCTGCTACATGCGGTTACACACATCTCTGTAACACAGTACACAGCACTGCTACATGCAGGTTGCACATACATCCCTGTAACACAGTACACAGCCTGCTACATGCAGGTTACACATACAGCTCCGCTACACAGCACACAGCTCTGATACATGCAGATTACACATACAGCTCTGCTACACAGTACACAGCTCTGCTACATTCAGGTTACAAATACAGCTCTGCTACACAGTACACAGCACTGCTACATGCAGGTTACACATACAGCTCTGCCACACAGTACACAGCTCTGCTACATGCAGGTTACACATACAGCTCTACTACACAGTACACAGCTCTGCTACATGCAGGTTACACATACAGCACTGCTACACAGTACACAGCTCTGCTACATGCAGGTTACACATACAGCTTTGCTACACAGTACACAGCTCTGCTACATGCAGGTTACACATACAGATCTGCTACACAGTACACAGCTCTGCTACCTGCAGGTTACATATACATCTCTGTAACACAGTACACAGCTCTGCTACATGCAGGTTACACATACAGCTCTGCTACACAGTACACAGCACTGCTACATGCAGGTTACACATACAGCTCTTCTACACAGTACACAGCACTGCTACATGCAGGTTACACATACAGCACTGCTACACAGTACACAGCTCTGCTACATGCAGGTTACACATACAGCTCTGCTACACAGTACACAGCTCTGCTACATGCAGGTTACACATACAGCTCTGCTACACAGTACACAGCTCTGCTACCTGCAGGCTACACATACAGATCTGCTACACAGTACACAGCTCTGCTACCTGCAGGTTACACATACATCTCTGTAACACAGTACACAGCTCTGCTACATGCAGGTTACACATACAGATCTACTACACAGTACACAGCTCTGCTACCTGCAGGTTACACATACAGATCTGCTACACAGTACACAGCTCTGCTACTTGCAGGTTACACATACAGATCTGCTACCTGCAGATTACACATACATCTCTGTAACACAGTACACAGCTCTGCTACATGCAGGTTACACATACATCTCTGTAACACAGTACACAGCTCTGCTACCTGCAGGTTACACATACAGATCTGCTACACAGTACACAGCTCTGCTACCTGCAGGTTACACATACAGATCTGCTACCTGCAGGTTACACATACATCTCTGTAACACAGTACACAGCTCTGCTACATGCAGGTTACACATACATCTCTGTAACACAGTACACAGCTCTGCTACATGCAGGTTACACACACATCTCTAGTACAGAGCTCTATTTAATGGCTACTGTTCTGTACACTCTACCAGCTGCTGTGCACATCTGACCCCTCCCACACACGTGACTCGTCACATGGTCATGACGTCATCACAGGTCCTTTGCCTCTCCAGCAGCTAGCAGCTCTGTCAGGTGAAGAGTGTGTGTAGTAGGGCGTATTTTGAGTTAGGGAGGACGGAGTTTTGGCTGATGTCTGAGGGAGGACAGAGTTTTGTCTGATGTCTGAGGTCTGATGGAGTTTTGGGTGACGGAGGACGGAGTTTTGTCTGATGTCTGAGGTTTGATGGAGTTTTGGGTGACGGAGGACGGAGTTTTGTCTGATGTTTGAGGTCTGATGGAGTTTTGGGTGACGGAGGACGGAGTTTTGTCTGATGTCTGAGGTCTGATGGAGTTTTGCCTGATGGAGGACGGAGTTTTGTGTGATGTCTGATGGAGTTTTGGGTGACGGAGGACAGAGTTTTGTCTGATGTCTGAGGTCTGATGGAGTTTTGCCTGATGGAGGACGGAGTTTTGTGTGATGTCTAAGGTCTGATGGAGTTTTGGGTGACGGAGGACAGAGTTTTGTCTGATGTCTGATGGAGTTTTGCCTGACGGAGGACGGAGTTTTGTCTGATGTCTGAGAGCTGATTGAGTTTTGCCTGATGGAGGATGGAGTTGTGGATGATGTCTGACGATGTCCTAATATGTATGCCGTACACCACTGTAACAGTCCATTGTCAGATATTTAGGCCCCGGCACCCAGGCAGAGGAGAGAGGTCCCGTAACAGAGAATCTGGCTTCATGTCAGCAGAGAATCAGTCTGCATGTCATAGCAGAGAATGAGGCTTCACGTCAGCCACCACTGCAACAGTCCATTGGCATATATTTAGGCCCAGCACCCAGGCAGAGGAGGGAGGTCTCGTAACAGAGAATCAGGCTTCACGTCAGCCACCACTGCAACAGTCTATTGTCAGATATTTAGGTAGTTAATTTATATTCTGGACAAGGGATGGACAGGTCCTGTGGGATCCATGCCTGGTTCATTTTTATGAACGTCAGCTTGTCCACATTGGCTGTAGACAGGCGGCTGCGTTTGTCTGTAATGACGCCCCCTGCCGTGCTGAATACACGCTCAGACAAAACGCTGGCCGCCGGGCAGGCCAGCACCTCCAAGGCATAAAAGGCTAGCTCTGGCCACGTGGACTATTTAGAGACCCAGTAGTTGAATGGGGCCAAACCATCAGTCAGTACGTGGAGGGGTGTGCACACGTACTGTTCCACCATGTTAGTGAAATGTTGCCTCCTGCTAACACGTTGCGTATCAGGTGGTGGTGCAGTTAGCTGTGGCGTGTTGACAAAAGTTTTCCACATCTCTGCCATGCTAACCCTGCCCTCAGAGGAGCTGGCCGTGACACAGCTGCCTTGGCGACCTCTTGCTCCTCCTCTGCCTTGGCCTTGGGCTTCCACTTGTTCCCCTGTGACATTTGGGAATGCTCTCAGTAGCTCGTCTACCAACGTGCGCTTGTACTCGCGCATCTTCCTATCACGCTCCAGTGCAGGAAGTAAGGTGGGCACATTGTCTTTGTAGCGTGGATCCAGCAGGGTGGCAACCCAGTAGTCCGCACACGTTAAAATATGGGCAACTCTGCTGTCGTTGCGCAGGCACTGCAGCATGTAGTCGCTCATGTGTGCCAGGCTGCCCAGGGGTAAGGGCAAGCTGTCCTCTGTGGGAGGCGTATCGTCATCCTCCTGCCTTTCCCCCCAGCCACGCACCAGTGATGGGCCCGAGCTGCGTTGGGTGCCACCCCGCTGTGACCATGCTTCATCCTCATCCTCCTCCACCTCCTCCTCATCCTCATCCTCCTCGTCCTCCAGTAGTGGGGCCTGGCTGGCCACATTTGTACCTGGCCTCTGCTGTTGCCAAAAACCTCCCTCTGAGTCACTTCGAAGAGACTTGCCTGAAAGTGCTAAAAACGACCCCTCTTCCTCCTCCTCCTCCTCCTGGGCCACCTCCTCTTCCATCATCGCCCTAAGTGTTTTCTCAAGCAGACATAGAAGTGGTATTGTAACGCTGATAACGGCGTCATCGCCACTGGCCATGTTGGTGCAGTACTCAAAACAGCGCAACAGGGCACACAGGTCTCGCATGGAGGCCCAGTCATTGGTGGTGAAGTGGTGCTGTTCTGTAGTGCGACTGACCCGTGCATGCTGCAGCTGAAACTCCACTATGGCCTGCTGCTGCTCGCACAGTCTGTCCAGCATGTGCAAGGTGGAGTTCCACCTGGTGTGCACGTCGCATATGAGGCGGTGAGCGGGAAGGCCGAAGTTACGCTTTAGCGCAGACAAGCGAGCAGCGGCAGGAACTGAACGGCGGAAGCACGCACAGACGGCCCGCACTGACATGTCAGGGTAGTTGTGAATGAACTTCTGCACCACCAAATTCAGCACATGCGCCAAGCAAGGGATGTGCTTGAAACCGGCTAGTCCCAGAGCTGCAACGAGATTTCGCCCATTATTATTAGAATGGCATTGGGCCCCACCAAATATCGCTGTAAATTCTGGCGGCTACTGGGACCTAGGGTATTTGGTACACTAGGACGTCTGGCTGTGGCAGAACGGCCACGTCCTCTCCCAGCACCAGAGGGTCCACTAACACCACCACGACCATGTCCGCGTCCTTTACTGGATGTTTTCCTCATTGTTACCGTTCACCACAATAAGAAAAATATTAACATAGAAACATAGAATGTGTCGGCAGATAAGAACCATTTGGCCCATCTAGTCTGCCCAATATATCTGAATCCTATGAATAGTCCCTGGCCCTATCTTATATGAAGGATAGCCTTATGCCTATCCCATGCATGCTTCAACTCCTTCACTGTATTTGCAGCTACCACTTCTGCAGGAAGGCTATTCCATGCATCCACTACTCTCTCAGTAAAGTAATACTTCCTGATATTACTTTTAAACCTTTGCCCCTCTAATTTAAAACTGTGTCCTCTTGTGGTAGTTTTTCTTCTTTTAAATATGCTCTCCTCCTTTACCGAGTTGATTCCCTTTATGTATTTAGCAGTTCTATCATATCCCCTCTGTCTCTTCTTTCTTCCAAGCTATACATGTTAAGGTCCTTTAATCTTTCCTGGTAAGTTTTATCCTGCAATCCATGTACTAGTTTAGTGGCTCTTCTCTGAACTCTCTCTAGAGTATCTATATCCTTCTGGAGATATGGCCCCCATTACTG